>NC_132855.1:24504658-25174346 GCF_048164855.1 Canis lupus baileyi | reverse complement strand
TGAAAATACATGCAACTGTTTCAAAAATTTCAATTCTCATGGTTTAGGTGAGTGCACATAACTATATTATTTCTGTTCCATTTGGACAACAGGGTCTGAGGACATCTCTAAGTAGGGGCCTGGCTCTCTCGTGGGTATGTATTTGTGTAATCAGCCCTAAAACACCATCCATTACTAAGAATGCAAAGGAACCAGAAGCTAAATATTCCCCAACTGTCAGTTTCCCCCTCTTTCAGGCTGTCCCTCACACAGATGAGGGGAAGTGAGGTGGCGGGGAGGTTGAATCACAAAACAAAAAATAAATTAAAAGACCAGTTTCAAAAGGCTCTGAACCACGAGTCCTCCATGGTTCCTTAAATATTTAGAAGCTGTAGTGACTAAATTGGGAAAGACTAATTCTAAGAGCAATGTGAAGGTCATTGGAATTATTTTGAATGCCTCTGCTTTTCCAGAGAAATTTGGAAGCCACAAGCCAGAGAATGATTTCCTCTGAGATTACTCTAAACGGAGCAATATAATAATAAATTAGAGGTTGCTAGTAGCAAGGATACTTAATTCAGGGGGGGCTGGGTGGCTCAGTCAGTTAAACATCTGCTTTTGACTCAGGTCTTGATCCCGGGGTCCTGGGATCCAGCCTTCTGCTGGGCTTCCTGCTCAGTAGAGGGTCTGCTTCTCCCTTTCTCTCTCTCCCTCTGTATGCTCACTCTCTCCCTCAAATAAATAAATAAAATCTTAAAAAAAAAAAAGAAAAGAAAGGATACTGAATTCATATGAGTTTAATTTGTTAGCAATGCTTTCCTCTTTACATAGTTGCTTGATCTGGCTACAGTACTATGTGCCTATATTGAGGAACTTGGAAGATAGTTTTATTTTTTAAAACCTGCCACAGGTTTATGGTTGTTTTATATCTCCCTCTGTTTTATATCTCCTTCCTGACATATTTTGGCTCATATTAATGATTTACTGGATTCTGAGGCCTTGTTCAGGAATACAATCCCCAATTAGTACATCATTCCTACGGGAAAATATGCAACACTTGGCAATGATTTACTTCACAGTGTGGTTTCCAGAAGACCGTTGTAGAAAGCAAAAGTGGGATATTTGTACCTGACTTTGGAGTTCTGTGAGGACAACACGAGTCCTCATATATTACAGAAGGGAATTGAAGTCTCCGACTCAGGGGAATTTTGTCTCCGAAGAAGCAGAGCAGCAGCTAGCATCTCAGTCCTCCTTCCACCATGCACTTGTCTGAAGCCATATTCTTGGTCTGTCCTTGACAAGGGTGATAGCCCAGGGTATGGACCTGATGCCTGGCTGTGTGTCTAGGTTCTGTATATTACTTAACTGTGCATTGGGAAAATTGCTGATCTCTCTTTATTCAGTATTCTTATCCATAAAATGGCATGATGATAATGATGGTACATTATCATAGAGTTGTTATAATGAGGAATAAATTTATACAGCATTTAAAACAGTGCCTGGCAAATTAATATCCTTCAATAAATATTAGTTACTACTATTGACATAGTCTATAAAATCATATATCAATAGTTTTCCAGGTACTCAAAAACATCAGCAAAAGTATTAACACAATTTAAATGACATTAATATAATCAACAACTTCCATTTGATTGGGGTCTACTATATGTCAGGTATGTTACATATTTTCTTGCATTTGTTGGTTTATCCCCATTTTAAAGTCACAAAGACATTAAATCAGTTTCCTAAGGTCATATCCACCAACTGGCAAAAACTGGTTTAAAATCCAGACTTTTCTACTGCTAAAGCCTGTTGCCATTCCAGCTATAAGCCAGAGGACAGCATCCTAAATGTTGATAACCTTCGTGCATTGTTTATTTGATATAATAACAATAGTTTGGCTCACAGTGAAAAAGATGCATTTCTGATCATGACAGATTTCTTCTTAACCAAAGCTTTTTTTAAGATAAATCATTCTCTGAAAAGTCGAGTGGACCCAGTGGCAGACATTGTGCCAAGACCTGGAAAGTCAGAGGTGAACAAGACACCCTTGGGTTCAAGTTTCTCAGAGGCTGGGGGAGCAGGGATGACAGACCACTAGTGGGCAATTGTACTGCATAATGGACAGTGTTCCCAAGTAATGGTAGAAGCAGATGTTATGGGAATGTATTTCCTAGGAGGGGCACCAGCCCAGCCTTGTGGGGTAAGGGATGAGTAAGAAATATCAACAATTTTTCCTGGAGGAATTAATGGAGGAGTTAAGACTCCACTCATCCCATCAGGTTTAAAATAGCACCAGCTCACAGATGCCCATTACCCGGTCAGCCTCACACGTGCACCTAAGACATGTTATCTCTTTAAAATCTCACTCCAGTTCTCTAGGGGGTGGTGCCATTATTCCCATTTTGCAGATAAGAAAACCGAGGCTTTGAGAAATCTAGTAAGTTGTCTATGGTCACCTAGCTAGTAAGTGGCATGCTCAGGATTTTCAACCTGGTCTGTCTGACCAATACGCCCAGGCCATTAACCACTCTATCAGGCTGTCTCCATTCTTATATTGTTTTACTGTGTTTAGTGTAGATTAATAGGCATTACAATTTTGTCTTCCTAGGTATCTAACTTTTGCTGCTTTACTTGTTGCAATAAGCATCATTCCATAAATAAGCAATTTTTATTTAAAAAAATTATTGTTCTAAACTTATTATGTTGGGATCCCTGGGTGGCTCAAGTGGTTGAGCATCTATCTGCCTTTGGTCCAGGGCGTGATCCTGGAGACCTGAGATCGAGTCCTGCGTCAGGCTCCCTGCATGGAGCCTGCTTCTCTCTCTGCCTGTGTCTCTGCCTCTCTCTCTGTGTCTCTCATGAATAAATAAAATCTCGAACAAATAAAAAACTATTATGTTAATAGCCTGAACCTATCACGTTGACTTTTCTTACTCCTCACAAACACAGACCTCTCTTGCGGGGGTTCAATTCTGTAGCGCAATAACTTGGTAGACTTGGGGAAAGACCATTCTGCTTTGAAATGTATTGGTGGATCCAGGTCTTCAGTTTTCTGTTCTAAACTCTGACAGATTTGCAGCTCTTTGGTTAGATGGCTGTGCAAGGCAATCCCTGGTTTTGGGGAAATAGATTTAACCTTGGTCTTGATTCCTTGAGAAATCTCCCAAAGGAAGCAAATGTCAGGGACTCTGACACTTTCGTGTATCAACATGAATCAAGCCCAACCAGATGAACAGCTATCCAAATCAAAGGACACTTTAGCAAGACATAAAATTAGCCAGAAGGTAGAATAGGAGCAAAGTAAGGTTGGTGCAACATTCAGTACCCAGCAAACTCTGCTTTGGTGAAATTTTTTTATGGGGCATAACAATGAGGTTGATCTGGTTTCTGACTCCCTCTGTTCTATTATCTTCTGCAGCCTTCCTCTATTCTGCTCCTTTCCTGCCAACCTCAAAATGCCAGGACACACTTGCCATCCTGCCACAGCAAATGTCCTGCAGATCCCTGAACAGGTCATGAGCTCTCTAACCTCCCAGCTCTTATACGTGCATTTGCCTCTTGCTCTTCCCTGATGTGTGCTCGACCCCTGGCTTCTTACATAAGCTTTTCTTTCCAGGTTAGTTCACATTCAGATCCTTTCCAGACACCTCTTTGCATCCTTCTTAAAAGAATCAGGAGCTTTCTCTTTAGGCTGCCAAAGAGCCCTCTGAAAGCCTTTACTCTTTCTTCACCCACTGCTTTGATTATGTATTGTGTGTCTGATTTCCCAATAAACCATAAAACCATCTTGTACTCGACTTCACCTCAAACAGTGCCTACTGCAGGTTAGGTACTTAATCAAATGGATGGGATTCACTTGAGCCAAGGACTCATGACATACTCTCAAATCAACTCAGAAAGGAGCCTCCTCAGTAAAGATACCCTTAATCACTCAAAAATTAAGGATAAAGGAATTTCAGATTTCACGATGAAAACGTTTAAGAAGGAGCCTATAATTACAGGAACAAAGGGCTGGCGCCCAGCGACATCCCCCCAGCTTAGGCCAGCTGCTGTACTTTATTGGCCTAGACTAAAACTGGAAAAAATTGTGGGAGCATTTAAATAAACAGCGTTTACAGATTTCCTGGAAGTAACAAGACCACCTCGAATAGGCCAGAAACACTCAACAAGAAAATGGCAGACAGTCAAGGTAAGGCAGGCTCTGGATAAGGTGAAAACAAAAGCAGGTCACCCTACTCTCCTGTCCGGTTCTGAATCCTGGTGCTTCCCCTGGTGGAGCAGAGCCCTGAGGGCAAGGGGGTTTTAACCCTCTACATCTGCAGTGCTGGCAAAACTCCCTTCGTGTGGGGGGAAAAAAAAAAAAGACATTTCTGTCCTCGCTTATGGGAATGAAGTCCTCTCCAGCAAGATTGACTTTAAGACCTTGGAGGAGTGGAGTCGTCTACACCTAATCCTTCCCATTTCAACATTGTGAAATGGTCCTCAGGCCACAGAAAAATGGACCAGGAGGATGTCTATCAAGCGGACTCTATTATAAGTCCCCCACCCCACCTTCTAGCAACTCTTGTTAGCACACATCAGGCTTTGGGTCTTTAAATTCTAGCACTCTCTGCTGGCGGTGCCTTTTCTGCTTGCCTCTGGGGAAGTGATTATTGCAAATGTACATGATTTTATCCACAATATACAGTATCGTGTGAAGCTTGCTTTTATTGCCTTCAGCCTTTTCTTTCTTACAATTTATTTTAATACGTTTGGAATGATTATCCCAAACATTAGCCAGCTGGCCCGCTGGGGTTTCCTTTGCTGGATTCCGGGTCTCTCTCTTTCTAATCCTCTCTTCATGGATAATCCACTCTAATGCTTCTGGGCTGTTGAGAGGGGGTCTTGCTATTACTACCTGTTGATTAGAAATTCACTTTGTCCTGTGTAGGTGGTTCTAATCGTTTGGTAATGAACACCTTATTTGAGTCAGCTGAGGTCAGAGTCCTATTCATGAGATTTTTTTTTTTTTTTCTTTCCAGGTTTCTGGATGCTTACTTGTCTTTTCAATTTTTTTGTCTTCTCCCGGGCTACAATTCAGCTAGTCTTTCACAACAGCTTCTCAGACCAAAACAGAAGCAAAGAGAAAAAAGAAAGGGGGTGGGGGGAGAAAAAGAACACTAAGAAAGAAAAAGAAACTGTATAGCAAGGTCTGAGAAAGAGAAGGCTTTTCTATTCTCCTACAGCTGTTCGGTCACCAGGCATAGATGGCTTTTGTCTCTGCCAACCGTGGGCCTTCAGAGTCCTTGCTGAGGGCTCCCCTGGGGGGAGAGCTGGGGAGCTGGTCCCTCAGACGTTGAGAGGGGAGTCCAGGAGAGCAGGCAGCGGTTTCACAAAAGGCCCCCAGGCTGCAGAGGGTCAAAAGAACCCAGCGGGGCTGCCTTGCTGCCTCCCCCTCCAATCCCGAGTCCCGGAAGTCCACCCACAAGGCAGTAAGTCAGGAGCAGGTGTGTGACAAGTGGCAGCTGCGCCAAAGCTGAGTGGCTCCCTGTGGGAGTCGCCCACCACCGAGCCTCCACAGCTGCAGCCTTCACCAGGATCCTCTGGGGAGAACCCAAAATGACTCGTGCTTCTTCACACCCGTGGCAGGAGATGGGTGCCGACATCCCCAGGTCACGCATCTCTGTGTGGAAAAATCTGTAGTCTGTGTTTGTCCAGAGGTGTCCGCCATTTACAACACGTTAACCGCCGGCTACATTTCCCTTGAAAATGCAAGGAAGGTTGTTTTTTTGTGTGTGTGTTTTGTGTTTTTTAATTGTCATTATTGCAGGTTTCAGAATGCCACTCTCTGCCCCCATTTCTCACAGCCCCAGGATGGGAAAGGCATCCTCAGGCCATCTGCAGCCATTTTGGAAGTTTCAAGGCTTAGTGGCGGGGGCTCAGCATCTTCCTCAGGGGACGCTGCTATTTGTATCTGCTTCTTGTCTGTGTCTAGCCTATCGCCTGGCACCTAGCGGGTAATTAATACAAGGAGGCAAGGAAGGAGAGACAGAAGGAGGAAGGATGGTTAGGAGGAGGAGGAGGAGGACTGGAAAGGGGAAGGAAAGGAACATATACTGGTTCTGGAGACTTGGAACACAGAAACATACAAAAAAAGGAAAATTAGAATCACACAGAATCCCACCAAGGAATAACCTTGGTGAATGAATCTTTCTCTTTACTCTTCCAGCCATATTCTAGGATTACTTCTTTAAAAAAAATTATTCATGAGAGACACAGAGACACAGGCAGAGGAAGAAGCAGGCCGAGCCCGATGTGGGACTGGATCCTGGGACCCCGGCATCATGTCCTGAAGGCAGACGCTCAACCACTGAGTCACCCAAGTGCCCTCAGGCTCACTTTTTTTTTGTTCACTGTTGACAAGGCTCTGGTTGAGATAATTGAGGACCCTAAGGACAAGAACAAGCCCAGGGCACCTGGAAAGCTCCCTGTGGCCAGTTATCATGTTTCTTGCGGAGCAAAGCAGACGCAGAGGAGCAAGCCCAGACAGGTCTGAAGCAGCCTGCACCCAGATGGCCCCCAGCTCTGAACTTTCCCCACTCAGGATAATACTAAAAATCATGCTCAGGGATGGAGATTTAATATGTGAAGTAGACACGTGTGCAACATGTGAGGAAGCATGACCTTTGAGAGCACAGGTCCTAATATGCTTACTTCACATGTGTGGCTGGGTCCACGGACCTGAGTCTGGGCACAGGTTCACACTACAGACTCAATTTTGAATCCCACCTTTTCAATTCACCTTCAACTGCCCGTGTGTTCACAAGTTCGAACTGTTGAAAAGAACATCTTTATGGGTTTATGTGAAAAATATCACATAGGTATATTTAATAAAGGTAAGATTTTACTCTTTGAATATACCACTGCTTCTTGAACCGTTTTCCTACTGTTAAGTTCATAACTGTTTTCATGCATCTGTTTAAAATAGATATTCTTCTCTGAGGTGTTATTCTTTCAGTGATTTTTCAAAAGTAATAACACATATGGAACTTACTATTAGCGCTTTAAATTCTATTGTGTTTAGTGTAAATGTCACATAACTTACAAGCTAGAATTGGTTCAATATTCAAATAAACCCATATAAATGAGGCTATTACCTTCCATGGAAATAAAAACCAGAAGTTTAATACAAATTTTGGAAATGAGAGGTTTTCTTTTTAAACATTTTTATATTCTTTTGGTTACTGTCATTCTGAGTCCTATCTTTGGTCTGCTTCCCCACTATATGATACTTGGGATGATGATTGCAATAGGATTTTGATAGCACTTGTCAAAAAACACTGTAGTTTATTGTGCCCATAGATATAATAATGTCAAAAATCTTTATTGATGCTATTGCTCTCCAGATATGGATTCTCTTGCCTTTACTACTCCATATTCAACCCTTTTTTGGTAGCTAGGTAGCCATCTGTCTAATCACTTTGGGAATTTTTTATAGCTAAAAAGCTAAAGTTAAATAATTTTTAAGGTATGTCCTTATTTATTTATTTTTAAAGATTTATTTATTTTAGAGAGAGAACATCCAAGCAGATCCTCACTGAGCGTGGAGCCTGATGTGGGGCCCAATCTCACAACCCATGAGATCATGACCTGAGCGGAAGCAAAGAGCTGGACAGTTAACTGACTGAGCCATCTGGGCACCCCAGATATGTCCTTATTTGATGTTGATTTTGCTGTGGTCTCTTTCCTGATGAGATTTTAAAGAAAGCACTAACAAAATATCACATAGATATATTTAATAAAGGTAAGCAGCATGATATACAAAGCTAGTTCCCAAATGAATTAAGCAAATTATATCTTCTAAAAACTACTAAGTTAATTGAGCTTTGTAGTATTTCTTAGGAAATATACTATATGTATATACTATATGTATGTAAAGTTCGCCTTTCCTACAACAATGGTGGGCCACCAGTCCAGAAGAAAGAAACATTGACCAGACTGCCTATATTTCAATTTAAAATATGTTGGCCCAAATACGACATTTCATAATATGTTTGATAAAGAACTATCTACCTGACGAGCAGTCACTCTCCCAGCATTCTTTCCTGAGAGACTCGTGGAGGTGGAACAGAGAATGGTCTCATACCAAAGGAGAAAAGACAGGGCAGCTCTGAAAACCTCCCTAATTCGAGGCAGGGCCAAGAGTTCCCATGGTGTGGATGCTCTAAGATCTGCCTGTTGCATTTTTCTGTGATTCATTATTTATAGGGATGAATATTTTCCACTCTGAGGGGCCCCTCTGGGGTTATTCATCCCTGCATTCCCAAAGGCTAGCAGAATGCCTGGCATGATGATGAGGACTCCATTTTAACATTTATTCTAAGAAGCAACAAGTAAATAGGGAAAACAGTAATTTAGCATCTTAACAAAGTATTTTTAAAAATCAGAGCAGTTTAAATATGGGAGTTATTTAAAGATAAAATGATTTGGTTAAGAACATTTACATCTTTCTGGGAACTGGTAAAAAGATTAGCGCTGATCAACATGGTGGTGGCAATGAAATTTAATCACACGGTTGGATAATAGACTTCAAGCACAGGTTCCTGAGTCATTCCACAGGAAGTTCTCAATTGAAGCAATTGTTATTTGTTCTACAAGTTAATGATGTGATGAATTTTTTGCATTTGCTGTCCTGAACAATTCCTCTTCTTCCTGTGCATAAGCATTTGGGGGACTGAATAAGTTACGAATAAAGTCTTCCTGAAACACATCATCTTGACTTCTTCCCAGCTGGCCTCCTGCTGCAGCCAGGATGCTGATGTGTAAAGTTGTGAGAATTGCTGTTTTACACTTTGACTTATTCATGGGGCTTCACTTGGCCAACATACAGGGTTGGATTCAAACAGAATTGGATTATAATCCTAGGTTTACTACTTTCTAGCTGTGTTACTTTGGGGGGAATTTTAAACTCCCTGTGCCTTGGTTTACTTATTTGTAAAAAATAGAGATATCTACCAAATTGGGTTGTTGACAAAATGACTATTCTGATCCTTTAATGTGCTCAATGCATAATGAGTGTTCCAAAAAGGTAGTTGCTATCATTTTTCCCTTTTAACTTGTCCCTGTGCATATTTTCTTATTACTTTGGTATCCATGTTCATCATATTGCTTGTTTGATTACAGTATTAACTGGACTTACTGTAGGTGTTTCTGGTGGAAAGGCCCCCATTGAAATAAATGGGAACAAATTGCCTGGAGAAGGTATAGTGACTATCCTCCAAAAGAATTGATTATGGTTCATTATTTGCTAGATATGGTTCCTCTATCCAGCTAAATAATAATAGCTTAAACAGCATAGACATTAGTTATTTCTCATGTAATCATTGAGAGTAAAAATTTCAGGGAATCATTGTTGACTCGGTGGTCTTGGGGACCTGGGTTCCTGGATGCACCATCTGTTAAGCCATTTTTTATCTCATCTTGAGTCTACTTGTCCACTTTCCAGCAAGTAGGAAGGAGAAAAAGGGCAAGGACAGGGCACATGAGCATATTCTTTCCTTGTAAGGTCAAGACCTGGAAATTGTGTACAGCACTTTCACTGACATTTCTTCTACAGAACTTAAGTCATATGGCCACAGGGTATAGGGAGGCAGGAAATAGAGTAATTTGTGAGGTCATATATCTAGCTAAAATTCAGAAGTTCTGCTACTTACAGAAAAAGGGAGAATCAATTTCAGGAAAAAATATCAGTCTCTGCCCTAAGTATGGAGTTTGGTACCAGCTGGTACCAGCTGTAAAACTTCAGAGAGATCTAATCTTTTCAACATCCCAGAGTTGATCACGCTCAGGGAAGCTGACTCACACTGCAAATGTCACAAAAGCTTGATGTGTGAAATCAGAATGCAATAAAAATTACTATGAAAAATATTCTTTCCAAGGACACCGGGTGGTCTTAGACACGATTGTTTCATGTATGTAAGCTGTACTGGAAAAAGAGGTGGGGCGCAAATTATCAGAGGGTTGCTTGGTGAGCAAACCTCTTAGTGTATAATAGCATCTGGCTCTGCTAGCCTGTTGCTTCCATCCTCACACTAGACCTCTTGCTTACACTGGTTTCTTTCCCTGGTAATGTTCCAGTGGACCCGGCCAGTCATTGTCTCATGGACTCTCTGTGAGCTATATCCTCTTTGTTGGCCTACCTCCTTTTGCCCAACCGCTTATTTCTTTAGATAAGTTAAGCCCAACAGGTTTAATCCCTTCATACTCAACCCTAGCGTCCTTTCTGCCTCTCCCCTCTGCTCTGATCCATATGTGTTGGCTAATGGTTTTAATCCCACTTACCACTCTACTTCTAATAATCCTTTGAATGTTCAGTTATCATTTTATATATTTATAGCCTCTTTAGGGCAAGACCCTCACCTCATACTTCTTGGTACAGAGCTCTTCAATAGTGTCCCACCATGGCCGTCCCACATGTATGTGGTGTTGAAGAATGGCCACAGGATGATAAACACCTCTGTTGCCACAAGACAGTTGTCAGGTGAGAGATGTTGAAAGGTGTTAGCTGCCACCTGAGCATGGGGTTCAAAGTGCCCTAACAAAAGTAAGACTGATACTAGGAATAAAATGTTAATGGAAATTGAATGGCATATGATAGTCAGTAAATTTAAATGCAAAAGCTATGGCTTTTGTACTTTGCAGTTATAGTAGGAAAAATGAAAACACATGATGTGTTTTTGAAAACCTTAGCCTGGGGATCCCTGGGTGGCTCAGCGGTTTGGTGCCTGCCTTTGGCCCAGGGCGTGATCCTGGAGTCGCGGGATCGAGTCCCACATCGGCCTCCCAGCATGGAGCCTGCTTCTCCCTCCTCCTGTGTCTCTGCCTCTCTCTCTCTCTATGTCTATCATAAATAAATAAATCTTAAAAAAAAAAAAAAAAAGAAAGAAAGAAAACCTTAGCCTGACCCTGCTTCATTTCCTCCATATTATATAAAGACTTTTAAGCCAAGGTTAGTTTTCCACAGCTGTGTGTATGCATACAGACACGTGTGTCTGTGCATGTGTGTGTGCATGTGAACATGCACGCACACACTCATGCCTACTCTACTTCTGGCTTTAGTGAATGATGTAGGGAATGCATGACTGGCTTGGTGAAATTGGGTACTTAGCAATACTAAGACCAGATGCCCACTAAACAGAATGCCAAAGAAAAATGTTGGCATCTAGTTCTTTTGGAGAGGTGACTGAATCTGATGATTTCGTGACAAGCTGGTTTGAGTCTGGGTGAAGTCACAGTCCATAAGCCCTCTGAACCTAGAGGACCAGGCAGAGCTATTAAATGTGAATAGTTAGAATTTGCAGCCTAGCTATTCCTGTGCCAAGGAGATGGGAATGGAAATTTTGATGAGGAAAAGAGATGGGAAACTTTAAGCCATGGACACTGGATGGGTTTACAGGGGAAAAGAGGAAATGACTGAGGGCCCAAGAACAGATATGGAAGGGGTGCCCGGGAGCTAGACGAAGGGGAAGCTGGGGAACGTGCACACTTAGAAGGTGCTAGAGAGTGGCCCTAGAGAGGAAGAGGGACGTGATAATTTAGGCCAGAACCCATCTTGGAGAATAAGGGGGTGGGAGCTGCAGTTGTTGACCATTTGGAGAAGTTTATCAGGAAATAAAGAAAAATAGAAATGCAGATGGACCAAGCAGTCAGGTCAGGTAAAGCTGTCTTTCTCTTCCATTATCTTTCTTTCATATCCAGTGTTGAGGATATCATACATCCATGCTATGTGGTGAGAGGTGATCCATACTAGCAAGAGACAGGACTGTTGGTGTGGAAGGTGTTCCACACTGAAGAATATGAGAATCCAGGACAAATGGGAGTTGCTGGCTAAGATGCACATAGTGCTCAAGAGAAGGCTTGAGGTGAGGTCTCTGCTATAATATGGCCCTCTTATTTTATGACAGGTTGCATCCAGACAGATGACAAAGGGATAAAAGAAGGAGAGGTGGAGATTCAGGGAGAGGCCCTCTTAGATACCCATGGCAAGTGGCCTATTCTGGGCTGAAAGGTTCAGTAGAGGAAGGCGTACATCCTCCTCTGGACCCAGGTGCATACATATTTGACAAGCAGGAATGGGGGGCTGTTTTGTGATGGAATCAATCTCAGGGGATTGAGAGCCTTAGTGGCAAGGTTACAACGTTGGGGTTTCTTCTGGCTTTTTGTTTTTGTTTTTTTGGCTTATTTAGTGGGTTGGTTGGTTTTTGTTGTCATTGTTGCTTTGTGATTGTTTTGTAAATCAGGGGTTTTCTTGTTTTTGTTTTTTTGGTAACATGTTTGGAGACTAAAAGGGAGCTGTTAGGAAAAAGAGCAGTTAAGAAGCTAGAGAAGATGCAAGTGTGAGGGGCATGCCTGGCTGGCTCAGTGGGTGGAACTCATGACTCTTGACCTTGGGATCTTCAGGTGGATCCACATGTTGAGTGTAGAGATTACTTAAAAAACAAAATCTTAGGGGCACCTGAGTGGCTCAGTCAGTTAAGTGGCTGCCTTTGGTTCAGGTCATGATCTCAGGGTCCTGGAATCGAGTCTCACTGGGAGCCCCACATTGCATCAGGCTCCCTCCTCAATGGGGAGTCTGCTTCTCCCTCTCTCTCTGCCCCTCTTCCCTGACGATGTATGCATGCTTTCTCTCTCTCTCAAATAAATAAATAAAATCTTTTTAAAGAGATCTTAAAAAAAATAAAAGATGCAAATATGGGGCAGAAGTTCTCCCCAGGACCAGAAAGAGCTGCAACTGGGGGCAGAGCATTCAGGGAAGTCTATATGTAGACAGATATATACTGGGGTAGTAGGTCACTCCACAGATAACTATTAAGTGCTTAATAGTTGCAGGGTCTGAGCTTGGCACTTCTCTTAAACTTGATATAGTAAGTGCTTAGAGGTCAGCCTGGGTTAGGGGATTAAAGAAAGGTAAAATGTTTAGAATAGCTTTTGAGGTTGGGATTTGACTTCTCATGAAGAATGAACCAAAGAAAAGATGACTGAGGATCTAGTGGAAATTAGCCAGCAGGAATTTGCAGTGGGACTTTAATGTCTGCAGAGTTAGCTGGTCCATATTAAGAAATGAAGAGAAATGATTGTATTTCATTTGTCTTTCCAATGAAATCAAAACGAAACCCAGAAACATTTTATAAAAATAGCGGGATCTAGGAAAAAAGGGCAAAGCACCCAAACAGATGTGACACATTTCTAGGCTCCTCTTTTTGCCCTGGTGTTTCCTCATTGTTGTTAATGAGAACACAGTTTCTGAATTCACAAGAAAAGTAGAAAAGAAAAGCCAGATCTGCAGTTGAGTGAAACCACAGTGTACCAGTACAACATAGGGGCCTATTTCCAGCAATAAAGGCTGATGCATATTAATTCATTCAGCCCGCCCCATTGTTTATAATTCTTGCTTACATTTGCTGTCATGCATCGCAGTTAAAATTTACACCCTTTTCTGGATGCAAGAAGTTATTTTTATTTATCCTTCTTTGTTAGCTGTTTCACTTCACAATAATTAATCAAATCACCAAAGCAGCATCAAATTGGGGAGTGACGATTTATTTGCATTATTCGGCTTTTCTAACTGGGAATCTCAGAGGGTGAGGACTCTGCTATAATATGGCCCTCTTATTTTATGACAGGTTGCAATTTTCTTGTAATGTTAGATGTGGTTCATCTCGATAATTATGCAAAATTAAGTAGTCCCACACATTATAGAAATGTATGTTAAGATACATTAACTGAGATTAAGAATTTTAATTAGGTTCTACATATCATAGAATACCTATTAAACAAGAATTCATCTGAAATTCAGATTTTGAATGTAATTCTATACCACTCAAGCAAATTATTAAGGGAGGGACTGGGGGTATCCCCAACCTCCCAGCCTTTTCCTCGGTATGAAAATTTTTAATGGCTACTAAGGCCACCTGTAAAAGTGAAAAAAACCAGTTACCAGTTCATCTCAGATTTTCTCCTTTTCCTGGTCTGTCCTGTTCCATCTTTCCCTCTGGCTGCTCACACATCAGAAACAGAGAAACTGGTCAGAAAAGCAAGTTGACATTTCCTGGGAAATCCTGGTGCACAGCACAGGGCCGAGGAAGGGAAAGATATAAACAGAGAGCCACGCCAAGGTGCTGGCAGCTGGTTTTGTTCTGCCTCACTGAACAGGGCTTCACATCCACAGTGGCTCTGTGACCGCAGCTTCTTTAGTGGGACTGGAGATTCTGGTGACAGAAAAAGACAGAGGCCTGGAAGCTCTGCCCCCACTCCCACCTCCACCTGGAGGTCCTAGGCCGCCACACACCTGGTCAGCACACCTTGTCCAGGTAGAGGGACTGCCCCGAAGGAGCTGTTCTGTACAAGCCCTGGCCCCTCCCTGCAGGAGAGGATGATTAGCAAACAGGGCACTGAATTTACAGGGACCACCATTTAAGCAAAATGACTAGAGTTTACAACATGTTGATTCTCTATACTGGTTCATCTTTGGGTTTTATGCTTTTTGGAAGCAGTTGACACCAACTTTGCTTGCCATGGGCCACATTGTGTCAAATTGTATCCCCTCAAAATTCATATGTTAAAGTCCTAACCCCAGTACCTCAGAATAGGATGGTATTTAGAGACCTGGCCTTGAAAATAGTTAGGTAAGTGACGTCATATAGGTGTACCCCAATCCAATATCACTGGCATCCTTATAAGAAGAAGTTAGGACACGGCCATGCATGGAGGAAAAACCATAGGAAGATGAATAAGATGGCCATCTACAAGCCAAGGAGAGGCCTCAGAAGAAACAACCTGCCTACGTCTTGACTTTGGACACTAGTCTCCATAACTGTTAAATAAATAAATACATAATTTTAAAAAATTTCTATTGTTTAAGCTATTCAGTCTGCGGTACTTTGCTATGGCAAGCTTCTGTTACCATATCCTGTTGTAAATTAGCATTTCCCTGGTTGCTGAGATCATTCTTTTGTTTATATGCTGCGAGTGGAAGCAAAGAAATAAGAGAAGGAAATGGAGGGTGGGATATGCTTTATCCTGAAAGGAGAACTATAAAGTTCTCATTTTGTCCTTATTTCTTATTTTTCATGACTTAGAATAAGTTGCTTTAGATTGGATCTGAGATTATGAAAAATACACAAGAGTATTTGAAGGAATGCCTAATTATTGACCTTGGCCTGGGCACTGTTACAAGTTGGAGTGTCTGATGCAAAAAATTCCTATGTAGAAGTCCCCAGTCCCTCAGAATGTGACCTTATGGGAAATAGGGTCATTGCAGATGTAATTATTTAAGGTAGGATGAAACCTAGTGAGGTAGGAGTAGCCCCCGATCCAATATGACTGGTATGCTTAGGAAAAGGGGGGATTAATTTGGTCACAGGCACTCAGGGAGAACACCATGTGAGCATGAATATGTCAACTGTCAAGCCAAGGAGAGAGGCCTGGACCAGATCCTTCCCCCATAGCCCTCATAAAGAACCAACCCTCCCATACCTTAATGTCCCACGCTTCAGCTTCCAGAACAATGAAAAAATAAATTTCTGTTGTCTTAGTCACTATGTTTATGGTACTGTGTTACAGCAGCCCTAGCCCACTAGTACAGACACTCATTTCCCTTGGTCCAGGGCTTGGTGGACATTCTCTGAATTCTCATAACTCCTGGGTTAACCAGAGCTGTGTTCCCCCAACTGTAATGTGCATACAAATCACCTAGGGATCTTGCTGAAACATGTATTCTGATAGAGGAGGTCTGGGTGAAACCTGAGATACTCATCCCGGGTAACGCTGATGCTGCCGGTCCATAGGCCACACTTTGGGAAGCAAGACTGTAGCATTCTTGAGGAGCAAGAGTAGCTGCTTTGCAACTGTGGCTTCACTTCAGTGTCACAGGGGATAATTTTGCAATGTCATATACTAGAATCTCAGTGGTGGGACCCAGGCAGCGGGCTGTTTTGTTTTTTTGTTTTTTTGTTTTTTTAGCGGGCTGTTTTTTAAGAGCTCTCCAGTGATTCCAGTTTCCAGCCAGGTTTGAGAACCACTGAGGTAGGGCATGATAAATTGGAGATTTATAGTCCATTATAAGTCACTGGCTTGATGAAATCAGAAATGTAGAACAACAGAGGATATCCTTGTGTTTAACTTCGGAGAAAATATTTTAAATGGTGACTCTTTTCCCAAGTTTGTATGCTTGTCTAAAATAGCTTGGTGTGGGGCACCTGGGTGGTGCAGTTGGATGCTCACATCCAAGTCTTAGTGTCAGCTCAGGTCATAGTCTCAAGGCCATGAGATTGAGACCTGCTTCTGGGTCTAAGCTCAGTGTGGTGTCTGCTTGACATTCTCTCCCCTGCCCCACTATATATATATATATATATATATATATATATATATATATATATATATATATATATATATAATCTTTTTTAAAAAATCATTAAAACAGCTTGGTTTGAGCAACAGTTTTTTTCATCAGATGAAGACAGAAAACCTCTACTTAATAGGGCCTAACACTGAGTATAGCCCCTCACAAGGCAATTTTCAGACTCCTTTTCTTCCTAGCTATGGTCCCCCATCCTCAGAGCACACCTCTCTCTGCTTCTTGGTCTTCTCTTCAGTTTTCTGGTTTTTCATTTTGCCTCTATATCTTTGGTTCTGCCTGTTGACCTACCACTTATAATAAAATGGTCCCCACAGCCCAAGTCCCTACTGGGCTCAACTCCAGAGAGGTCAACCCAGAGCGGAGCACTATATCTCCAGCTCCCAAAGGGGGGCCAGGACAGACAAATCCATCAACTCATCTACTTATTCATCCCACCATTCATGCATCTCTTCATCCTTCCATCCATTGACCCATCCAGGTACCCAGATGTCCAACAAATATATCTACTATGTTAGATATTTGGGAATAACATGGTGGGCCTGACAGCCACAGTCCCTTCCCTCTCAGCAAATCAAAAGTACATCAGTAAGGACAATTCTTGAACATTACATATGGAGTGAGGCTTATCAGGAGGAAAGCAGCCACCATGGGAGTATATAGGACACTTGAACCTCTCCCTGAGAAGGCAATGAGGGGTTCGGAGGACATGAATTTTCAGCTGAGACATGAAAAACAATTAGAAGTTGTTCATCAGTTGACGTGACAAGGATAAAGGGTGTTGGGAAAGAACATGGTTGTTTCCATGAAAAACTGAAAGAGCTCAATCTGACTAGAGCAGAGTGAGCAGAGGGAAGGAGCAGTTGGAGAAGGTGCTGGCCCTGCTGGGGAAGCCATGTGGGGCATACCCATCACCAGGGGCTTTCTCCCAAGTATCTATGATATAACTCCTGCTCCCTGACATCTAGAATTCTTCAGGGCTTTACTTTCCTTCTCTATTCAATTCAAGGAGTGTTTTCTGAGCACCTATGCTATGGTTTGGTGCTGCACCCGATGCTGTGTGGCTGTGGGGCTGGGAATGTGATGCAAAAGCAAGGAAAGGCTTGGCGTTTGAAGTGTTTATGGCAAAGGGAGGCAACAATGTCTAGTGTGGAATGACAGGACCAGGTGAGCGCCACAAATGGGGAGCGTTATGGGGTGCAGAGGGGGACTTCTATATGAGTAAATACTCCCCCATCCATTTATCCATATACTCACATCTATGTAGATTGATATTTATATAAAAAGTATAAATGAAAATGCTTAGCTATAAAAAGTATCCCCAAATTAAACATGGGCATTCTGGTATTTTGGAGGGCTTGATTTTAGGAGGAGCTTTGGTTCTGCCACGAGGACTGAACAGGATGCCCCTGCGTCCTTTCACTCATGGTCTAGACAACTTTCTTCTTCAACCTGCTTAGGACAGAAGAGCAACCCAACTCTTGAGTGTTCAGTTTTGCCAGAGTGAAAAATGGATAATAGGTTCTGTGAAAAATGAAATAATGGTACATGAATGAATGTTTGGCATCCAGGAACTTCAGTCAAAGATGAAGGAACCATTAGGGCTAAATTATAGTGGAGGCCTAAATTTTGCTTTTATTTATTCTTTGCCTGCCGGGCTCTATATAGTAAAAGAAATTATTGTGTTTTTCTTCCATAAAATTTTAGTGTGCAAATTTAGACAGCTCTACAGGGGCATGACTACAGCATTGTGCAGGGGGCAAGGGCGGTTAACGCCATACAATCTGTCTAAGCAGCAAGAAGAGAGGCTGATTATTTAACTCCATTTCCTGTAAGGCTTTTTTTCTTGGGCGGATGACTCAGGCCCGCAGAAATCCACAGTAGGGGCACCTAACTTGGGACAATTACATTGAATCACCCGCCTTCCACAGACAATTTACTCTGTGGGGAAGTCCCCAACTTGCGCCTGCCATTCTTTCACAGAAGCCTTATTTTATTTTCTTTGCCTCAGTGGGAGAGGAAATGGATGTTATCACTGTTGTGCCCAGAGGAGCAATATATGCTTGATATGCATTTTATAAACATCATTTTAAGCAGGCTAAGGGATTTTTTTTCAAAAGGCAGAAGACCGCATGGAAATGTGTGTACTGCTACACTGGTGTTAAAAAGAAGTAAATAAACTGGGACGAAGTAGCGCTAGGAGAATTAGGGGGGCGACGGCTTGGGGGTGTAGATGGGAGGGAAGAGGGGGAAGGAGGGTAAGCCCTGCTGCCAAGTCACAGCCTCTGATGTGCAACCAAAGGAATACCGATCGCTGTATATCTTGCGACCAGAAATTAATTGATGTACATGCAACACTCCTTTAATTTGCCTAATTACAATTTGTTCACACCCGCACCACAGGGCTTTGTTACAAATGATCCCCCAGCCCAGTCCACTGGGTGGAGGGGGGAATGTCACTCGGCGGTGGTTCGTGGGGGGAGCTCTGCACAGAACATCTCCCCCCTCCAAATTATTAATTGGCTCCCGGGGATGCACCCGTTTCCAAGGTTCTGCCTAATTACTACCCGCGTCAAGGTTAAACATCTGCCCGCGGGAAGCGGTACCTGCTAACCCGTCTGCACTCGCTGCCGGCAGCATCGTGTTTGCATTCACAGCTAGGTAGCTCCTGTCAACACATCCTTGCCACGAAAACAGCAGCGAGTGTTGCCGCGACACTGTTTATGCTGGTGGAGGAAGGTTGTGTGGGTAGAAGGTAAACAGGGAGAGCCCCGCGGGGTCCCCTGCAGCTTCGCGGGGCCGGTGCGCGCCCCCCTCCCGCCCAGAAGGCAGCATCCTCGGAAACACACTCTCAGGGAGTCTCCTGGGCGCCTTGGGGAAAGGTGCCAGCCCCCCCCCCTCCCCGAGGTGTCTTGGAAAGAAAAAGAGTCCCTCCTCTGGGCCTCTGATTCCCCCCCCCCCCACAGATTAAAGGAACCTGTTGGGGAAATGGGAGATTAGGCCCGTTGGGGTAAGGGGCTGAGCCATCCACCTCACCCCTACAAAGCTGTCTTGGCAATTAGAAAACCCACATTTCATTTTTCACAGCCCGCCTTCCGGGGCGCCTGCTTAGGGAGAGACCAATGTTAATAGCAACAAGAGATGGAAAGAAAGAGGTGAACCGGGAAAAATACAGCTTTAAAATGAATCAAGAAATGATGCAGGACAGGGGTCACCCGAATTCAGCAAGCACGCAGGCCCAGCCGAGCAGCCCACACTGCCTGTTTTTGTGAGTAGAAGTTTTACTGAAATACTGTTAGGCTCATTCGTTTACATGTTGTCTGCTGTGAATTGAATCCTCTCTTCACTCCCATACCTCGGAAGAAATCATGTGTTGAAGCCCTAAGTCCCAACAGGACTGTATTAGAGATAAAGCTTTTGGAGGTAATTAGGATGAAATGATGGGGGTGGGGCGCCTGAGGGGCTCAGTCAGTTGAGCCTCCCACCCTTGGTTTTGGCTCAGGTGCTGATCTCAGAGTCATGAGATCCAGCCTGGCCTCTAGCTCCCTGCTCAGCAGGCAGTCAGCTCAGGGGTTCTCTCCAACACTGGACTGGATCCGGGGACCCTGAGATCATGACCAGAGCCAAAGGCAGATGCTTAACGGACTGAGCCACCCAGGCACCCCTAAAATGTTAACTCTCTAAAACTAGAGAGAGTAACAAGCTTAAATGCCTACAGGAAACACGTGGGTGATGTGTAGGAATCTCAAAGAAAGAACATACACTCTGCCAAAATGGGCAGATACAGCTCAGCTTTAGTGGATCCTTGCAAGTTCTTCTGATATGAAAAAAGCCTCAAAGTCTGAATTCCTATTTGAAATCTCTCAATTGTTTGAAAAAACAAAACAAAACACGACAGTCTTACAGAACAATGTCCATAAAATCCTTGATCCAAGAGCCACTAGCTTGTAATGAAAGACATTTTTCCTTTTTAAAAAAATGAAAAACCAAGCATTTCCTTTGCTGATTTCCTTATAATCATTGAGAAGATTCCTTCTAGAGATGTTTGGGTTGCAGATTGGTTCAATTGCACAGTATTTTTCCCTGTGTTTCCAAATTTAGCCAATGGATTAACCACTGCGGTGTCACTTAAGCCCCATTAGTCCTGCATTTCGACAGGTATAATGTGTTATGATGCAGGAAGCTTGGGAAATATTGACTGATAGGCCTTAATTGCACTTAATTGCTTTCACTTGAACAAATAGTGTATATTTGTTTACATAACACACTTTTTTTTAAGTGAAAGCAAATAAGGCAGCAAGGTCATGTTCCTAGGAAGTCTTCAGCTCTCAACATCAATATGCCTGCAGGAAATCCTAAATGATACTGAATAATGACATCTCTTGTGGTCTGGTTGGAGCAAGAGATGATGAAATTTGTTACCTTGTTTTAAAGCAAAATTTTCATTGCCTCTGACACATCAAACTTTTTTTTTTTTTTTAAATGCAGTTAGTTGCTTAAAAATGACCATTTTGGGGGCACCTGGGTGGCTTAGTCGGTTAAGTATCTGACTCTTGGTTTCAGCTCAGGTCAACTCAGGGTTCTGGCTTCGAGCTTCATGCTTAGTAAGGAGTCTGCTTGAGATTCTCTTCCTCTCCCTCTGCCCCTCCCCCAATTGCACACTCTCTTGCACTTTCTCTCAAATTCATCTTCCAAAAAAATGAAAAAAGTAAAATTACCGTTTTCAAGAGAAATAACTGGGGTAGCGGCCTGGGAAAAGTTGAGCTCAAACTTACAATGAAAGGCAGAGCTACCATCAGAGGATCCTTTGCTTTGTGGGGACCTGAGGTTAGGTTCTTTTGTGGCTGCTTTGTTTCTTTAAAATCTGTAGATAGTATGTGACACAGATTTCATATATACTGGAAACCCTGTTATCAGAAGGACCAGGACCACTACTAGTTACTTAATCAAAAAGTTAAAGCGAGGAAACATTAAAAAAAAAAAAAAAAGATTTACACATAGCTTTAACATTCTAATATAAAATGATAAATGCACGTTAACCAGCCAATTTAGTTTTTTGATGGAAGGCCAAGACGTTGTCATTGAAAATGGGTCCCCTGATTAGAATTCCTCAATGTCTTTCTCGCATTAACTATACACCCAATCCTTCATGCAGCTCCCAGCTTGCTTTCCTCAAAGTGGAATGAAGAGAATTAATACACAAGCAATCTGAATACTTGAGTACTTCCAGACTATGATTATTTCCCCTAATCTATCACACTTGTCTCATCACTAATTTGACAGCAATTTTTAACTGAATATATTTTTATGAGGTCTTTTCAAAGTTTCATCTTTTGTTTTCATAGAAACTCTAACTTTATTCTTTATTGGCACATTTATATTTCATTGCTCCATAGAATATTTAATTAAATTACATAATTGTAATAGCAACTACATCTGGGAACAAATACAGCTAATTCCTGGTAAGTATTCAACTCAATCGGTGGGAAAGGATGCAGGTCCTACTTGAGAGGAACCTACACCTGGCAGTGTTCGGTGAAGTCAGTGTTGATGATTCACACGAAAGAAAAAAGTTTGCACGTTGTTTCAGTGGAGGTCAGCTAGGGGAACTTCTATAGAGCTTTGGGAAGAAAATCCCTTTCCATGTGTGATAGCTGACATGGTTACAAGGGAGAATGGTGACTCATGGTCAGTCACCCATAGCAGACACTGTAAATAAATTGAGGCCCCTCCTCTGGGTCCTACACTAGCTGAGCACCTCATAATTCCAGGGGGTTAATGGGCAGGCTCCTCAAGCTCAACCTGTGCCAACCCACATATCTTATTTTCCCCCCTTCCCCCTGCTTCTCCTGTGGTGTTCCCCACTCAGGTGACTGACACCACCATCGCCTGGGACCTCTGCTAGCAAGTTGGCTCTCTCTTGCAACCCTTATACTCAACGGGACACTAAGCCAAGTCCATTTTGCCCTTTAGGCTTCTAATTTGTCTTTTCCTGTCTATGCCTACTGCTCTGGCTCATGGACTTAGTATTCAAGGCTGCCCCACTGTCTCCATTCCATCTTCCACATATCTGACAGGATGATCTTTCCAAACTGTACACTTGATTATCCCGATCCCCTGAATAAATCCTTCAATGGCTTGCTGTTGCTGTCAGGATACAGCTCAAATTCTTTAGCCTGGCATCCACAATTCAGCCTCTGCCAACATTTTCAACATGTCTAAACACATGCACATACTTTACTCCAACCATACTGAACTATTCCCCCAAACATATCAGGCTCTTTCACACTTTCAATTTTTTTTTCTTCTCCTGTCTGTAGCGCCTTTCCTCACCACATCCCCTGGCTAACTCTGCTCACGCATTAGGCCTCAGCTCCTGGGTCACTTCATTATGTGCAAGTGGTCCCTGAGCCCTCCCCAGTTGTGAGCTTCTCCTCTGCACCACAGAAAATGGTGTTTAAAAACTACTTATTGAATCCACTTATGATTGCCGACTTTCTTGTCCATCTTTTCTATTAGATGATGCTCCTCAAAGATATGGATATTTTGTTATCCTCTGTGTCTCCAGCATGAATATAAAGCCTGAAACATGCTCAGTTCAATAATAATTTGTTAGGTGAATTAGTGAATGAAAGGGGGGAAAAGGGGAGCCCGGGTGGCTCAGGGTTTTGGCGCTGGCTTCAGCGCCTGGAGACCCAGGATCAAGTCCCATGTCGGGCTCCCTGCATGGAGCCTGCTTCTCCCTCTGCCTGTGTCTCTGCCTCTCTCTCTGTGTCTCTCATGAATAAATAAATAATCTTTGAGAAAAAAAAAAAGAAAGGGGGAAAAGTCATAAAAAGAGACTGCACTATGCCTTACCTACTAAAATACTTGCTTAGTGGTAAAGTGATATATAACTGAGGAACATAATTAAAGGGGAATTAATTTTAAAGTATGGAAGTTTTAAATGTTTCTTAAAAGGTAGAGGAAGGAAAAACATAGCTATAGGGGATTTTACTTATGTATTAAGCAAGAGCATATAAATTACTACCATATAATAATATAATGTTGTGGTTTCATTATGAAGAATTTGAGGTTTGTGTTTAATATACCTATTAAGCATATATAAATGTATACAACAGTCTGTTGTCAAAGATGTTATAAAATGATAGCTGTTGTGGTGGTGGTATCTTTTTTTGAATCAGTAATGAAGATTCTGTGTGTGTGTATGTATATATAATTATATTCAGTCTGTGCATATCTATATGGAATAATTTTATATACAGAATAATTATATACTGTATTATTTATTAAAATAGCATTTTAAAGCCACCATTATAAGACTTAATAATATTGAGGCATAAACACCAGGTATGATAAAAATGATTATTTGGTTTATCATTTTGTGGGCAGTTTGTTGAAGGAATTTATATGAGAACACTACAAGTAATCACCTAGCTAATACTTTCAATGCCAAACTGTAGTGCTTGAGAATAATTTGGAAAATGAAACCAAACAAAAGTTGTTACCTAGGTATTTTCAAACTTTAACATATATAGGTATCAAATGAAGATCCTGTTAAAAATGCAGATTCTGATTCAGGAGGTCTGAGGTAGAGCCTGGGATTCGGCATTTTAATGAGCTCCCAGACACTGCCCACGCTACCGGCTCATAGACCCTGTTTGAGGGGGAGTAGTGTACCCCAATCATAGTAAATTTTAAGAATCTCCTGAGGTGATTATTAAAAATTTGGATTCCTAAAAGAAACAAAAACAAAGATAAAACCAAAATAAACATGGATTTCTGGACTGTTACCAAGTACAAACCCACATATATATATATATACATCCGTGCTCATGGAACAAAATTTAGAGGGGAGAGGACAGGGTAGGTTACTAATATGTAATATGTAGATACGTATTTAGCATATTTTCTGTGGAAACTCACTGATACTATGAGTACTCACTATGATACTCATTCCCTCAATTTCTAGGAGATCACTCAGAGGCTTCTTAGAAACTTCAGATTTCTTCAACAAAATATTCAAACCAAAGCCCTTGGACAATTCCTACATTTTATCTTTTAGTTCTATCCTTGTCACCATTATGCCATTTTAAATTATTTGATGAAGTGAACTAGGTATCCCAATTTGGAAGATTTCTAGATAAATTATTGGTTAAATTTCGATCTTTTTAAATGTTCCTCCCTTTAGCTTGGGTATGAAGATGATATCTGATGTAATATGATTATTTTGGTTTTAGAAGAATTATTTCCCTCCCTTTTCAATAGTGTACTGAACTGGATGGATGTTCCCTTTTACTGATGATGATGACGGTGATGGGAATGTAAACAACGGGTACTTATGAGGCAGCACTTCCTCCATGTTGGCCACTTTCCTAGCACAAGCTGATGTGGGGTATCATTAATATCACCAGTTTACAGCTGAGGAAACTGAGACACAGAAGTAGTTTGCTTAAGATCACAGAGCTCATGAACAATGGAACCAGGATTTCATTTCAGACCATCTGACTCTACAGTCTGAGCTCTTGACCATTACAATCTATTGTCATCATTAATACTTGAGAGTAAGATTTCTGATTTCTTTTTTTTCTTTAAGATTTTATTTATTTATTCATGAGAGACACACACACACACACACACAGAGGCAGAGACACAGGCAGAGGGAAAAGCAGGTTCCATGCAGGGAGCCTGACATGGGACTCCATCCAGGATCATGCCCCAGGCCGAAGGCGGAGCTAAACTGCTAAGCCACCTGGGCTGCCCAGATTTCTGGTTTCTAACCCTCTTTATTTTTGTATCATGTCCAAGTGTCTCCTGATATTCCAGCCAGTATTACTTTTACTGTAGTTCCCATTAACGTGAAAGTGGGCAGGACAACCATTGTCAGGTTCGTTTATGTGCTTTGCATGGTTCCAGGAGACATCATTCCCATGAATAATCCTGATACACCTGTATCATTTCCACAATTTTCTAAAAGGTAGTAGTAAAGTACCTCAAGTCATCTTTTTCACAATCTGCAGAACTAGCTGTAGGAACTGAGTTTCTCCAATTATAGGGCTGTAGGCTGGAAAACATGGCCAATATATTTGGTAGCTATTCCAATCAAGGGCTGGAGTCTATTCATGCCTTGACTTTGGGCTGCTTTGTGACATGGTTTGGCCAATAGAATGTGGGAGAAGTGACGTTGTCCAAGTTCAGAACTGTAGGTTTCAAGAGACCTCGCAGCTTTGCCTTTGCCCTTTTGGTACATTTCTGCTACTCTATACAGGAGTTCAATCTAACCTACTGGAGGATGGGAGGTCATGGAAAGGAGAATTTACAGGGTCCCAGCTGACAGCTCCAGGTAACTGTCAGGCATAGAGAGAATGGCTTTCCACCCTCTCATAGCTAAGCTTAGCCCCATGTTGGATCAGTGCAGCTAAATGTCTGAACCTGAAGAATAATTTCTCAGCCAAACTACAGAATTATGGGAATTAATAAGCGACTCCTTTCAGCTACTAAGTTTTGGGATTGGTTGTCTGCAGCAATACATATGTGATACTATGGCTTAAAAAATAAATGAAATTTAAGGCAGCATAACTACCTTTCTAACTAATGATATTTGGAGAATTGTTCAACGTAATAGGGCTTTTTGATTCAATAAAATAATTTTGTATAAAAGCCTATGACCAAGCTGGTGATTTAAGGGGTCACATTTCCTCTTGGTGATTTCTAAAATCACATATTTTCATAACTAGCAACAGCAAAGAAGGCCATTAACTCAATGCATTGCTACAAATTCTGAGTCGTTATCATTGATTTTATAATCCGAGATTTGCAGCCAGCGACCAGAAAAAATTTCAGTGTCTACGTTTTTTATAGTAAATTTGATAGTGTGTTAAAAATAATATAAATCCCCTCTTTTAGAAAAGATAATATGATATCAGAAATATGAATGTCCATTTAACAAGGAATTCAACCACTAATTAAAAGGAAATTATGAAGCAATGTCTGTGGATCTAAAATCACTTTTTCTCAGTTACTATGTTGTAAATCCCTTCTCTACCTTGGCAGGAAAACTTGTCAAATTGTTTTACTGCAGAGCTTGTCTCTACCCACCTAAATTGTAGACCTTTATGTTTTTATTGCTGTCAAAAGTTTGTAAAATACGTTTGAGATAATTGTGGAAAATCATAAAACCTGCCTGGGGTAGGAAATAGTAATAGTTCACAAATTATACTTACTGTTAATCAGTTCAGACATAACTGAACTGCAAATGAACTTACTTTTATTTTTTTCCTGCCTCAGGCTAAGCCCCATGTGCTCCAACACATTGTGATTCCTTATAATGGAAGCCACAAGCCTTCTTTTGTCTTCTCTCTGCTGCAGTAACCAACATGAGAGCTTCGGACAGTTTCAAAATCTCATACTCAACAGAGCATTGTTTATTATTCTGAGAGCAGCGATAATCCAACACGGGCTGCAAATAGACTGCAGATAGACTAGCTACATGACCCATGTCACTGCAGTGTGCTAGCTGTTTTGAAGTTTTCTCTACATCACAAATTTTTAAAGTCATTGATTCCATAAGCAACTCATGATTTTTTTCTAGCTCTATTATTAGTATTTACTATGAACAATTAGTCATCTATCAAAAATTAGTAAAAAGTGGGCAGCCTGGGTGGCTCAGTGGGTTAGGTGCCGCCTTTGGCCCAAGGGGTGACCCTGGAGACCCAGAATTGAGTCTCATGTCGGGCTCCCTGCATGGAGCCTGCTTCTCCCTCTGCCTGTGTCTCTGCCTCTCTCTCTCTCTCTGTCTCTCTCTCTCTCTCTCTGTGTCTCTCATGAATAAATAAATAAAATCTTAAGTAAAAAAAATTAGTAAAAAGTAGTGCATTAGATTTCTCTCATTATCTTCCAAGAACCCATTCATGCTAAATCTTTGGTTTGGATCTATAGCCAATGTTTTGTTTTTTTAATTACTAGAGCTATAAATATTCTTTAGTTAGGTGTCTAATGGGTTTATAGGTTTTTGTGAAACTTCTGTCAGATTCGTGCATTACTATGATCCATGCACCCATCCGTGTATGCAACTTTCCCATCTGCTGAAAAAGCATCAAAGAATTTCAATGAGTGAGTCTCAAACATTGCTTGGAATTTTAAGGGAAACTTTTGAACCCAGCTCAGTCTGCTGTTTCATTGTCTTTAAATGAGACAATATTTCTGTTAGTTGTTTTTCCAGGGCCTTTTTTCCTTGAGAAACTATCAGTAAGGGTGTCAACAGCTTTTACATAGAAATGCAGATCCTCTTGCCAGATGGAGGCATCCACCCTTGCAGATAAAATGACCTCATTCACTCTCCAGCTCTTTCTTGTCTTGTGTGAATTCTGAAACCCTCCTCAGGATATTTGTCATTCTGGATGGCTTGCATTTTTATAGTCATCCTGAGCCCCTTGGGTTCCTTCTTCTGTGGCTTCACCTGATTTTGAGAATGTCTTTACTCTCTTAACTGCTGTCCCTCCCTTTCTTCACTGCTCTAGCCTAGATGTGAAATTCAGCTGCTTTTCTTGATTTTCAAACAGACAGACCTATTCCCAGAGGGCATTGAGTGAAGCCTTGATGTTATGTCTGGGAGAGATTGAGAGTTTTTTTTTTTTTTTTTTTTTAATAAGACTGGAACACATCGCAAACAACTTAAAAACTATTTACTAGATAGACACCCTTGTTCTTTTCTTTAAAATTAAAACATTATTTTATCTTAAAGGTATGCATGCCTGCAGCAAGATAGTCAAAATATGCAAAAGTCAAAGAAGTAAAAATTCTTTCTCCCACCCCCTTGACCCTCCGCTAACCAGTTCTCCTCCTCAGAGGCAATTATGCTTAATAGTTTTGTATATCCTTAAGAGCTGTCCTATCAGTATAAAAACAACATGAATGAATGCTTATATTTTAAAAAAAAGTTTGTATACCACAACTTGCTTTTCTCATTAAATACTAAATTTTTGAGATCACATATAATTCTACAATAAAACTGCCTCAATGCATGCTAGTCATTGTTTGGGTATATTATAACTTATTTAATCAGTCCCCTTTTGATAAATATTTGAAGTTGTTGCTCATCTTCTGTTGTCACAAACAGTTCCAGAATACATCTCATTGCACATACACATCTGACGCTTAAGCCAATACAGAGTGTAGGATGAATTCCTGGGCGACATATGCATTCAGAATTTTCTACTAGATATTATGAAATTGTGCTATTTTTTTTTTATTTTAAAGATTTTATTTATTTACTTATTTGAGAGAGAGAGCAGAAGCAGTGGGGGAGAGCAGAGGGAGAAGGAAAAGTAGGACACTCCCCCCCCACCCCTTGCAACGCTGAGCAGGGAGCCCAATGCAAGGCTCAATACCAGGACCCCAGGATCATGACCTGAGCTGAAGGCAGACACCTAACCAACTGAGCCACCCACGTGCCCTGTGGTATTTACTTTATAACAGAGATGAGATTATACTAACACAATTTTGATTCTTTTCCCTTGACTGTTTGAGTATTATCCTTTTCCCATATTTAAAACTCCTTACACCCATTATTTTCAGGGCAAAATAGTGTCTCTATGAGGCTGCCATAAATTAGCTAAGCTGTCTTTTCAGTCACCAACATGGGTTTTCATCTTTTGCTGATTTAGATCATCCTGTGATAAATATCTTTGAGCAGAAATATTTGCCTACCTTTTGAAGGAGTGTTAACTTCCAGACAAGACTTTCAGAAGAGAAATCATTGAGCCAAAGGACAAAAACATCCTCATTGCCAGCTTTCTCTCTAGGAAAGGAGTAACAACCTACATCAGTCTCGGGTCATTAGGAGAATGCCCAGCTTACCACATACTCATGAGGAACGTCAGTTTTTCTTCTTAATATATGAAAGCTCTTAATTATTTAGGGTAAAAATAATATCAAGTTGACGTTTTAATTTTAACTGAGTATTCGTAAAATTGATGTGGAAATGTTTAGGCTCACTAGATTTGTAAATTTTTTCTTCTGTAAGTAGGAGACATTTAGGTACGTATTTAGTTCAGTGTTCTTATCCTACATTAAAATTGTGTGTAGCTGTATACTAAAGTAGGATGTATATATATATTCTGCTTCTAAGAAATTTACAGTATTATGACAATTCCGGTACCATGCTTTTCACTTCCCTGAGTAGACTTAAGATAGGTAGAATTAACTTTCTGTAGTGGAAGAACTATTAACATTCACTCCCCACATGTATACAGTCGTTTTTCTTCTTCCAGTTTTTAGACTGGCTTAAAAATGCATTGTGGTGGGAGCCCACTTTCTTACTGTTGAAGTGAGAATTTACAAAGGGAAGAGATTAGAATGATTCATATGATAATAGATTACAATTGGAGACATTGATATGAATTCATATTTAGCTTAAGATAGATACAGATAGGAGTGCCTTGGTGGCTCAGTCTGTTAAGCTCAGGTCTGACTTCTGCTCAGGTTATGATCTCAGGGTCCTGGGATTGAGCCCAGTGTCAACCTCTCTGCTCAGCAGGGAGTCTGCTTGTCCCTCTGCCCCTCACTTCATTCATATTCTCTCTCTCAAATAAGTAACATCTTAAAAAAAAAGATAGATACAGATAATTATACATGGAAAATATTTATAAATGTGTCTATGCATGGTTTGTTGCACATATATTTCTTTGTCTGCTGAAAGGACATAGAAGCAAAAACACCCCAGTACCACCAAGCACAGCTAGCATCCAGATCTTGCTTTCTAATACCATTAATAAATAAAAGTAATCAGGGCTCATTGGAGAAAGGGCTGATTCTAGGACCTGAGCAGGAAATATGCAAGGTGAGTTTAGAGAATTTTATAGTACCAGAAAGTAAGGAAGTGATTTAAAAACAAACAAAATACAACCACGGGGACATGTCAAAGGGACATAGGAACCAACTGAAAGTATTTCCAATGCCAAGGCTGAAAAAATTTCAGAAACAAACTAGTATTAGAATGTAACTCAAAGTATAGAATAAATATCTGTAAGACTATACTGACAAATTTTTGGACAAATACATAAATGGGGAGAAGAAATAAGTATCCCATTCTAAATTCCAAATAACTTATGTAGATACTCTGCCCTCAAGGAGGTAGAACATGACACAGTACTACTTATTATTAAGTGGGGGCTGCACATGGTGACACCCTTTTAAAGAATAGAGTATAAAAAGGGGAAACTTTACTACAAAAAGAGTAACTTTACAGTGGAGAAATGTGACAGACACTGACTATCACAGCCAGGTGATCATGGTCAACATCAACAGTGATAAGTTGAGTACCCTTTATATGATGTGATGAGAATGGCACTTTACCTCTTCTTCCCCAAAACACATATTCTAGTCTAATAATGAGACAAACATCAGACAAATCCCAGTAGAGGGATATTCTACAAAACACCAGTACTCTCAAAACACTCAAGCTCATCAACAACAAGAAAGTCTGGGAAACAGTCACAGCCAAGAGGAGCCCAAGGAGATATAAAGACTGATTATAATATAGTTTCTTGGATAAGATCCTAGAATTGAAAAAAGACATTAGTTAAAAAACAAAAACAAAACAAAACAAAACAAAAAAAACAAGGAAATGTGAATAAAATATGAACTTCAGGGATCCCTGGTTGGCGCAGCGGTTTAGCGCCTGCCTTTGGCCCAGGGCGCGATCCTGGAGACCTGGGATCGAATCCCACGTTGGGCTCCCGGTGCATGGAGCCTGCTTCTCCCTCTGCCTGTGTCTCTGCCTCTCTCTCTCTCTCTCTCTGTGTGACTATCATAAATAAATAAAAAAATTAAAAAAAATATGAACTTCAGCCCCAAATACTGTATCACTATTAGTTTACCAACTGTAACAAATGTTCCAGACCAAAGTAAGATGCTTAAGTGATAGAGGAAGCTGAGTGTTTGAAGCATATGGGAACTTTTCACTTTCTATAAATCTGAAACTTCTAAGAAATAAAATTTACTCAGTAAAATATATTATGAAGTACTTATGAAATACCAAAAAAAAGTTTAAAAGAAATGAACACCATGTACCAACCTCTCAGCTCAAGAATGGATGCTTACCAACAGAATTGAAGGCCCCTTTGTATGCCTCCTCATTTACACTCCCATTTGCCCTCTGCCAGGGGCAACCACTACCCTTTATTTGGTATTTATTATTTCCACTTTATGACATTGTTTTGCATGTTTTAAAATTTTGTACCAATTGCATCATATGACATCTGCTTTGGCAAACATTTCACTCAACATTAAGCTTATAAAGTTCATGTTAATTTGCATAGCTAAATTTATTTTTTTCTGCTATGGAAACTTCCTTTGTATGAATACATCCAAATCTGTTGAGGCTTTTTAAAAAATATATATTTTATTTATTTATTAATGAGAGATACAGAGAGAGAGAGGCAGAGACACAGGCAGAGGGAAAAGCAGGCTCTGCAGGGAGCCCGAAGTGGGACTCCACCCCAGGTTTCCAGGATCACGCCCTGGGCCCAAGGCAGGGTTAAACTGCTGAGCCACCCGGGCTGCCCTCTGTTGATCCTTTTGATGGACTCCTAGGGTGTTCCATCATTCCTGTTGATAGCCCTTCCATTTGCCTTTCATTTGTCCATGCCCTAGGGATGTCTCATGGGCTGACCCATCCACACAACACTCTGCATCTCAGCCTAGTTGCCAGACTTCTCTCTCACCCCCTACTTGCTTCTTCCTTTTCTCCCTCTCAGGTTGGCCTTCTGGAGTTCCAAAGTCTTTTCTCCTTATTACACACCACTGTTTAGCTCTCCCACCTCTGGCTTCAGACACAAGTCCCAGCCTGACTGTATAGCTACAAACCAGCCACGATCTCTACTGAACAAAGCATCTTCTACTTCCCTAGTACCTCTCATCCTGTGCAAAACTATGAAAAAAAAATGTTTAAACACTGCTCTGTTCCTATGTGCTTTAAAATAATCCAAAAGAAAAATATCCATAGTTCTTTTACAAAAAGATATCAATGACATTGAATGGTTCAACCTATTAGTGAGAAATGTTAAAATATAGTCTTGAATATAAAAGCACTCTATGTAAAACAGGTTTTCAATAAATAAAGTTTTTATAAAGCATGAAGTTGTCCAAAACTTGGCAGAATTTGGAAAGAAAGAACTAATTGGGTGTCAGTTGGGTATCAAGATAAGTTTCTCCTAAGTGGAATGTGTACTAATTTTTATGTAATTTCTAGATCTTCCAAGTGTATCTATATTCCTCTTCTTCCTATTGAAAACCATCTACATGGATAAGAGAAAAGTTTTGTCTTTGTGGGGATGCAGAAAGAGTAAAATGCAGACAAAGGCATCTTCCAGGTAAATGGAATCAGAGTGTGGAGATCCTTAAATTCTAAAAAAAAAAAAAAAAGGATTATTTTTTTAACCTGTAGGTAATCATCTGGGGGCATTTTTTTTTAAGGATTTTATTTATTTATTCATGATAAACATAGAACGGTAGAGGGAGAAGCAGGCTCCATGCTGGGAGTCCGATGCGGGACTTGATCCCGGGACTCCAGGATCGTGCCCTGGGCCAAAGGCAGGCACCAAACCGCTGAGCCACCCAGGGATCCCCATCTGGGGGCATTTTAGTTGCACTTCAAACTGTAGAGAATTATATTCCTGATATGAAGGTACCAAAAAAGTCACATGTAGATTTATAGTGAGAGATAGTACTTTTTTAACTACATAAAGATTGATGCCATTCTCCCAATTAGAAAACCACTTTTAGCTCTTAAAGATATAAGCTTAACAGAAATTGTGTTTTTGCACTATTAACCTGGCATCTGCATGTCAGTTGCATGAGAAGGGGACGATGTGTGTGTGTATTTGTGGGGAAGCAGTGTTTGCGATGAGAAGGCAGTAATTTAGTTATAAAGCTATCAAGATTGCAATCGGGGTAGGACAGCAAAAGTGGAAAAGACTTCAACAGTGAACTGTTGACTTCATTTGGCCAGAACCTATCAGTTAAGGGAAAATGAATGAAGGGTCAAGGACATTTCACAGTTTAAGCTTGGGGGACCTATGAGGGTGAAACCAGTGACAGGAGGGAAAGCACAGAATGGTGCCACTTAGACTGTAAAAGTGACACTGAAAGGGAGCCACCCCGAGAGGGCTGGACACAGAACACCAGATCCCCCCATGAGAGGCTGGGGCTGACGGGACAGTCAGGAGCGAGGCACACGAAGAAAACTGAAGACAAAAATGAAATCAGCAAAAGGGATGGGACAAACATTGAGTACCCTCACAGAGAACTGAAGGAAAAGAATATTCATTTGTTGGATACAGCCCCTATGGGGCTTAGAGGAGACTCTTGATTGTGTCACACAGAATAGCTCTCTATATGTTTCTGTATCCCCAGCTCCTTTTCCTGATATACACTGTTTAATTTCAGTGACATGACAGGACTTTCTGGTGTCCTGCCTTCGTAAGACTTAGTGAATCGCCCTGCAGTTCCCTTGGTGATAGAGGAATGTGGCAGCCTAAGGCCACTGTGTACCTCGTGAGTGAAGACCAGAAATTGAAAGAAAGACAGAAAAGAGTAGCAAAGTCCCCCTGACTCATGAGTTTTTTTTAAACATTTTTTTAAAGATTTTATTTATTTATTAAAAATTTTTTTCAAAGGTTATTTATTTATTTATTAATGAGAGACACACACAGAGATTGAGAAAGAGAGAGAGAGAGAGAGAGAGAGAGAGGCAGAGCCACAGGCAGAGGGAGAAGCAGGCTCCATGCAGGGAGCCCAACGTGGGACTCGATTCTGGGTCTCTGGGATCACGCCCTGGGCCAAAGGTGGCTCTAAACTGCTGAGCCGCCCAGGCTGCCCTGACTCATGAGTTTGATGCAGCCTGGTCCTGAAATGCCCACTTCCACATGCCACTATCTGTTTTCTTCCTCTCACCTCTGATGAAGATGGACGTTTGGCTCAGCTGGTCACATAAACATCCTTGTTTCCTTCTTCTACCTCTGCAGCTATCATTTATTCCACCCATCACATGACACTACACCTGAAAATTCTCTTTTATAAGTCTTCTTTATTTTTTTAATTAAAAAAATTTTTTTCTAAAGATTTTATTTATTTATTCATGAGAGAAGCTGAGACATAGGCAGAGGGAGAAGCAGGCTCCCGGCGGGGAGCCCGACGTGGGATTCAGTCCTGGAGCTCTGAGATCATGCCTTGAGCGGAAGGCAGATGCTCAACCACTGAGCTACCCAGGTGCCATATAAATCTTCTTTAACTCTACATTTTCACACTGCCTCAAGAAAAGTTTACTCCCTACCAGAATTATGTATCCTAGCCTTTTGTAAATTCATGAATTCACTGAATGCTGTGATTGGACAGATCTGACCCGAAATTATCCGCTGAGAATGAGGAAGAATTAGGCGAGCACAGAAGCACACTCCTCAGCCATTTATTCAGCTGTCAATTTACTTTTTTTTTAAATTTTATTTATTATTTATGATAGTCACACCGAGAGAGAGAGAGAGAGAGGCAGAGACACAGGCAGAGGGAGAAGCAGGCTCCATGCACCGGGAGCCCGACGTGGGATTCGATCCCGGGTCTCCAGGATCAAGCCCTGGGCCAAAGGCAGGCGCTAAACCACTGTGCCACCCAGGGATCCCCCAGCTGTCAATTTACTATGTACGAATCGCCAATATAGGTGCTTGGGATATAAACTTCAGTAAGACCTCATCATTGTTGCCGAGGAATCTGCAGGGAGAGAGAGATGAATGAGTCAGCCTTTCTAGGCTGGCCCTGGACAAAGGACCATCGAGAGAGAGAACTGCCTTCTTCTTATAAGGATTTTTATTTTATTGCTGGTGCAAGAAGGTGTGCTCTTTGAAGGATCTAGATTTAATAAAGGAGCCATGGTTTTTTTGTTTTGTTTTGTGTTTTTAGTTGGTTGGTGGTTTTACAAAAAGTATGGTCATATTTGGAGTGTGTTACAAACATCACATCCAACTTAGTTTGTAGGAGTTGGTTTCTGTCTGGGTTGGGTACAAAAATAAGCTGACTGTGGGATTCCATAAATGATAAAAGACAGGAAATCTGTCATATGCATATTTAGGAAATTGTTACTGGACTTATTAAGTGTGGAGGTTCTATCGTTGCTCTGGGCCTTTGCGTCTTCCCTCTGGAATCCATGATTTCTTGGGAGCCTAATAAAGTGAAATAGCAAATGGAGTTTAATTCTTGTCAGTGCTCTTTTGCACTGAAGTTTCTTCACCCTTTAGGAAAATTAGGCAGATTGGACCAAGAATCCTTAAATTAAAAGGAAAGAGAAGCCTTCATCCACTACTTTGTTTCACAGTGTAGAATCACACATAGGCAACGGAACAGCTTCTTTTACGGGCCATTGACATCACTTCTTGCCTGGCTTTCCCTACGAAGAGGATGACCGGTTGGTGGCCATCACCTCCCTCTCTCCCACCACCGGGGCAATCTTACTTTGTAATTCAAATAAGCCTCTCTTGAAAAACAAGTGGAGCAGCCTTAAATCTCCTAAGGCAGTTAAGCAAATTTTGCATTTTATGAGCGAGGATAATCCTTTCACATTTTCAGAAATAAGTTTACAAGCCCTTGTGCCTGGTGAGCAATGGAAGCCCCGTGACAAATGGGGACACAGAGCGTCCTCCAGGCAATCTGTGTGACACGCAGTAAATCCTCCTGCTTTGGCAGGTCGGCAAGTGTGGCGAGAAAGCAAGATCAATTCTCCCCCGGCCTCACAAAGGATCCTTCATTGCTGATTGCTGTTAAACCAGAGGAGAAGCTTAATGAAGTAGATGCTGAAGGCTGACAGGAGTATTGGAAATGAATATAGAGAAAATGAAAATATTATGCACCAAATTGGCAGAACAGAAGACCGAGTGACTATTAGTGGACACAAAAATAGAGCGTGGCTGAGTGTGTTCTCAGGCCAGCTGGTGACTGCAGAGTATCTGCGCGAGGAAGTAGTAAAATGAACAGCCACACATGCGGTGGGGAGGACTTGGAAATCCAAGTTAGACCACAGAAAGCAGTGCATAAATTGGAAATTGAGGCCTGCCAGCGTTTTTGAAAAATAAACAGCTATGGCGAGGGCGAATGTGCGCATCTGAGCTGGGGAGGAAGGTGAATGCAGAAAGGCAGAGTAATGAGAGACAAACATCAAATAGAAGCTGAGGGCGGAAAACCTTTTCTCCCCATCCCTTCCCGCTCCTTGTTTCCTCCTCAGTCTACTAATTTGTTGCTTGTTTGATCTTTGATTGGCCACCGTGCTTTCCATTCTTTTGCTTTCGCATCTTCCTTCTGCGAGTTTACACAAATTTAAGCGAAAAACATTACAAACCAAGTGGAAAATTATTGCAAAACGGGGAAACATAATGTCTTACGGTTTTCACTGGTGCTGTTAGCAGGTACATCCAAAGAAAGAGCAGAGTGACAGGATGGGGGAAATGAACGCATTGTAATGAATAAGGAGCAGAAAAGTGGCAAGGATGCTACTCTCCTGCTTTCCAGGAGAGAAGGCCTGGACATTTGAAAGAATAAAAGTATCACCGAAAAGCACATTGTCTCAATGAGAGCGAATCCCTGCCTCCTCTGGTTAGCCGAGGCAGTGGAGCACCGGGGTGGGGAGCTCTCGGGCCTGTCCACCAGCTTGCAGTGGCAGCCGTGCAACTGGCCCGGAGAGCTTGGGGGTGCAGCAGGAGCACGACCACCATCCTGAGTCCTGAGTCCGGGTCAGGACAGAATAACAGCAGTTGGCTCATTCCTAAAGAACTCTCCCAAGAGAGACTCAGCTGCTCAGGAATCACCTGGCTGAAATCAGTGAACTCTGGGGACCCTGTTATGTCAGGAGCACAGAAAAGAATGCAACAAGAAGAGATCCCACGCTAAGGAGTTGACCCCATGGGCTAGACCTGTTTAAAGTAGAAAAAAAGAGCATCAGCAGACACAGATTGAGGTATCTGTCATCACCTTGACTGACCCGGCCAAGGGCAAGAGGACCAGATGATGCTACATTAGTTGGACCCATTGGAGCAGCACCAAGCAGGAACCTGGGAAGGTGTTGTAGGGTGTGTAGGAGGTGAGGGTTTTCCTGCCTGTCTCCACTACAAAGCCCCCAAGGAAAGCTACGATCCTTGGATTATCCTACAAAGGGACTTGGAGCTTTGGTCTCAAGAGGCCCTCAGTCTTCCCCAGGGAAAGCACCAGTTTGCTTTTCCCAGAGGTGCACACCCGAGTTTGCATGCCCTTTCACTTTGCTCAAGGGTCACCTCCGGAGTCTAGATGTCTTGACTGGAGGCATCTACACCGCCTCACCTTCCCTCCATTACCATTTTCAAAGATTATGCCAAAGACCAGGGTAAAAAAGCTAGCAGAAGGGACAAAGAAGGGGGGGGGAGACGAGGGAAACAAAATGGATTATGAATTTGAAAATTGCCAATTATCTTGTATCATACAGCTCAGAGCCCTGGCACAATGCTCAGCCACAATCCAGATTTTTCAGCTTAAATGGCTTTACATTCAAGCAAGCAAATTAACCATAAAATAGGGGGGGGAAAAAAAACAAAATATCCCAAGAAAGAATAAACTGCAGATAATAAGCACCAATCTGGTGTTGAATGCAGCCCAAGATACCAATTGTTTTAAGTCAGGACAAAGACAGCTGAATGCTCATCTTGTGGATGCAGAGCGAGGATGATTGCCTGCCATGAGGATCTTCTCTCACAAATAACAGTTTTTTCGCTCTTAATTTTCTGCTAAATTGGAAGCTAACTGCTTCCCACATTGTCATCGGAACACCTGCAGCTGTGCTGGATTTCTGCGCACCATTTCTTTTAGGTAAAACAGCACTCCGCTTCCTTCAGCTCCTCATTATGGCGAGGTCTTCCTTTCACTGCGCCACAGCACTAATGATGCAGGCAGGCTGGTCAGTCATTAAGTGACAAGCAAATGATACCGTGTGCAACGTGTGAGTAATCGGTCTGAACAAATGAAATCACAGACTTGCCTTTCCCATCATTCATTTCACAAACAGTAGCAATGTGCCGCACAGCAGGTAGTTCAGTTAAAACCAGCCTTGTAAAACGAATTTCCTGCAGCCGTGCAAGGGAAGGCGCAGGGCTGGATGCTTGGGCTCTGGGTTTCTGGGTTGCCCCCGGAGGAGTGGAAGGAAGGTGGGGGTGGAGGGAGAAGGGGAGGGCAGGCGCCCAGAGCAGGGCCTGGTACATACGTTAGAATAATGAAGGGTTTCGTGTCTTATTGGTATGTTTTCCATTTGTATGGATCTCAGAAATGACTGTTGGATCAGCGAACCCAAAACATACAGCGTTCACTTCTCCGGTGCCTTGTCGGGAGGTAGCAGTGAAGAGGCGGAAGCGAAGCTCCCGAATAAATAAGTCTAAATTTGGAGTCAGGAAGACGTCATTGTAAATCAGATGGATTGCTAGGAAGCCAGGGATGCAAATCGCACTGATAAAAAAGCTTCATGGCTTTTATTTTCCATGTCGATCCCCCTTTTGATTCATCAGTTATTTTGCAAACAGTGCGACTGGCTGCTAATAGAAATCCGACTTGCATGCTGAAGCTTAAAATGAGTTAAAAGAGTGTGGTGGTGGTTGGGGGGGGGGGATGTAAAATAAGATGACAGGGAAATCTCGATAGTCTCAAACTTTGAGACTTCAGATATCTGGCGTCTCCGTCCTGGGACAGGGCAGGGGGTGCTTTCCTCACGGGCCTGGGGTCTCCACCTCGGCTGCGCTCCCACTGCCAACCCTCCTGGCTCTCCTCCACTGCAGGCCCTGGCAGATAGGGCAACCACGAGCTTTCCGATTTCAAGTGTATTCTGACTGTTTTGCAGTCACACTGCTGGGTTGTGGGAGGACAGCCTGGAAGGAGTACCGCACCAGCAATTTTCTTTCCACACCAACAGGAATAAAACCGAACGGGGTCTCATAGCTGGCACCTATTTTTCCTCTTTCTGGCAGTCCCCATTTGGCTTCAGACTTATGCATCATGTCCTCTTAGGCAGCAGGCAAAAAAAAAAAAAAAAAAAAAGCTCCTGGGAAGGGCCTGGGCAATCTGGCTTGACTGCAAGCCTCGCTGTATGTGTACACCGAGAAGCTGCGAGAGCAGGTGAAGAAGGATGTCCATGGGCCCAGGCTCTGGCATCCCCCAGGAACAGGACTTCCTGGACACTTATGGATACAATTTGGTGCCAACCATTCCCTGACACACTGGATAATATAGAACGTGATACAAAGAGTGAAAGGAAGAATATTCCTCAGTCCAGAAAGCTTGAACATCAGAGAGTTCCTTCTGGATAAAGTTCATGGTCTCTGTCTGTAACCCCTTTGTGGATGGGATCAAATTCCCTAAGGTTCTTGCAAAAAGCTAATATAAAATAAGGCATTCTTGCAAATTGATAATAAGGGGTCCATCGCCAATAGGGCATCCTTGCAAAAGTACAATCTACTGTATCTTCAACCCTACCTCCATCAGGGCACAGTGAAGGATCTATCAAAATAAGACTAATACAAAGCTGTCTTTGACTTGCAAGAAGGGTGCACAGATATCAAAAGCTTTCCGTAACACTGAATTAATGCCTGCTTCTCTTAGACACATCGAATGGTATAGAAAATTGTATAAAACACTGGTCCCTCTGGGCTTGCCTTACCAAGAGTAACCACTGTTCTGAGGTACGTTGTGTATTATCCTAAACTTTTTTTTTTAGGACTTGTTTATTTTAGAGAGAGAGAGAGAGAGAGAGAATCTTTTTTTTTTTTTTTAAAGATTTTATTTATTTATTCATGATAGACACAGAGAGAGAGAGGCAGAGACACAGGCAGAGAGAGAAGCAGGCTCCATGCACCGGGAGCCTGACGTGGGATTCGATCCCGGGTCTCCAGGATCGCGCCCTGGGTCAAAGGCAGGCGCTAAACCGCTGCGCCACCCAGGGATCCCGAGAGAGAGAATCTTAAGCAGACTCCCCACTGAGTGTGGAGCCTGACACAGAGGTTGATCTCACCACCCTAAGATCACGACTTGAGCCAAAACCAAGAGTTGGATGCTCAGCCAACTGAGCCACCTAGGCACCCTTATCCCACACATTTTCTGTGCTTAAACCAGTGCACTCATGGAGGCAATCATACTCCACACCCTGTTCTGCAACTGACCCAGACAGAGCAGACACCTTCCCATGCCAACACATGTAGATTTATCTCATTTGTTTAACATCTCTAGAATTCTTTGGCTGGTGTGTGGGTGCATGTTCATGGACTTAACCACTCTCCTACTGAAGGATTTCCGGTTCTCACTGGAAATTAGAAACTCAGTGTTATTGAAAATAACAAATATATTTTCTAGTGAAAATCCTTGTATGCATATTTTCATACATTTATGAGTATAACTGTAAGGTGAATTCCTAAAAACAGACTTACCAAACAGTATAATCCTCACTAATATGACAGGTGATTGGTTTCCACTTCAGTCTTATTTAACTAAATATGAGGTTGAGAATCGTTTCATTTTTCCTTTGCAAATTCTCTCTGTAGCTCACTGCTTCACCCACTTTCCAGTTTGGGTGATGGTATTGCTGATTTATAAAAGCACCCTTTTAATGCATGCTGATCCAGCTTGTGTTATGAATCTTTGGGTCACTTTTGACTCTTTTATAATGATGTTTACCCTAAAGGGGTTTTTGGCTCGTTATGCAAATCTAACAGTTCTTACCTCTCATGACTTTCTGGAGTTTTCAATTATGTTTAAAAAAGTCCTCTCTGCTCTAGTATTATAAAAATAGTCACTTCTTTATTTAAGAATGTTTATGGCTTTATCCATCTGGGATGAGTTGTAGTTGAGAAGAGAGTGAAAGAACCAGTTTCACTTTGTTTCCACATGGTTGGCCATTATCCTAACGCTGTTCTGTTCCGTAGTCTATCTTAACGGGCCGTGTGACTGCCCCAGGCTGTCATCTCATAGAAGTGTTTTAAGCCTGCTGATTTATCATGGATCTAGGCATGAATACTCAAAGCTACATATTCATAACTTCTGTCCCTAAATGTCAAAAATCTCTACTTTGTAGAACCAAGATGTTTTAAACTTGTTTCAAGATTCTAGGATTTTTCAATTCTGTTGGTGCCTCTCTGTTCTAGAATAGAACACTGTCTACAATCTCGTATTCAGCATACTGAAATGCAAAAAGCTCAGAAAACCCACAAGTTTTTGTCGTCATTCACTTGATGGCAAAATCTAAACTTATCCATCATAAAGTAATTTATAGCTTCTATTCTGTTTAGTCCGATTATCCATACCTTTCACTGGGGACCTCCGTATACAGTATGCACCCTGCATAGTATTCTTTCAATTGAAAAGAGAATGAATTTTTAAAAGATATCCAGTCCTCAGGATTTTGGAAAGGGAACTGGGACTCTGTTAAGAGTCATTTGTCTTACACAGAAATGAAAGCTTGCCAATAAAGGCAATGGAATGGAAATGGCCAGGGTTAATGGGAAGGATGGGAAGGGAGAGGTTGAAAACTGGGAGAAGCTGGAGAGAAGGAAATGCTCTCACAGTTGACTCTTTCTATTTAAAGCACCAAGAATGCATATCAATCAGACTTCAAGCTCAGTGACATAGGTGGGAGGTTTTATTAAGTGAATAGCTGTAAGGAAGCCACTCTCAGATCCCTCCCAGAATAAAATTAGCCCGAAAATTTGTGCTGAAATTTTCGACATTATCAATAAGAAAAAAAAAGTTGCAATTAATATTATACTAATAAAATAATATTGTGTTTTCCCATTTCTCCTAGGGTCTTGCAATACTTCTTGGTACTCTGGGATGAGGGTTTCATTTCTGGCTAAGTGGTAGGTCCTGGACACTGGTTCTCCCAGACACATCTTAGGCTGACTTTGGGGTTTTCATTATGTTTGGAAGTCTTCTCCACTCTAATATTCTTTTTTTTTTTTTTTTTTTTTAGGAATCTTAATGGCTTTATAGAACCATAGCTAGGAAGCCAGAACTCTCTCAGCTATGGCTATTTGATCTTCAGCACCAGAAACAAAACAAGCAGTTGGCCTTTGCTCCGCTGAAACCAAGTAGAAGTAAATAAATAGGATGAGAAGGAAAAACGGAAAGCTTCTCATTCTTGGTCACACATTAGAATCACCACTTAAAAAATGTCAACTGCGGGCAGCCCAGGTGGCTCAGTGGTTTAGTGCCTGCTTTTGGCCCAGGGTGTGATCCTGGAGTCCTGGGATGGAGTCCCACATCGGGCTCCCTGCATGGAGCCTGCTTCTCCCTCTGCCTGTGTCTCTGCCTCTCTTTCTCTCTGTCTCTCATGAATAGATAAATAAAATCTTTTTAAAAAAGTCAACTGCAGGGGCACTTCCTTGTAAACTTGAATGTGATCAGAAATCACGTTGGAGCATTAGTTGCTGCCCCCCTCCTTTCGCCCCCACCTCAGAATTTCCGATTGCTCAGGGCTGGGGCCCAAGAACATGCATTTCAAATAAGTTCCTAGGTGCTGCTGCTGCTGGTCTAGGGCTGTCACTTTGAGAACCTGATTGAATCAGCAGGTGGTGGGCCTTGAGTATTTCTTTGTCGGCATTTCTCCAGTGATTGCAGCCAGGCTGGAGAACCCCCGAGTAAGGCAGAAACTTTCCCTACGCATACTTGACCAACATAGCCCACATCTTTCTCCCACACAGCAAGGGGACAGCCCTCAGTCTCATCTGCAGGACTTCTTAGCTAAGGGGAGAAGGCTCTTCATTGGGTTCTAGAGAGAAGAGAACGGTAATGTTGCTTTATTTGAGGAGAAATGTGATCCAAGTACACAATGACTGGGTGATCAGGATAGGACTGGGAACCAGATTTGGTGATTTTCCATAAAAACTAATTTAAAGCACACAGTTTTTTCTCTTTTCTTAGAAGTGCAATTAGAAACATTAGACACAGTTGGATTCCTTGTAAAAGGGATCTGGCTGGAGAATTTACAATGGGCTACTGCTTAAGAGCCCACTATACTTTGGAGCATGACCGGAGAAATTCCAGAGACTGTGCAAATGATACCCTTAGAAAAGAAATGTACATCGTGATGACTGTTCATCTCAGAAAACCCAATAATCTACTCTTACCAAGATTTTTTAATAGGATTGTAAAGATGTATGTCAAGGGTGAGCTAGGCATTTGCTTAGTTTGAAGTGTCACGTTAACCCAAGATTTTGTCTGTTATTCCCAAATGTTGGAAGAGGCAGGAGACATGCTCTAACATGCTTATTCACTCTTTGGCAGACTATGACACTAAACTGATTTGATTCTCCCCTATTTGTTGATTTTTTTTTTAATAGTCTCTGGCAACATTGTTTGGCTCTGGGATAATAACCAGTTGATACTGCCAGAAAGAAATCTGGGAATTTTCTCATCTGCTTTTGTTTGTTTTCCAAACCTGCTTTGAGGACATGCAGAATTGGTTCTGATGGATCAGAAAGGTAGAAGTTAAGAGAATACAGATTTTGCTGAATGAAACAGAACAAAAGGAAACACTTCATGAGAATTCATCAATACTGCAAGACTAGTTTATTTATTAGCACCCATATTTTTGCTTCTATCAAGCCTTACCGCATCTGCTATACAGTCTTCACTCAAATGAGAACACAGATATTACCAGGACAAAACCCAACACAACACAGCAGCAGAGATGGAAGACTGGCTTAACAAGGAGAGGGTGCACTTAGCTGAAGTCAGAAGCGGCAGGAGCGCCCCTATTTCATTTACTAATTTTCTCACTGCACCTGGGACATGGGTTGATTCAGTTCCTTTACTTGGTTGGTTTATGAGACGGTGTTTCATTGCCCAAGTGAAAAAAAAAAAAAAACTTATCAAGCAGATTAGTTTATTTGAACGTGTAATAGTAAGAAACCTAAGAGATGGGGGGATTTTAGTGTTTAACTGCTTTACAGCCTTTACCTACCATCTTGGATGAAAACACAGGTCATTGTACTGTACAAGCTAGAGGGGCACTGGTGCTAATAGGCTATCATCAACCCTCCTTTCGGGGACCAGGCAGATACAGTGAGAATTTCCTCTGACCTGCCTCCACCTATTTGAGGGTTATTTTGCCACTCATACAACCTCTACTAGGGGGACAGGAAGGGAAAGCAAAGGTAAAATGCAAACCATTCACTTTTGCTCTTTGCTAGTTGTAGATTGGAGGCGGCCTAAAACAAAGCTTGATGGTCTGAAGCCAAATTCCAATTTGGTGACAGATCAGAGCTCGCATTCCCTATCCCAACTTAGTTGTCACACTCCCAGCAGGAGAGTTGGCTGGTGGGGGCTCTTGGCCATCCTCTCTGGCTGATCACTGCAAAGTCCTTAGTGTCTCTAATAGTGGGGCATGGCAGTTAACTGGGAGGTTTTCTCTTGAATCCCTTTTGGTTTCTCTCCTCCTGCCCGCCTACCTTGGCATGCTATGACACTGGGCTGACAGTAGGGAATTAGGATGGCTCCTTCTCTAGGTCCTGAAAGCCATTAGAGGCCATCATACTATAGAGTCACACTGCCCAGCACAGAGCCCACACCACTCCCCACCACTTAACACGCTTTCATAGAATCCCCTCTGCTTCTGTCCCACTGTAAATGTCCAGGTTTCCCCTGGCTGTATGAGCTTTGGCTCATTCTCCAACACATTCCTAATCCATCATTTTTCCCAAATTCCCAAGCTTCATCCCCAAAACTCAGGCCCTGATCCACAGAGGTCTGTGACTTACTCTCCTTCTATTATGTTCGAGAATATATATCATAAAAAGTTTGCTTCTTCCTTTTGGCAAAGCCTAGAATCAACCCTGGAATAATGCATCATTTGAGAAAGGCATATGGGATGCTTGCTGCTTAGCATACAGAACCTGGAACTTCCCCCCAAGACAACTATTTGATACATATAATTGCCAAAGGACAAGAATGAAGCAAGAAGAAGCCATGCAAATCAGTTAGGAAAAGAAGAACAACCCAAAAGAAAAAGGAGCAAGAGGAGATGAATGGATCATTGAATAAAAGAAAACTGGGGCACCTGGATGGTTCAGTTAGGCGTCTGCCTTTGGCTCAGGTCATGATCCCGGGTCTTGGGATTGAGCCCTGTGTGGAGCTCCCTGCTCACTGGAGGGCCTGCTTCTCCCTCTTCCTCTGCTGCTCCCCTTACTTGTGCTCGCACTCTGTCTCTCTCTGTGTCAAATGAAAAAATAAAATCTTAAAAAAAGAAAAAGAAAAGAAAACTTGAAATATCAATAAACATTTGAGAAAAAACCCAATTCCACTACTAATAACCAGGGAAATGCAAATAAAACCACTATTAGATTAGCAAAATTTTTTAAATTTTTAAAAATTTAAAAAAGTTTCATCATATAAACTACCAATAAGGATGGGATAGGAATGAATATTCTCAGGTCCTGTGGTAAGAACATTAATTGTCTAGTCACTCTGGAGAGGAAGGGTATAGCAATGGCAGTAAAGTTGATGGCATACTTGACACTTGCTCAACATTTTTTCCCAAAATATAGATCCTAGAGAATCTCTCACAAATATACACATGAAGTTGTTTACAAGGATGCTCATCAAAACACTGTTTATAATGACAGAAAGAAAGGGAAACATTCTAAATATTAATCAATAGAAGGTGAAGAAACAAACCACCATACATACTTATATAATAGAATATAGTACAGCATTTCAAATGCATGAGCTAGAGGTACATGTATGAACACGGATAATTCTTGAAAATACAATGGAGTATACCACAATTCATCTAGAGTTTAAAAGCTCACAAAATACTACTACTATGTACACTATTTCTGATATATACCTATGTAGTCAGAGTATTACAACAGACAGGGAATGTCTGGCTGGCTCAGTCAGTGGAGGGTATGACTCTTGATCTCAGGGTCATGAGTTTGAGCCCAATGTTGGGTGTAGAGATCACTTAAAAATAAAATCTTAAAATCTTAAAGTAAAAAACTAAAACAAAGAACAGAAAAGGTAGACATGACCATCAATACTGTGGTTCCCTCTGGAGAGAGTGGGAGGGGTGGGGAGAGTAAGGGTTGCCCTGGTGGCTCCAACTATATCCAGAAGATTTTATTTAAAAAAATAAAGAAAAAAAAAAAGCAAAATGGCACAATGTTCACATACATAAATACGGGTGGGCATGGATATAGGTGCTTTTCTGTATATCTGAGATATTTATCCTTTCTCATAATTATCATAACCTCCATTTTGGTCAAAGATGGATTTTTTAACCTCTTGAGAGGGCAAATAAACTGAATGACTGAATTCTGAATTTCTGCTTTCTTTCTGACTCTTGGGCCTCTTCCGGGCTTTTACATGAAGCCCAGGGATGGGACCAAGAATTGTCAAGTCTCCGTGCTGGGCATATAGAGTACCTGTGACCAGCAAACGTCTCCTGAGGCTGGGCTACAAGTTAGTGCTCAGACATTTGCAGAAAGCACTTTTTGTTTCATTCTCCTTTAAATGCTACATAGGAAGAAACAAAAGGAGATGCCCCCCCATGGCTTTAAGTCAAACCCTTAATTTTATGTGAATATAGTTTTTTGTCATTTAATTACTGCCATTTTTTCTTTTCTTTTCTTTTCTTTTCTTTTTTTTTTTTAAGCTTCCAGATTGCTGTGTAATTTCTGTATCTATGCAGATTAGATGAAGAGTCCAGGAAGACCCAGCCACATAATTAAGGACAGAAAGGAATCTTTCGCTTTTGCGACCATCTTTCCCCACTTAAAATATGACATTTTCTATTTTCTAATCATACGTTTTTGGCTTCCAGGTTTTCACTTTAAACAAATATTTTCTGCTCAAAACATGCTGCAGCAAATCTACAAACTCTCAAGTAAACATGGATTTGAATGGACAAATTCACTGGCATTTCTGCTCAGGATCCAATTCAAGGAAGACACAGTAGGAACCATATGAGAAATTCCTCACTCATTCAGGGCTTTTCCTTGAGAGCTTTTGTAGGACCTCAAGTTAGAACTTGTTAAAGATTGGGAAAGGCTTCTTTGCTGCACCTAAGTGCCTTTTTGTTGCCTACCTGATCTTTGAATCACTTTAAGAGAAGTAAGTGCAACAATGGGTTATCAGTCTCTAGAAAAAAACAAAGGGCATACCCAAGTATGGGAATTTGAGGACACTGTGATACAAGAACCGTTTGTAGTTTGCAAAGACGTCAACAGGGCACAAGATTAGTGCCCTTCAAGCTGTTACCACCCCTAGGCTTCAACAGACAAGAGGGAGGGCGTGGTTATCTATAGCCAGAACCCCCTGCCTCTGTGTGTGAACTGGTGGGTACTACCACAAAGGTACTGCTGCAGGGAGGAGCCAGGAAAGACAGACTCAGTCACTTCCTTCCTCTTTCCATTTCTTAGTGGTGCTCCTCCTTGGCCGAAATGCAATTGGAACCAGAAGATCAAGAAACTCATTGATTTCAGGTCAGCCTTCCAGAGCGCTGAGTAGAATAAGGAGAGGGGATATCAGCCCACCAGGCTATCCAAAAAAGTTCTATAAATGCTCTCAAGACGTCAACATATTTAACGTTCCACATAGGCTAATGCACATTAGGAATTATTCCAAGAATGATATAGTCTCTGTTCGGGTAGTTGGGGGAGTCAATTCTTCAGACAATTTACATATTTGGAGATGCTCTGATCCCCAAACTGTTCCACAATTAGGGTTTTAATAATCCAACTGGCTATACTTTGAACATAGATGATTGATCAGAGAATGAGGCAGCATATTTTGCACTGACAGGGAATATAATAAAATAAGAACAAATGCAAATGGATATAATAATAGCTCATTTGTGACATAAAGAAGAGATCTTTCTTTGTACTTGTATGTTTTGTAGAGCCCAACTGTGGATCTTTCTAATGACAGAGGAGATGTCTGGATCACAGAGAAAATATATTACATTTTCTCTAATGTTAAGATTTAGTAAAATTTATATATACTATTCAATTTGAAAGAAAAAAATTTACTGGCTGCAAAATACACTATTTCCATACTAAAGGTTCTACTGAGATGAGTGAAGCACAATTCCTGCCCTCCAAGACAAAAATAAATGGTCCTGTTTTGCCAACAAGGAAAATAATACCTGTATTATTTTCTGTATAAAAGGCCAAAGCTAGGGATGCCCATGTGGCTCAGTGGTTGAGTGTCTGCCTTGGGCACAGGTCATGATCCCGGGGTCCCAGATCGAGTACTGCATCGGGCTCCCCACAAGAAGCCTGCTTCTCCCTCTGATTATGTTTCTGCCTCTCTCTGTCACTCATGAATAAATAAATAAAATCTTTAAAAAAAAAAAAGGCCAAAGCCAAACCCAGACACAGGTGCAAGCACAGTCATAGCCACAACCTGCTTACCCACTGCATGCCCTCGATGGTCCAGTCTGAATACTGCCCCACTTCACCCTCCTTCTCGCAGTTAAATGACATGACCCCTATGTTTTGTATTTATATATATATATATATATATATATATATATATATATATATATATATAAAGAAAGTTCACAGAGCATTCAGAAGAAGAGCTCATATGTAACTCAAAGAATGTTTTCTGTGAAGAATTAGAAACTCAAAGAATGCTTTCTCAAGAAATTAACATTTGAGATGAGCCTTAGAGAGTGAGTGGATTCTAACAAGTGAAGACTAGGAATGGCAAAAAATACTGGCTCAAGAGAACAGCATTTGCAAAAGTAGTAAGTGTTGATTATAAATGAGATGCATGTACATCAGGCATATTCTTGGGCCACAGATTTTGTACTTAACTAGGTTAAAATTGGAATGCTACTGAAGGAATTGGGGAAGGTAATGGCAATAATAACAAAAATTATCATTAGGATAAGGAGCTAACATTTATGGAACACTTAATATGTATTGGACCTCATTTTAAGTCCTTTACATGTCTAAATTCATCCATTCTCACAATCGTCCTATGACATAGCTGATCTTAACCACTATCCTGGGTTAGGTGCCACAGGTGATTTCAAGATCGTACCTGGTCTCTGAATTCATATATGTACCTGCTAGGGGAAGAAAAGAGAGGGAGTATTTTCATAGAATTTTAGAAAATGCCTGAATTTATTAACTGATTTACTTCTTGTAATAATCGCATGAAATAAGTCTTATTACTTAATTTATAGACAAGTAAACTGTAGCAGACACAGTTCAAGTAACTTGTCTTGATTCATACAACTAGTAAGTATAGGTACTGAAGTGTTTGATTTCAGATAGTTTAAGATGCCTTACTCCTTACCACCACCACACTGTTCTCTCACTTAACAAATGTCCCTTGTAAACCTATTAGCTGTCCTTAACTGAGTTCAAGACTAGGGCTGCAAAGATAGATGTAAGTGGCTATTGTCCCCAAGGAATCCCGATTTCATGGAGTCATAGTCAGAGACAATTATGGTAACTATGATAAAAACCAAGATGGACCAAGGTGGGACATTCACCAGGGGCTATGGGAGCTTAGAACCAAGGAGTTCACTCTCTGGATGGACGTCCCATGGGAGGTAGCTGCTAACTGGGTCAGGAGTACAGTGTACTGGGCTGGCTAGAGTAGAAAGAACTCACTCAGGAGTAAGACAACCTCTGTAAAGAAGTGTGACTGAGGGATCCCTGGGTGGCGCAGCGGTTTGGCGCCTGCCTTTGGCCCAGGGCGCGATCCTGGAGACCCTGGATCGAATCCCACGTCGGGCTCCCAGTGCATGGAGCCTGCTTCTCCCTCTGCCTGTGTCTCTGCCTCTCTCTCTCTCTCTCTGTGACTATCATAAATAAATAAAAAATAAATAAAAAAAAATAAAGATTTAAAAAAAAAAAAAAAAAGAAGTGTGACTGAATGTGACAGGTCAGGAAATGGGTGAGTTGGTTATAGAGATGAGTTTGGAGGTAGATGAGAAGGTCTCAGGATTGGATTGACTGGAAGGTTAAGTGAATGGGAGGGTGACAGGATTCCAGTCTAATGCAGTGAGATAGCAAGTAGGGCAAGTCACCAGGAACAGGAGATGAGAGGTGTAGAAGAAGGAAGTCTAGAGGGAAGACCAATGAGGTCTGTTTCAGACACATTCATTTGAGGCCAGCAAGGGACCTTCTGATAGAGGTTATGCAGTGGGCAAGTGGAAATAAGGGTCAAAAGGCAAGAAAACTGATATCTGTTGTGATGCCCAAGGTCTGTAACAGCCATCTGGAATATATCATTTCACTTAGTCACTGTGAAAGCTAAGTAATTCCACCCCAACAAGGTGGATGTGGAGTGTTGACATAGAATATAGGTACCAAAGCTCCATGATGGCATTGGAGCTCCATGATGGAGCTCCATGATGGCATTGTCTCAGAAAGGAACAAAGAATTTTGGAATTTGGTCTCTTGAGGAGAAATTTGTATTTGTTAAAAACTGAAGCAAATAACTCAGGATAAAATATTTTGGTTAAAAAAAAACAATGTATTTCTAAAGGGAAGGAAATGGCTTTTTAAACTGTGGCTTGGTGCTGGCCCTAAAGACAATTTAAGAGATGTCTCTTTTTTCTTTAAAATGTGTTTGCTAAACAAGATTGCCCAATGAGGTAGAGGATAGGTAGGCTTAGGTAGGGATGAGGGGGATAAATATAGAAGTCATAAGTTTTATTTCAAGAGCAATCAAGTGCCAAGTTCAGGACCCCGAGAGTGAGCATCTCTGTCAACTTTATGCCCAGATGACTTAATCACACTGCCCTACTCCTGGGGATCTGATTAAGAATTTTTTTTTAAAGGCTGATTAAGCAGTAGGTGGGAAGAGGGAGTCCAAAAGAGAAGAGAACAGGGCCAAATTCATCTGCTCAGAGGCATTCCTGAAGCCCATGTGTCACACGATGAGAACACAGCCAGTGATTCTTCACCCTGCCTGAGCACTAGAAACATCTGGAGAACTTTTCTTTTTCTTTTTTTCTTTATTTTATTTATTTATGATAGTCACACAGAGAGAGAGAGAGAGAGAGGCAGAGACACAGGCAGAGGGAGAAGCAGGCTCCATGCACCGGGAGCCCGACGTGGGATTCGATCCCGGATCTCCAGGATCGCACCCTGGGCCAAAGGCAGGCGCCAAACCACTGCGCCACCCAGGGATCCCTGGAGAACTTTTCAAGACAGCAGTGCCTGGATGACCTCTCTGAAGATTCTGATTTCCTTCCCGATGTGAGTCTTTGATACCGGGTACTCTGTAACCTTGCCAGAGGATTTTAATATGCAGAGCAGCTTGTGAAAGGCTTACCTAGAAGAGATGACAAGTCTGTGCAGAGAATAGAAGGCAACATCAGATCCAGAGACATGGAAAATGGGTGACTGGAACCATCCAAACCTTTAGTTACTGAAAGGCATTGTATTTAACAGAAACATTATAAGGTCCTTCAAAGCAATGCCTACTGTGTCCAATATAACCATCCAGGGAGAGGGAGGTTGGACCACTTAAATAAATAGCTATGTCCCTGAAACACACGAAGCTACAAGTGGCACCTAGGAAGATAGGGCGGGCTGGATTGTTTAAGATCACTTTCACGAAACTGGGGAACCTTCCTGAAGACTCTTGAGTACAAACTGTTGGCAATGGCTAGTATGAGGTGGAGAGAGTCATCGTGACGTAGGTTTGGAATACAAGCAGATAAATACATGTTTATTACAAGCATGCAAGCAACATGCAAAAGACAATCCAGCTATTTTCCATGAATTCAGATGTTGGCTCTGAATTACAGAACAAAGGACAGAGTACTATTTTGAAGTACAGTCGAAAAGCAGACAATTCCCACCAAAAATAAAAAGGAAAAACCCACCCTCCTTTACTTTCCATCTTCATGGAAAGTTTTATGCTTTTTTTTTGCCCCCTTCCTTCTTGCCTTGTCTCCTGACACCCCCTAATTAGCACTCTCATCTCTGCCTCTGGCACCCTGCATGCTGTAGGTGGCTGGCGTGACATCGGATGCCTGCCCCTGCCGTGCTAGGAGGCACCCTGCGGCGCACAAACAAAAAGCCCAGAAAGCCTGACCCGACTATTTTCCTATGAATAGAACATGTTTTCTTTATTGAGATAAAAGGTGTTTGTGTGCATCTATTTGCGCAGAAATGAGCTATACATATAGGCATAAATACAGGGGGCTTTGTGCATGTGTATTGCATGTGAGTTTCTTAGTCTATTTTAAAAGGTTCAGGGTCAGAAATATTCTAGGGTGTCCTCAAAGCAGATTGGAAACTCCTGGAAGACTACACATTTGTCCTCCACGTTTGAAAGACTAAGGGAAGAGAGTGTAACTTTCTGAGAAGGAAGCTGGAGTCAAGTGAAACTTCCCTGATCTTGAGATTAAAGGTCCCAGGAAATAGGTTAGCCCCCCCTTCAGCCATCCTCTTTACTGCCTCATTTACAGTCAGGTGGAACTTCTCTTGGTCTTGGAGACAAAAATCTCAGAGCCCTACAGTGTGGGTTGAGAACAATTCTTCTTTTTTCACGGTCAGACATCCAATTAGGATTTATCCCATGACCACCCGGGGCTAAGCATCTTGCTGTGTTGATCAAAAGGCACATTGGATCTCACTGAGGTGTATTTTCCAGAGAGCTGTACCACCACCCTACTGTGAGTGCTGAGAAGCTGAAAGATGATGACGGATGGGAATAAGCAACGCTGAAAATGGTGCCACGCAGAAGAGGATTTGCACCTGTTGTTCACTGGGGTGGGAACATATTTTAGAAAGTCCCAATATTAACGCTAAAGGGATTAGCTCTAAAGCCAGGGTGATAGAGAACATGGTGACTAATCAGATCAAAGCCCACTCAAGTCTCTAAAATGTAATGATGTGAGCTCTCTGCTACAGTCCTTTTATTTTACTTTATTTTATTTTATTGGTGTTCAATTTACCAACATACAGAATAACCCCCAGTGCCCATCACCCATTCACTCCCACCCCCCGCCCTCCTCCCCTTCCACCACCCCTAGTTCGTTTCCCAGAGTTAGCAGTCTTTACGTTCTGTCTCCCTTTCTGATATTTCCCACACATTTCTTCTCCCTTCCCTTCTATTCCCTTTCACTATTATTTATATTCCCCACATGAATGAGAATATATAATGTTTGTCCTTTCCTGATTGACTTATTTCATTCAGCATAATACCCTCCAGTTCCATCCACGTTGAAGCAAATGGTGGGTATTTGTCGTTTCTAAAGGCTCAGGAATATTCCATTGTATACATAAACCACATCTTCTTTATCCACTCATCTTTCGATGGACACCGAGGCTCCTTCCACAGTTTGGCTATTGTGGACATTGCTGCTATAAACATCGGGGTGCAGGTGTCCCGGCGTTTCATTGCATCTGAATCTTTGGGGTAAATCCCCAACAGTGCAATTGCTGGGTCGTAGGGCAGGTCTATTTTTAACTCTTTGAGGAACCTCCACACAGTTTTCCAGAGTGGCTGCACCAGTTCACATTCCCACCAACAGTGCAAGAGGGTTCCCCTTTCTCCACATCCTCTCCAACATTTGTGGTTTCCTGTCCTGTTAATTTGCCCCATTCTCACTGGTGTGAGGTGGTATCTCATTGTGGTTTTGATTTGTATTTCCCTGATGGCAAGTGATGCAGAGCATTTTCTCATGTGCGTGTTGGCCATGTCTATGTCTTCCTCTGTGAGATTTCTCTTCATGTCTTTTGCCCATTTCATGATTGGATTGTTTGTTTCTTTGGTGTTGAGTTTAATAAGTTCTTTATAGATCTTGGAAACTAGCCCTTTATCTGATGTGTCATTTGCAAATATCTTCTCCCATTCTGTAGGTTGTCTTTTAGTTTTGTTGACGTATCCTTTGCTGTGCAAAAGCTTCTTATCTTGATGAAGTCCCAATAGTTCATTTTTGCTTTTGTTTCTTTTGCCTTCGTGGATGTATCTTGCGAGAAGTTACTGTGGCCGAGTTCAAAAAGGGTGTTGCCTGTGTTCTCCTCTAGGATTTTGATGGAATCTTGTCTTACATTTAGATCTTTCTTTTTTTTTTTTTTTTATGATAGTCACACAGAGAGAGAGAAAGAGAGGCAGAGACATAGACAGAGGGAGAAGCAGGCTCCATGCACCGGGAGCCTGATGTGGGATTCGATCCTGGGTCTCCAGGATCGTGCCCTGGGCCAAAGGCAGGCACTAAACCGCTGCGCCACCCAGGGATCCCTCACATTTAGATCTTTCATCCATTTTGAGTTTATCTTTGTGTATGGTGCAAGAGAGTGGTCTAGTTTCATTCTTCTGCATGTGGATGTCCAATTTTCCCAGCACCATTTATTGAAGAGACTGTCTTTCTTCCAATGGATAGTCTTTCCTCCTTTATCGAATATCAGTTGACCATAAAGTTCAGGGTCCACTTCTGGGTTCTCTATTCTGTTCCACTGATCTATGTGTCTGTTTTTGTGCCAGTACCACACTGTCTTGATGACCACAGCTTTGTAGTACAACCTGAAATCTGGCATTGTCATGCCCCCAGATATGGTTTTCTTTTTTAAAATTCCCCTGGCTATTCGGGGCCTTTTCTGATTCCACACAAATCTTAAAATAATTTGTTCTAACTCTCTGAAGAAAGTCCACGGTATTTTGATAGGGATTGCATTAAACGTGTAAATTGCCCTGGGTAACATTGACATTTTCACAATATTAATTCTGCCAATCCATGAGCATGGAATATTTTTCCATCTCTTTGTGTCTTCTTCAATTTCTTTCAGAAGTGTTCTATAGTTTTTAGTGTATAGATCCTTTACCTCTTTGATTAGGTTTATTCCTAGGTATCTTATCCTTTTGGGTGCAATTGTAAATGGGATTGACTCCTTAATTTCTCTTTCTTCAGTCTCATTGTTAGTGTATAGAAATGCTACTGATTTCTGGGCATTGATTTTGTATCCTGCCACTCTGCTATAGTCCTTGATCTGAATCTGGTGGCAGCCGGGCGGGGGTGGTGGTGGTGGTGGTGGTGGTGGTGCAGGTGTCCCTTCTTTGCCCAATGTCTGTCGGAGACTAGAGCTGATATCTTCTGCTATGGTCTGTGTACATTCCCCCCACTTTGCTTGTATGTTGAAATCCTAACCCTTAAGGTGATGGTATTAGGATGCAGGGCCTGTGGGAGGTGATTGGGTCATGAGGGTGAAGGCCTCGTGATTGAGATTAGTGCCCTTAGAAAAAAGAGGGCCAAGGATGACAGCTCATTCCTTCTACCCGGTGAGGACACAGAACGCTCTCTCTATGAACCAGGAAGTGGGACCTTACCAGGCCCCAGATCTGCTGGCACCTTGATTTTTGCACTCTCCAGCCTCCAGGATGGTGAGAAATAAATTTGTTTTATTTATAAGCCACCCGGTTGAGGCATTTTTGATACAGCAGGATAAATAGACTAACATATTTTCTTAGATGGTGGTGGTAAAGGTGCTTCTCATTTTACTACTGTGGATATATAACCCCATTTGCCTGGGACAGGCCCACTGAGCCCCTGTGGTCCTGATGCAATTATTATGTTTAAAGATTTTATTTATTTGAGAGAGAGTGTGCATGCAAGAGAGCATGAGCAGAGGGAGGGGCAGCAGGAGAAGCAGGCTCCCCGCTGAGCAGGGAGCCCAACTTGGGGCTCCATCCAGGACCCCAGGATCATGACCCAAGCGAAAGGCAGATACTTAACTGACTGAGCCACCCAGGCGTCCCAGTCCTGGTGCAATTATTAACAGAACCTCCTCTCACCGTCACAATCACCCAGGTTTGACCTCCTAGTAAAAACTGAGTGGAACAAGGATGTGATGCTTCTAAAATAGGACCTGAAATTGGCTGGTACCTTCAGGAGCCTGGTTAACATGTGGTTAGGAAGAATTTTTTTCATTATTAATGATAATTGAGGACTTTCTCTGTTTTAAACAAGATGAATGATTTGTCAAGTCTTTCTGAGGGGTCTGCTCTTTGCTGGGTCATTCACCGATGCTCCATGGGTTCCCCCATATGGCTGTGCAGGTGTTCCAGTCCTGGGGAGGGGGCACAGGTGAGTAGGCAATGGGAGGGGGGCGGTGTGTTCCGCCTCCAAGCATTGCACCCAAGTGGCGACAGGGTCCTTTTCTTACTCCTACAAGAGCACTGTATGGAAAATGGTGGTCTCAGGCATGGTCCATTCTAATGAAAAATGTACACTTTGTTAAGGAAATAGGATGACCATAACCATCACTAAACCATACAGTACAATAGATAATTAAGGGCTCAATTTGGAGTGCTTGGGGCAGGGCAGGGTAGCCAATCAACCAATGTTGAAAAGAAAGAATGGATGGTATTGACTTTCCTAAATGTGCCTTGACTTCAGAGAAGGGAAAACCAACAAGAGTTAAAGTAGGATAAATTGTTTTAATGAATAAGATAGGAACCCTAAGGGAAGGATGAATTGGATTGAACAGACCGGGAGGAATTGTGGGGATAGGGAGTGGGGAGGAGCATTCCATTTCAAAAGGAGAGGACGAGTGTAGGAGTCCAGACAGTGCAGCTGGCTGACACTTGAGAGGAATGAGAGAAGACTTCCATTATCTTCCTAAAATATAGATGCAAGAGCTTGTTTCCCCCCTGTAACCACCATGTACATTTTGCCAACAGGAAAAAAAAACCATAAAAGATTTCCAGCATAAAAGAAAGAACAGCATAGAGAGTTCTAGAAACATCTTAGCTATTATTACCAGCCATGTAAGCCACTGGCCTTTCTGGCCTCAGAATCTTTTATGTGACTATGTGTGGGAGTTGACACCCATGAATGACCAAGAATTCAGAGCATCTGAATTCCTTGAGGTGATGAAAGAGTTTACACTGAAAATTCCAGATGCACAGAAAGAACCAATTCCAAGCTTGGACATACTAAATGCCAGCAGCCACAGACCCGGATGCCTTCAGGAGCCAGACATGTAAGTGGAGGAGTGAAGCCGATGAGGTGCAAACAGTAAGAAATGGCACAGACTTGTGTCTTCTGGTCAATGTCTAGCTCTTCTAAAGCATTCAAACTCACTAAAGTCCGCCCAGCTAACCAAAGAAATCATCTGTAAGCTGAACTGAGCCTCTGATTACCAGTTTACAACCCACAGACCAACGAAATCTGTATTCCATTGATATTTCCAAAATGTGTAAAAGTTTAACAGGAAGTGCTGCCGCCACCGTCACTGCCACTGCTACTGCTACTGCCACCGCCCCTGTGCTGCAACCATGCCACCCTACGCCACCATCTACTTCCCTGTTCGAGGGCCCTGTGAGGCCATGTGCACGCTGCTGGCTGACCAGGGCCAGCCAGAGCTGGAAGCAGGAGGTGGTGACCATGGAGACCTGGATGAAGGGCTCACTCAAGGCCTCCTGTCTGTATGGGCAGCTCCCCAAGTTCCAGGATGGAGACCTCACCTTGTACCAGTCCAATGCCACCTGCAACACCTAGGCTGCTCCCTTGGGCTCTACGGGAAGGACCAGCAGGAGGTGGCCTTGCTGGATGTAGTGAACGATGGTGTGGAGGATCTAAGTGAAGGTACTACCAGGTTACCTGAAGCCTTTTGAAACGCTGCTGTCCCAGAATGAGGGGGGCCAGGCCTTCATCGTGGGCAACCGGATCTCCTTTGGGAACTACAACCTGCTGGACTTGCTGCTGATTCACCAGGTCCTGGCCCCCAACTGCCTGGACTCCCCGCCGCCTCTGCTCTTGGCCTATGTGGTGCCCCTCAGTGCCAGACCCAAGCTCAGGCATTCCTAGGGTCCCCCAAGCACGTGAACCGCCCCATCAATGGCGGAAGCAGTGAGAGCTTGTGGAACCCTGAGGGGCTGCCTGACTTCCTTTATCCCTGACCAATAAAATTTTCAAGTAAGAAAAAAAAAAAAAAAGTTTAACAGGAAAAATCTGAAGGACAAGCGATCTTTATCTGTTTGTTCCCAATGTACCTGAAGTGCCTAAAATGCTGGTACATGAAAGGTACTCAATAAATGTTGTTGAATGAAAGACCAGCCAATGTTCAAGAGACATTTCCTATTTATTGTCAGAAAATCACTCCGTGATGATGAGGTTGGCTGTTTGCATAGATAAAAGGAAAATTGTTCTGTTTTCCTTATGCTTAAAATTTTGCTATGGATTTATTGGCTGAGAACCTTTGAAACTTTGATTACTTAGCAGATCCCCCTTCTCTATTTCCCTGGGGAGAAATTGCCAAGACCTGTAAATTGTGACAGTCTCCCTTTCAGTTACATTCATAGCAGATGTACTTGAAACAGATCAGACCATGCAGGGAGATGTAAAGAGCCTTTAAAACCACATAGATGGATAATCCATGCTTTTACAACCCCAAAGGAGCAAAGTTTCTTAAAACCAAACTCGTTTAATCTTTTAAAAATAATTTCTATGTTGGGATTACTGGAATTCACAGAGTAAACTGGGAGGTGTCAATTCTTGCCATCCATTCTCAAATACTTTGATGCAACAGTTAAGGATGGTGGGTTCCAACCATGTTGTTTCTATCAGCGTGGCTGGTAGTGCAGATGGACTTAAGGATTCTGATTCTACTTCCACTGCCAATGAATGTGATCTTGAGAAAACTTTATTTTTTTATTTTTAAAGATTTTATTTATTTATTCATGAGAGACACAGAGACATAGGCAGAGGGAGAAGCAGGCTCCATGCAGGGAGCCCGATGCGGGACTTGATCCCAGGACTCCAGGATCATGCTCTGGGCCGAAAGCAGATGCTCAACCACTGAGCCACCCAGACATCCCTTGAGCAAACTTTAAAAAAGATGAAACACCATACCCCGAAATTGTCTCTGGAATAGATCTTAATATTTCTGAATGAATCAATTTGCAATTTACTCACCTTAGATGTAAAAATATTAACAGCTCCAACAACACAAATCAGCACAACTGCATCATTACATTAATAAAACAGACAAGGGAAAAATATATATGTGGAGGCATTTCCTATGCATACTATCAGCACCCTGAAGGGAATCTATGATGCACTACCTGAAAACACAGACTATTAACTCCTTACCTATCACACTGTGCTCCACTCTACTCTTTTGTGTCTAAACCATGCACTTGCTATCAATTTCAATGTTATTTCTTGGCTATCTGACAGTTGTTTAGTTAGCCACAACCCACTTTGTGCACCTCACAAAAAGGAAGTAAACTAAGGTAAAGAAAGGGAGGCAATGCTTTAATAAAGCCTGTTCATAGGCTGTCTAGCTTAAAAAACATTCATTGTCCTAAAGCTAAAGAAATCTTCTAGGGTTAGATGACGGCAAATTCAACACCGTAACAGGCTCTCAATAACTATGTGTTTAACTCAATATAGGGGAATACCTAGTACAGAAACTGAAACATAAAGTAACTGAGTGGTAGCTACTGTCACTATTATTTTAGAAAATAAAACATAAGGCATGGCTTTGCTCTTTTCAAGACTTGGCCAAGTACACTGCCCTAGACAGTGGCTCTCAACTGTACCTGAGCATGACAATGATTGATGAAGACGTTTAAAATATAGATTCTCAAGTCCCACTAAGTCAGATCATCTGAGGATCTAAAAAAAAATCTTAATTCCATATTTGAAAAAAAAAAAAAATCTAGGCAGCTCGGGTGGCTCAGTGGTTTAGCACTGCCTTTGGCCCAGGGCGTGATCCTGGAGACCCAGGATGGAGTCCCATGTCGGGCTCCCTGCATGGAGCCTGCTTCTCTTTCTGCCTCTCTCTCTCTCTCTCTCTCTCATGAATAAATAAATAAAATCTTAAAAAAAAAAATCTCCCCAGGGTTATTTGGATGCAGATGCTTCATGGACAACTTGCAAGGGAACTGTTGCCCTAGGAAAATTTTCACTAAAAACTTGACATTTTAAGAATCCAGAAAAAACAAAATCTATATATTGACAAAGATTCCTTGCTTGACCAAACTTTAGTCAGGCTCCTGAACCTTCTAGGTCTATTTATACACTTCCTTATAAAATCTACTTCTGGCAAGAACTAAGTCAGTTTAGTGAAAGCCTTCATCCTCTGTATCCTAGCAGATTCCTCATTCTTCAGCATTCCCCCAGGTGACCTCTCATCACCCTGGCCTGTCATCAGCAAGAATCCTGTTTGATTGGTTTAAGCCAAAAATCTCCTTATTACTGATAATTCCTCTTAGCAATTTGCTATCTGCTACCCCCGACCCGGCTCGTGGCTATAAATTCCCACTGTCCATGCTGTATTTGGAAGTGAGCTTAGTTCTACACTGAGGTCTCTTTTCCCCGATGGCAATAGTCCTGAATCAACTCTGTTTTTCCTTCTTTCACTACTGTCCAGCTCCTATGTGTATGTAGGTGTGTATACAGATAGCCGTGCTTCTAATTTCCCATGGCTGCTTCTTAGGGACAAAGACTTTTGCCTCATAAGCATTTTAATATTACCATCCTGAATTAAAATGAGGGACCAAAGCCAATAAACCTCTCAAAAAATTTAGTAGGAAATCCTCTAAATATGGGAAATTGTAATCTCAATACTTCGATGTGTTCACTGACTTCTATAGTACGAAAAATATCAGATGCAACTCATTTTTGGAAAGCTGACCTGAAAACTTGCCTTTGTGCTGAAACAGAGATAGACAGAAGGCAGACAGACAGACAGACTTGGAAAATATTATTGAAAAAGTGAAAAACTTTCTGAAATCCCCCAGGATGGATGGCAAAGTCACTGTGTGCCCCACACTCCCCCACTGTGAACACCATACTCAGAGCTTTACTGTATATAAATGTTTGGACTGTTTCATTAAGGGACTAGAAGGGAGCCCTGGGTACAAAGGAAAACAAAAGAGATCCCCTCTGTGACTGGAGAGGCCACTTAAGTGGAAGCTAATTGACTTTGGGGGTGGGGATGATTGCAACATGCTAGCGAGAGACATTTTTACTGATGCCTCAGTCTGATCTGTACCTATATTCTTAAATTTGAATAATTTAGAAGAACAATTCTTTTTTTTTAAAGATTTATTTATTTATGATAGACATAGAGAGAAAGAGAGGCAGAGACACAGGAGGAGGGAGAAGCAGGCTCCATGCCAGGAGCCCGACGTGGGACTCGATCCTGGGACTCGATCCTGGGACTCGATCCTGGGACTCGATCCTGGGACTCCAGGATCCCTCCCTGGGCCAAAGGCAGGCGCTAAACCGCTGAGCCACCCAGGATCCCCAGAACAATTCTTTTTCATTCTCTCCTTTGATTGGAGATTTGGGGGGCTCAGGGGATGCTGTAGAAAACAATTCTACCCTAGAGGAGCAAAGATAAAAACAGCAATATTCATTCTTTATCTCTTTTTGTCTCTCAATCATACAAAAAGATGAACCGGTTGGGCCCACTAACATTTTTCAGAGCCCTGTTGCTTTACAGGATGAGCCCTAAAGCACTGGCCCAGGATTAGGATAGGGTCATGGAATACTTATCCCTTTTAAAATTTTGATAGGCAGAGCAATGGTGTCAGAATTCATGGGTCTCATCCATCACTGAGCAGCTACTTTAGGATGATTATGTTCTATTCTAAATAACAAATGGACAGAGACTTTCATGTGACTTAGAGAATGACATGATTATTAGTTAACAATCCACACAGGAAGACCTTTCCACCAATTTTGTAGACGTGGCCCCTGATATACTCACAAATGGGCAAACATCTCCTGGAGAAACTTTGTTATAAATAAAGAAAGCAGATGCATAACTGGGTAAAACTATCCTGTTGACCAGTGTCTTCCAAAAAAATGCTTGCCCCATATGGTGCCTAGTTCAGAGGAGCCACAAAAATTATTTGCTCAATGAATCAATAAATGATTTGAGCTGTGGAAAATGCATTGGGAAAAAAATACTAGAAGGAAGGTGCCTGGGTGTTGAAAGTGTTTTCTGTCTCTCTTTACTGTTCTGTGCTTTTTGTACCAATTTGCTACAATAAGCACGGATTACTTTTATAATTTCAAAAAGCAAATAAATATGAAAACAAACAAGACCTTTTTGTTTCTAATTTCTCAGTTTTTCTGGAAGCCTTGAAGTCTATTTTCCTATTTTGGGAAATTACTTTCATACTTTATCCCATGAAGAAATATTTTTTTCCAATACTGAAAATACAACCATAAGGGGGGAAAATGATGCCCTTTTGCTTGGGAAACTTTCTAAGCAAGTTAAAATAGAACTTAACAGAAAACATCAGCTGGGATTAAGAGCAATTTAAGAGGAATAAATAAGTAAACCAGGAAAATCTGTCCACAGTAGGAAGTGACAAGACTTCATCAGGTTAGCGAGCGTCCGTGTTAGCCCAAACCAGGAGGGCCGCTGAGCCCTTCACAGGCTGGGAAAGCTTCTCTGTGGTTAATCTGCGGTCATTTATCCCATCATCCACGCGTTGTCACATGTGCTTATCAAGCACGACACCCTTGTATGATGCTGGTTGAGGTTCAGGCCAAACTCGTGGCAAATAAAAGACCCCTCAAGTTCATCCAGCCTCAAAATGGTGTTGACTTTCCTTAAAGTGAACGAATCTCATCAATCATGACCCCTAAGGCCTGGACAGTAGAGCTCAACAGCCCATACACCCTTGGGGAGAGCACCTATGGCAGCTCCAGCAGGGTCTGGAGAGCAGGACAGTAACACGGGGCACTAGGGATAGAGAATCTTTCATCTGTGTCATTTGCTTTACGTATAATTGAAGTTTACAAGATCCATTCAGAGCATGTGTCACTTGATCTCCATAAATCCCCTTTCAAGTCAACATGGCAGAGGGCCTCATCCCCCTTTTATGGACAGCTATGTTGAGGATCCTAAGAATGGAGTGCCTGACCCACCTTCACACTGTCTGTGGGGAGCCCACTGAGGCAGGCCTGGAAGAGGGCTCATTTTCCTTTCCATAAGGCTCACCGCCTTTATATGCCCTGCAGGAATTTCTAGAGCCAAAATGCTCACACCTATGGCACAGAGATATTTTAAAAGTCATCGGCACTAGGTGAACAGTCTCCAGTAACCGATCCAACTTGATGTGTACATGGGCAAGTGATTTTCTGTTAGACATCATCATCATTAGCTTTCAACAATTAAGATTCTTGTCCCCTTAGCCTGGAAAAGCCGACAGAGAAGCTGTTTAGGTAGTTCTGATCCAAATTTCACAGATCCAGGAGGCTTGGTTTTTCCAGCTCAGGGTCAGCAAAGCATACAGATAATGGGCTGTGGAGTGGTGCTGAATGGCTGACCCTTCTGAGGTTTGCCTGCCACCATGGGTTGGTCTGTTCAGACTGTCATCTGGCGGCCAGCTTTCAAGCAATTACCCGTGGCCACTTAGTGACAGTATTAGGAAAGTTAAGTTGGGATTGTTCCCAACTCTTAATTTACCTCAATAAAAATCGAAAGTTAAAAAGAAAACTAGCTTGGCTGCAGTCTCTAAGTGTTTTTGAAGGACACAGCTGGGGCAGGTGGGTGTGAAGGAAGCCGTCAGACTGAGACTCAGATTAGCCAGAGATGCTGGGGGAGGACGTGGAGCAGCCCCACGAGCTGTTTCCAGGGGGCCAAGAGAGGAGCTAAGAGTATTAAGATGTGTAAGTGAACAATTTGTGCCTATCCAGAGAGTGCTTCTCTTTTATGGGTGTTCAGACTCGACCCCGTGATCTCTGCCCTGTCTGAGCCTGCTTTCTTAGCTCCCCTTTCACAGTGCATCTTAAACCGTGGGCCATCCACGTGAACACTTCAGGCTCTGTTTCATAATGTCAGGAAACTCTTATTTCTACGTGTGATTATTTCGGACACTTTCAAAGGTCAACTTTATTCTATTTTTTTTTTTAAGATTTTATTTATTCATGAGAGACACACACAGAGAGAGGCAGAGACACAGGCAGAGGGAGAAGCAGGCTCCATGCACATGCAGGGAGCCCGATGTGGGACTCGATCCTGGGTCTCTAGGATCAGGCCCTGGGCCAAAGGCAGATGCTCAACCACTGAGCCACCAGGGCTGCCCTCAAAGGTCAACTTTAGCTTAATTTTTAATCATCTAGGTTGTTTATTTGGTTTCAAAAGGATTTTTGACTTAATGAATGTTACAGGAGCTCTGACAAAAAGGAAGAAAGAAATAAAGAAAAGAAGGAAGAAAGGAGAGGGGAGATACCCACTGTGGATGCTACCTGCCCCAGCTTTTGCTTTTCCTTTTTTTTTTTTTTTAATTTTATTTATTTATTCATGGGAGACACACACAGAAAGAGAGAGAGAGAGAGAGAGAGGCAGAGACACAGGCAGAGGGAGAAGCAGGCTCCATGCAGGGAGCTCGATGTGGGACTTGACCCCGGGTCTCTAGGATCACCCCCTGGGCCGAAGGCAGATGCTCAACCGCTGAGCCACCCCGGCGTCCCTCGCTTTTCCTCCTCTACTTTCATTTCAGAGAATTTTCAAAAAGAAGTTTTCCATTAGAGATGCTTAATATTTCATGGCACTGGGCCCTGCACTGGAGTCACAATGAAGTGGCTGGCTTCGGGAGGGTGACTATTGTTTTAAACATGAGTGGGTACCAGAAGGATCCCAGAAATCCTCAGCTGCCAAGCGCTGCGCCGCTTCCCCACCCTATAGCGCTGTCTGTTCACCCACCTCCTGTGGCTGGGTTCCAAGAATTCTTGACATTGACAATTAGCTCAGCTCCTTATAATTTAAGCAAGACTTAATTTAAACAAATGGTTCAGTTGCCATCTGGGAAAGGCCTGGCAGAGAGTTAGAAAAACCCTCTAACGTGTTTAGTCTGTTTTACTCCACATTTTCCTAATATTTGGCTTTACGTGTCTCTTTCTGGTTAGCGGCTAGTATGAGTCTTCGTCTCTCTCTTGCCCACTTTCACCTGGTTCAACTCCAGTTTCTGTACTTTTGCCTTTCCTCTCTCATTTCTCCCTCTTTTGATCTATTTCTTCCCTCCCTTTCTGATGAGCTGGTGGTGGGGCCTGCAGCACAGCCCCACGGGCTTGTTCAGGAAGGTTCCCCTAGGAAGTCTTGCTTACCTGTTTTTGTCTGTCAGGCAGAATCTTAATGGGTCAGTAGGGGGAGGTACCAAAGTATTCACTTAGAGTGAGAAATGAGATCACAACTAATTATGAATTTTAAAAAGCTGACCAGCATTGAAAGCAAAGTAAGAAAAACAAAAAATAAATAAATAAGTGGCACTACATCAAACTAAAAAGCTTCTGCACGGCAAAGGAAACCACCAGCAATATAAAAAGGCAGTGCCCTGAATGAGAGAAAATATTTGAAAATCATCTGTCCGGTAAGGGTTAATATCCAAAATATATTAAAAACTCATGGGGGATCCTTGGGTGTCTCAGTGGTTAAGCACCTGCCTCCGGCTCAGAGCGTGATCCTGGAGTCCCGGGATCGAGTCCCGCATCGGGCTCCCTGCATAGAGCCTGCTTCTCCTCTGTCTCTCTCTGCCTCTCTCTCTCTCTCTGTCTCTCATGAATAAATAAATAAAATCTTAAAAAAAAAAAAAAACTCAGACAACTCAATAGCAAAGAACCAAACAATCCATTTTAAAAATGAACGAGGATCTGAATAGACATTTTCCAAAGAAGACATACAGAAGGCCAAGAGACACATGAAAAGGTGCTCCAAACCTTTTGTCATCAGGGAAATGCAAATCCAAACCACAAAGAGATATCATCTCATACCTGTTTGAAGGACTATCATCAAAAGGACAACAAATAGCAAGTGATGGTGAGAGGGGATGTAGAGAGGGGGAACTCTCATGCACTGGTGTGACATGTAAACTGGTGCAGCCACTGTTAAAAAAACAGCACAAAGATTCCTCAATTAAAAATAGAATTACCACATGATCTAGCAATTCCATTTCTTGGTATTTATCTGAAGGAAATAAAAACATTAACTTGGAAAAAAACAAACAACCAAACACTAACTTGAAAAGCTATCTGCACCTCCATGTTCACTGCAGCATTATTTTACAATAACCAACACATGGAAACAAACTGAATGTCCAGGGATGAATGAATGGATGAAGAAAATGTGAAATATATATATTTCACATTCTTATATATAATGGGAATATTATTCAGCCATAAAAAGGAAATCTTGTCATTTGAGAAAATGGTTGGACCTAGAGGGTATTATGAGAAGTGAAATAAGTCAGAGAAACAGAGAAAGATACACACCAAATAATTTCACTTTTTGTGCAATCTAAAAAAGAAAAACAAAACAAAACAAAACCCTACACTGATAGATATAAAACAGATTGTTGGTTGCCAGAGGCAGGGGAAGGAGTGTGGGTGAAACAGGTGGAGGAGAGTCAAAGATACAAACTCCCAGTTATAAAATAACTAAGCCATGGGAACCTAATGTACAGCATTTTGACTATAGTTAATAATACTGCATTGTATATTTGAAAGTTGCTAAGACAGTAAGATCTTACAAGTTCTCATTAAGGGACGCCTTAGTGGCTGGGTCAGTTGAGTGACTGACTCTTGATTTCAGGTCAGATCATGATTACAGGGTCATGAAATTGAGCCCCAAGTCAGGCTTTGTGCTGGGTATGGAGCTTGCTCAGGATTCTCTTTCCCTCTCCCTCCACCCCTCTCCTGTTCACATGTGTGCTCTCTCTCAAAAAAAAAAAAAAAAAAAAAAAGTTCTCATTATAAGGTAAAGGCTGCATGAATGTGCATATAGATATTAACTAGACTTATTGAAGTGATCATTTTGTAATGTATATATATATAATATATGTTATGTATTATTATGTATTATATGTAACATATGTTTTTTATGTTATGTATATTTATATATACATATATTATATATATGTTATATCAACTATATCTCAATAAAAAAATAAAAAGCTGACAAATATCACAAACATCATAGAACCCAGAGACATAGTCATAATTATTAAGATAATTATCGTCTATAATATGTAGATTGACTGACCAGCCCATTATTTTTTCCTATATTTTCGTCTGTGTACTTTTTATATGATAATGATTTTGTAATATCAAATAGGAACATCCCATTATTCTTAATGTCATGCAAATTTTTAGAATTATTGTCAAATTTAGGAAAACTTTTATTTTTTTAAGTCTGAGTCTTAAGATTTTAAGTACTAATAACTCTAAATGCTATAAATTGAAGCCACTTATGAATCAGTTTGTGATAGATGTCCTTGTGGGTGGCCCACTCTGTAGGGTTTTTTCCCATATTTGTTATTCGAGTATGGCTGTCACACAATGTTACACTAGTTTCAGGTGTACAACATAGTGATTCAACTTCTCTGTGCACATTATGCTCTGCTCACAAGTGTAGCTATGGTCTGTCACCATACAAGGCTATTACAATAACATCGACTCTATTCCCTATGCTGTGCCTTTTATTCTTGTGACTTCCTCCATAACTAGAAGCCTGCATCCCCCACTCCCCTTCATCCATTTTGCCCATCCCACAACCCCTCCCCTCTTGCATCCATTGGTTTGTTCTCTGCATTTACAACTCTGATTCTGCTTTCTGTTTATTCATTTGTTTTGCTTTAGTCCACATATAAGTGAAATCATATGATATGCCGTTCTATTTATTTTTAAAGATTTTATTTATTTATGCATGAGAGAGAGAGAGAGAGACTGAGAGAGAGAGAGAGGCGCAAAGACATAGGCAGAGGGAGAAGCAGGGTCCCTGCAAGAAGCTCGATGCGGAACTCGATCCTGGACTCCGGTATCCCAACCTGAGCCAAAGGCAGATGCTCAATCATTGAGCCACCCAGGCGTCCCTGTCTTTCTATTTTTAAAAAATGTTTAAATCTCAGACAGGATACAACTTCTGTTTTGACCCAGCACCAATGAAAACTAAATCTTCTACTTAGAATATTACAGTTCTGATGTTTACACGAGTTTTACACAGACTACCTCTGGCTTGTACATTGCAAACCTATTTCTCCTTCCTTATATAAACACTTTGGTCTTGGGCACCTTTGTTTTACACTGCCAGGTGAGGGAGCATGGTAGACCATGGGTATTAAATGGCCTTCTCCTGGGCAGCCTGGGTGGCTCAGCAGTTTAGGGAGAAGCAGGCTCCATGCAGGGAGCCCGAAGTGGGACTCGATCCTGGGACTCCAGGATCACACCTTGGGCTGAAGGCAGGTGCCCAACCACTAGCCACCCAGGTGTCCCTACATGTGCCTCTACAGTGGGTTCTGATGTCGTCTGCATGAACTCCATGCCAAGAAGCCCGTGTAAATTCTTCCACAGCAGGTTACAGAACATGGTCAGCTCCTCGAAGGCTCCCTGCAGGTGGCTCATGATGTGAACACAGAGAGTGGGGGAGGGGGATATGCCTTCCTTTGCTCAGTGGGTATGTTCTTTCCTTTGAGAAACTGTGCTTTTTCTGTGCTTTGACTCTAGAGAATAGGCGGGAGAACCTCAAACAGCTACTAACGTGTAGAAGTGAAATAGAACTTCCCCCTCACAACTATCTCCGTCTCTATTTTTCCCAATGAAACAACACCCCAGAATTAAAAAACACAATTCACAAATCCATTCATAAATGTTCACTCACAAATATTTCTCAAATGCCAGCATAGAAGGTTGAGCAGTGCACAGGGCAAAATTCTTGTCCTCTCAGCCATTAGATTCTAGTAGGTGAGACCCTAAGATGGGAATGAGAGAAGATAAGAGCTGAGCGAGCAGTGGGGACTGGTAGAAGGTGAGGAAGGAGAGGTGCTCTGGGTTATAACCATTAGAGTTTTGAGGACCACAGTCAGGGTTTTAGGTTTTATTCTAATCCATTGGAAGGTTGGAGCAACAGGATCTGATTGACATATTAGAAGGCCCGCTCTGCCGCTGTGCTGAGGATGGGGGCGCACAGAGCCACCGAGCTCCTTTTGACCCTGCTGGGCTAACCGCCAAGGGAGCTGAAGGTGGCTTGGTCTAGGGTGATTGACCTAAATCTGCTTTTGTGCATCAGTACAAAGAACTGAGAACTAATACACAGAAATGACCAGTGTTTGGCCATCTCTGGCCCCCAAACCACTGCTAAGGGTTGCAGTGGACTTCAAGTAATCTCCAGGACATTTTGTGTCCAGCTCCAGTCTCAAGTCTGCAGAACTTGCATGTCACCCCATCAGGGGTCACACTGACAGACCAAGAGTCCATGCTTCCCTTATCCATTTACACAAACTGCACAGAGGGTTGCAAAGTTTTCGGGGACCACACAGAGCCGGGGTGGAGTGGACACCTTCCTACAGATGAACAGAGACTCTGGGGAAATTTCTTTACCTGGGCAAGTCTCAGTTACCTGGTGTGGAAATGGAGAGGCTGATGCTGTCCAGTTGTGAGAGGAACAAATGAGACAATCCTGTAACTAAGGGTTTAGCAGAGTAGCGGAATTTGGTTGTAATTGAATCCAAAAATGCAGCCACATCAGTGGTAAAAATGGCCACTTTCTGTCCTTTAGAGGTAAAATTACTTCTTTTATTTTCTAATTACCCAGTGAAACATCTTTTGAAACAGTTTCCAGATTCCTGGCAAATCTCCAAGAAATTGATTTACTCTGACTGAGCCTCTTATTAGTGTTTTCCAGAGTAATGAACGCACCAATTGTGACATCAGAGGCGCTTATTAAAAATGCAGATTCCCCATCAGGGAAATGTAAACCGAACCCGCAATGAGATATCACCACACACCTGTCGGAATGGTTAAAATGAAAAACAGAAGAAACAACAAGTGTTTGAGGATTTGGTGAAAAAGGAACCGTTATGCACTGTTGGTGGGAACATAAACTGGTGCAGCCACTGTTTAGCAGGACGGTATGGAGTTTCCTCAAGAAAATCAAAGAATTACCATATGATCCAGTAATTCCACTACTGGGTATTTACTACAAAAAAACCACTGGCACTAATTCGAAGGGACATATATACCCATAGGTTTATCACAGCATTATTTATAATGGCTAAATTATGGAAGCAGCCCACGTGTTCGTTGATAGATGGATAAAGAAGTGGTTGGGATCCCTGGGTGGCTCAGCAGTTGAATGTCTGCCTTTGGCCCAGGGCATGATCCTGGGATCCAGGATCGAGTCCCACATCGGGTTCCCTGCATGGAACCTGCTTCTGCCTATGTCTCTGCCTCTCTCTCTCTCTCTCTCTCTGTGTGTCTCTCATGAATAAATAAATGAAATCTTTAAAAAAAAAAAAAAGAAGTGGTATGTACACACACACACACACACACACACACACGGAACAATGGAATATTACTCAACCATAGAATGAAATCTTGCCATTTGCAACAATGTGGATGGAGCTAGAGTACAATGATGTATATATATACATATATATATATATACGCATACACATATATTCAATGGAATATATATACACAATGGAATATATATGTATACAAAGGAATATATATACACACACACACATATATATATATGCAGACACAGACACATATATACACAATAGAATATTGTGTCCATCGAAGGATGAATGGATAAAGATGTGGTCTATGTATACAATGGAATATTCCTCAGCCATTAGAAACGACAAATACCCACCATTTGCTTCGACGTGGATGGAACTGGAGGGTATTATGCTGAGTGAAGTAAGCCAGTCGGAGAAGGACAAACATTATATGGTCTCATTCATTTGGGGAATATAAAAAATAGTGAAAGGGAATAAAGGGGAAAGGAGAAAAATATGTGGGAAATATCAGAAAGGGAGACAGAACATGAAAGACTCCTAACTCTGGGAAACGAACTAGGGGTGGTGGAAGGGGAGGTGGGAGGTGGTGGGGGTGACTGGGTGGTGGGCACTGAGGTGGGCACTTGATGGGATGAGCACTGGGTGTTATTCTGTATGTTGACAAATTGAACACCAATAAAAAATAAATTTATTTTAAAAAAACACACACAATGGAATATATATAATTATATACACATACACACAATAGAATATTTTTAAAAAATATTTTATTTATTTATTCATGAGAGACACAGAGAGAGAGAGGCAGAGACACAGGCAGAGGGAGAAGCAGGCTCCATGCAGGGAGCCCGATGTGGGACTCGATCCGGGTCTCCAGGAGCAGGCCCTGGGCTGAAAGCAGGTGCTAAACCTCTGAGCCACCCAGGGATCCCCACAATAGAATATTATATATATAATTATATACACACACACACATGCACACACGCACACACAATGGAATATTACTCAGCCATAGAATGAAATCTTGCCATTTGCAACAATGTGGATGGAGCTAGAGTACAATGATATATATATTATATATATATATATTTATACACACACATATATATTCAATGGAATATATATACACAATGGAATATATATGTATACAAAGGAATATATATATACACACACATATATATATACATATAGACACAGACACATATATACACAATAGAATATTGTGTGTGTGTGTATACACACACAATGGAATATTATATATAATTATATACACACACAATAGAATTTTTAAAAATATTTTATTTATTTATTCATGAGAGACACACAGAGAGAAAGAGAAGCAGAGACAGAGGCAGAGGGAGAAGCAGGCTCCCTGTAGGGAGCCTGATGTGGGACTAGATCCTGGGTCTCCAGGATCATGCCCAGGGCTGAAAGCAGGTGCTAAACCTCTGAGCCACCCAGGGATCCCCACAATAGAATATTATATATATAATTATACACACACACACACACACACGCACACACAATGGAATATTACTCAGCCATAGAAAAGAATGAAATCTTGCCATTTGCAACAGCAGGGATGGAGCTTGGGAGTATTATGCTACGTGAAATAAGTCAGAGAAAGACAAATACTCTAGCGTTTGACTTGCACGTGCAATTTAAGAAACAAAACAAATGAAGGGAAAAAAAGGCAAACCAAGAACCAGACGGCTCCCTTAGAGAGCGAGCTGCCGGCTTGCAGAGCGGAGGCGTGGACGGCGGGGGTGGGCGCTCGCTCAGCAGGATGCACCGACACGAGTGGGATTGTTGAGCCACTGCCTTGCATACCTGACACCAACCTAACACGGTATAGTAAGTATAATGGATTTTTTTTTTTTTTAGAAATGTTTTAAAAGTACAGATTCCCATTCTTCCCAACAGAAGTCCCAGGTGAGGGCAAGGATCTGCATTTAAAGCTCCCCCCGGGGAGGGGGGTGTCTTTCCAGAAAAATCCCCCTGAAGGCTCCAGGGAGAAGGGGGCCCTCGACCTGTCGGCCTGGACGAGTCTGACCCAAGTCTCATCCTTGCTTTGGGGGGGGGGGATGCCCCTCCGCCTGCCCCGCGGCGGCCACAGGAGGTGCAGGTGCTACGGGGACCGGGGACCAGTCTGCTTTTTGGGGAACATTTCGGCCGTCGGTGTCCCCTCCCCCAGCCCCTGCCAAGCCCCCAGCACAGCCCAGGCGCGGGGACACCTTCTGTGGCCCGCGGGGGGGGGGGGAGGGTGCAGGGGACGTTTCCGAGGGCAACCCAGGGCCAGCGCCCTGCAGCGCCCCCCGCGGGGGGGGGGGTCTGTCGGGGGCGTCTCCGAGAGGGAAGGACCCACGGCGGCTCTGCTGGGCCGGCGCTGCCCCCGGCGCTGCTGTCGGCGCCCTGGCCCGCTCCACCGCATCCTCCTTTCCCGGGCGACCCCTTCGGGAGGCAGATGACAAGGGGACAGAAGGACGGGAGAGGGATCCAGAGAGCTTCTTGGAAAAGCGTAATCCAAGAAGAGGAAGGCAGTGGGAGGGCAGTGGCGGCGCCACGCGTGCCCCCGGGCCTTTGCACACCCACCCACTCCATCATTCTCTCCCCGCCCTGACCCGGCCCCTGGGAGCACCGCCTGGAGACCCAGGACTTGAATTTGACATCTCTCTCACTTAGGATTACGTCTTATTTAGGGTTGTTCTAATAAACAGCATAGACCGTGCGGCTTACGCAGCAGAAATTTATGTCTTGGGGGGTTGGAAAAGTCAGGGATCAGGGTGTCAGCAGGGTGGGGGGCTGGTGACAGCCCTCTTCTTGGTGTGCGGGAGGAAGCCTTGCTAGGGCCTCAGGTAGCAGAGCAGAGGGGGATCAAGCTGTCTCTTCTCCTAAGGGCACTGTACACACCTGTGAGGGCTCTCCACTGCTGACCTCATTACAGCTGTAAGGCGCCCCTCCAGACACCATCACAGTAGGAATTAGGGCTTCAACATCTGAAGAGGGCGAGAAAGGAGGGTGCGGATAACACAGACAGGCGGTCCCTTAAAGGGCACCTCAGGACATCTTCGGGATTCTTTTTTTTTTTTTTTTTTAAGGTTTTATTTATTTATTCATGATAGACATAGAGAGGCAGAGGCACAGGCAGAGGGAGAAGCAGGCTCCATGCCAGGAGCCCGACGCGGGACTCGATCCCAGGACTCCAGGATCGCACCCTGGGCCAAAGGCAGGCGCCAAACCGCTGAACCACCCAGGGATCCCCCATCTTGGGGATTCTGACAGAAACAACCTGGTACCCTTTGAGTTATTTATTATTGTCACCTTCTGCTCCCTCCATCGTCAGCTCTATGGGGTAAGGGACCCCACAGAGCTTTTTTCATCCCTATTTGTGTTCCATTCCCTGCTACACCCCAATGCCTGGCACATAGTAGCTGCTTAATACATATCTGTTCGATGAACAGTTGTAGGACACACTCATTTGGAGCTTACTCTGTACTAGGCTCTGTTACAAGATCTTTACCTGCAGGAAACTCACTTATTCCTCACAACTGCCCTAGGAGACAAGGTTTTCAGACAAGGGAAGCCCAGTACCCCATAAATAATGCACATGAGGTCATGCTCCTAGCAGAGGTAGAAACTGGGGTCAGACCCAGGCAGCCTGGCTCCAGAGTTCTCACAGCGCCCTAGGGCACCACACGGCCACTTGTGAATGAGTGGAGGAACAAAAACTCTGGTTCTCAGGGGAAAGGTACAGGCTTTGGGGCTGCAAAAGTTCTCAGTAACAAGGAGGGCCCTTTTGACTTCATGCTGGGGAAAAACTGGAGCTCCTGGGATGTCCAGGCTCTGTGGATGGATACTCTGGAAACTCACCCACAGTAACCAGACCATAGCAGCTTTTTTCATGCTTGGGCCTGTGGCATGGTCCCCAACTTTGCATGTTAGAAGCACCTCTAAGAGACTGTTTAAAAAAAAACAAACAGAAACAAACCTCAGTGGTTCAGGCCACCCACCACACTATTACAATCAGAAGCCTCCAGGGCGAATCCCAGGCACCAGTTTAGAACTTCTGAAAGTTTCCAGGTGATTCCAGTGTGCAGTCAAAGCTGAGGACCTCTGGGGTCTGGCGGGAAGCAGGAACCAGACTTTCTCAGAGTGTGGCCACTGATCACGTGACTCCGAATTGCTGGACTTGCTTGTCAACGATACACATTTCTGGGTCCCCTCCACATTTAGCAGACTGAAATCTCTTGGAGTGAGATACAGGGTCTCCTCAAAAGAACAAATAAAACTTCCCCTTGATGTTTCTGCACATGGAAGCCTGAGAACAACTGGATGGTGGTTTTTAAAGTGGATTCCTTTGGGACGCCTGGGTGGCTCAGCTGTTGGGCTCCGGCCTTCAGCCCAGGGTGTGATCCTGGTGTCCCAGGATGGAGTCCCACATCCGGCCCCCTGAATGGAGCCTGCTTCCCTCTCTGCCTGTGTCTCTGCCTCTCTCTCTCTGTGTCTCTTATGAATAAATAAAATCTTAAAAAAAAAAAAAAAGTAGATTCTTGCACCAGCAGCACCAGCAGCTGGAACCTGTTAGAAATGCAAATGCAGTGGCCCCAACCCAGGCATCCTGCACCAGAGACTCTGGGGGTGGGCTCCAGCGGTCCGTGTCTAACGAGCCCCCACGAGGTGATGCTGGCTCTTGCCAAAGCTGGAAAACCACTGCCTTGGGTAACAGGCCTCAGACTGGAATCCCAGAGTGGCCACTTCCTAGTAGCATGGCTCTGGGAACATTTCTCTCCTCTGTGCTTTAGCTTCCTCATGTGCTAGTTGGGGGGTAGAGAGGGTGATAATGGGAATTGTGTCCTCTCCCCCACAAATTTGTATGTTGAATCTTTACTCCCAATAACTCAAAATGTGGCCTTATTTGGAAATGGGGTCATTGCAGATATAATTAGTTAAGATGAGGTCATGCTGGAGTGGGGTTGGTCCTTAATCCAGGATGACTGGTGTCCTTATAAAATGGGAAAAGTTGGAGGTAGACAACCGCATGGCAAAAATGGCATGTGAAGAATGGTGTTCTGCTGCACAGGCCAAGGAACTACCAGAAACTGAGGGATCTGGAACAGACTTTTTCCCTAGTGTCTTCAGAGGGATCATGGCCTGCCCACACCTTGATTTTGCTTATTTGATCACCAGAACCATGAGACAATAAATTTCAGTCGAGAAGCCACTCAGTTTGTGGTACTTTGTTAGAGCAGCCCTAGAAAAAAATATGGGGGGGGGGGGTGGTATTTGGGACAAGGCACATAGCATGAGGCCTGCTACTAGTGACTTCTCAACAAATGTTAGATTTTGTCATTATTAAAAAAGAAAATGATTCCATACACTGCCTCCTTCAGTAGGAATTAGAGCCAAGGAAAATGAAAAGGAACAAAGCAGGACATTCCACCCAGTGGAACTGAGGCTGGGGTGGGCGGGAGTGGCGGTGTGCGCCAGGTCTACTTGGCCTTGGCCGGAGGCTGAGGAACAGTGGACAGATGGTCATCATTTCTGGTCACCCCTGATCTGGACAAGAACCAAATGAGGGATCCAGAGGCAATGGTGTGTTCAGCTCTGATGTAGCTCTCATCTCAAAAGCTCTCTCTATGGAGGCTTCCATTGCCTTCCATGAATTGTCCCAGCCCTTCCAGGTCATAAGCATCCTTGACATGGGGACCAGCGACCATTACCAATCCCCTAATCTACTCAGACCCTCCAAAACTGCCTTTGTGTATATGTAGGAACGTGCTGGTGTGTGCATGTGTGTGCGTGTGTGCGTGTGTGTGTGCGTAAGGCTCATTAAATCACCTAAAATGGAAATAAATGAAGCAGAATAAAGTTCCCTTTCCTCAACACTCACAGCATAGCTATCTGGCTGCGAGTTAGGTAAAGCCGCCCTCAAATAGGAGCCCAACCTCTGTAAGCAAGTGACTTCCTTCCATTTGTCTACCAGGGAGACAGACGGAGCCAGGTGTGTGCATGTTATCTCAGCAATCGGGGTCCCACTTCCTCCTCACCAGCCCCCTCATACCTAAAGTGTGGCATTGGGAATTTGAAGTTCATTTTATAAGAGTCTGTCCCAAGGCAGCTGGCAAGCCAGGTTTATCAAGGGAGTGAGGTATTATGCAATCTCCCAGGTGCTTTTCCTTTTTTAAAGACTGTGGTGGACATCATAAGCGTGACCCTTGGGCCAGTTGTTAGCTGCCCTCGGAGTTGTAGAGAGAGGCCTCTGCTCCTGCAGGAAGCTAGCTAGCACTCCAGCCAGCTGCAGAGTTCAAATTCAGACTCCCTACCCATTTTCCACCCAGCTCTTCCACATCCTCCTTTCCCTCTGTGCGGCAAGAGAAATAAGGGCTGCTGGTTTTAGGAAAGAAAAGAAAGCTGTGTGAGTGTGGGCAATCATGCAACCTGTCTGAATTTGGGGGCTTTAGTTGTTCTTCTTTAAAATGGCCTTTGGTCATGAGGTGGTGAAAATCCAAGGTTGTGTGTGTGAAGTGGTTTGTAAATAATAAAGAATGATGCAGATGGAAGCACCATTCGGTAGGGCAACCGATTATGGCCTTGTAAACATATCCTGCTTATAAGGCCAGGGTTCGTTGACCTTGGTCTGATGGCTTTGCACTTGCCTTTATAGAATACAGATGAGGGACGCCTGGGTGGCTCAGCAGTTGAGCATCTGCCTTTGGCTCAGGGCGTGATCCTGGGGTTCTGGGATCGAGTCTCACATCTGCATGGAGCCTGCTTCTCCCTCTGCCTGTGTCTCTGCCTCTCTCTCTCTGTGTCTCTATGAATAAATACATAAAATCTTTTAAAAAAATAAAGAATGCAGATGAAAGTTCAACAGGAAAAAGGAGCCAACTGAATACATTTTATCTACCTACCTGTTCTATTTATTCTGTGGACAGGTTCAAACAATTTAATGCCTATTGATGTCCTAACAACAAAGCACCTGTTGGGACCTGCACAGCTCCTTAGATTTTGGAATCAGGACATTGCCACCTCATTTCTTGTTCCCTTTTACACACCGTTCGTACTCCATGGCAGCTCAATTTCTAGCTTCTCACTGATACAACATCATCAGGACTGAATGAAACGATTTAAGGTTGACATGGAACCATCTCAAGCTAGAAGGTCACACGGGGGTGGACAGATGTTGCTGTTTCCCTTAAAAGTTTAAAATATTCCAGAGGGAATATAAAAAATAGTGACAGGGAATAAAGGGAAAAAGAGAAAAAATGAGTGGGAAATATCAGAAAGGGAGACAGAACATGAGAGACTCCTAACTCTGGGAAACGAACTAGGGGTGGGGGAAGGGGAGGTGGGCAGGAGGTGGGGGTGACTGGGTGACAGGCACTGAGGGGGGTACTTGATGGGATGAGCACTGGGTGTTATCCTATATGTTGGCAAATTGAACACCAATAAAAATAAATTTACAAAAAAAAAATATCCCAGAGGGCCCCCATGAGCTCACCGTGGGGCCCCAGGCTGCCTCCAAGCACCGTTTGGGAACTGAGATAATAAACGAACGCTCAAATGGGGTTTGAAGTAACTGCAAGTCAGAGCTTCTCAAATTTTAACGTGAACACGAGTGGCCTGGGGAGTCTTGTTTAAATGTGGATTTTGATTCAGTGGTAGGTCTGGGGTGGGGCCCGAGAAGCTCCTTTCTAACAAGCTCAGGAGTGTGCAAGATGAGGCTAGTGTGCTGGAATGCACTTGGAGGAGCAAGGTGTTAAATGAAGCAGTCAGGAGAAGCCGGGCGGCTACCGTAACCATCCAGGGCTCCAAAGCCCATGCTCTTTTCCACAATCATGCTGCTTCCCCTCTATTTAAAACTGCACAGGAAAAATTTTAACCTGTTATCGATTTCCAGATCAGCATTAAACAAGTTTGGAAGTTGCCTTGCCTGATGAGGAGAAAAAAGGCAAAAGAAATGTAGATAAAATTTAATTTCCTGGGGCACCTGGATGGCTCAGTGGGTTGAGCATCTGACTCTTGATTTCTGGCTCAGGTCACGATCTCAGGGTTGTGAGATGGAGCCCTGCGTGGGGGTCTGTGCCGGGAATGGAACCTGCTTGAGATTCTCTCTTCCTCCCCCTCCCCCTGCCCCTCCTGCCCCCTAGGGCATGCACTCTCTCGGTTTCTCAAATAAATAAATTTCCTTACAACTTGCAGCCCATTGATGAATACCTGGCACAGGCCGAGCATGACAGTCCTCAAGGACATGCTTCACCACCTTCTTAATGTTAATACTTGCTAGAAGCAAAAAGCAATCTCAGCCTGACAGCAGCCAGACCCCCAGGGTCTTATACATCTTCTTTAACTTATGAAAATCCTTTCAGAAACTTCCTTGATCTCCATCCACCCCTCCCCCAGCTTAAAAGTATATAATCAATCCTCCTCAAAATCCTAGTGCAGCTCTTCCTGCCCACTGGTCCTGTCCCCATGCTTTAATAAAACCACTTTTTTGGGGATCCCTGGGTGGCTCAGCGTTTGGCGCCTGCCTTCGGCCCAGGGCGTGATCCTGGGGTCCTGGGATAGAGTCCCGCATCGGGCTTCCTTCATGGAGCCTGCTTCTTCCTCTGCCTGTGTCTCTGCTTCTCTCTCTCTCTCTGTCTCCCGTGAATGAATAAATAAAATCTTCAAAAAATAAAAAAAATAAAAACAAAACACCTTTTTGCACCAAAAACATCTCAAGAATTCTTTCTTGACTGTCTGCTCCTGGCCCAACCCCGTCATCATCCAGGCGTACCATAACCGGAAAAGCTGGATATGCTAAAACCCAGCAACTCTTCTCAAATTGTCAGAGAATTGAGGCCACAAGACAAGCCACCGCCTCCAGAGGTGGCGGGACACGCAGGGGGGCCCAGAGAAGGGTGACTTACCCTTCCCCGGGCAGAAGTGCAGCAGCAGGGCCCCTAGGGACACCAGCGCCCGGTGGCGACACCCAGGGTGGCAGGTGACCCGCTGCAGGCCCCTGCGCAGGCAGGACTGCGAGTCAGGAGTCAGGGGGCTCCCACATTTGATGGGACTTGCCACCACCGCCGGGAGCCCCACCGGGCTCTCAAAGGGAAGATCCAAGAAAAGTCCCCTGTGCCTTCTGAAGAGGGGGTGGGGGAAATAACCTTTCTCAAATAGGTCCAGAAAACCCGTGTTCTGTACAAGGCCCGCCCTGCAGGGCAGCCGTCTTCCCCGAGCCCCGTGAACCTGGGGAAGGAAACCCCCAGCTCGGCCTCCCAGCCTCACCTCTGGGGAAGTGAAACAAAACCCACCTGAGAAGCAGTCCTGGGGATCCCTGGGTGGCGCAGCGGTTTGGCGCCTGCCTTTGGCCCAGGGCGCGATCCTGGAGACCCGGGATCGAATCCCACATCGGGCTACTGGTGCATGGAGCCTGCTTCTCCCTCTGCCTATGTCTCTGCCTCTCTCTCTCTGTGTGACTATCATAAATAAATAAAAATTAAAAAAAAAAAAAAAAAAAAAGAAGCAGTCCTGCAGGTCACGGCCAAGGGCAGTGGTCACTGGAGACCCAGACCTCATGGCAGGGCTCTAGAAGGCTTCCCTCCACCTCGTGTGTCACCAGGGCTCCTGGATGGCACCCCGGAGAGGGGAGAGCACTATGCACCCCAGAAGATATTTGGGAAGTCTCCTGGGAGATCCAAAGACCACATGGGAGACAAACAAGGAAATCAGAAGAAAGCTTAGCTTCTTGCCCCTATGGCTGCAGCCAACAGTAAACACGGTGCCAGGTACACCTAAACGCTCACACGCCCATTTCCCTCAATTCCTTATCCCCAGTATATCACGTCCAGGTTGCAACAGAAGCTGGAAGGCACCCTGAAAGACAACCCCCCCCAATCTGAAGAGCCTCCAAGCTTCTGGCACACATTCCACTGTCCCATCAGACACTATTTGCAAAACCCAAGTTCAGAACTAAAATTGTTATGAATTTCAAGATGGAAGCCACAGAGGCTCACAGCCCAAGCACGGGCCCTCCTGAGCGTAGGGCTCTGCGTGACTGCACTGGTCACAGTGAAGCCACCCTGCATGCCACATTGAAGTCACGTTAGCATGTGTGGCCTGGTGGTTGCTCATAGCTGAACTCTGCTTCAGATCCTGGCTGGGAACTGGTTCTGGAAAGGACCGTGTTTGGAGAAGTTGGTCTTACTCAATCAACTCTGTTATCCTGTTAATCATAATCATGTTCCTGGGCCCACCTGGAGCTCAGCCCAGGGGCGTTCTCATTGGACGCATGCCCTCACCCAGGGGGCAAAGCCGTTGTCCTGCCAGCAGCACAGGGCCCCTGTTCCTGCGTGTGCCCTGCTGTGTTCCATCCCCAAGGCGGGGATGTCTACCCGACACTTACATGCTCAGCTGTTTTTAGGAGGAAACTCAATATATATGAAACTGCATGTCATCTGCAGAAGCAATTCAATTGAGTGACATTCCCATGAGATATTTCCAAAGCGAGTCAAAGCTATTCACCAAGACAAACAATAAAATACAAGCAACATTATCTCATTGCAAAAAGGAGTCACTTAGGGCCCCTGGGTGGCTCAGTCAGTTAAGCCTGTGACTTTTGATCTCGGCTCTGGTCATGATCTCAGGGTCGGGAGATCCAGCCTAAGGTCAGACTCATGGAGCCTGCTTGGGATTCTCTCTCTCTCCCTTCCCCTCTACCCCAACCCTAAAAAAATGGAGTTACCTCAACATTGCTGACAGATGTTCAAACCGATGAGAACATAAGGGAATTCCGGAAAACCTCACCAAAGCCCTGGTCCTACCGGGTATTCCTTTGAGCCATCAGAATGGAGGACCAAATCCTAGGTCATGTAACACACAGGAAGCTGCAGAGGATCTCTAGTGGAGGGGGATCCTCTGGGTGGTTGACGAGGCAGTAAGGACCTGTAACAGAGTACAGGAACCTGTCGTCTATCATCCCAAGTGCCTTGCTCAGGGTGGACCCTGGAAAAACTAAAGATGCTCTCATTCCACCAAATTCCTAAGTGGATTTAGATAGGCAGGGTTTGGCCTGGGGCTAAACCCTTGTTCTCTTGGGAACAAGAGAGAGCTGGGAGACTTTGGGTTTGCTCCTGAGGGGGATGCCGTAGAGGATCTGAGTGGGGAGCTGAACCCACGTTATAGACAAATGGCCAAGGGATTTTTTTTTTTTTTTTTTTTTTTTTTTTTTAGATACAAGGATGTCTTGAATTCAATGTTAAATTGTACATGTTGCTACCGCAACATGATGGATGAAATACTGATTGAGATCCATTTCTGACTCCAGAGGCTACAACCAGGTGGGGAGATAATGATGAGGAGCAGCAAAGTCCCCATATTCTTCAGGTCCACCAGGACTACCGGTCTTCTTGTGGAATCTAGGTAGATAATGAGCTAGGACCGCAAAGGTAACCAACCCGTTGTGCGGGCACACAGATAGGCCTGTGTGCAGCCAAGGCTTAAGCTTCCCCCAGAAAGGTTTGGCTCTGTGGCGCTCCTGGGTGTAATCTCTCGGAGCCCTTGGAATATCCTGCCTGACAAGAGTCTATTTGTTACGTGGGGGCCTTGGGCCATGCCAGAGAGTCTACGCCAACAAGGTGATTTATGGCGGGGACCCTGGACCACATGATTTCAGCTTGATCTCTCAAGGCTGGAGGCCAAAGGTTGGAGCCCAATGTCAGTCACGTGGGCAGGTAGCCACGCCTACAGGACTGACTCCCAATAAAAATCTCACATGCCAAGTCTTATGTGAGTCTCTCTGGTAGCAATAGTCCATGTATATCAGCTGGCAGAGTTGCTGAGAGCAGTAAACGTGGTTCTGTGACACCCCTGGGAGAGGACGAATGGAAGCTCATGCCTGCTTCTCCCTCTGCCTGTGTCTCTGCCTCTCTCTCTGTGTCTCTTATGAATAAATAAATAAAAAAATTTTTTTTAAGAATGAATTTATTGAGTTAAACAAATACTTGAATGCATGCATCTTGAAAGATATTTGTAAGGAGAGGTGTACCCTGGGACCTGCATTAAATTCCAATGACATTTTAAAAAAGATTTTATTTATTTATTTATGAGAGATACAGAGAGAGAGAGACAGAGACAGAGACAGAGACCTAGGCAGAGGGAGAAGCTGGTTCCTTACCGGGAGCCCGATGTGGCCCAGGACTCGGGGTTCATGACCTGAGCCAAAGGCAGAGGCTCAACCACTGAGCTACCCAGGAGCCCCTCCAATGACATTTTTGATCCACACAGTAAATGTGATGCAGAGAAATAATCAAGGCCATGTTATGACTTTTGTGGCTCTAGATGCTTTGCTTTCATGGAACCCTTCATGGATTAAATAATAGAAGTATAAATATTATATATATACATAATATATAGTAGGTAAGTATATATGTATATAAGCATGCTGGTATAAAGGTGCATATAATCCAGTATTATATTCCTTTCTGTCTCTTCATTTTAAAAGAATATTTAAAGCTTTTAGGTGGTCTTGGTGACCTCTGGAATTGCAGCCTGTGTCTTCGTCTCCCCACTGGGTAAATGCAGACGAAAGAAAGGCTGGGGAGAAGTAGAGCATCCCCGCACCCTCTCAGTTCTGCCCCGAGAGGGGTGCAAGTGGACAGGAGAGTCCAACAGTCAAAATGAGCAGGATGGAACTTTTGTAACTGGAATCTGGCTGTTATTGTAACACAGTCATTGGAAAGGAACAGTCTGAGATGCGGAGGGAGCCTCTCTGAGGCTTGAACAGAGCCCAGTGGGAGGAGTTACTCTAAGATTCATGCTTAGAACCTTCCCGGTGGGGATGCCTCAGTGAAGGGGGCCTTCTCACAAATCCCCTCTGCACAACGCTGACATTCTCAACCTTGACTACTTTTGAACCACTGAATGCACCTGGACCTTGTCTCCAGAGATTCTAATTATTTGTCTGGTCTGGAGGTTTGACATTACATCTTTTTTTGGGGTTCACTTTATTGAGAAATAATTGACAAACAATGAAATTACCAGTTTGTTGAGCTTTGAGAAATGTATACACTAATATAAACATGACAATAATCATGATGAAGAGTATATCCGTCTCCCTAAAATGTTCCTGATTGATGTGGGTGGCTTGCAAACAACATAAGTTTATTTTTCCCAGTTCTGGAGGCTGGAAAGTCCAAGACCAAGGTCCCGGCAAGGTCAAGTTCCAGTGAGAGTCTGCCTCCTGGTTCATAGCTGGTACCTTCTCTCCATATTGTCTCGTCACATGGCAGGAAGGGCTAATGATCTCTCTGGAGTCTCTTTTGACCAGGCACTAACTCCATTTATGGGGGTTCAATCCTCATGATCTAATCACCTCCCAAAAGCCCTACCTCCTCATATCATCAACTTTTGGGGTGAGGAGCAACATATGAATGGGGCGAGGGGCACATTCAGACCATGGGCATTTCCTTGGGCATCCATAGAGTTAATACATTATACATTCCTCCAACTCTTGGGCCCTGACAAACAACGATCTAATTTCTGTCTCTATAATTGTGCCTTTTCTAGAATCCACACAAATTGAATTATATATCCTATCATTGGGTCTAATTTCTTTCACCTTGGTGTTATATTTTGAGATTCATTCACCTTGTGCTCAACAGTACGTCGTCACTTTTTATTGCTGAATGTTTGCCAATCTATGTATAACTGTAATTTTTTTGTGTTTTTTGTTTGTTTGTGTGTTTTATCCATTCACCAACTGATAGATATTTGGGTCTGGTCTGGAATTCCCGATTGAAGATTTTGGAGATTCACTTTTTTCAGCAGGGCGGAAGAGCTCAGCTGCATTGCAAGGCATGAGCCACTAGATGGTGTTCCAGGCTCACGCTGAACTGTTCAAAGCTCTGCACAGGCAGGGCTTCCTTCCCCTTCAGGGACCACAGGCCCAGAGTCCAATGTCTACTGTAATTTTAGGGACCCCAAAAGCTTTAAAATTTCTTTTAAAATCAAGAGACGGGGATCCCTGGGTGGCTCAGCAGTTTAGCGCCTGCCTTCGGCTCAGGGTGTGATCCTGGGGTCCTGGGATCGAGTCTCGCATCAGGCTCCCTGCATGGGGCCTGCTTCTCCCTCTGCCTGTATCTCTGCCTCTCTGTGTCTCTCATGAATAAATAAATAAAATCTTTAAAAAAAAATCAAGAGACAAAAAGGAATATAATACTGGATTATATTCACCTTTATACCAGCATGCTTATATACATATATACTTGCCTATTATATATTATATATATTATACTTATACTTATTATATTATTTATACTTATTATACTTATTACATTATTAAATCCATGAAGGGTTCCATGAAAGCAAAGCATCTAGAGCCCACAAAAGTCATAACATGGCCTTGTTTATTTCTCTGCATCACATTTACTGTGTGGATCAAAAATGTCATTGGAGGGGCGCCTGGGTGGCTCAGTGGTTGAGCGTCTGTCTTTGGCTCAGGTCATCAACCCCGAGTCCTGGAATCCAGTTCCACATCGGGCTCTCTATAGGGAGCCTGCTTTTCCCTCTGCCTATGTTTCTGTCTCTTTCTCTGTATCTCTCATGAATAAACAAATAAAATCTTTTTTAAAAATGTCATTGAATTTAATGAAGGTCCCAAGGTACACCTCTCCTTATGAATATCTTTCAAGATGCATGCATTCAAATATTTAACTCAATAAATTCATTCTCAAATTCCTCTTGATTTTACCTCCTAAATATCTCTCCAATCTATCATCCTCCCTGTACAACCTTCCTGCCACCCCAAACCAGATGACAGGTACCTTCCTCTTGGATTATTACGATAGGATCCTACTGGCCTCTCTGCTTCCAGCACCTCTGTTAGCAGTCAGAGAAGAGCTCTAAGCTGTTAGCTTTCGTGCACTTCCAAAATGTTTCACGCAAAAGATGCATGAGCCTTCTTAGTCATCCCCCCCCCCACCTAATAAAATCCACCTCCCCCTTCAATGCCCAGCTCCCAGGCTCCTGCCCTCTGCAGCCTCTCCTCGCTCCTCTCAAAAGTCTGGCTTCTCCGTGTGCTGCCTTAGCTGTACCATATTTGTGTGTTTGCATTTTTTCTTTTTCCTTCATCATATTACAAGATGTGTGTTTGTGTGCATGTGCACACTCGTCCACATGGGTCTGCAAGGATGCATGCACGCAGAGGAGCACATTTATAATGCAGCCATTAGATGCAGGGCACTGCGCTACACTTTCTATGTGTCACTTCCATTCATCTCTCATTTAGATGACCAACTTATCCTCTTTGCCTGGAACTTTCTAGGTTTAGCTCTAAAAGTCCTGTGTCCTGGGAAACTCCTCAGTTTCAGGCAAACGGGGATGACTGGTCATCTATAATAAGCCCAAGATATAGATGAGAAAACTAAGGGTCAGAGAAGTTACAAAAATTTAGATTAAGTCTGTGAAGCTGATTAGTCCTGGGACCTGGCTGTGTCCTTCAGAAAATCAGTACTGTTCCCACCATGGTGCGCTTCCCGTTCATGGGCAGGGACTATGCCTTAGTCGATTTTGTATCTTCATGTCTGCAGATATTAAATATTTGATGGATGAGTGGATGAATGAACAAATGAACTCTCCAATAGAGAATCAAAACAATTATTACATGGTGACATAGCAAACTAGCCAAGCTGTGTCTCCTCCCTCTCAGTGATTCTGGGTAGTCACAGAATGTTAGAAAATTGGGCCCGGAGAGGATAAATGACTTGCCCAAGGTCACATTTCTGGGAAAAAGGTGGAGCAGGAACCAGACACAGGTTTCCTGACACATGTTCCAGGAATCTTTCTACTAGAGCACTGAGTGAAGTAAACCAAAGGGCAGAGGTTATAGTGGGAGAAAACTGAGCTATTTTTATTTATTTTTTATTTTTTAAAAAAGATTTTATTTATTTATTCATGAGAGAGAGAGAGAGAGAGAGAGAGAGAGGGAGAGAGGCAGGCTCCCTGCAGGGAGCCGGATGCAAGACTGGATGCCCGGGACTTCAGGACCATGCCCTGGGCCCAAGGCAGGCAACCGCTGAGTCACCCAGGGATCCCCCCTGAGCTGTTTTTAAACATCTAACTGAAGATGCTAAGTAGTTCTGAATGGCCAGGATCTGCACCATTAAAAAACAAAATAAAACAAAAATCCCTAAGATTGGGTACTTCTCTTAAAAGAAATGAAAACTAACAAAATACAGTGTTGTTGTCCATGTCTGGAGGGCTTATCAGGGAAGCATGAAATGCAAGAAGTGCCACAGTTGTCATTCAGAGGGAGCCTTTTTTCTCCTTGATCCTCCCCAAACCCACCCTGAAACAGTCGAGTCTTGGATTCAAACCAATCTGGCATCTCCAAAGTGGAGGGAGTGTTTGGAGACCAAATGGCCAGGCACCGCCAGCCGGAGAAGGGGCCATGCCCCACGCCCACTGCCTGCACAGCTCTGAAATGCCCATTTTATCCCCATTTTTATGAGCAGCTCTTGGCTTCCAGGCTTTGTTTGTGCTTTGTCCTGGGCCGTTACTGACCTCTTTGATTCGGAGGGGAAGCTCAGCCCCAGGCAAATGGGAATTTCAATGCACAATGGAAACTGGGTTCCTCTGGGGAGTTGGCAGGTCCCAGCATCTTGACTCCGGCCTTTCCAGAGAAGTGTGGCCTCACTGCGCTGTGCGCTGTGCGTGTGGCAAAGGACAAGAGGACCCCCAGTGGCAACCACTGGGGCCAATATAATAAGTGCCTGAGGGATGAAGAGCTGATGACGTTCCTTCTGGATCTGCCCCCAAGGCTCTTTCACGGCAAAGACAGGAGGAAGGAAGGAATAATCCTTTGTCTTTGTGTATTGTGTCCTCCCTCCCCCTGCCCCCATATATTCCACTCTAGTGGGTTGCAGGTGGCCCATTGAGTCTACACCTGGGAATGTTCCAGATGCTTGTAAATGGCTGGGGAAACAGGGCTGCTCAGCCATTACAAGAGTTGGGGAAATTCTTAGCCTTCATGGTGAGCCACTGGGTTAGGGACAGATGGGTCTAGGCAGGGCTAGGGAGGGGGCTACGGAATCAGGCTCACAAAAATCCCAAAAATGTGGAGATGAAAGTAAACCAGAGATAAATAAGCCAGACCATCCCTCTCAGGTGCCACAGGTGGGGTCTTGTAACAGCTACTTGTGACCAACAAAGAATTACGGGACCCTACAAAGGAAGTAAAGCATTGAAGGTACTATCACTGGTCCTTACTCGGTGGCCGTATCAGTAGATATGTTCAAAGGATTTAGGTTCCCTAGTTGGCTCTCAGTAAAAGCCCGACCCTACCAGCCCCCAGTGGCAGCCCTGCTGGGACCCCTCTGGCTTCTGAGAACTTTCCCTGGGTCTTTGCTTCATAATAAGCTTCTATTGCTTTACTCACTCTCCTTTGTCCCCAAGATACCTCTTCCCTGGGCAGCCAGGGTGGCTCAGTGGTTTAGCGCCGCCTTCAGCCCAGGGCGTGATCCTGGAGACCCGGGATCGAGTCCCACGTGGGGCTCCTGGTGCATGGAGCCTGCTTCTCCCTCTGCCTGTGTCTCTGCCTCTCTGTGTGTGTGTCTCTCATGAGTAAATAAATAAAATCTTAAAAAAAAAAAAAAAGATCCAAGCTCTCCGGTGTCACCACCGAGGCAATGAGCCCTGGCAGGATTGCTGGGGTGACAGGGTGGAGGAGAAAGTTGAGCAGAGGACGGGGCTTGCCCGCACCCCTACCCCGCGAGGGCGTCCTTTCCGAGCTCAGCCTCCTTACGGTCTCCCGCCGGGGGCCCAGGGCCTGGAGGCCCGACGTGACCATGCGGTCCCGGGGCTCCGGGCCTGATTGCGGGGACCTCGGGCGGGGCTCACCCCGAGTCGCCCTGGGAAGCAGAACTCGGACTCCCCCTGAGCAGCGGCAGGGGACGGGCTGGAATTGCTACCAGCTCCTTGGGCAGCTGAACACCGGGAGGGACCAAGGGGACCTTCCTAGGCTCACCCCCACCCAGCTCCAGGAGATCGTGGCCTGCCAGGGGGCTCAGGGTTAGGGCCGTCCTCTCCCGGCCTCCACGTGACCCCCGACGGCAGCCTGGGGCCGGCCCACTGCTGCGGCGCCTCCTGGGGAGGCCCTGGGAGTTACCTTCGGGTTTCCCACAACCGCACCTCTACCTGCCACCTGCCACCTGCCACCTGCCACCTGCCACTGGCCCGGGCGGTTATGGACACAGCCAGCCTGCTCCCTGAGGGACCATCCATCAGGAGGGGAGCGGAGGTGGGGCAGGGCACAGGCTGTGATCCCCTGGAGGGGGCGCACCTGGAGGGGGGCTGAGGCTCCAGGCCACCGGGGCTGGGGCAGCTTCCCTGGAGGGGCTGAGACTTGGGGCCTGGGCCCCAGGGCAGGTCTGTGTGGTTCAGTCCCAGGGTTGTTTTTGTTTTTTAAAGATACGTATTTATTTATTCATGAGAGACATGCAGAGAAAGGCAGAGGGAGCAGCAGGCCCCACGCAGGGAGCCCGATGTGGGACTCGATCCTGGGACCCCAGAACCACACCCCGGGCCAAAGGCAGGTGCTTAACCGCTGAGCCACCCCGGCGTCCCTGCAACCGATTCTTGAACGCATGGTCCAAGGCCTGGGAGCGGGGGTGCCTGAACGGTGCAGCTCAGCGGAGTGGACCCCCGTGTCTCTGCTGCGGAGTGGGGGCTGGAAGTGGGGGCAGCAGAGCCGGAGGAGGGGAGGCAGTGGAGGTCAGATGCAGCCGCTGATTCTGCCCCTTGGGGATTCTCACTCCCCACACCCCAAGTCCAGGGCGGGGAGCTGGGAGGCCTGGGGCCTTGCTGGGCCCCCCATCCGGCCCTCGCCCTCCTCATCCCCTTAGGAGACAACAGGTCACAGTGCCCGCCTGCCCCCCTGGAGTGCCAACATTCTGTGGTTCAGCTCCTTTCTCATTCCCTTGATTTCTGTATTTTTTTTTTAAGAACAAAACCCGCTGGACCGAGGCCCGGCAAGGACGGCAGCAAAGCCATGGCCTCTCTCCCTGCCCCTGGGCCCCTCTGTGCGCTTTGATTAAGGGGCGCTCAAGAGCAGCGCTTTTAACCAATTTTAATTCTGCGCAGGGTCCGCACGTGCCCACCAGGTGTCGCTAGGGTCTCACATTTCGGTCACGGCCCTTTCAAAGGCCACGGTGGGTCCACGAGATTCATTAAACACCTACCGTGGGGTGGGGGGGGGGGGGAGCACTCTGCAGATAAAAATTCCTTTTCCCCAGGATTGTTCTGAGGATAAAAGGAAGTCCTTTCTTATAATGGATAAAGTTTGTCTCTGACTGTACAATGGAAAGTTTGAGTTGCGAGTCTGGGACCATCTTTATTTTTTTAAAGATTTATTTATTTATTTTTTCATGATAGAGAGAGAGAGAGAAGGAGGCAGAGACACAGGAGGAGGGAGAAGCAGGCTCCATGCCGGGAGCCTGATGTGGGACTCGATCCAGGTCTCCAGGATCATGCCCTGGGCTGAAAGCGGCGTCAAACCGCTGAGCCACTCAGGGATCCCTGGGACCATCTTTAAAACGCTAGTTGGGGGGTGGCCCTGGGTGGCTCAGCGGTTTAGCGCAGCCTGCAGCCCAGGGCGTGATCCTAGAGACTCGGGATTGAGTCCCACGTTGGGCTCCCTGCATGGAGCCTGCTTCTCCCTCTGCCTGTGTCTCTGCCTCTCTGTGTCTATCATGAATAAATAAAATTAAAAAACAAACAAACAAAAGCTAGTTGTGAGGGCCTGTTACTATAGTGCATTCCACCTGGCTAACTGCAGCCTCCAGAATCTGTGATGACAAAAACGTGACTCCTATTTCTGCATTTCTTCTGGAAAGGGAAGGAGGCAGCCACCTAACAATCCTAACAATTCTGTGAAGTCGAAGTTGACGGTGTGGCTGGTAGGGGAGGTGTCACGAGGCTCAGCTGGTGGCCCCATGAGACAGCCTGCTGCCCAGCAGGTGTGCGTGTGCATGTGTGCATGTTGGGTGGTACTTGGAAGGGATGGGTGCTTCGAAGTCATTCTGCATGGCTCCGCTGGGGATGCTTGGAGCCCGGACCCAGAGGTCTGAAGGATCGTTATTTAGCTTAAATCATCCAAGAGCACATGCTCATCCTACACAGGGCCCAGCTTTCACCTTTGCCCCTGGTGAAAATAGAAGAAATGGATGGGCATGAATGTCCAGCGGATCTAGCATACAAACCAGGCTTCATGTAGAGAACCTACACCCCAAGCTACTAGTCTCCTTCAAACCTGCCATGTCTAAGGTCTTTCTCTCTCTTTTTTTTAAAGATTGTATTTATTCATTCATGAGAGACACACACAGAGAGAGGCAGAGACACAGGCAGAGGGAGAAGCAGGCTCCGTGCAGGGAACCTGACATGGGACTCCATCCCGGGACTCCAGGATCAGGCCCTGAGCCCAAGGTGGTGCTAAACCACTGAGCCACTGGGGCTGCCCTAAGGTCTTTCTCATACCAGATCATTAGAATGGCATCATTCCGGTTTCTCCTGACAAAATCCTCAGGGTTTACCTTGATTCTTCCCTTTCTCCACATCCAGTCTGTCAGCACACGCTGGCATGCCTGCCTGCTACATATATCTAGGATTATTCTACATTATACCACCCCACTGCCCCCGCCAGCTGGAAATCCCCCGAGTATCTTGCTTGGATCATTTCAATAGCTTCCTAACTGATTCCCCGGCTTCCACCCTTACCCCATTTTTAGTCTATTGGGAATTCAGCTGCCAGCATGACCTTGCTGAAACACAAATCACATCGTGTCATTCTCTGTGTGAAACCTTCCAGTGGTTTCTCCTTTGAGCTAGAGAAAACATCCAGGCTGTGTGTGTTCTGGCCGCGTTGTCTGGCCTCCGCCGCCTCTCCCCTTGCTCACTGGCTCTGGCCACATCAGGCTCCGTGTTGGTCCTTAAAGTCCAGATGCACCTTCAGGATCTTTGCACTTGCTGTTCCCGCTGCCCGGGATGCCTTTCGCTCGAGGATTTGCCCAGTTGGCTCCCTCCTTCCCTCCAGGCCTTCTCAGCAAGGTTCTATTAGTTTCCCAGGGCCACCAAGGTAAAGTACCACCAACTGGATGGCTTAAACGACTGAAGTTTATTGTCTGATAGTTCTGGAGGCGGGACATCCGACATTCAGGTGTTGGCCAGGTCCGTAGCCTCCCAGGGCTGTGCGGGAGAGTCTGCTCCAGGCCTCTCTCCTGGCTGTGAAGCAGCTGTCTCCACATGCATGGGGGTGTTCTTCGTGTGTGACCTCCAAACTTGCCCTTCTGATAAGGACAGCAGTCACACTAGATGGCTTCACCACAATGATGTCATTTTGACTTGATCACCTCATTCTCCAAATCGGGTCACATTCTGAAATCCTGGGAGTGAGGATTTCAACCTGTGAGTTTTGAGGGGATCAGTGCAACACATAGCAAGGGCCTTCCCTGGCTGCCCTGTGGAACATTCCACCCACCTCCCTGGCACTCCCTAGTCCCCTTCCCTGCTTCTTATCGTCTGGGGTGCTACTATATATCTTACTTATTTATCCTGCTTATTGTCTATCTCTCCAATTGGATTGAAGCCCCACGAAGAAGGGGATCTTTGTTATGCTCGTGGCAGTTTTCCTAATACTTAGAAGTACCTGTCACATAGCAGGCGCTCGAGAAATGTGTATGAGGTAGAGTTGATGAAGTGTGTTGCAGATTAATATTCATTCAGAGAGAGAGAGAGAGAGAGAGAGTTGCTGGTTGACTTAGGGAAGAAAAACACTAGGCAGGTGTAACCTGAGGTCCCGTGCGGGCTGGCCCTCCTTTCGGCCTCTTCTGCTTTTCTGTTTATCAAGGGCCCTTCACCTCAAGCCAGGGCTCAGACTGGGCTCTGTCCTTAGTGCTTGCACCAAATGACTCTAAATGAAACCACAGAAAATCCCTCAACCACACAGGACACAACCAAAGAGGAGTAAGCATCTGTCCTTCCCAGCCTCAGGTCAGAACCCCGATGCTCTGTGCGGCCACCAGGAAGCCCGAAGCCCCGTCAGGTGGAGCTCCCGGCAGAGGGCCAGCCGGGACGGGTGAGTGGGGCCAAGGAGAAGCCCTCCCGGCACCTGCGAGAGGTGGTGGCCCTGGATGGGCTGTGAACAGGCCCAGGGGCTCATCTGCCTGTTTTCTCCGTGTGTCCATCGGTTGGTGACGCTGTTAAGCCTTTTCCTGACCCTCCAGGCAGCCCCTGCTGCATGGGAGGCAGGACAACCCAGGGTGGCTCCCCAAAGAGCAACGGGTGCGTCCTGCTGCAAGATTTCCAAGAGCGGTACGGGGGTTCCGTGTGGGAGGGGTCACCCAACAGGGCTTTGGAGTGGACTTCAACATATGAATTTGGGGATCCCTGGGTGGCGCAGCGGTTTGGCGCCTGCCTTTGGCCCAGGGCGCGATCCTGGTAGACCCGGGATCGAATCCCACATCAGGCTTCCGGTGCAGGGAGCCTGCTTCTCCCTCTGCCTGTGTCTCTGCCCCTCTCTCTCTCTCTCTCTCTGTGACTATCATAAATAAATAAAAATTAAAAAAAAAACATATGAATTTGGAGGGGGGGAGGGACAGAATTAGGCCCATAACAGTCTATTATAAACTATTATAGAGGTTGATCAGGATGCTTGGAAAGTGTAGAAGAGGGGGACAGTCACAGGGGCTTCACAGAGCATCTGAGGAATAACCAAGTCCTTCTTTTTTTTTTTTTTTTTAAGATTTTTTTAAAGATTTATTCGTGAAAAGACAGAGAGAGACAGAGCTCGATACAGGACTTGATCCCAGCACCCTGGGATCACAACCTGAGCCAAAGGCAGATGCTCAACCACTGAGCCACCCAGGTGTCCCGAGGAGTAACCAAGTCTTATAGGTTATATAGCAGTTGGCCTGTGACCCCAACTTTGCAGGCTATGTGCAGACATCTTTGCTTGGATCAATCAGCAGATGTTTAGGGAGTCGTTGCTGTGTCACAGGGTCGCGCGGGGCATGGGGGGGGGGGTCCAAAGGAAATCTCCTATGTATGTCCCACGGTCATGCGCACTGACCCTTTCACGGTCACGGCCGCCCTGTGGCAAAGATGTTGCTCGTTGCGTTGTTTGGCAATCGAGAGCAGTAAGCCCAAGGGAAGTGCCGGGGATTTGCCAACGGTCGAGAAGAAGCGTGGGTGCAGGTCTCCGGGCTCGGCTCGCGCGCAGGCCTCGCCTTCCTGCTCACCGGCACCTGAGCGCCCACTGGCCCAGGCGCTGCCGTGAGCACTTGGCGCGCATCTCATCGTAGTTCTCGGACAAGCCTGCGAGATGGGGGCACATTAACCCCCACTGATGATGCACAGAAACAGCAGCTAAAATCGAGGTTCTCTCGTTCTCCCCACTCTTAAATGTCCGGGGCTGATTTCAACCCGGCAGTCTGGCCGCAGAGACCACCCGGCTAAGCCTTTTCCTGACCCTCCAGGCAGCCCCTGCTGCACGGGAGGCAGGCCGGCCCCGGGGTGGCTCCCCAAAGAGCAACGGGTGCGCCCTGCTGCAGGATTTCAGAGAGGGGTATGGGGTTCCGTGTGGGAGGGGTCAGCCAACAGGGCTTTGGGGTGGACGAGCCTTCCTAGGGGGCTGAGGGGGTCCTGCGCACAGTGGTTCAGGAGGCTGAGAGGTCACTGGGCAGACCTGGCTGCGGGTCCAGGCAGGGGGACTGGGAGACAGGGCACCCTGGGGCCCGGGGGCAGCCCAGGGGGCCGTTCACCTTCACGGGGTCTCCTCCGCACCAGCCTCCTGGAAGCAGGCCCCGTTGCTGTGAGTGGGGGGAGCTTGGCCATTTGCTGCCCTCAGCCCACCTGGGGCAGGCTGTGGGGTCAGCCTGGGGTGTGGGACAGGGGAGGCCGGGCAGGCCGCTGTTCCCTTCCGGCCCCCTCCCCTGCCTTTTCCCTTCCAGCTGCAGCCAGAGCCGGGGTCAGCTGAACACAAAGGAGCATCAACAGTTCTTATTTCCCACGGCAGCCAAGTCACTTCCTTAAAAAAACCAAAGCCAAACCAAACCTATTAGCTCTGGCAATCCCAGATCTGTACCAGCATACCCGCTTTCCTAGCAGCCAGTTGTGGAAGGGGCCCCAAAGGTCTCCTGGCACTGCCCTCCTCTAAGGAGGGGTTGGTTTTAGGTCTGTTGGCACATCCCTGAGGGTGGGGGGGCTCATTATCCTAAGGCAATTCTGGTGGCCCGGGGAGGGGCCCCCTTAGGGTAGGGGTCCTCCGCCCCAGCGCTCTGTGCCTTGTGTGGCTTTGAGATTTAACACTTTGAACCCAGCAAATAACCCTCACAGACACTTATTGACTGAGCAATTATTTGGTAGGAATCAATCTCCTCCAACCCCCCACAAAATATCAGTTTAAAGGGGTGCTAAAGTATTAGCCTCCTGGAGCATCTGCGCAAATCTCCTGGGTCCCCGAGAGGTAAGTGGAGGCCAGGATGGAAAGCACTTCTATGCAGCTGGGCTTTAGTTCTATAGCCTGGAGGTGCCATCGGAGGATTTTGAGCTGGGGGGGAAGCATGGGCACGATTGTGTTTCAGGAAACAAAATTTTCTTTCTTTCTTTTTTAAAGATTTTATTTATTTATTCATGAGAGACAGAGAGAGAGAGAGAGAGAGAGAGAGAGAGAGAGGCAGAGACACAGGCAGAGGGAGAAGCAGGCTCCATGCAGGGAGCCTGATGTGGGACTTGATCCCGGGTCTCCAGGATCACACCCTGGGCTGAAGGCAGATGCCCAACCACTGAGCCACCCAGGGATCCCTGTTTTGGTTTTATTTGTGTCAGGACTGTAAGAACAAGTGTCTACTGCAGGGATTTTCTCAGAATGTGATTAGTTTCCTGCAAGCTCTAACTAGGAATCACAGCCTCTAACCACACACAGCACGGGAACCCCGAATGTCTGAGCAGGAAAGAGGCAGTTGGCGAGGAGTGCTCAGTTCCACTTGCCAGGGTAGCAGCTCAGGCGAGCAGGGCTCCCAGGCTGGGACCACCTCCGTCCAGGGAGGAGTCCTGGCTTTTCCACCCTCCTCACTTCCATGTCTAAAACCTGGGGAGGTCAGAAGCAGCTCAAGTGCTAGGAGCAAGTCCACAACAGGTAGACTTGTTGTCTTCCTCGGAGAAAATGCCCAGGTCCACCGAGGAGATTTGTAATGTGGTATAGCTTTTTTTTTTTTTTTTTTTTAAGATTTTATTTATTTATTCACGAGAGACACACAGAGAGAGGCAGAGGGAGAAGCAGGCTCTATGCAGGGAACCCGACGTGGGACTCGATCCCGGGACCCCAGGATCATGCCCTGGGCCCAAGGCAGGCGCTCAACCGCCGAGCCAGCCAGGCGTCCCCGTAACGTGGCCTAGTTTTAGCAGGAAATAAATGGTGATGTGGTGTGGTTGGCCAGCAAGGAAGGGCTCTGAGGCGTTCCCACCCCTCCCCTGCCCTGATTTCACCCTGGAGTGGAAGAGCCATGTGAGGAGGACCCAGAAGTCCCTTTACGTCCAGGTTGGGGTGAAGCAAAGGTCTCACGGGTGATTACAGCGCTTAGGATGGGACTGCTGTGGGGAGGAGTGAAATGACCCTGTGGCAGAAATGTCCTGAAAGGTAGCCACAGGGAACCCCAACCCAATCCCCGGACGACCCCCCAGCCTCGGGGTGGTGGTGGGGGCATAACGAGCAGCCACAGTAGGGCTGAGGAGTAGGTCACGTTCCTCCCAGCAAACATCATGTCACTGCAGGGGGACCCAGTGGACACGCTCCGGACCACACGTCTCTGCACAGTACGTCTGTCTTGCTTGTTGGGTGTGTCTTTCTTGTGCTGGGAAAGAAAGGAAAGGATGCTGGCTGCTTCTGCTGAGACGTAATTGTACTGCCTCCTGGAACAGGAATACTCTCCTAAAGAGTATTAGCAGGTCTAAAGCTTTAGGGATCTTGTCTCAAGTGGCGAATGGAAAGCAAATACACAGGCGGCTCAGTGTGGCTCCAGACCTCAGAGAAGGACCAAGCCAGATGTGGAGCTCTTTGTCCTTGAAATACGACTTTGTAGCTAGAGCCCCAGGCCAGCATGAGAAAGTTCATTTTGAAGTTTGCTACTTTGAACAGGAACCTTGTTCATCTTCCCTGTATGGGCAATCACAACTATCTGGAGCAATGGGAATTTCTCTTTCTTCTAGTCCCTTCTGAAGCTGGAGCCTAGGGCCTCCATTCTCCCTTCATCTCCTGCCCCTCTGGTGAAGTGATTATGGATAAGGACAAAGGTGCTAAGACCCAGTGGTCTTCTCTCTGGCCCTAGTCCCCTCAGAGCCAATGCCCCTCTGCTCTCACTTCTCACTTTCCCTTAGTACCAGAAGTACTACTTCCGGATGATAAGAGTCCAAGAACATCATCTTCTGGTCTTCTTTACCTTTTCCCATTTAAAGACACGGCCTCTGCATGAAATGTGACAACAGGTAGTTTCATCTGTTAGGTGCTCTGCAAAGCCAGTACTATTGCCCACACGCTGACCGAGGGAAAGGACAGTTTATCAAGAAAGAAGTGCCCCAGGGGACTGTATTAACTTAGGCTAAATTCTGTGTAGGTAAAAAATCACCCCGAAACCTCAGCGGCTTCTAATGATGTTTTATTTTTGACTCAAATTACAAGTCCTTCACAAGCTGGAGACTCAGGTGGATGGAGACACCTTTTCCTGGAACATTGTAGGTCTCACCTCAGAAGTGACATGGCGGACAGGGCTACCTTGTAAAGCTTTAGTGTACAGGCTGCACAGGTCACGGCTCCCCATTTTTCACTGGATACAGCAGGACATTTGGCCACTCCTGAGTTCAACATGCTAAGATACATAATCCTCTTGCAGGAAGGAATTACCACATGCCAAAGGCCAAGCTTAACATCAATGAGCAGGATGTGTGACCCTCCCACAAGAAGGGGAGGAGGTTCTGAACAATGATATGGTCCAGTCTTCCCACCTCCCCGGAGCACCTTATTACCCCTGTGCTTCACCATCCCACCCACAGCTCTTGTGTGGTCAGGGCCTCTACCTGAGGCCTAGAGCTTCCCTCAGTGTCTGGGTTGACAAGGAAGGGAGAGGTCCAGATCCCACTTGGAGTGCGGCGACACAGGGGACAGAACATGAGAATACTGAGGTCATTTCCCACAAAGGGTCTCAGGTTCTCCTACAGCTCCAGGCAGCCCTGGTGATTGAGGCCTCAGTGGCTGCCTAGGAACCTCTTCACCTACTGGTCACTCAACGAACTAATGATTTCTGGGTTCCAAACAGCAGGCCTGATCTGCTGCCAGGACACAGGCTGCGGAGCCCACAGACGCAGCAAGAAGCTACGAGGCACAAATAGTATCTTTAACATAATCTTATATTTGGAAAAGCGGGTTTTAAAAAACACTTGAAAATACAGGATAAGGTAACAATGACTCATATAAGTTTTCACCTTATATTGCTTGGCCATTTTTTTTTTTTTTACATATAAATTATTGCTTACTAGCTTCGATAAATACACAGCACAGTCATATATACAGAAGCAGAAAGCACGACATAGGAGGAAGAAAATACTGTTAATGGCAATTCTGGTAATTCCACAAATGTTTCATATTTACCAGCTCGTATAATGGTGGAAAACTACTAAGTGTAGTCCCTGAGAAGTTAGGTAGACACCCTGATCGCGGGTTTTCTATCTTCTAATTGTTAACGCAAGCTGACAATGTCACAGCGGTCCTAATTAATAGTACATTAAAAGGCGAGAGTCCTTGCTTCAGGGCATCGGTTTCATCCCAGTATTTAATAACCGTGTAATACGAATACAATAAATAGGCTATGCAAATAAATATTACTCTGCTAAAAAACGTTTAGTATATACAGCTTTGCTTTATACAGTAGTACAATTTCATCTAACTTTTTGGCAATTTTTAAAAACTTTCCTTCCCCCTACTAGTTTTAAGCACAACGGCCCACTCATTAAAGTAATAAGCAGGCTGAAATTGTAAGGACATGTCTCTGAAGCATTTAAAAGAAACTCCATGTTAGACAACTGCAGTGGACCCGATCTGCCCCGTTTTAATGTTTGTGCCTAGTTTCCGAGCAGCTCGGGTCAGCTGTGCCATTTCAGAATGCGAGGTCCCACCTGTGGTGGATGCGACGGCCGGAGCAAGGCGGCGGGGCTGGGACCGGGGCCTGGTGAAGCCCAGCTCCAGGGACCAGAAGCCACCACCTCCCTCTTTCATGCAACCGTTTCTCTCTTCATAGGCTGGTCTACACAGCGCAACACCGTCTGCCCACCAACGCGGAGGCCTGGCTTTTTGCTTCGCCCTCATTCTTGTGTATTCAGTGTACACTCCACCCAACTTGCTTGTGGACTGGGGGTGGGGGGTGTCCTAAGAAAATGAATTCATCTCAACATAATCAAAGATACTAAAATAAAGTGAATGTATGTCATAGCATTTTGCACTATAACCTTTTGGCAATTGTACGGATGATAACAAAAAGTACATTTTAAGACGTTGTAGCCTTTGGAGCATCTGCAAACACGTAGGGGAAAAAGTTTCAGAAAGGGTGCAGTTTTGCCCACAGGAACCTGTCCTGTGCGAACTCCTACGCAGGGCTGGTTGGCTGGAAGGCGGACGAATTCACATGCCCGCAGGACTGTCTGGAGGTTGTGCTGTAGCAGAAAGAAAGAAGCCTTCGAGAAGTGCTCGTGTGCCACTCGTGGAGGAAGGAGGAAAAACAGTTTTTCAGAGTGAATGGAGATTTTGTGCAACCACAAAAATTGAAGAGCTGGGGAGGAGCTTTGACACCTTTGTCCATCCTTCTGGCCAGAACAAAACCTATTCCAAAGAAGTGTGGGCAAATATTTGGAATGGGAATACAGCCCATCCTTCTTAATGGGGGGCCTCACTGTTAGACAGCCTGGCTTTGTAAGGGGAAGCTTCACGCTGAGCTACATAAATCTGGTTTCCAGGGTTTTGCCTTCAATTCTTGAGTTCCAGATTTGAGTTTTCACAGGGCTTCTGAAATTGGTGAGCTGCTGATGCTTGGGAAACCTCTGGAGACAGTTGTTCAATTTCAGAAAGACTTGGAAATTTTGACATTCAGAAGACAGAGATGAAGAAGCAAATGTAAACGAAACAAAATCCTCCCTTCCCTTCCTGCTGCTGCCCTGATAGCCACATGACCACGGCTGGAGGGACCTGTGGGCAGGCACCACATTCTCCCTGGCCTGCGACTACCTACACCGTGTGGAATACTGTCTACGCCATCAGAATGTGTTTAACTGTGATATATGCGTGGGTTCATTTGGCTGTGCACACGTCTGAATTGGGATCTAAGTAGCAGGTGCCAGGCTGAAATAGTTCTCCACTGAAAATTAGTCCTCAAGGGGTAACGTTCTGGTTGGAGCCATGGAGATCTAATGTGAACAGACATTTAAATGGTAAAACGTGGAGGCAATGTCCAAATGGCCTTACATGATTAGACTGGCCACGTGACCCTCAGCACAGAGAAAAGGCGAGAACACAGGTTTTTGTGCTATAAGCCCAAGCTTTCCCCAGTATTTGCCAAGGGGAGAGCTTTTCCCTTGATTAGCCGTGAGAGGAGCCCATCTGCCCCGGTTCCAATGGCTCCCATCCCCTCCAGTGATCTCAGTCCGTTCCCCAGTAGCCTGGAGCTTGTCTTTATGTGCGCCAGCCCTGGGTGGTGCCTTTCTATAAAAACCCTGTTAGTTTTCAGGACTGAAGCTTTCCATGCTGGCACAGACTGAGTCTCTTTGAAAGTCCTACCAAAAATTTCTTCTATGTGGTTCCTTCCAGGGATCTATCTCTCAAGCTTGGTGTGGTTTCCAAGCCCAGGAAAACAGCAGTGCTAATTGCATGTCAGAAAGCACTAGACACTTCTCAGTCCTATGGTGCTGATGGGACAGGAGGAAGCATTCTGTGCAGACACCTGAGAGATGAACAGGCAGGAGTGCAGGGGAGTCACACTTGTGGGCAATAAACAGACAGGGTACATGAAGCATGGGCCCCTGTATTTTAGCAAAGCCACTGGCACCTCGCTGGCAGCGGCAGATTTTGCTGTTGGACCCACAGGCATGTTTCTGTTCATCTGAAGCTTGAGGAGAAACCCTCTAACCAGTTCTTTGAAATAACAAGAGGTTTTACTTACTGTAGGAGCCCCTCTCTCTAAGACTGAGAATTAAAAAATAGAGTAAAAGACTCTTGAGATGTTGGGGGGAACAAGAGACAAGTTATAGAAAGACTCCGTGCCTTGGTTAGAAGGTGGTTAGAAGGTGGACTGCAGGACCTTTAAAATCAGACATTCGTGTATTTTGGGGTTCTTATTTGCTGTAAGATGGGCAATTGCTAGTCACTACCTTACTCTTGTCTAAGGAGTGCTAAGTGCTAGTCACATCAAATCCCACTTACCCTCCCTGTGTTGGCTGTTACCACTCTATACTGAGGGCAGGGGAGCCTGCGGGAGGCATCATCAGGCATAAGGATGCAGACCTTTGACACTCGGTTACCTCAATAAATTGCTACTGAATGCCTGTGGTTTTTCAAAAATCACATTGTTTCCAATGAGAAATGTGAATCTTTTTTGCATATGTAAAGAAAACCCCTGTAAACTAAACAGTGAGTCCATTTCTTACAGATTACGACTATTTTTCCTTATTGACAAAGCGACATAGTCTAGCTTGCCTATAGCTGCAAATCGGTGGTGGTGCAGAAACGCATTTCCCCTACAAGCCTACATTGATAAGTGATTGTGGATGCAACGAAATGCATGCCTTGACATTTCCCTTTTGGGTGCCAGCATGGATGCCAGCTGTGGGTCCTCACTAACTTCTTAGACACAAGGGGCTTTGGGTGATGTCACAGTTTGTATGGACAGTGGCCATTCCTTTTCCCTGGAAATCTAGAGATGTCATCACTGTCTTTAGGTGTTCACATGAGCTGCTGCTTTGAGAGCCTATAAACAGTAATCTACCACCAGGCAAAGTAAAACCCCTGTTTCATGCACACTTGTACTGAAGTATTTGGTCCCTGCAGGACAAGACACTCTCTCCTCTTGATGCTGGTACATCACAAAATCAAAACTGGGGTAGATGAACAATGCAGTCATAAGACACCAGACTTCTCCATTTCAAGAATGCTTCTGACTCTTCCTCTGCCTTCTTGTTCTGAGAGCAGCTTGGAGAGGCCTCTCCCCGTCTCTGGTGGCTGACATCACTTCCTGAGCACGCTTTGCTTGGCCTTCCTGTGTGCATCTTATGCTGATAAAACTCAGCAACTTCTTTTCTCACAGGAAAGCAATGTGCTCAGCACTGGCCCTCCCAGAGCTCAAAGTGTGGCCGTTACGGGGGAGGTGGGGGGGGGGGCGAGGTGGCGGGGTGGTGGGGCTCACACCCGAGGCTCGATCCTGTGTGACAGCTCAAACAAGGCCTGCTGGCTGTCAATGACATACAGGTGATTAACATAGGATTTTAACTCTTGGTGCTCCTTTGGAGACACGTCGCTTCCTGTTTTTTGGAGGAAAGAGAGATAGTCAATCTCATGGGAGCAGAAATGCTATTTCTACATGTCAGTAAAACCTCACATTAAGGCTTAGAGTACCTCTACCAGGTAGACTCCCAAGTCAGCATGCCACAGGGAGATCTTTATCCTGACAGTGTAGATGCTTTCCCAGCTCAGATTTGGTCCTCGGGTCAGGTAATTAAGCTGGCGAGGTATCTGCTTTACTGATATTTATTTATTTATTTATTTATTTATTTATTTATTTATTCATTCATTCATTCATTCATTCATTCATTCAGAGAGAGAGAGAGAGAGAGAGAGAGGCAGAGACACAGGCAGAGGGAGAAGCAGGCTCCATGCAGGAATCCTGACGTGGGACTCGAGACCAGGTCCCTAGGATTACACCCTGGGCTGCAGGCAGCACTAAACCGCTGGGCCACCAGGGCTGCCCTGTTTTACTGACATTTCTATAATAGCATTTCTCACTAATGTTATATCAGAATGTAGTGACAGTGTTAGTATCTCCTCTCTACAGCATGGGAAATGGCACAGACACACAACAGGTAGGCGGCAGTGCAGGACTGGCACCCAGGCAGTGTGGCTAACGAGTTCATGTCTGAGGCCCCCATGTCCCAGCAACTGCCTGTCTAAATGACTTTCCCTGGCTCTTTTTTTTTTTTTTTTTAAGATTTTATTTATTTATTCGTGAGAAATACAGAGAGAGGCCGATACACAGGCAGAGGGAGAAGCAGGGTCCCTGCAGAGACAGGGTCCCTGCAGGGAGCCCAACATGGGACTCGATCCCGGGACTCCAGGATCACACCCTGGGCTGAAGGCAGGCGCTCAACCACTGAGCCACCCAGGGATCCCTTCCCTGGCTCTTCTATCTCAGTCTGGAATTATCAGAACTCACTGCTAATCTGGTCAATGCACAGACATGATTCATTGTTTGTTTTTACATGTTGTATGATTCCTTGGTGTCCTTACTTTTTGAGAAAATTAAAAAAATTAAGTAATGGTTTGAATGAACAGGTATCACAGAACTGAACCTAAGGTATACCTAAGGGGCAGAGCAAGTTCCAAAAGGATGTGGATGGGCTAACGTCCACCCAACAAGGGACGAGGCGAGGGGGTTTCCACTCCCAAGCCCAGGGTGATTAAAAACCTGAAGGGCCACAAGCAGCTTTGGTGCCCTGTGAACACATATGTGCCATGCTGGGGACGGCGCTGATAAGGAGCTTGAGATAAAGTAGCCTAGACAATGGGGCAAGCCCACTTCCCGTAGTCGAAAACAAACACAATCCAAAAAAAAATCCCCCCAAACCTCAAGGCACTGGGAGCCTGACTAAACCACCATGGAGAGACAATGTCAAAGCGAGAGATGGTGACATCACATCCTCTGGCTTCACGGAATTTCAGATGGGAGCGGTGGGGGCCCACAGGAGGCTCAGCATTTTAATGCAGCCATTTTTTCTCTTGGTGAAATCCAATTTTTCCTCCTCTGTGTCAAATGTGTTTTATAATTTAAGGTTTAGATGTCATGGGTAGCTTGTGATTCTTAGGTTTAATGGCAAATGAGGATACCTGGTTTCAAAGACAAAGCACCGGGAGCTAAATTTTTTATCATCACACTTGTTTGGGAGTGACCAAAAAGTTGTATTATTCTAGAACATCTTCTCTGTAAGACACTGAGAGACTACTTTTGGTTTACTAAATATTGGTGTGGAAGCCATAATGGTACAAAGATAATTTTGTTGTTACTTTTTTTGACTTTAAGATGGCAGAATGAATGGCTCCAATCATGACAAGTGACACCTGCATGGCACTTCGTAATTTTTAAGTGGCTTGATTAACGTTATCTTATTTTATCCCTAAGGCTGACATGGGTTTACTAAGCCTATATAAACTGTCAAAATTGATTCCACTAATCCAGTCCCAAACCCAATTTTTAAAGATAGGTAAATATACAGCACAAAGAGTTATGCTTTGTGCTATGCAGACCTGCTCCCTGGTGATGGGTGGTTCAAGACAAGGTGGAGGCCACCAAGCCAGTATATATAACCTTCCCGCCCACACGTGCCGAGTCTCTTGGTCAGCGAGGCTGATGTCTTAGAATGAGCTGAGTAAAACCATAAATACTTGGGAAGCAAAGGAGGCTGAAAGGATTATAAACCCAACACTCAGCAACATTATGCTTGTCCATTTGGATGAATCTTCACAACAGTGTTACTACCACTGTTTCTACGGTAAGTGCACCTATTGTGTGCCCTGTGGAGGATTACATAAGCACATGTCAGGTGGTAGTGCCTGATGTAAGTATTTAAAAACGTAGGTATTGTATTTCTAACTCTCCCTTTCAAACAGAAACTTGGTAATTCATAAGGAATTTCCGTTGCTTTTTAGGGGACAATAATGCTAGTCAAGACCAGCCTGGACAGAAAAAAAATTCTTAAGAATACGTCCCTATCCAAAAGGAGGGGAACTGAGTGGGAAAAATTAGAGAGGGAGGCAAACCATGAGAGACTCTTAACTCTGAGAAATGAACAAAGGGTTGTGGAAGGGGAGGTGGGCGGGGGATGGGGTGACTGGCTGACAGGCACTAAGGTGGGAACTTGATGGGATGAGCACTGGGTTTTATAATACATATTGGCAAATCGAACTTCAATTAAAAAAAAAAAGAATATGCCCCTATCCTTAGGAAGGAGAACTTTGAGCTTTCTACTTTATAGGTACTTCTGTATTGTTGAAAAATTACTTTATAATGATGATGTTTTACTAAAAGTAAGTTTTATTTTAGTGGTCAGCTTTGATTTACCATTATTGAATTTCACTTTCTATATATTTTTTTTATTGCCCTTCTGATCTATAGAATCTGCACAAGGCAAAGAAAAGAGGACAGGTCAGGAAGGCAGGCAGGCTCGGTCTCTCTAATGGCCCAATGGGTTGACTCTCTGAGGCCCTGCTTTCTGCTCTGTACCCCAGCGTTCATGCTCTGCACGCACTCATCCCCAATACTGGTGTCAGGATGCCGTTGCCCATGTGTGAACACTCCTTGAACTCAACAAAGTTGATTCTTTCCTTCCTGCAATGTTCTAATGCTATTTAAGCATAGTGTAAATTATGCTTGAGGTTTAAAGGGAACACATACTCCTACATACATTAATCTCAGTGGGGAGTCCAGAGAAGTGCTCAGAAAAATACATTTTCAGTGAAAGGCAGCTCCAGACAGGAAGTTTTTGTTGGAGGGGAGTAAAGATTCTGGAGGGCTGCTTTAGGTACTTTTATAAACTGTATTCCTATTCCAGGAAGGCTCCCAGCAAAAAGATTAGGGACAGGGTCACCCTTGATAAACCCACTGGTAATTCTGAGCCCAGGGAAAGGAAATAGACTTTCTGGTCAGGGGGTTGGGGTGGGGAGCCTCTGATCATCTAAAGTCACTCTGTGCGGTGGAAACCTGTTGCCGAGAGAAGATAAAAATTTGCCTTATCTTGTCTTCGTCTGCATCCCAGGCATGCAGTGATGAAATGAAAAGAGACTACAGCATATGCATATTATACTTTATAATGTTTCAGCACATTCCCACCAAATACTCGGGACACGCTCACCATCTGTACCCATCTATGGTAGGCTGACATTCCGTGCCCGACTTCCAGTACTCACCGAACTGATTGGTCCTGCAGTGCCTCAGGGTCCGGACGGTGTCTGCAATCATGTGCTGGAAGGTAGAGCAGGAAAGTTATCAATGGAAGGGTCATAAGAGGTGCTGCCAGACAAGGGGTGCCCGATGGGATGGAAGGATTTGACACCCTTGGCCACAAATGGAAGAGCTGGGTTTGGAACTGGACTTCACTTTAATTGGGAATACTAAGCTTGGATTACGAAAAGGATAGTCAGTCTTTGTCTATAGAAACAGTGCTCCCAAACCTGGCTGCACGGATTGACTGAGCTCTGGGTTTCCACGTGCCATGGATTCTAACAACCCATTGTTTATACCGGGTAAAGAAAAAAAGCCCTCCCTCCCCAGTCTACCTATCTGAATCTGCTTAGGCTTTTCCCTTCTGAATCTGGGAGGCTTCTGTGGACCAGTATATATTGGCCTGTGTGGTGATCACTGCTCTGGATCTTTGCGCCTCCTCTAGGCCAGGTGCCATGTGATGGCTCTGCATGTCCAGTGCCTGCCATAGGTCACATAGTGACTTGCACGGGCTGAGTGCAGGGAGGAATGTTGGTGGCATCAGACACTCATGTATCTCAAATCCGGACAGGAGATGAGATGACACAAGAGGCAAATATTTTCTAAAACACCAATATCCTTACAGAGACCGTTTTCTGTTTGTGATTTATATTCCCTCCCACGGCCTTCAGGATTTTGCTTTAATTTCTTTCTTTGAAGTTCTCATTGATCTCCAGGCAAAAGTCTTCTTGACCTCGTGGCTTCCTTTGATAAGATCCTATCAGCTCACACTTGGAGACCTCCTACAGTCTTCTTGCTATCTTGTTTTTAGTTTTCCAGCATGAAGGAGAAAGACAGCATTTAGGACAGCACCATTCTCCACTACTGTTCCTCCCCTATGGTTGCCAGAATAACTTCCAAACACTGTTGCTATCATGTTCTAGTCCTCTGGAAAATCCACAATGTCTTTCTAATTTGCTTCATCTCAAAACCCAAACATTATCCTATTACTCAGGAATCAACATTATTCATTATCTGGTCCTCCAAAATTCCCCAAATGTGTCATCATCTTTCAGGTCCTGCTGTACACACCAGGCAAAGACTTGCCCATATACAACAAGCCCTCAATGAATGCTTGCTAAAAGAATAACATTAGTACAAAAAAAATTTTTTTTTACTTATTATCCATCAGAACTATAGAAACTTTATTTGAACATGACCTACTTATTAAATTGTCCTCCACTGTATTTCTACTCAATATGGAAAATTAAATAGGACAGTGATTAGAGCAGTAGATCAAACTGCCTTTGTAAAGGAAATGAGACGTGACTCATGTCTGTGAATGTATTGTTACGTTTCCTTCCCCAAGTCTGACCATTATTCCCAGGGCAGGTTTCTTGTTCTAAGCAATGGCGTCACACTGATTTCTATCGTGTGCCATTCGTGTGGCTCACGGGAGCCCTGGGCGGATGCAAGGTTGAGTACTGAGCAACACAGTGAAGCCTGAGCCCTGGCCCTCATCTTCAGGCTTCCCAAAAGGGGAAGGGGGAAGATATGGTAAAGGATGATGCTCTCAACATGGAGGAGTCAAGAGGAGAAAGACAGAAAGCCTGTGTTTCTTCATTATTTAATAGTTGGGGGCTGAAATGTTTAGAGCTGCTGAGACAGCAGAGGGCACAATGGACATCTTATTAGACCCAGCGTGCGCTTCTGGGCCTTTGTAGTATTGAACTTAATGTGTTGGCCTGTATCAGCCAGATAAAGAGAATCCACTGAATTATTTGCTGGCTGACTTCAGCCAATATCCATCATGAGGAATTGGCTTCTCACCAGTTAATTCAGTTAGGTTCTATTGGTTCATTATTGTGAAAGATGATCCTGTTTTAGCTTAAGTGAAACTCTGTCCCTTGCTGAGAAATATCCCTTCAAAATACTGACTCTATCAGGAAATTCAGTTTCATTCTCCAGCATCCAACTGTAATACAGGGCTATGTATAATGTAAAACAGATTTCTGTCCTTTGAAAAAATGTAAATTCACCCAGTCTTCTCTGTGCAAGGAGAGGGTCAGCACAAGGTGGGCTGCATCTTAAGTGCCAACCACTTTGAAGACCAGGAACTCTCCAATATTACCAAATCTGCTCTCTTTAGAAATGCTGTGCTAGTAAGCACCTGATGGATGCGTGTGGGTGCTATGGACCATGGTGTGCATGTATAATTGCATTATTTTCTGTCTTTTAAAAATTTTAATTTTATTATTTATTATTTATTTTTTTTAAAAGATTTTAGACACAGAGAATGAAAGGCAGAGACACAGGCAGAGGGAGAAGCAGGCTCCATGCAGAGAGCCTGACGTGGGACTCGATCCAGGGTCTCCAGGATCACGCCCTGGGCTGCAGGCGGCGCTAAACCGCTGTGCCACCGGGGCTGCCCCTCTGTCTTTTTTTTAAATAAAGTTCTCTTCAGGAATTTAAATTTTTAAAGAGAATATGATGACTTATGTATGCCCTGTTATTTCCTTAAACCATCTTAAAGGATTAAGGGGTACAGTTATTGACTCTAACAGAAGTACTATTTGTTAGACTTTGCTTCTGAAGTCTTGACACATCAGAAAGCAAGACCCTAGACTATATCAGCTGCATTGAATGTTGGAGAAAACAGGGGAAGCCAGAGATGCTGGTCAGAATGAGAAGGAGGGAGGGCTGCAGGGATCTTTCCATTGCTCTTTCCCATCTGTGCCTTTATTGAATTGTTCTATCCCTTTGGTGGCACCATGTGAGGGGCAGTAACACAATGCACTCAACCAAACCACCGATTCACTTGTGGGAGGAGGTCATCTGCCAGTCTGCCCTTAACAAGAGACAACAGTCAGCTGATAAAGAGTACACCTGTTATCCCATATCCCCAACTCAGAGGGAAACTAACCGGACCTTTAGAGGGAATTCTACTCAGTGTGACACACCTCACCCTACATCTTCACACACACTCTCCAACACTTGTCAGGCACTCTTAACCAGATGTGCTGGTCAGGATCTGAAGAAGATATTGATTAAAAGACTTCATCTGCCCCAAATCATTTCCTTAATATCAAGCACTGGGGATGAATCTACCTAGGGTCTAGAATGTTAGTACCTATAGCCTTTGGTTACAAAGAGGTGCCCTGTGATCTTCAGAACATGACACAGTGATGTAGAACAAATCTCTAAAGAAAAAACCCCACTTTAAATAACCATTCCTGGCTATGTTGGTTTGACTGTAGACTGAAAAACTGAGCTCTGATTCCAAAGCACTTAGTGCTGAGGGACTTGAAAAGTTATAGACACGTCCACTTTAAAAATAACTGAGCACAGGAGCGCATGGGTGGCTCAGACAGTTAAGTGTCCGGCTCTTAGTTTTGACTCAGGTCATGATCTCAGGATTGTGAGACTGAGCACCGCACAGGGCTCGATTGAGATTTTTTCTCTGCCTCCCCTGCTTGCATGCTCTTTCTAAAACATAAATAATTTTAAAAAATGGGCACAAAGGGGCAGCCCGGTGGCTCAGCGGTTTAGCGCCGCCTTCAGCCCGGGATCGAGTCCCACATCAGGCTCCCTGCATGGAGCCTGCTTCTCCCTCTGCCTGTGTCTCTGCCTCTTTCTCTCTCTCTCTCTGTGTCTCTCATGAATAAATAAATAAAATCTTAAAAAAAAATGGGCATAAACTTATCATCCTCAAGTGATTAAAGTGGAACTATAAGATATTAAGATGTCTCCCAGATTCTAGGTGCTTGGGTTTTCAAGTTGCACACTGGCCTTCTGCTGCCTTATTCTATGTGTGGCAAGTTAACCTGATGGTACGAGCAGCGCACTTAATGAGGCAAAGGTCAGATGCCACATATTGCTTGGACTCATCAGTTTCAACTATTCTTTGGTCATTGTCTACGACCCCCACCTCACTCAACCTGCTCGCACAGACCTGACCTAGTCTCACAGGGAACCGGGGTGTCAGTTCCCTCAAAGAGTTCACACAGATCCATTATGATCACTGATTAGGTCACTCACAGGTCAGGATCTATGGACAGGGGTCACTGGTATCATCTTTAACTATGAAGGAGAGTCTAATCTAGGACACCTAAGGTCCATTTGTCAGATCCATTCCTGTAGTCACCTGGGTCTCTTTGGAGCACTCCTATTTTACACTTGGCTCAGTTCTTACAGGCAACTCTGCTGCCCTCAGCCAGTCAGAAAGACTAGAAGGAGCCTGTGACATGAGGAACTATCTGCGAAGGTCCTAGAAATAATTCAGGAAGAGGCACTTCGGTGATTGGTGAGTTAGGATCGACTGGGAACATTTCACTTGTGAGCAGGGGGGCACTATGCCAGAGCTGCCATCTCCACAGTGGTATAGGTGTTCACAGGCTGAGAGAGGGATGGTATTCCAGAACCCCTGCCCCCCCCTACAAATTCCACCTTCACATATGAGTGGGGAGTTCTGGAGATTAACTCCTCTCTGCAGAAGGAGAGCTCTCTCCTGTGCCTTGGAAGCAGTGCACACTGACATAGAGCGATGCCTCTCTCAAGTAGTCAAGCCTAACCTCTTGACAGAAACTTATAGTTTTATTTCTGGCTCAGTAACACACACTCGACCTCTGATGTTAGTCTAATGAAGTTCCATTTCCGACCTTAAAAAGCAGATTTTTGCATTTGGTTCTCAAAACCTTTCTAGCACACTTATTTTTAACTGGAATACATTTTGTTGACAATGCGTAATATGCATAAAATAAGCTCCTGGAAACCACCATGCATTCAAAGGAGAAAAGTGCTTAAGCCATTTGTTCCTTGGAGTAAGAAAGAAAAGCACACACTTTCCCTCCAGGGGGAAAAGAGAGAAATAATGAAATTTACATACCAGTTTTTCAAAATTGACAAGATTATCCAAAAATGTTTTATTTCCTTCATGAATAAATGTTACATCTGAAAATTAAAGACAAAAAGATATATGTGCCATTAGGAATGGATCATGAGTCAGGGCTAAGGAGGGCTAGATGGCAATGCAACTTATTCATTTTTCTTAAACATTGTCCATTATTCCACACATATGACAAGGCAACTTGAAACTGAATCCATATGGTATTTACTGTGAAAAGGCATAATTTATGTGTGTGTGTGGGAAGATAACATAAATTCAATTCTATATTTTGTGCTTTACAGTGAAGCGTTTGACTTCAACCTGTTAATATAAGCTAACACTATTGTATAACTTAACCAGTCCATTTGGTTTTTAGGCCAGAACATTGAATAGAAAAGAACTAAATAGCCAGGAAAAAAAGAATTTTAATATCTATGTGTTTGCTTTTTAACAATCCCTGGCAAAATATATAGGGCCTGCTTTACCTAAAGCATTAAAAGGTCTAGATTCAGATGTTTAGATTTTTGGATACCAAAACCAGTGCCTGATTGTGTATTCGAAGTGAGGAAAGGGACAGATCAGAGAATGGCAAAGCTTCTGGCCCTTTTACACAGGTGCAAGAAAGCATCACTGACGAAAAGAACACAAGGAGAGTAGGATAACACAAGGAGAGTAGGATGAAAGTACATTTCCAAAAAAAAAAAAAAAGTACATTTCCAGAGGAAGGAAGACTAGCATTTGGTTCGAGCCTCCCTACATTTCAAGTGACAGAAGATATTCAAGGAAAAAAAACCTCGTTTTGGTTGCAAAAAAACCAGGAGTGCCGCCTCAAGAGAAAGGGATTTGGGAATTAGTTATAATAATGACAGCAGCTGAAAGCTCAGGGAGTGGGTGACTCATAAAAACTCAGATCAGAGGGTCAAGGACTAAGCAGGAGGGAATCCTCCCAGACAAGAATCAAAGTAAGAAATACACTACAGTTCAAAGACCCTGCAAAAAGTCATGTTAGATCACAAACATGAGGGGTGAACCAAATGAAAATTATCTTGTTAAAATAACCTGACATGAAAGAGGGAAAAGAACAGCTTAAGATTCCTATAAATAGAAAGGGAAAGCATTTGCATCTAATCAAGACTTTCACTCTGCTGGTCCCTATGGGGCAATTATGAGCTCGGTGCTCTGGAAACTTGCCTACAACGCATTTGGCCGCTGAGCTTTGACTGCCCATCAGGGGGCGACACAATACCCTGATCCAAACCATCCTCAAAGCATCCCTTACATACAGCTTCCAGCACTGGCTGCAAAGTTTTCCTAAGCTTTCTTTCTCTTTCTCTGAAACTGATGTTCTAACAGGAAAACAAGTCACAATTACACAGTCGTCTGACAAACTCTGGATATTATCTTTCATGGCTTTGCTTTCAGAGAAGAACTACAAGGTTGCATTTTGTGTCACAAAATTTAGAAGAGAGTAGTCCTGGGGCCCCTGGCTGGCTCAGTCATGAGGATGCAACTCCTGACCTCAGTGTTTTAAGCTGGAATCCCACACTGTGTGTAAAGATACTTAAAAAATAAAAAAATCTTGGGGTGCCTGGGTGGCCTAGTTGGTTAAGTGGCCAATTTGGTTTTGGCTGGGATCATAGTCTCAGGGAGCTGGGATCCAGCCAGCACCGGGCTCCACGCTCACTGTGGAGTCAGCTTCAGGACTCCCTCTCACTCTGCCTTTCCCCCTACTTGCGCACACGCTTTCTAAAATAATCTTTAAAAAAAAATCTTGTAAGAGAGTAGTTGACACAGTTAACTTTTACTCTTTTTGTTTGGCAAATGAACACTGTGTGCACTCTATCTACATCACACACCACCTAAAAGCCTAGTCTCCCCTAACTCCCTGAGACCTTAGGTCACAAACTCCATGAGTCACCTGGTCCGTTTCCCCCAGTGTTACATTACTGTCATCCTCTCTCTGTGTTCCCAATGATAATGATGAAGAGTCATGACAATAATGGCACATATCTTTATTAATAGCATCAGACATGGCATTAACAAAAGACTGTAAGGTAAAGCCCTAGCAGGACAGAATGTGAAGAAAATGTGAGCCAAAGAACATGCACAACTGGCCCATGATCAGAGCTCTCTTCTTCTCAGCCAGGATTCAAATTCAGGGACCCGGGTTCCTCTCACCATTGTGCCTCTCTGGGAGCTCAAGCTGAATGGACTTGGGCATTTCTTACAGCCTACTATATAGTTGTCTTGCCAGAAATTTGGCACGTAGAGTGTGTCTGCAACACTCAAGTCTTCCCTTGGTGGCTCCCTCTCTTCCCTCCAGCCTGAGGTCTCTTCTCTTCTCTGGTGGTTGGTGGTCTCATTTAACCCCAACACTCAAGGGCTTGGAGGTCAGGCTGATGCTGGCATGAGAATAAAGCAGGCAAGGTGCTCTTGGTCAGGTGGGAAGGAGAGAGGGGCTGGAAGGGGCTGGAAGGGGCTGGCACCCAGAAGGAGCTTCAAGTGGCTGGAGGTTTGACACGCATGAATGGCAGGTGTGTGATGAGGAAGGCTTGAGAGAGAGGCCAATAAACGGAAGGGAAGGAGGGAGGGAGGGAGGGAGGGAGGGAGGGAGGAAGGAAGGATGAAAGAGAAATCTGGGATCTCATTTATTCCTGGGCTGTGAGCAGGCTCACCAGGCTGAGTGAGGGAAATGAGCACCGAACACTTTCCAAACTCTTCCTATAATAGAACTACTGGATGAAATGCTTCCATGTGGAGATGGCAAGTGAGAGAGGAGGAAGAAATACACAAGCACCCTAACATTCCTTTTATTTACCCGTGCAAATCTGCAATAATCATCTGGGCTCTGACAGACACACAACTCACCAGAGGACCTCACTTAACCTTCCCACACCTGCTCATATTCACTCTACTGGAAAGGGCTACATCTCCAAAAACACTGTGTGATACACACTGTTCAGCCGCTTCGGACTTTAGCTCAGCTGGATCATTTCCCCTACATTTATGTAGGGTTTCCCATTCATCCTCTTTCTGAATGGATGCCGCACCACAGCAGGGGGGAAGCTAAATCAAAAGGCAAGAATTGAACCGGGAAACAGGAAAGCTGACGCCGGAAGGATCCTCAGGTTAGGCACTCACTTGATAATCGGCATTCTTACTGGGAACTGACTGTCTCACAAAAAATGGAAATGTGGGAGGCCTAATCCTTCTTAACACCCAAGGAGCTCAACCCAAAGTGAGAGGCGCAAGGGGAGGGTTTTCATTAAAAGATTGGTTGTCCGAAAGCAGTTTACCATAACTTTAAAAAATTTTTGCAATTAAAAAACTCCAAATTAATTCCAAAATGTTTTGTTTCAGGCATGATATAGACACACTGTAAATTTTCACCCCATATTTCTTTGGAAATTATTTCAGAGAAAAATGATAACTTTAAATACAATAAAGCACTAATGATGTTTTTTTCATAATGACAAAATATTTTAAAAGGAAAACTAAGTGCTTATTTAAACTCAAGAAAGCTCCTAATGAAAAAAAGAAAAATATTTACTAGACTATATGACCGAATGTATTTTCAGTAGTAAAAAGGGAAATTTATTTTGCTGCCAACAAAGAGGTCTAGATAAACTCAGTAGAGCAGAAAATTGCATCCAAGCTAAGATGTAAGTGTGAGACACTTGACTGCATTAAATATTTTTTTGGGGAAAATCACGAATATACAGTAAAAAGCACTGCTCATACCTACTTAAGCTCAAGGGACATTGTCAACTAATTTCTCATTACCTTAACATTTTTTGTTTCAAAATTTTTTCTGCTTAAAATTAATTCCTTTCCCAGATCTGTCCTCATTTCCTATACGTGTCTGAAAGATTCTAAGTGTTATTTCCCACCTGCCACCCTGCACTCTCCAGATGAAGATGTTTTATTTTGCAAATAAAAATCTTAAGCCTGAATAAACTTTTAAATTGTTATTTTGGCATCACAATCTCTCCCTATTTCATCCATTTACATTTAGCAGAATCTTTTCAGCTTGAACGAAGCATCTCCATGCCTCTCAGTTGTGCTAATATGGTATTGTTTCAGGAAGATTCTTGCTTTGTACTAGATGCAGGATAGATGAGGAGCTGCAGGGATCACAGCAACTCAGTAATTCTCTAAAGCTCTGGTTGTTCTAGAGAGAAGCCCAGGAGGGAGTATCAGAGTTACTGCCAGTGGGAGTAGCAATGGGGGAGGGATGGAGTGCAGTGTGTATGGGGAGAATGGCTGAGCCATACAGCAATAGGGCTCCTGGGAAGCTCATTTCCAGAATCACATTTATGAGTCCAGTTATCGGGGCCAGACTCAGCAGAAGTTACAAGCCTCTGAATGGTGGAGGCTATATAAAAAATTATTCCTATAAAATCCCTTGGAAAGAATCAAAATATGACCAAGAAAAATGATCAAATCTTTTTCCTAGAAAGCACAGAGGTAGGATATATACTGAATGTTAGCAGCATAGGCCAGATTAAAAAGAACTTCCTTTTAATTAACCCTCTTAGTTTGAAAGAGACCACTGAGATCTCATTAGCAAACTTAACTAACATGTTTCTGGATGAATTATTTGGTGCTCTGCAGAAGAGAAGTCCGTTGGACTGACTACCTTGCAGTTGTCATATACTTTCCCAAATGGATGCCACTCCTGGAAAGAAGACAGTACATTCTCCACCAATAATTTTCCTACACTATATTGCTGGGCTTGACCACAGGTATTTCTCAGCAGTCTGGTAGGTTAGCTCTCTGAAATTTAAGTTGCAAACACAGAGCATGTTCACTGTTTGGGTTCTTTATCCCAGCCTTATTCCTGGTTGACGATGGTAAACTCCAAGAAAATAAGATGGCACTTAGAAGCAGAGCAAAATAAAAACATAAGTTTCCAGGGCCAAATTCTGTGAATCAGGTGAATGCTTTGGTATATCTCAAATACAATTAAGTAATTCAGCTACTTCAGAAATAATTGAGCATTTGAAGAATAATCACAAGAAAAGACCATTAGGTCCTAATGTCAAAATTACTCTACAGAAATATACTGAGAATCCTTTTTTTTTTTTTTTTGGCTCTGTACAGTTAGAGTGATACATTTCTGAAGATGGAATTGGAAAGCATAAAAGCTAGAAAATTGTTACCTTTAAGCAACAGAGGCATGAATGGGATTTTGGGTGGTTTCATCTTTTTGAATGCATCTCTGTAGGCTTTGTGATTCAGGGAAGGATCCTGACAAACCAAGCAGATTACAAAGAGAAAGAAAAATCAATGTGCTATAGAAACAATTCTAAATCCACTTTTGCTATACAATTTGAACATGATTTAGATATCGAGAGGTTCTTCCTCAGAACAAAGTAGATAAAGGTTTCCTAGGAGAATAAACTCACTAAATTAGGGCAGGAAATGTAGGCAATGAATAAAAGTCAACTTATTGGTTTACAATAATGGGAACTGACTGCAAAAGAGAGGTACCTTTTGATTGCCCTATTATTTTCCTCAAATAGGTTCTTTAAGTACAGTTTCCTCTGCATAATTTCTATCACAGGGTAACCCCAAAGTCTTTTGTTAGGTACACTGCAAAGAAAAACCTCTCTCATAAGGCATAAACAATGTATAGAAAATAAGAGAACACTGTTTTGTTGTGTTCTGAACAGCAACTATACATTAAAAAAAATCTAAACCTAAGAAACAGGAAAAAGAAGAATGAGAAAAGAATCATGCATGAGACATGGACTGCACAGTCACTGTATACCAATTGACACTGTAGGCTTTGAAAGGGACTAAGGGACTATACACTTAGAAATCTGCATTCTGGAAATCACGTCAGAAGGGCCATTCTCACTACCTTTCTCCACGGAGAGGAAGAAGCATTAACTGGCAACTTCTTCACTCCAGTAAGTAAAGCTACATTTTCATGTACAAGTGATCCAGCCTAAGCTACCAGACACGGTAGAGTGTGGGTCCTGGCCACTGCAAACTAGGAAGAAATGTGGCACTGTCCATAAATTTGAAGAGTAAGTCCCGTTTGGCTCACTACTTACTGTTAAGCTTTCAAGTTCAGAGAAAAGTTTCTTAAACTTCCCAGGGATTTTCTAAAATCAAACAAACAAAACACAAAAAAGGAAAAGGTCAGAGAAGTCAGTTACGTTCAGAGGCAATAAGAGGGGAATGTTTATGAAGCTGTGCTTCCACATGTCACATTTCTGAACATAAATACCTCTATCATTTGGTTCTACCCTGCCTGCTTTTCACTGTGCAACCTTCATCGTTCCTTAATATGACATGCTTTGGGAATGTGGCTAAAAACAGTTTAAAATAAGTAAAGGCTAAATGACTCAGAATCTAACTGGTTAGACATTCCACACAATGGTGACTTTTTAATACAAACTTGGATTTCAGTTGCATGTCTCACTTTTGGTGAATGCTCTCGTCTTCTCGCATGGACTTGCTGAGTGGGAAATAGTGCTACAGGCTGGCTTTGTTGTTGTTGTTGCTTAAATGATATAACTGTGTTTCACAGTGGAGGGCTAATGGTGAAAGACCATAAAAACCCTAAGTGACAAAGCCTGCACAGCAACAGTAGGATAGCTGAATCGCAAAGATCACCCACATCAATAGGCGGCATGGAAAGTCAGGGAGGGTGGAAATGGCAAGCCCTCCTGAGTGGTCAGTTGGTCTGAATTTGAATTCTGATTCTGCCCGTTTCTAGCTGGGTAGTTAGGTGGGACTCTCCCCTTGCCCTCCTGCGGTCCACCTGCAATTGGCTCCAGACCTCCTTCATCCCCACACACTCTGTTCTAACTGGTCTGGCCCATTTCCTATCAGCTGTGGCACAGATGCAGGGCCCTGCACATAGCAGGCAGTCTACACGTCCATGAAATGCATGCTGTTTGAATTTAACTGAATTATTTCTCCTCTCAATTCCTGCAAATCAAGGCTTCTTTGCTGGTTTAATTCAAATTCCACTCTCCCTCCACCCTTGCTGGCCATTTGTTTCCCTCCGGCCCTGATCAATTGTGGCATTTGTTGTTCGCCCCCTTTCATCTTAGGCTGCGCATGCAGGTCTTGTTTGCTTAACCGGGGCAGGCAGGTCTTTCGTTTCTTTTCTTTTGCACTCCTTCTGGGAGCAGGGGCCCTGACCCTCAGGTCACCACCATGCATGGCCCCTGATGAAAAGAAAGTGAGTCACTAAGATGCTCAGAGCCCTGTGTTGACATCTCAAGTAAGAAAAAAAGAGAGCTGGCCTATCTAGCAGGAGTCAGAATCGGGAACCATGAAGACAATGGAGTAGTGACAGGAGCTGAATCTGAGAGCACTGGAGAGAAGCTCAGGAGACCACACGAGCCATATGCGGGTCAGGATCATATGGGAGAAGCCTCAAAGGTGAAAGAGAAAGGATGGGAGAGAGAAATGGTTCATGCAACGAGGTAGCTGTTCAGTGGAGAACAGAGAAAGAGAAACAAAAAGAAGCCCAAAGAAAGAAGGTGATAGGGCCGAGGGTGAGGCCATACTCAGGGACACCCTGCTTTCAGTTCTTCCCACATATGCCCTTAGAGTCTATGCCCCAGAACTTGGGTTAACTTGAGTGTGCTTCTCCATCTTAGAACTCAGGTGGCTTTCATCAGGCAACACAGACAGCAGCAGAGCCTGGACTTGGGAGGCCTGAAACTTAGCATTTTGAGGGCCCTCTTTGGAAAAAAAGATTACAAAATTATTTCTGCAAATTTTACAAAGATATACATCATCCATGTGAGCACACTGCAAGATAGAGGCCTGGAAGCTTACATTCATTAGCATCTCAGCAAATTTGCTTCTGGACACATGTCACCACTTTTGAAAGGACCAACATGGGACTGTAACAACAGTGTCATGGCAGCAGAGCAGAAAACAAATTCTAGCTTTGGAGCATTTTATAATTTTTATCTCTTTCATACACACACACACACAAATACCCATATGTTATACATATGAAAAATATGTTTTATATATATTTTATATAAATAATAGAACCATTTTGAAGACCATTTGATCAAGAGTCCAACTTGACACATTCATTTTTAACTTCTTTTCCTCTAGTAGTATTTGTCTCATTTAAACCATTTAAATCAATTTATTTTAAAGGACTTTTACTGGAACATTTCCTGTTCAGTTTTATTTATCCCTACACCCCACTCCCCTATCCACATGAACCCCTAAGGCTTACTTACCTCCCAGGTCTGTGACAGCCGGCTGACAGAAGCAGTGTTGAGACCCATCACAATAGCGAAGAAGGAATTCAGGTTTCTCTGGGCTTTGCAGCTACAGAATAAAAAAAGCACAAGGTACTTGGAGCCACGTCCTTTTGCCAAATGACCGCAAAACACTGAGCTGGAAAGACTCTCCTAGGCCACAGAGTTCAACGTCCAGGGCAGTGCTGAACTCTGCTCCATGGCTCACACACATTGAGTGCTTCTCTGTGTGTGTGTGTGTGTGCGTGCGTGCGTGTGTGGCGGGTGGTATCCCCTTCACCGTTCCTAACACAGGTAACATATTCCGTTCTTACTTCTAGGAAAAGATCTGTGCTCCTGACACCCTCTGGACACCTCAAAAGATTCCTCCTTTTTAAAAAAATCTATTTTGGATGACGTATTTACAACTTTAACAGAAAACTCTTGAATTCACGTTTCTTTATATATAGCATACTCTCCTTCCAACAGCCCTCTTGTCCCATCTCTTTACTCAGGACGCTGTCATTATGTTTCACAGACAAGCCCCTCTCACCTCACTTGTCCAAGCTCCTCCTCCCATGACACAGCATTTTCTTTGCTATCAACAATATAGCTATTATATTATGTATCTATGTAAAATATGGCCTGTATTGTGGGGATACTGTCCTACATTTCTCATTTAAAGGAAAAAAGGAGGAAATAAAATGCAAAATAAAATCACATTGAGCTCCCTACACTCTGTAAGCTTATCTGTTCTGTATCATGTCAATCATGTCCTTCAACTCAACTGGTCAAAATTCCAATGATTTTCAAAGCCTGCAGAACAGGCTCGGCCTCCCAGGTCAGCCAGGACAGCCTGTGAGTTCCAGACTCCTTTTACTGGGGCCGTATTAAGAAAATCACTTTTTTGGCATCCCTGACCCAAGTTTTTAAAATTAAGAAATTACTCTAACTTGATAAATATGAAGAAATATACAAGTGCTCAACAGTAAGCTGGTACATAAAAAGTACCCAGTGTTGATGAGCGCAGCTTGCGCCTGATGCCACCTTTTCCACCACATCTCCACCAGGGTCTCGAATGGAACTGATGTATATGCAACTCTGAGTCCTGCTTTTTCAGGACTGTGTTGCAGTGTGTATTATGAATTCTTCACTATCATCATTAATGGTTATATGACTTCGTCAAAAACATACATGATTTGTTTACTCGTTCCCCTATTGTTAACATTTAAGTTCTCAATTCAATTCAACCCAATACAGAATGCTACAATGAGTGTCTTAATGTATAAAACTTCTTTAACTGAGTTTATGGTTCTTTAAGTTAGACATTTAGTCATTACATCACTGGTCAAAAGCGATCTTGATGTTAAAGGTTCTCAACATGTATTAAAAACTGTCCCCAGTGGCGGAAGTTATATATGAAAGCATCTAGTTGAGAACCAGGGGAATGGATGAGGCTGTTTTAGGACTACCATACACAGCTGGCTGTGCCCTGGCAGGTCCTCCCTAAGTGGCCTGTCCTGGTGCCAGCCTCGTGGGCTAGCTACTGGGCTCCAGGTCCCAACAGGTCCCACCAGGGAGCACAGGGGAAAGTTCTACCTCTATTACCAGTGGAACCTGGAAAGGCACTGCTGCCTCCATACCTAGGGTCCAATGTATCTGGGGCAGGCACTGTGCTGCAGGCCCCTTACTGCTGAGTCTCCACAGGCACGGGCTGTGCCTCTCCTAGTCTTCCTTGCCTGGCTTCTGGCCAGGCCTGCAGCTCTGCAGTTGGCAAGAGGACCCAAAACTTAGTCTAACTGGCCCCTTCATCTGGTTTCCACCGACTCTCTGCTGGGTGGACGCTGCTTGGTATATTCCATGAATAAATAAAGATGCCTTCTGGCCAATGATTTAGAAACCCATGTGTTCTTATGAATTGTTGGTGACTAAAGGCATTAATACTTTTTTGTTTTGTTTTGTTTTTTTTGCATCAATACTTTGACTCTGCTTCCCTTGTGTTATTTACTTCCCTCAGTCTACCCTTTCTGTGTCGTCACACCCCTGGAAAGTTCACACTGGCCAGAAGAAATGTGAGCCAGCGCCATTGCTTGGTATGCTGATTTGAGGTGCAGGTTCCTCTGTGGAGAGGGCCCCGTGGTCCAGAGAACTGTCTCACCCTTAGGCCACAAGTACCTCCATGGGAGGCTGTCTCTTACTCTCAAGTCCTCCTATTTAGTACATGATGGAAGCTCCGTGGTCCTGTGATTCCTCACTAGACGTTAGGTTCCTTATAGGTAGAGTATATGTCCATTCCATTTTTGTATCCCGCCCATCACCCAAATGCCTAGTATATAGCAAGCCTTTCAGATAGCATTTGCTGGAGTTGAAAACAAGACATTTTGGGGAAATGGTTTTATTATTACCCATTGTAAACAGATTTATTATTCTTTTTTTTTTAATTTGGCATAATTTATTTGTCTGGAATCTTCAAATTCTTATCTTTTTATCGTTTAGCTCCCATGAACGATTTTCCTGGCCCAGATCTCTTTTTTAGTCATATTTACAATTAAAAAAAAAAAGCACATACCTAATGTCTGAATCTGTAAAGAGAAAAAATCATTTCTCTAGAAGACAAAGTGATAGAGTATAAATATTGGATACTAAACTGGTCTGGAATCCTTTGTTACCAAGGTTCATTCATTCCATGATAAGAACAGACTGACACTGAAACATTCCAGTTTAGCAAACACTCCTTTGTCTGTGTGAGGAAATAAACTCCACTCAAACCACAGAGGTGGGGGATGGGGATGGTGAGAAGGAAAGGAAACATGAATATGCAAATAGATGCCTTAGGCAGGGGAGACACTTCATGATCATGGAAATTACTATTTTCCCTTGGTTATTCCTACTAGTGTGATTATGAGGAATTTAACTTTATGTTTCTGTTGGCATTCTATTCCATGGGCTAGGGACAGAGAGACCAGTACAGTAAATAATTCAAGAGCATGGGGCCATATGGAGAAGATGTGAATATATTTCATTTCCCTGAGGATAGATATAATCTTATACTGGAACTAAGCTGTGTGGTGTCATTTTGCTCCTTGGGACATTAATGTCCCATTTCTCCAAATAACTGGCATTTATAAGAAAGCTTTTGATCCAAAAAGAGCCTCACCTTTATGAATCTCACAGGCTATTTGGAGTGCACTGGCCAAATCAAAAAAAGGAATATCCATCATAAAAACTGTCCAATATTTAGGAATATCTGTTGTATCTCTCTCCATCCAATCTCAGTCACATCAAACACCAGGTTAGAGGACTTCTATTATCTCTTGCTAGGTAAACTGGATGTCCTGCTTCTGGGGGTCTCTTTGCCTATAGTTCAGTCTATATGCTAGCTCAGAGCAACCTTCCTGAGAGATGGCTTTCATCATATCAGTCTCCTGACATAAATTGCAATAATCCTTGTCTTAATTCAGACCAAACTCTTCGATCTCAAATTCAACATCGTTCACAATTTGGTTTTATCTTCCTTTGCAGATCAATCTCCTACAACTTCTGTATAAATACCCTCCATTCTGGTCAAAGTGGATGCGATTCCTTTCCCTGACCATATGCTGTCTCCCTCTAATGAACGTCTCTGCTTCCCTCCTCCAGTGAGTTTAACCTCCACAGAGAGTCGCACTTTTGATTCTTATCGGTCCAGTTCCACCAAGAATTCAAATATAGCCTTGAATGCTACTTCCCTCACAAATATTTTTTGAATATTCTTGTTCCACATCATTGGCATACGGAGTTTCCCCTCCTCCAAAGCCCCACTAAGAGTGTGACCTCAGAATAGGGCACACCCTCCATTCTATTTTGCAAATTAGCCATCAGAGCTATCAAAGTATCCCCCCTCCAGCAGGCTGCAAAAACTCCTCAAAGGCATGGATTGGGTGTAGGGTCAGTCTGGTTTCCTCATGGAAACCCCTGGTTCCCTGCATGGATCCGTCCAAGTAATACACAGTTCTTGAACAAATGACATGTATATTTCAAAACTGTTTGATGTAAAAACTATTTTGCAAGACAAAAGAGAAATAAAAAGGGAAAGAGAGGGCACTGGGAAACATTCTGATTCGTGCTGTCTACTTCTGTTGGGAGGCTGTCCCAAGAGCAGTCTCAGGATACAAATCTGGTATTTTAAGAGATGCTCTCAGCAAGTTACTAAAATGTCATTCAACTAACCTTTACTGAGTCACTGCTATTTACCAAGTTCTGCATCAGCCTTATCAGGTACAATGTTTGATTAGCAATGGTCCCTGTCCTCTGGAGGCTAACACAGCCAAGTGAAGGGATTCTATATAAACAGAGAAGTTTAATAAATATAATAAAGAGGTTAAAAGGGAAAAAAGCCTGTGTGTGAGGGAGAGTAGGGGTAGGGAGTAGTTAGTTAACTCTGCATCTGGCTTCAGGAAAGAGATGACTTCAGGAAAGAAGCAACATTTGACCTAGATCTTAAAGAATGACAGCAATTTGCAAGGTGGAAGTGGTCATTTTGGCAGAGTCAACACCACCATATCCAGGCCTGGGGGTGGTGTGCATGGGAAAGCCAGCATTTCAGAGTGGCTTCAGCTGTACCCAGTGGGTGAAGCTCAGAGGTCAGGTAGGACCAGCCAGGGCTGGGCCTGCTAAGGAGTTTGTAAAGCTCAAACCATGGGGATCCAGCAGCCAAGAACAGGATCTTAGAATGCACCTGATTTGCAATAATTCTCCCTCCTAACGTCATCTTCCCAGTTTTCCTAGCCTGCTGTAGCTTATCAGCCACACTGTAGCTTAGCTTGCAGGATGGAGCATGTGTGCACTGCCTGCTTAACTGTTCTGGCCTGCAGAGCAGAGTGCTTTAGTTTGGTATTTTAACAGTGACTTAAAAGTATAAGTACTTCAAATGCAAAGACATAAATATTCAAGGACAGACCTTTTCAATCATTCGGTCACTTAACTCAGTATTATACTTTTACCTCCTAACCCTTCTAATCATCACAAGGAAAAAAAATGTACTCTCTCAAGGAGACGAGAGGAATTGCACTTTTCACTGCCAGAAACTCACTGCGCAGCGATTTTGATGAATTTTTTCACCAGCTGCACTCGCTTGCCCAGCTGGCTGCAGAGCAGGATCTCCGTGGCCACCCAGAGCTGGACTTCATTGCATCTCTGCAGCAGAAGGCTGAGGTTCACCGTGTGCTCTCCACTGCCTTGTCGGCTGAAGGTAAAGTAGATCAGCTCTTGCTGAAAGAAGATGGATTCACAACCAGCATTTATTGTTAGCACAAAGACAAGTTGATCCAAAAGACAGTCCATTTTTAAAAGCTACCTCAGGTAGTCATTCTCATATCATAATGTGTCATGAGAACATAGCAACAGTATATTCAACTTGAAATGTAGCTTTAGAGATGTCTTATTAAATAATGTTCACTTAGAATTCTCACAGAAGTTTTATTTTTAGAATGTGCAGATGACACAGTATTACATGAAAATCTAAGAAGTTTTAAAGTTTAAATCACAGGCTTAATCAAATCCAAACCTCCTGAACTTGTTATACTGGCAAAAACAAGTGAAAATGATTGTCACTAGTATAGGTAGATGAACCCCCCTGACAAGGGTTCTCAAATTTTAATGTGAATCAGGATCACCCAGAGACGTCTTTCAGCAGATTGCTGGGCCCCAACCCCCCAATTCTCTGATTTAGTAGGTCTGTGGTGGGGTCCCAAACCTGCATTTATAACAAGTTCCTAGGTGGTGCTGCTGATGCTGCTCTGGGTACCTACTCTCTGAGAATTACGGATAAAAGATTCAGTAAAATCATAAACAGAATAAGAGTGAGATTTAGGGCAAGGTCCAAAATTTACAAAATTGAGCAAGATGAGCAACTATTTATAGAGACTGCTTATATGCAGAGCAACAGAGGAGATTTGTTTTTATTTTTAAAAAGATTTTATTTATTCATTTATGAGAGAGAGAGAGAGAGAGAGAGAGGCACAGACACAGGCAGAGGGAGAAGCAGACTCCATGCAGGGGGCCCAATGCGGGACTTGATTCTGGGTCTCCAGGATCACACCCTGGGCCGAAGGCAGTGCTAAACCGCTGAGCCACCCGGGCTGCCGGAGATTTGTTTTTAAATAAAGATTTGTGTGCATGCAAGTGTGTGTACTTTATAGAAGTGACTCCCATTCTCCCACTGAGTAAGCAGCTAAGCAAGGACACCTACTTTACTAACATTTTTTTTTCTACTAACATTTCCAAAGACACAAATTATTTAGCTCAAATGAATTCATTATTTGCTTAGATTTAATGTTGGAATTTTTTTTTTTTTTATGATAGTCGCACAGAGAGAGAGAGAGAGAGGCAGAGACACAGGCAGAGGGAGAAGCAGGCTCCATGCACCGGGAGCCCGACATGGGATTCGATCCCGGGTCTCCAGGATCGCGCCCTGGGCCAAAGGCAGGCGCCAAACCGCTACGCCACCCAGGGATCCCTAATGTTGGAATTTTTAAATGAGAAAATATGAGGACATTCATTCTAAAATGAAACTGAAGCTCAAGTCCCCAAGTTGGGCCTGAGTTTCTTCAGAAGGAAAGGCTGCTTTGTAATGAAAAATTTCACTACATGGCAAAGCAAATGCAACATATGGTTGCACAGAGCTGTCTCATTTTTCATCTCCTGGTTCCTGTGAGCCTTTCCACTGGCTACATTTATTCCTTAATTGTCAGCAGCATTTTGCCCCTAATATACTATTATTCTATATATGTTTAAGCTGTCTCCAAAGGGAGGGCTGATGAACATAAAAATTTGAAATGTATCTCCAAAGCTTCAAGAAAGTACTTTAAGTCTTGCAGTATAGTCTAAATTTATAAAATGTTCTTGAGTTAAAGAATGGCTGTATGTGTGTGTTGGTATGTGCATAAATACGATTCTTGTATAACTACAGTGAACTTTATGGAAAATATAAGTATCAATATCAAAGTTGTCAAATGTGAAATAGCTCTTCAACCCCCTTAGAGCTTCATAAATATGTAAATATAGAAGTATTCATATATATAAAAATATAGCATTTTTATACTACAGAACACATACGGTTATACTAGGAACAAATAAAGTATGATCATGTATTCTGATCTTCCTAGGTTTGGGTCAGTCTTTCAGTGTATTTAAAGTCCCCAAATATCTTTTGGGCTATGGTATCCTAAGCATAACCATATCACCTGATGATGGATCTTCCTTAAATCAAATCACATACAAATACATACTCTTCAAAAAGAATGCACAGTTAAAATAGCACTAGCATTTATTTTATCTTTTCACTCCTTACTTACCTCGTGAATTGAATTGAAGAGACTCCAATCAAAATTCATTAATTCCAGAGCAAGATCCCAAGTGTTCATTCCCAAAATCCTCATCGACCTTTGCTGCGAGTCCTCATTTTCTGCAAATGGGTTCTAAACCAACAGACAGAAGCAAAAGGATCCTCAGTAATTCCCAAATGTTTGGCACTGAACTGGATGGCCACAGAAAACCACTAGAAGCCCAGATTAGGAAAGTAATCTTGTCTGAGTGCACTTAATATTTTCCCTGGTCTGTTCATCTTTGGTAAGTTACAACCAATTTGGAAAACAGCCTTGGAAACAATAGAATGTGATCAATGATACTTCATTGAGTTAGCCTGCTCCTCCCCCCGACACACACACACACACACACACACACACACACGCATGCATGCACACACGTGCACGCATCCACAAATCTGATTATAAAACACTGCCCCAGCAGACAGCATAATGAAAGCGAGAGCCCTGAAATCACTTTGGCTTCTGGTAAGAATTAATGTGCCAGCAGGTTAGTATAAAAACAAACAAAAGAAATGTCATGGTGTACTTCAATAAAGACAGACATGGCTTTTACAGGAAATATGTTTAACAACCCTCATCCCAGACACACATTTACAAATTTTATTAAAATGCCTGTGGAAAGTGATAAAAATTTAAACAAAAAATAAAAAAAAATTTTACTTCATTTATATCCCATGGTGGATGATTAAGTATCCGTTGCTTTACCTACACAAATAGACATGAGTCTGGTAATCGTATTTCCTTAAAATCTGGTATGAAATTACTAAATGCCACCATAACTTTAAATATTTTGTCACTGTTAAATTATTAAAAATTATTTAACAGCTTTTTAAAAATATTTGATATTTCCTAATTAAAATACAAATTCTCCAAGGGCATGGCTAGGTTAGTTGGTAGAGCACATGATATTGGGGTTGTGAGTTTGAGCCTCTTGTTGGGCTTAGAGTATACTTAAAAAAATAAAACAAGATTCTTCTATTTGAGGGATTGGATTTGAGTAGTTCATGATGTTAAAACTGCTAATGACTTGGAAAAAAAAAGGAATGGGACTTTGCAAAAATAAATGACATGACAGGATGAAGGGAATATTTCAGATTCCAAATATTAATTCCTATTTTAAAACTGCAAAACTATTTGCATCTTACAAGTTTTATTGCTTTAAAAGGTTTGCTAATTTGAAAAAAAAAATGACAAAAGACCTTCACAGAGCTTTTCCACAGACTTGATTCTCTTCAGAACAGGTCAAGGTACAAGTTGTCCCTGGAGTCCAGAGTGGGACACAGGGTAGAGCTCATTGGGTGGGCTGAAAGAATGCATGTTCAAATATTGAGTGGGGGAAAGCCCATGTTTCTTACGGCCTGATTAGTCTGGAATCAGAGAGATGTCATGCTATGCTGCAGGCATTCAGAGGGAGAGCCAAGAGTTGGGAAGCAACATAAATCTCTGTATACTGGGCAGCCCGGGGGGCTCAGCCAGTGGTTTAGCGCCCCCTTCAGCCCAGGGCCTGATCCTGGAGACCCGGGATTGGGTCCTGCATCGGGCTCCCTGCATGAAGCCTGCTTCTCCCTCTGCCTGTGTCTCTGCTGCTCTCTCTCTCTGTCTCTCATTAATATATAAATAAAATCTTTAAAAAAAATCTCTGTATACTAATTTGGAAATGTAAGGATATTTTCACTTGGCTTTTTACCCCTCCTACTCTCTTCCTAAATGCACTCCTTACTCTGATACTGCCCTCTGGTTATATCCAAGGCTGTTTATGGCCCTCTCTGAGAAACACTTTCTATTTCTCTATCCCATTCATTCATTCAGGGCTCTAATTCCCACTTTCTGAGAAGATGAATTCATCTATATTTAAGTATAGTGAGTTCTAGTGGTTTCACAGGTTATCTATCCTGCCCTTATAATCAACTGAAATCTTTTTGAGATAAAATACTGAAAGCTATGATTGCAACAGGGAAATTTCAGGCAGTATGCAGAATTGGTGGTAGAAACATTTGAGGGCAGGATGGCAACTGGCTCATCTGGGAACATACTTCAGAGCACCCACTTATTCTACTAGGACACTGCTTAGGTCTGCTTTCTAGTCTTCTGAAGTTGGCCTTGGTCAGTGGTAGGAGAGAGCTCTGGGCGTACATACCAGGGAACTGCCAAGTCTGTGCGTAGCAGGAGGAAGGAGGGCGTGGAAGAGAGTGTGTGAGTCTCTACTATCATGACCAGCTCCACAGAAGCTACGGGGTAGATTGTTCTCCTCCCTAGGGAGGGTTAAAGTCAAGCCAGTCTCATTATTTACTTGAGGATGCTGTGTGGCATCCTATTTGTCATGGTTTGCTTATGGAATGACATCATGTACAGACAGAGGACCTGTGTGACCAACTTAAGGACATTCAGAAGCAGAAAGGCTCAAGTAAGACAAAAATTTTCCTCTCCTTTGCTCTTTCATCATATACAAATGAGAGGAATGTCTAAGAGCTTCAGAGACAAAAACTATTGGCCCGGAGTCCTAGCATTTTCCCTTACTTGGAGGTAGAGGCTAGAGTAAGTTACTTGGCCTTTCTGAATGTCACAAGGTTACTGGCAATGTTCAATGAGATACTGTATGTAAACTACCTAGCACCTAACTGTCTGGTAGAAGTGTAAAAAATGACAATGATTAGCAGGTTGATACTTGTAGATAATTTTACAAAAACTATTTTTATTATAAGCAGTTTCGGTTAACTCTTGTGGTATGTTCATTCCTCAAGCATAAATACAACAAGAGTCGGCTAGAAAGAACCACTGTGGTGATGGCTCCCTGAAACAGACTAGGACCATGGGTCTAGATGATACTCTTTGTGGGTGAGGAGTCTGAGGGCGGATCCAACCATGCAGAAAGCAACCACAAGGCTGAAATTTTTAGGAATGTAGTAATGACAAATCATCTAACTGCTTAGCTGTAAATGTTCTTTTTTTTTTTTTTTTTTGCTGTAAATGTTCTTAAATTTGAAATGAAAATAACTGACAGCATGGGTTCTACATATCTTCAAACTCCTACTCCTCATTGGCATCTCAGGTACCATCGTTATAAGCCCATCTTACATGGAGAAGGCTGAAAATCAACCCTTTCTTCCTGGGAATGGTATACTTGAAGTGGGCCAAATGGACCAAAATCAAGAATATAGTCTCCTTCCCCTTAAATCTGCACAGGGTAACATTTTTCAGCTTGATCTCCACATATGCGTCAAAAAAGAAGGAATAGAATTAAGATTAATGGAGAGGGGGGTCACTTCTTTCCTATCCCTTGTTTCAGGGGCCCAGAGAGAAACAGGTTTGACTTTGGAAGGGTTTAGGATTTCTTAAGTTGTACCTATCTTTGATTTGCAAAACTAGTGTTATCTGCTAAGTGTATTGTTGGCAGAAGAGGAGGAAGTAATTCGATGTGTTTTTCTAACATTCATTTTGAAAGATACAGAAATACAATTGTAGTCTCCCATGTGTGTTTCCAGTAAAAGGCTAAAAGTTCTTACCAAAGTATCGGCTAGGTCTTTTCGGTAGACATATATCCGACCAGATGCTTCAAGCGATTTGGAGATGGCCAAGTCATTTGGCTGAAGTTCATGCTTTTCTTTATTAAAAAAAAAAAAAAAGAGTAATTAGAAACACAAGGGCAGTGGTAGGCATACACAGTATATCTAAAGAGTGAAAATTGCCAAAAAAGATATTTAAAAGTAACTAGAATGCAGATTTAATTTAGTTCTGCATCCTCTGTGCAACGGCAACAACAGGACCATGGACCTCATTGCTCCACATGCATAAAGTAGAAGCCTCCTGCAATTTCTCCTTATAATATTTAGTTGTTCTTTACAATAGAGAACAGTTTAGGGAAGAAAGTAAAATTCGCTCATAATCCAATCATTTTAAGATTGCTGATGATGATGATAAGATTGGTGACCATATGATGGTGATGTGGTTAAACATTTGGGTATGTTTTTGTTCTGATCTTGATGCAAATGTGTGTAAACAACATTCACACATACATATAGTTGCAATTATTTACACATATGCCATTCATAATTAGTATGGATGCATACACACATGTATATTTGCAGTTTTTGCATATATGGTTTTATATTCCAATTTTATTATAAGCACTTATCCACTTGCCAAAATTATTAATGTATATGTCCTGTTTAATTGGTTACATAACAGTCCCTTATACCATCATGTAATCTTTCCTCTATTGTTGACCAATTTAATAGTTTCCAATGTTTTTGTCACATAAATTAGATGGCAAGATATATGTAAATACTAGCATGCAGGTCTGGCACATAATAGGAGCTTGATAAATGGGATCTATTATTATAGCAGCCATACTATATACTGCTGAAGTCAACAACCTTATGCATACATCTTTGGCTGTTCATAGGTGATTTTTAAAAATAGATTCCCAGTAATGAAATTACTAGATCAAAGGGGAATGAATATTTTTTAATGTTTTTGACACGAACTGCCAAATTGCTTTCAAATTCTTACACCGACCAACACTGACCATTCCTTGTGGTAAGTTTGCTATTTAGCTGAAACCAAAAAAAAGATTCTCCATTTATTTTAAATTTCTTGATTACTGGTAAAGCTGAGTCTTTTTAAAGTATTCTTCTATTTGCCTTATTATAAATTATTCCTCCCCTTCAGCCATTTTTCTACCATCACTGGAGCTCTCTTATAACACAATAGCCTTCTTTGTAGAAAAATGTCCTCCTCCTAACTGGAAATTACAGACGGGAATTGACTAAGCTAATCCTCAAGTTTATTGCACTGTAACATAATCAGCTTCTATAAGTCAGCCTTATAGTTACCCAGCCTGGTTGGGGAATGCAATATTACATGTATCTTTTTCTAGATAACTTAATCAGTTCAAAGTTCAAATTTTGTTTTGAACATTTCTGCTTAATCAGTTCAAATTTTGTTTTGAACATTTCTGCTTAATACAGAGTACACAAACGATAATCCAATATATTCTTTATGGCCCAGCATTATAAAGATCAATAGCACTTTCATGTCAGGCCATTGACGTGCGTGGTAAATGGTCCCACACGGCTGAGCTCTGAAGTTTTTCCATCTTCTCCCTCTTCCTCTAGCTACAATTTCTTGCAACCCTGTATGTTCCCATGTCCACTTTACACCTGAATTATGAGAGTCATCTGCCCTTGCAACAGAATAAAATGCCACAGCCTTCTGACAGTCACTTTCCTATTTCCTAAGAATTATTATTTTTTCTTATTTTCAGGTTTGTCATTACACCATAAAAGATAAAAGCTCATAGAATTTTACGCTCTGAAAAACTAGGCAGGTAGGTTTCCGTTACTACACACATATACTTTACCTACTCCGGGCAGAAAACAGCTAGAAACCTACTGAAAGCCATGAGGATAATATCACCAGTTCTTTTAGAAAAATCCACAAAACCTACAACACTGAGACATTTTAAAACTTTTTTTTTTTTGACAAAAAGAAAGTAAGAGTAGATTGCATTGTCATTTCATTTTAAAGTAGTATTGAAAACATTATTTATTGTAAATTAGGTAGAGCAAGGAATACATTAAACTTTGTTTTTTTCCTTCTTTTTCTTTATAAAGCATTTTTGTTTGGAGGATATTAAGCTACAGGCAGAAAGGTTCTTAACAGACAAAAAGTACTAATTGATGGGAAATGATGGCACATTTCCAAATCTGTGGGACAATTCAAGAAATAAGCTGGTATTTCTAGAGAAGATTAGCAGTGAGTTTATACACATTAGAACAACGCTGGCCTCCCTGATGAATCTAATTTAATAGAGTGTAAAAATGGTATTTCATGGCCATCAAACAGATACTGGGTAGTAAAAGAGCTACTCATTACTTTCCAGATTCACATGTGGCCCTGGGCTGACTCTGAGTCTGCCCCAAGGGAGAAAGGTCTCAGTTTTGCTACCGTGTTCACCTGGGGTCCTTCCTCCTCTAAAATGGGGACCCAATGACTACTTTTTGTAATGGTACTGTCTTGAGAGACAAATGTTGTTCTGCTGAAGCTTAATATTGTTTAGAATCAACTAATATTTTTGGTCACTTAAAATTAAATATAATATACATTTATCCTATCTATCTGGCATGCCAGAAATATTTTATTAAAAATTCAACACTGGTTAAAATCCAGGGAGTGCAGGTGTTTTTCCCACTTTTGCTCTTTTTCTCTAGATAACGTTTTGATGGGATGCACAATTAGGGCCCCTTGAGAGGGAGGAGAGATTCTCATGAGACCCAAAGAGAAGGGCTATATGGTTTGCCTATGTAATTCACTAGCTTGTCGGACCATTTTACCTGCTTCTGGGTAACAAAGCAATACAAGATTCTGTTACACAAATGCATTAACACCAAGTTAAATCCGGATATTGTCCTCCTCTCCCAGCACCATAAGGATAACAAAGGGTCAAGAAATGCCGGGTGTCTGCTCCCCCGCTCCCTCCCGCCCTATCTCTGTTTAGTTCACATGGTATTCCCATTTTTCAACTACAGATGCTAAGACACTTTCTTTTTTTTTTTTTTTTTTTTCAGGGTTAATGAGATATTAAATAAAGACTGTAAGCCAAAAAGGAGGCCAGCAACACTGAGATCGGACAGGCCCCAGTGAAAACGAAGGGGTCTGTTCAGGTCATGTAGATCAATACTCTCAGCTTGTAATCTGTGTGATCTTATTCAAAACAGACAATAAACCATTCTCTGAGGATAAATAAGGCCCTGCAGAAGGAAAAGCTATAACCAGACCTCACTCTCCACGTCCACCTGAAGGAACACTGCCTGTGAGCTTTCAGCTTATTGGAGTTTTTATTTCCTTCAACAGGGAGTCTTTTTAAGTATTAAACTGTCAGGCAGCAATATGACTAGTTCAAGGCTGTCTTTCTTTTTCCTTCCTAGAGTAATTTCATCCTTTACCAATTTCCCAAGTTAATTTAAATATGAAAATAGAAGGCTTATCTAGAGTAGAAAATATGAAAAGCTTTATAATATATTTCAAAACACTGGCATGGCCCTTTATTCAGTTCTTGGGGAGGAAATTCAAGATCCAACAGTACCCAACTGTTGTCATGGAAACGCCTCTGCGAGGCAGCTTCTTATTGTTACTGTGGTCATCCAGCTGCGGACCCAGAAGGGACAAGCCACACGTTTACTCTATAAAAATGTCGACTCTCCTTTCAGGGGCGATCCAGTGGAAGATTAATATTCCAGGACAGAAAAGTTTACCCCCAGAGAATGTGACGGCCACCAGAGCCAGATCCTCTTCTGCATGCTGGATCTTTTCTGCCACAACTTTCAGGATCTCATGTGCTGTACTGGAAACTTTTGCCTTCACGCTGACATAGGAGTGCTCCGTTATATACACGTGGCAAAAAACTGCACACAACCAAAAGAAATGTTAGTGAACTGAGAACTGTAGCCAAGAGGTACAGATTTTCTCAAATTAAGGCACCCACCTTCCTATTCTCTTTAGTATAAAACCTACCCAACTAGATTTACATATTCGTGTCTGTACATGGGTGCCTTGTGGGCATACATATAGAAATGTGTGCTTGCCCACACAAGAGATACAGACATCATAAAGCTGGTGAATAAGCATGCCGAGGACCTAGGCTTCCCAAACCATAACGAGAGACCCATGTCACGGAAGCATGCATTCATGGTGGAGATAGCCTGACCACACCACAATGGAATGGGTGGTACATGAACCGTAGCTGAGTCCCTTTTTTGAGGGTTACTGAGATTTCCCAAAGCAGTATATTAAGATACCTAACTCATAAATTTTTATTTTATACTCCATTTCTGAATAGTCCCAGTGGCTCATTCAAGAACACCACATTTTGCCATTAGAATTCTCAAAAGCTTGTCTAAAAAATCTGCCAGCTTGCCATGGTTTTTGTGTTCAGGCTTCTTGGTCACTTAATAATGATGTCCCTGATCAAGATGGGGATGAGTTTGGTTTCTAAACAGAAGTGATGTTTCCAGCCCTTTAAATTTCCTTTTTATTGTCTGCAGGGCAAATAATTATTACTAGGACACCACTACCACCAGGGTGAATCGGGGTCCTGGAAGAAATTTTCTTTATGATTTGAGAGCAGAAAGTGTTTAATAGCAGTGGAGGTAAGAGATACATTATTTGCTTCTTGCAGCAGCTACTCTGAATGTATAAAATACTAGCATCTTTCAAAAAGGTAATACACGGAGATATTCTTCTCTACCATATTGCAAAAAATAAAAAAAAGCGGGAGGGCAGTTCCTAGAGAAATCTTATACTCAATTTACACAGACCCACAAAAATAAACCTAGGATGGTTTCCACACAAAGGCAAATGAAGCAGAAGAAAAACCGTGAGTTTACATGCACAAACCTCAAAGTAAACACGCCACCAGAAACCAGTGACAGCATTCTGCTCTTGGTTTGGTTGGGTGTGTCACTAAAACAGTATCATCTGATAAAGTTGATTTATATGTTGGCAACAGATATGTGAAAGGCAAAAAAGCTTTTTGGCTTCCACAGAAAAAGAAAATTTTTTAGCAGGACAAGGTCCAGTGCACAAACCACTGAATATGAGGAAAGTTTACACCTTGCCTAACAAACCGATGAACAAAAAGAGGCTAGAGCATCTTGAAATACTTATATTCCTTGTAACACAGCTTGGGAAAATATCCCATAAAATTTAAAGACAAATAAGTCTGGAGGATCAGCAAGTAGGAATTAGGAGGTAAGATCATTTCCTCCCAGCTTCCACAAATACTTTGGAGAAGAAGAAGCATCGGTGGGGACACTTTGCTGTTTAAGTATGGGAGAAGCTGAGCAGGTATGAGACATTCACACTTAGAACGTCAGCACATACTGAGCGCCTCCTAGTCACACCAGCTTGAATGTTTCCATTGCTGTGTTTTCCCAGGCTCTGTACTCAACTCAACCTTTATGCAAACGGGAGGAAACCATTTCTTGTTCTGCTACAAGGTTGTAACATAGAAGGTAGCACCTTGGTGGGGGAGCAGATAGAAGGTGTCCGCCCTGCCCCTGGTATTGAGAGAGCAGCCGTCTTCCGAGTGGGTCCCAAGCTCTGTCACCCACCGCAGGTGCCCGGGGGGCGTGGTTCCACCCGCCACCTCCTGGCCTTGCAGGATCTCACCCACGCTTCCTTCCTTCTGCTATTCTTTCCCAGAGTCACATCTCTGCATCTCAGAGACTGGCCCCACCCCTGCCCTGCACGTTGGCCGTAGTGGACTTTCCAGTCAGTCCCAGGCAATGGGCTGACAGATTGAGAACAGGTGGTACTTCCAGGCCATTTTGCACCTCTACCCAAGAAAGTAGGGAGACTCTGCAGTCTCCCTTTTTCCCTTCCTAAATTAAAAATGTTCTTGGTCTCTGGGATGCTGGTGTATGATCCAGAAAACCGCAACACTCAAAGGAAGAACGTAAAGGCCATCGTATTGGGTGCTAATGTGCTCGTCACAGGGGCTGTGATAGCTAGAAATGCTCAAAGGCGGGCTGATGTGTTAATGCGGGAGAACTGAAGGTGATTAACCACCCTCCATCTACCTCAAACCCTCGTTAAAATCATACTCACTTTCCTCTGTTTCAGTCACAGTTCCTCTGTGCTGGAGCCAGTTCTCCTTGAGACTGAATTGGTGGAAAAGGGCTTTATTCTGTGAGGAGCGAGAAAGAGAACAATGAATGAATGCATGCCTGCCCTTTGGAAAACCACAGCTGTTTATAACATGTTCCAAAAGAGCCAGCCAATTTTTCTTTCTTTCTTTCTTTCTTTCTTTTTTTTTTTTTTTAATGAAACCCACCCATCCAGTCTTAGAGGAATAAATAGGGAGTTGCCTCTATTAATGTATGCGGAGGTGGAGATTCTGAGCAACACAACAGACCTTGGCCAAAGCCAGTAGCAGGCAAAAAGCTCCTATAATTATTCCCTGCAACATGCTGGAGAGTATCAGCATGATTCTGAACCTCTGGCTAGTACAAACATCCACAGATTCTTCTCTAGAGAGAGACACCGCAACATTAACCATGCTTTTGGATAAAGCAACTTTGGGACAGTTGCATACTTCTGCTGCCTCATGATGATTTGCTTAAGGGAAATAATTATATTCATATGATTCTCCACCTGATACCTCAGCTTCTACAAAACATGTGCCTGACATCTCTTTTGCATTTGCCCTTCAAGGTGAACAGGTTAACACACTCCTTCTTTCTCTTTTTGTCAGGTTGAAAAGTACAAACCTTTTTGCTTATTACTAGACTTCCTCACCCTTGCAGTCAAGATTCTTGTCTTTTTTTCCCCTTTCTTCTTTTTTTTTTTTTTTGCATCAGTGTTTCAAATTCAAATTTATATCACTCTGGGAACACTAGGGAAACTCTCAGATTCCAAAAATATGCAGAATGTCAAGACAAGGGCACATGGCTATGATCGGCTCTGGATCTACAGTAGCACCAGCAAAGTGAAGGGAAAGCAATGCAGGCCACAACCCCAGGCTTCCCCGCCTGCTCCTGTTGTGCTTGAGGCAGTATTCATTTTAATTATGAAGAAATGCCAAGTGAGGCAAAGCAAGGTCTCCAAACTGGATGGCCCCACTGCAGATAGAGAAAGGTCTGCCTCACCTTCCTTTGTGGTGAATATTCATCTACGGTGCTGAAAGGGAAGGACAACAAGGTTAGTCTTTGTCTCAAACCCAGAATAATGCAATGATTGTCACAAAGGACTAATTTTCAGGCATTAGGCAAAGGTTTTTGCTTTTCAGAAAGATAAAACCAGGTATTCATTAGGTCACTATGTATAACACCCTTGACATCGGGCTCTGGATTTCGACTGAAGCAGGAAGAAAAGATGCTATCTGCTCAACAGGTATATTTTACTTTTTACCCACAGAGAGTGAGTGCTGAAGAAGAGTTGGATTTATTCAGTCCACAGAAACTCTAAGTTTTCTCAGCAATTGATAGATTTTGGGTGAAATTATTGTTAGTAAGATGGTTAAGTCAGCCAAGGTACATCATTTCCAGAATGTTGCCATGTGTGGTAGAAAGAAGACATTCTGTAGGTCCCCAGCTCAAATTTTTTTCCAGAATCTAGAGATATTTCATAATCTTATACCAAAGAGGTAAAAGTCCTTTATCATTTTCCCAATCTGTTATTTCTCATTTTATGTAAGTTTTTTAAATGGACTGTATTAAGTTCCATGAATGCATCGAATGCATTTAAAGGTATTAAGCTATGAATTCGTTTCCCAAGGGTCACAAGGCCTACCTTACAGCAAAGACCAACTTCCATGTGGGGGATTATTTTGAAGTAATAAAGGTTGTCTTTTTCTTTCCTGTTTCATTTATTTGTTCACGTTTTCATACTACAACTTATTATGGTGTAGACTGTGACAAGGGAACACCACTCGAATTCACAACACTTTTTTCTAACACTGTCCTAAACTGCATTTCATTTCTGAATTTCTAAATGTGTGATTTTCATGATTGAAGACTAAAGCTTACACATGATTTGTTTGCACCCTTAAATTAATTTATATAGACTTCAATTTGCAATAGGATCTCTCTTTACTAAAATTAGGTCAGGATTTAAATCTCAAATTAATCATCTGAAAGGCCTGAATTAACATTTTCTATGAGAAGTGCCTCTGTGACTGCTGAAATCTTCATAGAAGTTTCTCACAACTTGACAACACATGCATTTCATGTTTACTAAGGAGAAAGCACACTGTACATCAGAGAACAGCAGTTTTTCCCTTCAGATTAACTTTGTGGCTCTATCTGAAAACTGAATAATGTCCAGATGATGTTTTCAATCACCAAAATTAACAAGCAGCATTAGTGGTAAGTCAGGTATTGGCAATCTGAAAGACTAATGACAGATACCTCTGGGATATTTACACATGCCAAAAGTCAGTGAATAAATGGTTTTCTTTAATCCTTCTAAATTGATAAAGAAACCTCAAGGAATCCATAAAATGGAGATTTAAATATGCCTCATGACTTGGTGAAACCTACTTATAAAACTTTTTTTCCCCCTATTCCACTAGAGACAGTTTTTAGCCCCCAAAATGATAAGTTAATATTTACACTTTTAAAATTAAATAACTTATTAAATAATTGTTTTTGTGTGTCTGGGTTGTTATGGCCCAGTTGGTTTCTACCATATCAAACACGATTAAAAAAATAGCCAGTAAGCTTGACTTTGTGTTCATTCATTTTGATATTAAAAACAAAATATATGGGCAGCCCAGGTGGCCCAGCGGTTTAGCGCCGCCTTCAGCCCAGGGCGTGATCCTGGAGACCCGGGATGGAGTCCCATGTCGGGCTCCCTGCAGGGAACGGGCTTCTCCCTCTGCCTGTGTCTCTGCCTCTCTCTTTGTGTGTCTCTCATGAATAAATAAATAGCTTTTAAAAAACAAAACAAAACAAAAAACAAAATATACAACTTACTACTAGAAAAGCTAAGGAATCAAGAAGGATCCCAGATTCAAAGTGTTCAAGATGAACCTTATAAGATTTTTTTTTTAATTTTTATTTATTTATGATAGTCACAGAGAGAGAGAGAGGCAGAGACACAGGCAGAGGGAGAAGCAGGCTCCATGCACCGGGAGCCCGACGTGGGATTTGATCCCGGGTCTCCAGGATCGCGCCCTGGGCCAAAGGCAGGCGCCAAACCGCTGCGCCACCCAGGGATCCCGAGCCTTATAAGATTATACATCCAAATTCTATACCATTTGCTGCTTTCTTTTATTAACTGTAACACAGAAAATTAAATACTCACTGACGGCGGTGCATTCCAAGTATCTTTTGAAATTCTTTCAATTCTTTTTCAAGTATTGGATATTCATATACATCATCCAGTACATTCCTGTATATGGTCTGTGGGGGGCGGTGGAGAAAGAAAAATGGGTAGTGAAATGCCTATTTTGTAAGGATTAGGCCTCATATAATGGTCAACTTGCTGAGGGAATAGTGGAATGTGGGCCAATGCAGGGGTTTAAACCAGGTACCAGTGAGATCCCAAGTGGGATTCCACCTCCTAGCTTCTCACTTAACTATGTGGCTCTCCCACAGCTTTCAGGGGCCATAAGCAGTCAATGCTGGAAACTTAGGTATACCTGGAAGGCTACTCAAGATTTCCGTGGCTATTCTATATTAAAAAAATAATATCCACATAGTCATTTGGGAAGGAAAAAAATTGACCGAATCCTATTACCCAGTTATTTAAAAAATAACATTAGTTTAGGCACAGTGTTGGTTAAACCAGTTTTTAACTGGATGTCAAAATTATACTTTTTTTAAAAAAAGATTTTATTTATTTAAGACAGAGAGAGAGAGAGAGCACAAGTGGTGAGGAGGATCAGAGGGAGAGGGACAAGCAGGCTCCCTGTTAAGTAGGGAGCCCAATGTGGGGCTCAATCCCAAGACCCTGAGTTCAAGACCCAAGCTGAAGGCAGACGCTTAACTGAGCCACACAGGCACCCTAAATGACACCTGGCTTTTGAAATCAAAGTGATTTCCTTCATGAAAGACATAATCAGTTTGAATACTTGTCTATTCTGAAATCCATCAGACCTGCAGCCTGCCTGAATTCCATTCTACCCTTTCTCTGTGTTAACCTGCATAGCTAATATGGTTTTGGTGGCCAAAGGAGGCCAAATGTCTACATATTGTCTCCATGTGAATCATTTGTGTTCAAAAGGTATTGCAGTCTATTAGTGATGAGAGTAACCTATCAGTTTATCTGGGTGGCTCAGTAGATAAAATGTCTGACACTGATTTCAGCTCAGGTCTTGATTTCAGAGTTGTGAGTTTAAGCCTCATATTGGGCTCCACATTGGGCATAGAGCCTATAGAAAGAAAGAAAGAAAGAAAGAAAGAAAGAAAGAAAGAAAGAAAGAAAGAAAGAAAGAAAGAAAGAGAAAGAAGAAAGAAAGAAAGAAAGAAAGAAAGAAAGAGAAAGAAAGAAGAAAGAAAGAAAGAAAGAAAGAAAGAAAGAAAGAAAGAAAGAAAGAAAGGAAGGAAACATCAGTTTATCTAATTACAATCGTAAATCTAGGTTGGTACCCATTTTGCAAGTTATTATTGCTAAAAATTCACAAAATACATCATGGTCTGAGAAACTTTCATAATGTATGTCTTGTCAATATGGTTTTTAAAATTATTATTATTTTTTATTATTATTTTTTAATTTTTTTCAAAATAGTTTTTAAGTGATAAACAATGTTTTATACAAATATTGTATATATGGGACTGGTTAGTTCAAACTTAGAATAAATCTCAACATATTAAATAGTGTCAAGTTTTCATCATTCCATCTGCAATCAAACTTCCCATGAATTACATAAATAACCTTAAATTAGCAAGCGTAAAACATTTTTTTCATACAATTAAAAAAATTTGATGTACAGAATATCAGGCCTCAAAAATCAAAATAAATTAATATTTTCTTTGAATATTACAAAAAAGTTGCATGACTGCAACTTACCAGAGATTTTTGAAATGCATAGCTGAAAATAAAATCAGTCACTTGGTATCAAAGAATATCCTGAAATTTTACACTACCTTTAAGAACATTTTTGAATGTTCATCTTCATGTAACCAGTCTTTGTAGAGAGCAATCCATTGGGACACAAGATGTAAGACCTTACGTTTCCGACAAGGAACATCTGAGTTTTCTTCTTTGCCTTGATACTTCTTAGCAGAATAGGTGCAAGTGGTTAAGAAAGAATATTGCATTGTTGGAAAAAAATATGAAGAGATCCATTTATTCTTATTTTCATAAAACATGCTAAAGCATTTTCCAAAGGATCTACAAGTATCTAAGCAAGTGGGAAGAAAATAATATGTGTAAGAAGAGCAAACGGTATGCACCAGGAAAATGATTTCCATGTGCTTGGTGGCAGGTCGTGAAGGTTAATTAGATGATTTGCACTGACAGCTGCTGACACAGTTCCACAGGCACCATGGGTCGATGCCAGCATTAAGAGATTCTAAGTGGCCCATGAATTTCAAGGATGGCTACAAGAGATCCTTACTACATAGGTAGACATTTTTCAAAAAAGTTACATCGGAACTAGGCCAGATATCCTTTGATCTTCAGAAATTCACAATTTATAAAACCAGTTACTTCTCAATTAGCCCCAAATGTGCACAGATTTCTGGAGTATAATTTGCGATATGATTTAAATGCCCACCCCCGGAATTTGCTTGGAAAAAAGGACTAGATAAATGTACAAACATAATTAAAAAGGACTGCTAACTTTCATTTTCATTGGAACAAAAGAAAAGTACAGTAGAAATAACCTAAATGCTTCAAATACTGTGGATAGTTAACTAAATCATCACATATCCATTAGTAGGCAATCTGCAGCCATAAAACTGATGATCCAGTAGTGCATTTACTGACAGTCAACATTCACAGCGTACTGTTGAGTAGGAAAGCAAGTAAGAAAATATGTTGGGATCATCTACTTCTATTAACTGCGGTTATTTATAAGAAAAATTTCATTACCTGGAATAGTATATACCGAAAGTTAATAGTGGCTAACTGTGCTGTTAAAATTACATAAAAATAATAACCTCAAAAGCAATGTGTTTAAAGAATGAGACAGAAGCTTGGCATTTTCCAAACCAACCTAGTGTTTTTGCTCCCCAAACTATCATTTCTGACTATCTTGGACACAATGGAAAGCTAAGTAGAAAAAGGAAATGCTGATACCAAAGACAGGTAGCTTTGGGGTTACTGGACAGGTTTCTACACTCTTTTTTTTTTTTTTTTTAAGATTTATTTATTTATTTATTTATTTATTTATTAATTAATTAGAGAGAGAGAGAGAGAGAGAGAGAGGCAAAGACACAGGAGGGAAAAGCAGGTTCCATGCCAGGAGCCCGACATGGGACTCAATCCCGGGACTCCAGGATCACGCCCTGGGCCAAAGGCAGGCGCTAAACCGCTGAGCCACCCAGAGATCCCCAGTTTCTACACTCTTTAATTGCTGATATATAACAGCAAAATAGGAATATCTATGTCAGCCTTTGTAAATATCTTAAAACATATTTTAGTCTCTGTCTCCTCATTCTGTAAAAATACATGAAGGCCATTTGATTTTTTTGATTTCTATATGTGAAATAAACTCAGGCAAATAAAGAATCTGTGAAAATACCTATTGTTTCCTAGTTTTTCTCTTAACAGGCAAAATATAAAAATTTATAGCCTATATTATTTCCACTTGTACAAATGTTATATTCTTTTCCTGTGACTATTATGACCTCACCTATAAAGAAGAAAAACTGGAAAATCAGGAAATACTGACAACTTCTTTCTTTTAGGTCAGCATGCATAAGTCAAGAAGGGAGGTTTTTAGTACTGCATCTACGTTTGACAATTATGGATCTGCAGGATTGAGTCATTTCGGGACTGAAACCTTAAGTGCCCTTCTCCAGTTACTACCATTTACTTGCTTAATCTTGTTCTCCCTACAAGATGTTTTTTAAGAACATTTACGGATTAAATTTAATATTTGGATTATTCTGTTTTCTATATCAAGGTATATTCACTCTTACACATTTTGCCCATGCTAGATTATATTGACATATAAATGCAGCTAGAGGAGGGGAATAGTAGGAAGGTATTGGATGACGGTTATACCTTTATGTAGTGCACTGAACATTAGCTAGCCTAGGGCTGGGAGCTTACGTAATGCTCTTTATGATGATAAGAGCTGATAAGTATAAAATTCTATCACAGTAAAAGTACCCATCTAAGATACCCACACACAGCATAAATGGCTCTAATCTATAAATAATGTTTGAAAACAATGGGAGAAAAAAAAAAGAAAACAATGGGAGATAAACAACAAAAAGTAATTCAGACCACTCTTCAGAAGGTGATGGTAGTGGGATACATAATATAGCTTCACTAAGGCGTACATAAAAATCAAATATGGATGCTGCATTTTTGTTTATGGTTCATATTATTTCACAAAAAGCAGAGTCTGCAAATATACTGAAATAATCATGTAGGAAGAATCCTGACTTAAAATGTTCTGGATTTCATGGGTTTTTACAATTAGTAAAAAGGCTGCTAAGAATTTGAACTAAAATTTTCATATAGAATGTCTTAGTCAAAGACTCAAAACATGGTCAGAGCCAAGTAAGTTTTAGAGATTCTTTAGGGAAATCCTATGAGGCATTAAATTACTCAATAATAATCACAAATAATATAGGATTCTATTTATTTATTTACTCACTTTTTTTAGAGAGAGAAGGGGGAGGGGCAGAGGGAGAGAGAGAATCTTAAACAGGTTCCATGCCCAGCATGGAGCCCAACCCAGGGCTTGACCTCACAACCCTGAGATCATGACTTGAGCCGAGATCACAGTTGGATGTTTAGCCAACTGAACCACCCAGGTGCCCCTATTAGGAACCTATTAAAAACAATAGGTTAAAGGCATCTATTTGCTATGAAACAAACTATATGGTTTAATAGGCTGAAATACTTTTAGAAAAGTTGTTAGCATTAAAATGTAGAAGAAATGAGCTCATAGCTACTTTTCCACAACACTGTTAAAGAAGGAGAACCTGAAAACCTTGTAATTATTGCAGAATTTCTTAGTAACACCCCATTGGAAGCTGTGGAAGAAATCTGGTTTTGAAATACTCCAAATTCAAAAATTATAATAATGTTTGAAGATTAATTTTATGAACTGGTTTGAAGAAGTTCCACAAGATCTGTAGCTTTGAATGGCCATATGAACATAGCAAAGCACTAACGAGTAACTACAGTTTCTACTTTATATATTTATTAAGAAAGATTTTATTTCAGTTATGCCCTTTATGGAGTCTTAAGATAATCTTTCAAGCAGGAAAAGGCTATAATAAAGTCGGGGAGAAATGTAACAATTACTTAACAGGAAAAGAATATTACCAAGACCATTTCCATTAGGGGTCAATAAAATTTGGGTATGCCGAAAAAAATATTCCATTTTCCTAAAAATGTTCACTGGGGCTCTGGTGGAACCTTCAAGTTTGGTTTGATAAATACCTAACAGTAAACAGGCTTCTTAAATGCTTCTGAAGCATCTTCCTTGAACATTGGGAGTCAAGGGAGACTCTGAGTTAATTAACTTGGCTTTTTGGCCTTTCAACTGTTGCATCATTCCAGCTAATGTAACAAATCATAAAGCTTCCTTAACTGGTCATTAATCACATCCGTCATTCTAACAGTGCATGTCTTCATAAAGCTTCTGAAAAGATGGAAGTTGCTTCCAGGGAGTAGTTTAGACCTCCCATGTAGGGGATGGCTTATCTGGCCCCGGGACACTTGCCGAGAAACATGGTATCATGTACGTACATTTTCCTGTCCAAGTGCCCCGACACTAAGCACTTGATTGTCTTACAGGTTCACTTATTGCCAGTACACTCAACCTCTTGACTGTGGGGTTAACCCCATGGGCCAAACTTACCGCCAGATTTCTTAAGTCTTGAGACCTACGTTTGAAGAAAACAATACAAACAGTACAATTTACCTGCAACCTAGAAGGTGAAAACAGCAGCCCTGCTTTCCAGTTCCCTGTCTATTCTGTCTCATTTCATCTTTTACCTTGGACATCATTACATTAATATTTAACATATCCACACTCTACAGAGGGGCTGAGTAAATTAAGAAAGGCAGTTAATTCCTAATGCGAGACATCTGTCTGAGAGGAAGCCGACACAGCATCCTGAAGTTAATGAAGGATATTGCCTCAACAGCGCCTGGCACAAGTCATCAGTTGTCATGAAGACAGTGTACGTGAGAAGGAAGTCATCAAGGAGGGTCTCTGCAAAGAAAGAAAAACAAACACAAGGTAAGCAAACCAGTGATCAGAAGGGCAACTGCTTATCCAGGCTCTCAAACAGTGTGTGGCAGAAATATGATAAATGGCGGTGGGTATGGAAGGGGTTAGTTAGGATGGGAGAATTTTAGCCACAATATACATTATTTATTGAAGTTAAGATTTTTTTCCCAACTCTGTACACAGAATACCCCAAGCAATGAGATTATCTTTTTATGCAAGGCTCTCTAAATCTACAACTTTTATCATCTTTTTTTGCTCTCTAAAACATCTTTTATTTCTGTGGGTAAAGATGTAATGGAAAGCCAATGCATAAATAATGTCCTTTTAAAAATAAATTTTGTAGTATTTCTGGGGTAGATCTCCAGTCCTACAGGGAATGAAGCCTGCATGTTCTAATAAATTAAGGCTTTCTAAAGCCATTTACCTAAGTCTAGGGCAAGAATAATGGATAATAAAACTCAGAGGATACATGTCAGGTTCCAAGGCCATTCACCTTTCTTTCTCAAATGCATTCATAAGAAGTTGGGAAAATGGTGGGTGATGCTGTTATTGCTGTGGAGAGAGACAGAGCTAGGCCCTGTTAAAAATAGGGAGTAGGTATAAAGTAGCACAATATACTCCTTCCCAATCCCCTCCCTACCTCCTCAACTGACAAAAACAGGTTTGATTTTTATTGCCTCTTGACCTTGAGTATTGTTGGAAAAGTCCAGCTTACGTATAATACACAACAGCTAACAAGGTAAACTCTGACCCCCCTGATATAATTTCCAAATTGATAGAAAAAATTACATGCAGGATGCAAAGTAGACCTCTTGCCATAATAGTCTTTATCCAACCTCCTTAATTTAAAATTCATTTTACTATATGGTTTCATTTTCATGTCTTTTACATCCTGGACATCAAATTTCTAGTCATTTGAAATAGTAATTTATCAGTCGTAAGAATAATGAGCTTGTATACACAATAGCATTTATGCTTTCCGAGAGCTATACTAAGTGTGTAAGTAGAGAGAACTGCCCTATATAGAGCTCTGTTGAAGACTGGAAAAAAAATCCCAGAATTTTTAGAAATAACCAAGAACATTTGCTATAAATATTGACCAATATGAAACAAGGCTATGTTTATGAACATAAAACTCTGATATAAAGAGGTAGTGAATAGCAGCTACAGTCCTTTATCAGCTGTCCCTACTTAATTGTTTTGTTTGATTCTAGAACATCAATAATCCCAATTTATGCAAATAAGCGGTTGCAAATGGTAATGTTAAGAAACCCCTTGCTTTCTAATTGCAAAATGCCCTTAAGTGAAATGAACCAGAGATGCTAATGAAGAGTATTAAGTAAGCTTTTTTCAAAGACATTTACTTATTTATACTAAGTAACAGTGTAAGTTTATCAAATGGTACCTATAATGTATAGTAAGCCTACACTTCTAATGTTGTATTGCACTGCAATCAATACATTAACAATCGCTGCTCCATGTTACTGTTACTTGTCAAAGCAAGTTCTCAAACAGATGTGTCTGAGCCTTGCTAGGCATAAACGAAGATCTCTATACTCGAACTATGTGAAGGGAAAGCACAGCCTGGTATAGAGCTCTTGAGCTCTATACTGAAGGTAAGTAACTGGGAACGTGGCTGGTTGGACAATTTATTTTTAAAAAGTTTTTAAAGATTTTATTTATTTATTCATGAGAGACACAGAGGCAGAGACACAGGCAGAGGGAAAAGGCTTCCCTCCTTCCCTGCGGGGAGCGTGATGTGGGACTCCATCCCAGAACCCCAGGATCATGCCCTGAGCTGAAGGCAGACGCTCAACCACTGAGCCACCCAGGCGCCCCTCATTGGACAATTTAGGGTGAGTGCACATCCATGGCCAGCAAGCACAGAAGACCTAAGAGTTAGTTCTCTCCTAACAGCCCTGTTTACAAAAGTTACTGGTAAACTGTGACCACCAATGTAATTTCCAAATTTACAGGCAAGATTCCATGCAGTTTCAAATATTTATATGCACAAGAAGGCAAGAGAAGCTGTATTATAAGGTCTGCCCCCCAAATTAATCTGGCAGCATCAGTTCATTACCTGGTTATCCCACTGAAAAACTTCGAAATATGTATTTTTTTTATTTAAAAAATTTTTTTTAAATTTTAATTTATTTTTGATAGTCACACAGAATGAGAGAGAGAGGCAGAGACACAGGCAGAGGGAGAAGCAGGCTCCATACACCGGGAGCCCGACGTGGGATTTGATCCCGGGTCTCCAGGATTGCGCCCTGGGCCAAAGGCAGGTGCTAAACCGCTGCGCCACCCAGGGATCCCCGAAATATGTATTTAGGAAGCTTTGTCTGTCCTTCACCCCAGTTTTTAAGATAGCTTCAAGAAAAATCAAACAGGGATGCCTGGGTGGCTCAGTGGTTGAATGTCTGCCTTTGGCTCAGGGCATGATCCCAGGGTTCCGGGATCGAGTCCCACTCAGGCCTGCTTCACCCTCTGCCTTTGTCTCTGCCTCTCTCTCTGTCTCTCATGATTAAATAATATCTTAAAAAGAAAAAGGAAAAATCAAACAATGGCATAGTGTCTGAATCCCCTAGATATTTTGAAATACAGCTTGAAAACTATTACTCTGGGATGCTACTGAACAAGGGATGTTCACAAATTCTAACACTGCTCTGTACTAAAATTTGGCTGATGAAAAGCCTCAATTTCTCTTGTCTCATTAGAAATTGAGTCTTTTTTGCATTCAATATTAGATGCAGGCAGCCAGAACCACAGAATAGCCTAGAATCTACTTTAGGGTTCTCTGTGGGGCCCTTACAGATCAGAACCAATGACAGGCATAAGCCACTAGGTGAGGGCCCTGAGAACCTCACACAGTCAACATTCAGAATGCTTGATGTAACATAGGTTCAGACTCTTTTTCAATGTTCTCACACTTAGCTTATTTAAGGAGTTAGAACTACTCTCTAATCAAAATTTACTCCATTAGCAACAGAGATGAAAAAGAATGCCATTAAACTCTGACATAACCAGTCATTCCATTCTGGAACAGCCTTGGATAATGAGCTGAGTGACTCTCAGACTGGTTTGTGTGGTGGCAAAGCCATTTGGCATTCAATTCAATTAATGAGCTCACATATGACAATATTTTGTTAAGGGCTTTGACCCAGAAATGCTTTCCCCTAAGCTACTACCATATTTAATATTCAACAGCATTTACCTAATTATCTCCCTGCCATAGAAATATTAATTAAAATAAAAACGAGGCTACATAAAAACATTTCCAGTTAAAATCCTACTGAACAGCTAAAAATCCTAATGAAAAGAACAGATTCCCAATACCCTTCATTCAAATCTTTTCCTATTTAACTAGCATATTGTTATGAAATTTTTCTTTATATAAAGAGCTTTCCCGTACTCTTTTCCAGCACTGGTATTTTTTTTTTTTTTTGCTGTGGGTGAAAGTAATTGAATGATATAATCAAAATGACACACTTCAAATAAAAATGCATTTTATAATAGCCATGTATCAAAAAAGCCTGTCCCATGGTATTCATAGATATTTTTAGAACCACAATGGCTATATAAATGATCCCCTGAAGACTATTAGCCAACAATAGCCATTTAGAAAGACTAGCACATCCTCTGGCATCCACATTAAAACACTATAATTATCTATTATACTATATAGTGCTTAATTAACAGTAATTTAAGACTCTAGGCAGAGAAACACCTTTGTGTATAAAAGTATCTTTCATTTAAACAAATTCATAGTTGCCATATACACTAACATTCTGAATAAAAACATACATTCATTTTGCTTTTTAAACTCTCTGAATACCTAGGTATTAATATACAAAAATCTTTCCTTTGAAATTCTATTCATTATATCAATCACTAAATCTAATCCCAAATTCCTGGCTCATCACTGACAAAAATATTCAGCCATCCTTTTGGGAATATCCCCTCTACTCTCCTCAAATAAAAATATTTATGTTGTGGCTTTTTTAGATACAGGAAGTACTCTTGCAGTATTAAAGAAACATGCTACTAACAGTCAAGCAAATAACAATTTTAAGCACTAGGTTCACTTGAAATAAAATATATCAAGTTTTAGTCAAAATCTAAAGCTTTGATAGAAATGGCTCTAAAATTCACATCTACTATTCACCATAATGATGTTAATACAGGACTTTTCTCTCTCATCTGTTACTGTTTTAATTTTAAGGTATAAGAAAAGAATTGTCCATTTTTACTTGCTTTTACTTAAATGTATTTTTCTTTTATGCATAAATTAAAATATTTTCTCATTCTCATTTTTACTGTACCAAGCACTAAAAACTTTCATTTATTTCTGCAAAATACAAGTATTTCTAGAGCATCCTAGAGTTGTGTCAGATGGACTAGTAATGGGTTTGGTACAGATCCTTTTTATAGGGTTCTGTTATGTAAATGTAATTAAATCAGAAGAACTGATCTAAATGTTTCAAAAGGTCTAAGCTTGATGCCTTTTATTTATTTATTTATTTATTTTTGGTGTAAGTGAATTGCCAAGAAAGCAAATAATAAAAATTTTGACAGGTAACTGCCTATAGTTGCTACTTAAACTATGTATGGTAACATGAGTATTCAACATTTCTACAGTGACTCTATTCCCTAAAGTACTGTTAGCAGTTTTGTTTCACCTGTATTTCTACTTCAGATGCAATGGAATTTAAGGCACTCTAAAATATGTTCTACTTAAACTTTATTTCGAGAAGCTAAGAAAAACTTTGTGTTTGAAAGGTCTTGTTTCTGGCCCCAGAATATTACAACTTGTCATTATTTTTTGAGAAGCAATGCCAAAATGTGCCATGTAATTTGATTAAGCACAAATTAAAAAAAATAATGTTCATGTTTGAATCATAGGTTAAAGTGCTAGGCCATTAAGAGCTATGCTTCTTTCTCGGTTTATTTTACATTTCTGAAAGTGATATTCAGGGCCTCAAATGCAGCTGTTTACCACAGCTTTTAAATTCACTCAATTTCTGCATATTTTTACAATTTCACCAGACTATTGCTTAGCCATTCTAAAATGACCCAATCTTGAGATCTAATTTTATTTTTCAGTATTGGTTACATAAGAAATGCTTATTCATTTAATGCTGTGTCTACATCAAATTTTAAAAGTCACCTCTTAATGACAGGAGTTTGGTTGGCACTCTTCAAATAATAAATTCTGTTTTTACTATAACTTGAAAAATTTGGTTTTTGAATTCTATCATTCTTTAGGAAAGAATGATTTGAATACAACAGGAATTATGTTCTGAACTATATCACATTACACATCCTACCTTTTAAACATGGCACTAGAAGGAACATGGACTAATAAATACAAGGCTTGCCTACGTTCTCCACACCAAGGGTCATGTTTGCATGTCGGGGCGGGGGGCAGGGAGAGGTGACAGGTCCCATGAGCTCCTGCTGTCCCAGCCCTCAGCTGCTCTCAGCTCCTAGGCACAATTCTAATTATTACCCATTTGTGGCTCATGCATGTGTCTGCTAAACCTGCTGAGAAGCTTAGAAAACAGTGTGAAAAGTACTAAGGGAATCAGAGAGCTGAATTTCTACCTGGATAGCCTTAGGCATAGTCCTGAACCTCTCTGGGCCTTAGTTAAGTCAGCTATAAAGTAGATATGATATCCACACCTAGCAGAATTATAGTCAGGATTAAATAGATTAGTGTATCTAACGCCTATAACAGAGAACTTGGTATACATCAGGCACTCAGTAAGTACCACTTTTTCTTTACTTTTGTAAAATAATAGATCCTGTCCCAATTCTCCAAGTGCTACCCATCAACCAAGAAAAATCAAGAATTGAGAACTGATTATTTAGAAGGCATTTGTTAAGGAACTTGGGGGCAAGAGACAAAAATGCACAAGAGTGATCCATGGCTTCAAGCTCATATTTAGGGACTTGAGACTTTATCCCTATGAAATGAACAAAGGCAACATTTCAACTGGGCAGCACCAATCCTAAATGTTCTAAGGACTGAAGGAAACTCCAATATGCCAGGGGAGGTTTTACCTGACCTCTGAACTTTTAAAAAGAATCAGTGGATAGGAGGTAAAATAAATGTGAGCAAAGGGGTGACTGTGTGTATGTCTGTGGCTGAGTCACAAACCTGTGGCCTCTGGGCCGTGTTTAGCCCTTAAAGATTTTTTTTTTTTATGTGACAATACTTAAAAATCAGAAGATGTGTGGGCTCCTGAGTGGCACAATCAGTTAAGCATCTGACTCTTGATTTTGGCTTAGGTCATGATCTCAGGGTCATGAGACCAAGCTCCCTGTCGGGTTTTCTGCTCAGTGGGGAGTCTGCTTCAGATTCCTTCCCTCTGCTTGCCTCCCCCATTCACTTGTGCTCTCTCTAAAATAAATAAATCAATCTTTAAACAAAATGAAGCAAACATACAAATTAGCAGATTTGGCAACACCAGGTCCACATCTCATATGGCAACCATGGTTTAGTGCTGAGTTACCCTTTCCATGCAGGGTACACTGTTCAGTTTATCACGGTTCTGCCCTCATGGGCTTCACTTAGTTCACATTAGAAGTCTATGGACAGGTGAGTTTTGTAAATCTTGGTCTATGGTATAGTTGTGAAATAGTAAAAGAAGAGATCACAGGTTTAACTGAAAAAGTAAAGCTAGAAAGTAAGTTAGAGCCAATTCCTGGAGGGCCTTTAAGCCCTAGAACAAGAAGCCTGGGGCTTGTTTTATAGGAAAAGGGAAGTGAATGGAAATTTTTCAGGGGAGAAGTAACAGATACAGATTACACTTGCCACATCAGGACTGTCAGACTGGATAAAGGAAGAATGAGGAGAGGGAGGATGAGTTTACTTTTATTGTATTTTATTTATTTATTTTTTAAAGATTTTATTTATTTGTTCATGAGAGACACAGGGAGAGAGAGAACCAGAGGGAGAAGCAGGCTCCATGCAAGGAGCCCGATGCGGGATTCGATCCTGGATCTCCAGGATCACGTCCTGGGCCGAAGGCAGGTGCTTAACCGCTGAGCCACCCAGGGATCCCAGATGAGTTTACTTTTAAATACACTAAGCTCAAGTACCCTAAAGCTACTTTAAATGAAGATACTGGGCAAAAATATCAAAGACCAGAGCTAGCTAAAGAGGTCTGGATGATTACGGGAACTACCATATAAAGAGGGTGGCTGAGACAACATAAACTCTCAGATACAATCCTAGGGAGTTGCAACCAGGGGATTGAAGGTTGAGCTGGGATGTATATTCACATTTGAGTAATGCTAAGAGAAAGATGAGTTCAGGAAGGGGGAAAAGAAGAGAGAGAAACAGGAGACTAGGGAGACACAAGCGAAATAGAATCCAACAAGGAAGGATGATGGAAAACAAAGTGGATCATGAGTTTCAGGAGTTGCTGGAGGGAGGCTGATCAGCTTTCATCCACATTCAAAGGCCACTGGATTTGGTGTGTGGATGGTCCCCGTTTGATGACTTTGGAGAAATGCCCATTAGAAAATGTTATGGGCATACCTGAGTTAGACTAGAACGAACTAAGGATATTCTGACAATCGGCCCTCACACCATCCAACACAGTGTTTTTCCCCAAAGACTCTTCATGTAGGTGTTACAGCTCACTGATTAGTAACAGCAGTAGCTCTCACAAGCCGGGAGGAAACATTTCTTCATGATCAATCCAAGTATCACTTTATTTAACAATATAGGTTAGAATGTGGGAAGTGTCACAGCTATGGAGCCTTCAACACCAATCTGCCAGTATCTACCAATAAAAATTAATACCCAGTTGCAAGATTCACTCAGTCTCACATAATTGACTCTCAGAGTTGCTCCATCTGGTATGATTAACATCACACAAGGCATTCTTAAAGATATGAACTGTGTTCCTAAATGTTTGTCAACTCAACATTCCGAAATTCCATGAAACCAAGAAAAAATTAAACATTAAATCTTAAATTAGAAGTCTGGAGAACAGTTATTTGAAGCAATAACTCTAACACTGGAATCAACTTAGGACACAGTATGGTATTTTTATCTCCCAGGGATCAAGAAGAATGTCTATTATCAGCTTTCTTCCAAGACTTGAAATAGATCACCATTCAGAATGTTAATTTTTCCACCCTGGTCACTGTGAATCATTATCACTGAATTCAGATGAGTAAAATTTTATTTTTTGTCTCTACATAACAGAAATTCTAGAGCTATAAGAGAGAAGTTATTTTCCTCAAAGTTGAGCAATAGTCAACTGCCTTAGTTGAATGCTAAGAATGGTAACTACATATATTAAAGATAAAAAGATACCCTACCAATTTATTGATTTAAATCAAACACAACTAGGCTGCCTGGCTGGCTTAGTTGGTAAAATGTGTGACCCTTGATCTAGGGGTTATTAGTTCGAGCCCCACATTCGGTGTGGAGCAGACTTAAAAAATGAAAGCTTAAAAAAAAATTAAACACAATTAAAGACAACTCAGCCTCTTCCTAAACAATCTGGCACAAGATCTTGTACAAACTGAAAATGTCCAATATGAGAAAACTTACTTTTTGGGTAAGTTTAAAAATATTTCTAGGACAAATACTTCATCCAGTGGTTGAAAACAGGAACATTTTTGTGCTCTGGGTTCCAGAAGAGTCATTGGAGTTGTTTTCAGTACTGAAAACATGTAGCTGCTTTCTTTCTCATATGGGTGAAAGGGAGACTTGTGCTTTAGGGTCATGAAGAAAGGTTTGGTCACAACCACTGAATGAATACCTATTACTTGGGGTTGAGCCCTGTGTTCACTGCTTGGAGAAGGCAAAATTTTAAGGTCTCAACTTTCACAGGGTTTGGAATTTAATCAGTAAGATCATAAAAGGACTACATACAGCAGCCTCTAAGCCCCAGGCTGACGAATATTCCATTCATGGGAATGTGTGCAATCTCTACCTCCGCCTCCCACCCTAATCCCCCACCCCCACCCAACACACATTTTAGTCCTAGAGAGCCCCAAATTTGCTTTGAACAACACCTGTTTCTTAGTGTGCACCAGGAAGCCAATGGCAACTTTGATGGGCAATGAGGAAAAGGAGGGAAGGGAAGATAGTGGCTACTCTCTTTGAATGTAACAGAAACAGTCACCCTCTACTGGCCACATCCTGTGTGTTGTACCATGAGCTTAACCCACAAGGTCGGTGCTCCTCATGTTCTTTCTAGGAAGCAAGTCTTACACTCTACTCTCTCTTTGTGGGATGATGACACCAAGCCTGAGCTAAGTAAGGTAAATAACTACTGAGTTCTTGCAAGTTAGTATCAGAAGGGGCCTAGGTCCCAGGTGGGCTGATCTCCAGCTCTGAATTTCACTGTACTCTGCTCTTCTGAGGTTGTGAATCCAAATGGTCCATACCAGACATGGAGGTAATGGATGTGCAGGAAAGTCACCAGACTCCTGGTTTGGGACAGGGAGAAATGCCACAGTTACAGGAATTTTGTCTTTGTATTGGCCTTGAATTGCCAAAAATGCCCCTGTTATAAAGTCATTTTTCATCTATACATTAGCATGCTGGAGTTTCCTTCATTCCTACTCAAATTTAATTTTTTTATTTATTAGAGATCACAGAGGGAAAGGAAGAGGGAGAAGCAGACTCACCACTGAGTAGGAAGCCCAATGCGAGGCTCAATCCCAGAACCCTGAAATCATGACCTGAGCCAAAGGGAAACACTTAACTAACTGAGCCACCCAGGAACCCCACAAATTTTATTTTTATTTTCTAGCGAATACTTGGGAAATAGCAAATAGCTATAAGGGATCAGCCAATTTCCTTTCCTTTCCTTTTTTTTTTTTTTTTAAAGATTTTATTCATTTATTCATGAGAGATACACAGAAAGAAGCAGAGACACAGGCAGAGGGAGAAGCAGGCTCCATGCAGGGAGCCTGACGGACTCGATCCTGGGTCTCCAGGATCACGCCCTGGGCTGCAGGCGGCGCCAAACCACTGCGCCACCAGGGCTGCCCCAATTTCCTTTTCTAAAGGTAGAACTATCACAAGGAAGAATTAAGATAAGATAGTCCATACACAAACTCCTAATGCATTTAAGTTTTTTGTATTTTGTTTTTGTTTTTTAGAGAGAGAGAGAAAGAAAAAGCACCTGCGTTCATGTAGAGCTCGATGTGGGCTCCTTCCCACAACCCTGAGATCATGACATGAGCTGAAATCAAGAGTCAGGCACTTAACCCAGGCACCCTACTTTTAAGATCTTTTAATGGCCATTTATACATGTTTACATATTTTAAAGTTGAAATGTAAAGGCAGAAACTGAAATAATTTTTTTAAATGGTCAAATCTTAAAACTATTCCTTTCCTTCATTACAAATACTGAGAATCATTGGTCACATTTTATTTTGTCCTCTCTTTTCTAAATGAAAAAAATCTCACTTTTACATCAAAGTCTTGGCTGTTCCTCACCTCAGTGATCACCTATGCCTATTACTCCAACATCTGGGTAATGAAGCTATTAAACATGTATTAACTGTCATTGGTTAAGATATTTTTGTCTTTTGTCTAAAGGTAACTCCTTTGTCTCAAATGGTTCTAATAAGTCAGTTTTATTTTGTTTCAAAATAAATATAGTACACACCTAAGAACATTCTTTAGGCCTTTCACGTAGCATTGAAATGACATGATTCGGGGATCCCTGGGTGGCTCAGCGGTTTAGCGCCTGCCTTTGGCCCAGGGCGTGATCCTGGAGTCCTGGGATAGAGTCCCACGTCAGGCTCCCGGCATGGAGCCTGCTTCTCCCTCCTCCTGTCTCTGCCCCTCTTTCTATGTCTATCATAAATAAATAAATCTTAAAAAAAAAAAAAGAAAGAAATCACATGATTCATGGTTATTTGCCCCATAAAACAGGTATATACCAGGCACTTTATTTTTTATTTTTATTTTTTTTAAAGGCAGACTGCCACGTGCAGCGCCTCATTTGGATGTGTCTGGAGTCTTGGAAGCTTGACTACCCTACGTTCTCCTACAAATGGACCTTGAGAGCTTGTTTGGAGGTTCTAGCAGGGGAGCGCAGCTACTCGTATACCCTTGACCGAAGAACGGTCCTCCTCTATTGGGGATGGTCGTCCTCTTCGACCGAGCGCGCAGCTTCGGGAAGGACGCACATGGAGCGGTGAGGGAGGAAGGGGACACCCGCCTAGCCAGCCAGATCAGCCGAATCAACCCTGGCGATCAATGGGGTGACAGATGTCGCAGCCAGATCGCCCTCACATCCTACCAGGCACTTTAAGAGTTCTGAAATATCACCAAGAATATAATTATATACTATAAGCTATTTTTATGAGAACAAATTTAATGTATGCTATTGTTAAACTTCATTGAAGCTATCATATATGAAATATTTACTATACATTGTATATGTTTTCTGAAAAATATTTCTAACAACTTATAGGGAGAATTTTGGAGTGAAAGATGTAGAATTCTCAAACATGAATTCAGTGGCTCAAATCAGACATGAGAAAGGTACTTACAGTTAAGTACTTTTTTCATGCTAATAATAGAGATTATTGTCATATTCAGTTATTGAGAAGGGTATAAGAGCTAATCCAAATCACTTTATAGGCTTTAAAAAATGATTATACAATGCTTTATTTTTATTTATTTATTTATTTTGTTTGTTTTCAAGTAGGCTCTGTGTCTAGTGTGGAACCCAATGAGGGGCTTGAACTCATAATACTGATATCAAGACCTGAGATTGAGAGTCAGATGCTTAGCCACCCAGGTGCCCATTATACAATGCTTTAAATCACAATATATTTCAATTTCTTTGAAAAGAAAGAAATATAGTTATGGCCTGGGATCTAAAGTATCAAAATAAACTAACATAAGCTTCCATTTATAAAATTACATTTCATTTTTCATTTCTTAGGAATCAAACTTTACTTTTTCTTGGCCATATTGCTCTCCACACATATTAAAAACAAACAATATGTTTCCAAGCTTCACCTGCAGCTAGATGTGGCTATGACTAAGTTTTGGTCCATGGGATAAAAGCAGAAGCCATGTGTGAGGTAGACGTGTTCTTGACTTGTTCCACCTGGACTGTGTTCTAGCTAGCATCCATCTTGGTTTATGAGATGAAGGTGAGACTCTAGGGATACTGAGGCAAACAGCTGGAAGGAATCTCAGCCCTGGTTGATTGCAGAGTGGCCTTAACACTCTTAACAGCACTACATTGCATTTCTCTTATTTTTATTTTCACACGAGAGAGAAGTATAGTAATACCTTGTTTAAGTTACCATCCGGTTTTCCGTTATGTGCAGCCATGCCTAATAACAATTAATATATATATAAAGAATTGGTGTGCTTCTCAAGTTTCTCTATTATCAAGAGCAGGCAAAGTATATTTACCGAGTGGTGAGTATTGTGCATTTATCCTGATCTCACTACTGTGGATTTCTAGAATATGCTGATGAAGACACATTTGCCTTGCATGTTTTTTTTTCCCAAAGAACAAACACCCTCCCTAGGAGACTGTAAAATAGAGTAAATTGTCATAATAAATCTAAGACAAGCGCCTGCATTATGCCAATCAGCACTGGCATAACTTGAGCTAACTAAAATATTTTTACAAAAGTCAGCATGGTGGTAAATAAAATGGCCTGCAATGCCTTTAAATTCAGACCAGACTGAAACAAGACACAAGAGGTCACATTTTATATGTCTAACTCTGGAGAATAAGATCCAAAATTAGAATGAAAATATCTTCTCTGGGTTCTCTCTTTTTTTTAAACAAACACATGACACTATTTATGGTATATTTAAACCTACTACAGAAAAACCAAATTTGTGATATCAAGTAAGACAGGAAGAAAATTTAGGGGAAAACACTTAATTTGCTTTAAGTGCTATGCAAATCTCTCTTCATAACAAGTATATTTAAGGCACATTGAAAGGGATATAATTATTGAAGTAGTATACCAGATGTTTTAATATTAGAACTCCTATTTATCCTGAGTCCTGATATATACAACTCATTCATCAAAAACTATGCTTACTTAAGGCTGAGAATTTAAGTAGAAATACCCAGCCAGGTATGCAAAAGGCATTTTTAACTTGCACTTTTCATCTTCACACTAAGTGAAGCTCATTTACAGGATTAAAGGATTTAAAAGATTCACAAAGTTTCTGGTATGCAGAGAACAGACAAGAACAGTAAATCTGAAGCCGCAAAGGATACAGAATTGCTCTAAAAATAATTTCCTAGCACTATTCAGATTACAATAAGATAGATATTTTGGGGATTACAAGACATTTTAGTTTTCCACATTTTCTGTTCACTCATATTTAACAATTCCATCTAATTTCATATTTATTGAAAGATTTGGGGGAAGGCTTGCCAGCCAAGTAGCAGTCTTATGTATAAGGCAAAAAGCTGCAAACAGAATGAAAAAAATGGTTTCAATTGTAGAGCAAGAAAGCCCCAAGGGCAGAAAATGAGGATAATGGGAAATGGGAGGGGAAGGTTATAATGAGAAAGACTGCAAAAAGAAATGAGAAAAAGCCCAATTATAGGTATGTTAAAGGCAAAAATTCTCCTGCTCAAAGAATATTCCTTTCAGACATGTGCTTGTCAATTACAGCAATTCTGTGGCACTGCATCCTTTCAATGAAGCAATAATTTGATTGAAACATGCTGTGAGAGATTAACATGCAGTGATTATAATCAACAAATTGCCATTCACGAACATTTCTTCCTCACACTTAGGAGACTACCTGAAGTACACACTCTTACAGAAAAATCACTTTTTTTTTTTTTTTTTTTTCTGATAGGATGCTGGTTTTGTTTGAGGAAGGTGAGCACAGCATTTTAAAATGCAGACAAGGACATCTGATTATCTCACTTTAAATTTTTCGTAGGTCTAAGGAGATGATAACACACAGGATCTCTGAGACAGAGAAAGAGAAAAGAGGTTTTTTTCATCTTATAATATTGTCTTAAATAGTCTCCAGTAACTTTAGTTGCTGATGTTACAGTAAAACTAAGGTCTTCCTAAAATTACTAGATTGTCATCTCTACTGACATAGTATCTTGTCTTCCATGAATTTTGGAATATGTTGCTCCTTCCAACTTGCTACTCTAAAAAAACCTGGCTTATATCACACATTTAAACAAGTTTCTAGAAATAATAGCTGGACACTGACAAAATTGTGTTTGCACTAAAGTATAACATTAAATATGCCCCCAAACCCAAAACTCACTAGGAAAATATGGTAATTTTAGAAACCCTGAGATTTGAGAACAGCTTTTTAAAGGAACAAAATCCCTCTTTCTTTGAAAAGAACAACAAAAAAGAAACAATTTACAAGAACAGAAAAATCAATATCAAACTGAGAAGCTATACTATAGAGATTATTTTTTTTAAGATTTTATTTGAGAAAGTGCAAGAGCATGTGTTAGAGGGAAAGGGAGAGAGAATTTGAAGCAGACTCCATGCTGAGCGCAGAGCCCAATGTGGGGCTCAATCTCATGATCACAACATCATGACCTGAGTTGAAACCAAGTGTCAGCTGCTTAACCGACTATCCCACCCAAGCACCCCAGTACTACAGAGATTCTTAACAGGTATACATTGGGAAGACAGATTATAAAAATATTTTATTTATTTGAAAGATCTAGAGAAACAGAGAGAGCGAGCACGTATGCACACAGCACGGAGAGGGAGAATCAGGTTCCGCTGAGCATAGAGCCTGATGCGGGGCTCAATCCCAGGACCCCAGAATCATGATCTGATCTGAAGGTAGATACTTAACCAACTGAGCCACCCAGGCACCCTGAGACTAGATAAATTTAAGCCAATATTTTATTCCCTCAATAATAAAGCTGAAGACTCTCAGGGCCTTATGATTCTATGTGAACTTTGTATCATATCAGACAGGGCCTTTACAGTTTATACTTGAAAATATTTTAATTTTATATATTCAGATTCTTCGAAAATTGACAATTCATGTACACTTGTGGCAACTTTCCATGTACCAGAGTATTTTATTATTTGTTATAAATTCTCTAGCCATTCTAGGAATTTAGAAATTTACTGAACTACAAAGAAATACCTAAGGTTTCTAACAGTGTGTCAAATTGGGCATATGAGGAGAAGGAAAAGCAAATAAAATGTAAATAAAGAAAATAAAGCAAATAAAATGTGCAGAGGTGAATGAGGGAGAAAGTCCATCTATTTCTATATCTTCCATACTGATTGCAGTTTACATAGAAATTCCCTCATGGTTCATGGATTGAGGACATCAGCAGCAGGACTGACTTTATAGAGACAAGAGTCACAGGTGAATTTCATTTAGACTATAGTGTGAAGGAAACTCAAAGACCCTCTATCTCAACTCCAGGCTCTAGGACAATATCTTCACTCAAACGATCAGAAAGTAGTCGATATTTTTCTTTTTTTCTTTTTGATATTTTTCTTAACAGTATTCAGAGGGTGCCTAGTATAGAGGTGCCTGGTGGCTCCAGTTGAGTGTCTGCCTTCAGTTCAGGTCATGATCCCAGGGTCCTGGGATCGAGTCTTGCATGTGGCTCCCTGCTCAGTGGGGAGCCTGCTTCTCCCTCTCCCTCTGCCTCTCTCCTGCTCATTCTCTCTCACTCTCTCTCAAATAAGTAAAATCTTAAAAAAAAAAAAAGTACTCATAGAACAAAGTCTAGAAACTTGTTGAGATGTTCAAATTTTTCACTATTTGTATAGTTAAGAGGCTTAAGATTTAATTACTCAAGTAATTCTTGCTCCTCATGTATCTCATTTTACATTTTTTTATCTTCAGATCCTCTTGAAATTAATTTTCTGTAGCCCTACAACATTTTAGTTTGTTTCTGCTGTGCTCTAGACTTCTAGTCGAACACAAAGTATTGGAAGAGGTCATGTGAATTAAACATGAAAATGACGTAATTAAAAGAAATGCATTCCAATGATCTGTTCTCATTCAAACCAGAGATGTGTGCCTGGAAAGTATGCTGTACTCCTACTTATATCTTCATCCATTACACACCTTCCTTTGCCCACTGGTTATGCGGTAATGAAAACTTCCACATTTCCATTATTAATCAGTGCATGTTAATGACCTTATGCTTCAGCTCTGTCTCACTTCATTTCACCTTGCTTCATTACCAACAAGAGTATTAATTAACCCACAATCTACTGGCAGCATAAAAGCATCAATTCCCTTGTTATCATACATAATATCACATGTTTAAAGGTGGTACAAATAGATTAGTCCAGATGATGAACACCTCAAATAAAGTCCACAGTCAAAATCTGATTTTTAACCACTTCCCATGTGAGCAGTCTGACAAAGCATCAATTGGTATTAGGACTTCTTCCTCCACACCCCTTCTTTGGTAACCTCAGTGAAGCAGTCAGCTCACCAGTGGCCATCCAGGTCACAGCAGGGAAACCAAGAAGCAGGCCTTTGTGCTGAATATTAAGAGTGCTCTTAAAGTAGCTACTAAAGCTCTTGATTTGGGGTTTATAGCTGGGGTTGAATGGTAGATTTTTACTTCAATTATGCCTTTTATCCATGACTCTAGTCACTAGGAAAAAAAAATGATCTCTGAGATAAAGCCAGAGATACACCTGAGTTCATTTCCAGATTCAAATGATCATTCTATTTGTGAAGCAGTTTAGGTAACTTCTTTCTACTTTAGCTTCTATATCCATTTAGTTAGAGACAATTATCCTTGTACTAAGATCCATGGAATGGAGAGGACTTTGGATAAATGGAGGGTTATCTGGAGTAACTTTCAAATCCTGGCTCTCCAATCTGGAAGGGTCCTCAAACAAAATGTGGCCTAAGTCCTCTGCTTTCATAAATGAGACAACTGTGAAGAAAACTTCCACACAATTCTAATACCTCATCATTTGTCAATATTAATTTTTAAAGTCTCCCAATGCTCAATTATGGCCGGAGAATACATCACATTCTCCATATTTGCAATAGGAAGGGAAGCTAAGGGAACTGCCAAAAAACCAAACCAAAGCAAACCAAAGCAAACCAAAGCAAACCAAAGCAAACAAAACCCAACCCACAGTACAAACATTATACAGCAGAGCAGTAACTATATTCTAACACGAACACTTTTACTTCTTGGTCTCTCTTGTCAGCACTCGGGAGATTTTCACTGTCACCATGGATAGCTATTTCAAGCTTTTGCTTTATCTGGAAAAGTAAGCCTTCATTGAACAGCAGTGCAATGCATCTGAGGCATACCCAGGGCAGCTGGAGTTGGTGCTAATGAATTTAGTCTGCTGTTGACTTTTTTACTAAAGCATGTCTACAAACAAAATTAACCTGATATTTAAAAGTGGCAGTTTCATAAAGCTGAAGAAGACCTCAGAAGGCAACCTAGTCTAGTTACTTGTTTATGAAAAAATTATTTTCACAGGTCAAGATGGTAGAAGCCTGATATCAAACATTTTCATGGATGCAGATTCTATGGCTTATAGTCATAGCTAGCACCATCCAAGGATATGTATACATACTTCAAATTTCTTTTTTTTTTCTTCAATTAAGTCTATTTCCTTTGGTTCTGAACTTCATTGAATATAACCAATAGTTTCATGTTAATTCTTGAAAATACCCTTTTTTGTTTTTTAACAAAAACAAAATGGAGCCCACAACCCTGAGATCAAGAGTCAGATGCTTACCCAACTGAGCCACCCAGGTGTCCCTTGAAAATACTTTAAATACATTAAAATATCTTCAAGCTTATTTTTAAAGTCTCGTAGATATAGTTATTATAAAATACTGCCTGTAATGATTAGCATTTTTATTTTTTTGTGATTAGTATTTAATATTCACCATTTCTCTATTTGCTTTTTTGTCTGAATCTCTGTATCCCCACATCTAGGACAGAGGAGTGTTAAAGGTATTTGTAGAGTGAAGGAATTAATTTTTTCTAAGGTATTCATTCATGGGCATACACGAATTGAGTAATTAAAAATGCACAGTTGTATTTTATCATAGCAGCAGTGTATAAAGTTAAAAGTAAAGAAATTACAGGGGGATGGCTAGTGTAAGAGACAGGAAGTAGTATATTTCACCGCTGGGGTGAAATATACACTGCCACTTTTCCACGGCAACAGACTCTTTCTGAATATCCCAAGATGGCTTGGTAATACAATTTTGTAAATGGATTTCACTAGCAGGTGATAAATCAAAGCCATTCTTTGAAAATGTTATAGCATAATTTTTCAAAGAGCTTAAGAAGTTTCCCATTGAACAAGGTTATACACAAACATATAAATCATCACCAGGTATGGCCACTGAGCATTGGGTTCCAAGCTTCCTCCTCCATCAACATTCTAACTGCCCTACGAATCCAAAGAAATGGTGCAGTAATGTATGTAATACGAGGGTATTACTTGTGTAATGGCTAAGTGATGTGGTGATTTCAGCATAAAAGGTTCTGGAAATTTTCTACATGAATTCTAAGGTCTTTCCTCCAGATCTAGAATTTATGGTTCTGTGACATTTTAAATTCCATGGTTCTGTGACATTTGGAAAGAGGTTGATATAGATTCCTTTCAATCAAGGTGTTTTAGTGATGAAAGATCTCTCAAAGATCATCTTTTGTATGACTTGCTTAAGGTTTCAGGCTAGTTTATTAATGGAGCCCAGATCTGGGACTCGAGATCTCAGAATCTCATTTTAGTACCCTTTCTACTTGGCTATGTTCATGTTCTCCTTTCTTAATACATGCTTCTTTGCAGAAGTAAGCATCTTGGCTGTGAGACTCTAGGGCCACCCAGGGATTGTTACAGCACAACAGAGCCCTGGCAAAAATCCAAATGAGTTTTATTCATTATCTATCATCACCTCCTCATTTCAAGGGTTGAGAAATTCAACAGCTGTGTGTCCAGTACCTCTATCTCCTCTGATTGTTTCCCTTTTTTTTCAAAATTATTTGTGGGTGGACCAGCAGTGCAGGTTTGTGAATTTTGAACTTCTTAGGCTGCAGAGGCAGGGACCAGAGGACATGAGGCTGACCAGTGGACATTAAGCTCTGGAGAGGAGGTGGGGAATGGAGGGGAAGTGGAAGAAAGGGGAAATGATATCATAATGCCCCTAACTCTCTGAGGCAAATATATATTTGTAACAATTAGAAACTTGGAATAAATCTTAAAAAGTTGGGGGAGGGGAATGAGATAGAGTCACGGTTCTATCTCCCTGGCTCTCACATCTGGCTCCATATTAGCATCAGCGGGGAAGTTTTAAAGTCCATAAAATTTAGGCTTCATCTCAGGTCAACTGAATCAGAACCTCTGGGGTGGGACCCAAGTATTGGTATTTTTTTTAAGATTTTATTTATTTATTCATGAGAGACAGAGAGAGAGAGACAGAGAGAGAGGCAGAGGGAGAAGCAGGCTCCATGCAGGGAGCCTGACGTGGTACTTGATCCTGGGTCTCCAGGATCATGCCCTGGGCTGAAGGCAGTGCTAAACCGTTGAGCCACCCGGGTTGCCCAAGGTATTGGTATTTTAAAAAATGCCCCATGCACCCTTAATGATCAGCCACACATAAGACCCACTATGGCATGTCTATTTGTTACATGCCATTACAGAAATAAAAACAAAAGATAAATACAAGATAATTTTATGTGTATATTAATTGCACAAAATCATGAAGAGATTTACCATTATCTGAAAATTTTCTGTCTAGCCTCAACAACATTTAGCTCTACATAAACTATGCTGCTACAGTCACTGAGGTCTTTGCCACCTGGAAGAGGAAGCCTGGGACAGAAATGCCAAACATCTTTCCAGAAATCCTAAAAGGCAAGGAAATCAAGGAAGATGTTCACCTAAATTGTCTTCTATCTTTCCAATGATCTTCCAGTGATCTTTCTATGATCAGGAAAAAAGCATTCCTTCATAAGAAATACACACAGAGCACTTAGGACAGGCATGGTGCCAGCCAAGAAGAAGACAGTAAAGTTCATAAAAAATTAGGTGCCTGTCCTAGCTATCCTTAAGTTTCTGTCAGTGCATTGCTCTAAAAAAGCCAGTAAACTGGCAATGAAGATTAACCTTTGGACTTTATTGATTGAGTGAGACACCCCTATAACATAAGCCAGGTACTTTCACAGAGGTTGTTATCTTGTTACAAAGGTAAGGGACTCTGGTTCTCAATGATATGCTCAACCTATGAGGTGCTGCTGAAAGCAGATCACTAATGCTGAGGTGCCCACAATCAAAGCAGGCATTTCCACACCAAGTACCCATCCACGGAATATGCTGAATGACATCCTCATGAGTAACAATACCAGCCACACCTTGAAGAAAGCAGGTCAAGCCCAATAAGAATGAGTTGGTTGGCTTTACCTGTTCCTACTATCCTATTCTCTGTTCCCTTGTTTTTCTTCAAAACCTGTGATCTTAAGTGCATTTACTTCAAAAGGACGAATAAAGAATAAGGAAATGGAAGAAAAAAGAGGGCAGCAAATCATGTTATTTGCTCTTCTGTCCTCCCTAAGGTGGACCTGTCATAATGCAGATTCAGAGAGAAAAATCAATAGGAAGATTTTTCCCTATGCAACCCATCCAATACATAATGTTTCCCCGGCTTTGAACCAGAAGTCGTTATTCCCAACAGCAGCAGCTTTAAACAAAACAGTCTATCTTTTCCAGGGAGGGGAAAGAGTTAAACAGAGGAGCAGGAACCGCTGCAGACCCCACAGACTAGGGCTCGCTGGGGGGAAACTCACTCTTCCAACTCTCCAGCTCCTCTATTCACAACTCCTTGTTTTTCTTTCTCCTTGCCTGCTTTGTAATTCTCCTGGGCTGGAAATGCTCTGGGATGTCTACCCTGTGATTTCTACCCCATATCTGGGAGGATGAAAGATGGAGCTGCTTGATTTTTCTCTACCATTCCAAATATTTAAGCCAGAACCTGAACTTGACAGAAAAGGTAATATTTGAAAGCTGCTTTAATCACTTTCCAGGTTCATAAATAGGTGTCCAATAGCCAGACTCAAATAGTTTTTCCATTTGGAACAATGAAGAATCATTTATTCATTCATCCATTTATTCTACAGCTATTCCTGGGAAGACTCCTTGGGCCTGGTCCTACAAGGGAGGAAAGGTATGCATAGAGGAGATTATGAAAACATTCATGTGTAGATCTATTCACTTGGGAAAACCATGAGTAAGTCGCTTTTAAGCATCTCTAATATTTTTGCTTTGAAAACTCAGTTTGAGTTGTTGATAGAATAACATGAATTGTTGTTTTCTATAGTCGCTTCTTGATTCAGGTGGCGAGAGGATTACATTATATCAATAGCTCTGGCATTCTCCTTCCTATTCCGTTCAATTAAGTCAACGTTTTTCCACTTACACATTCACATCAATTAGTAATCACTTCAAATGCTCCTCTGTGAGTGCAGAAGATCTGTTCTATTGGGCCTTGCACTTACATTTTCACAACTAAGTGACTTTTGTGGGAAAGAGATGGGAAATTACTCACATCTCTTGCTCCGTTATTTTCTCCAGCCTCTGGTGGGTACAGGAATGTAAGAATCCAGAACAGGCTCATCTAGTCTCCAGGAGAGTTTATGTCCTCCCATATACCCTCTTCCTCCTCACTGCCATTGGGGCCATGTGGACGAGCACCATATGGCTCCAGCCAGCCCCATATGGTTCCCTCTCCCTAAAAGGGGTGCTCGAGAACATAAAAACGCTGTTGTATACTTTTATTGCAGCCCCTTCTCATTTTCCTCCATCTGTCTTCCATATGTTTATACGATGCTATTAGGCTCTTGCACACGTAGGCCTTTTATAATGAGGGTTGCCAGCCTGACCAAAATAAAGAACGAGAATTCACCTCTGTCGGTAACAAGGGGCCTCAATTACTTTAAATATGTGATTCATTTAGTATTCAAACTAGGACAAATGAATAACCTCCTTTCTTCAAGTTGCCCATGAAATTCATTTTATTTTTACATATATGATATTTCTTTCCATTTTAGCAACAAAAACCACATAACGGCTTTTCTGTTCTATTTTCTCCAAGTGCTGTAGGTGAAGTTTTGAAGAACCACATATGACTTCACTTAGGCCTCCCTATTACATGCACATCAATCTTTCTCTGAGTTTGACTTTTCATTTTTATAAAGTTCTCCGTTAATCACAGGAAAAGTTGCTACCATGCTTTCTTTCAAGTGTCACTACAAAAATTTGAAGTTTCATGTGTCCTCTGAAAACTCTAAGGAAATGAGTAGGAATCAGGAGAGGCTGACCCCAAGAGGCCTCTTCAAGCTCTGCTGAGGGCAAGCCACTGAGCTCTGGTCCTCTTTGCTTTGCTGAGCACTAAAAGTGACATATCTGATACAGGGCCTGGTGCAACAGTCACTAGACACCATGCACAACACTGTTTCCAGCAGCAGGCAACTCCTGGCATTAGCAAAGTAATCCGAGTGATTTCTCATTCCCAGTGTTAAATACTGGGACTTGCTATGGGCACCTAGGCCATCTTTCTCAAAACAAAACGAAACAAAACAAAACAAAACAAAACAAAACACCACTGACAATCAGAAAGAAAGAAAAAAAGAAATCAAGTGAAGCCTAATACTGGCTTTAATAATTTTTAAACTTACTCATATGACCTAGACACAAAGTCTCACATTACAGACCAGAACTGTGGTGCTATTAAGAAGAGGCAAGCATACAATCCCCTGAAACATCTATCCACATTAAAAGGTGTCCTCTTTGGGGCAGATTATTTGCCTGTAATCTAGTTCAAACCACCTGTGTAAAGCAGTCTGGTAATCAGTACATGGAAAATTATGCCCGTTCCATGATGATTATATCTGATGAAGCGGAACACGGGAATAGTGCTCAAATGCAGAAAATATTAATCAATAGACATAGAAAAACAACTCAGCAAATGCCATGAGAATGTTTTTCTTTTAGCCTGTGTATAAATGGCATTTACTCATTTCTCCCACCTTAAACATATGCAAAGTAAAGTATCTATTTGAATTTTGAGATCAGAATATAACATTACTGTAGGATAAGGGATTGAGTTACTTTCCTTTTCTTTTTTTAACCCACTTACATATTTCATCCAACTTTGTTTCTCTTCATGTCCTTTATAATGCAATTTAGAATCAGACATCAGTTAGGTTCAGACAAAAAAACTAGTGAGACCTAAGGAAACTTGCTCCCACCTACACAGTCATTTCACAATCCTTCCTACAAGGGAAAAACCTAAGGTGTTACTCTGCAGGAATTCAACCTACAAACACCTTTTATTGATGCAGTCAATGTCATGCCAAGTGTGGGCATCACAGGTGCTCTGGTAACAGCAAAAAGTGCATTTCAGTCAGGAGATCAAGTTACAGAATTGAGGCAACAGCCAGAGGCCTATTCACTGGAATAATTGTTCCACGCTGGAACAAATGACAAATTCTGGTGAAGAGAAGTATGTACTTGCCCTTTGGTGATAAAGGAAGCATGGTTAGGTTGTTTTGTAGATGCAGTGGTACTGTTCCCCAAAGTGCAAGGGTGACAAAGCTAAGTGGGTATTTTGCTCCCAGATTAAACAGAAATTTGGACAAGAAGTCTGATCAATAAGACTTCACTGAATTATAGTTTCTGGATTGCGAAGCTGTAAGTATGAATATTCTGCACAGCAGGGCTTGCTCTGAGCAGTTTGTAAATCACCTGGAAAAGGGCAGAAGTTGCTGCTAAGCTTCTAGTTGCTGAGTAGTTACATTAATTGTTGACGTTTCTGCAGAGGCTACTCCCCTCAGCTCAGTGCTTCCCAGAGGCCAGGTGAATGCTCAGTCCCTGGTATTTCTTCCCAACAAACACTGGCTATAGAAATGCTAGCCTCTTGCCAATTGCCTTTAGGTGAGATTTGGTCAAAATTGCCCAAGACACTGAGAACATCTGCCTTCCTAATGTTTTCTTTGTACAGCGACTTCCCAGGTGGCTGCTCAGATCTACATGTGTCCATTTACTGGATTGAAACAAAACAGCACGAGGCCAGGGGGGAGGCGCACAAAGCATATGCCTCTTCTGCCCATGCTGGGTTCCCCTGCAGTGGGAACCTTGCCCCTGAGGGTCCCGACAAGGGGCAGCTGCAGCTGCAGGTCTGGAAGCTGGAGACACCCCCCCCAACCCCCGCCTTACCTGTTTCTTTGTCCTGGACTTCTTCCAGGTGCAAGTCATTCAAAAGGTGCTCCAAAATCTTCTCCGGGGTCCCGGACACGACCACGTATCTGTCAGAGAGCAGAGAGTCCACCGAGTCATCCTCGGTAGAAGACTGCGAGCGGCTGCTCCATTCATCGTCCTCGTCCTCCTCGTCAATGTATTTGAAATAAGGCACATCGAAGGTGGGCAAGGGCAGCTCTGGGTCCGAGAGCGCGGATTCCTTCCTCTCTAGATGAGGGTCAAAGACCCTCAGCCGGGAGCTGCCCATTGTGATCGGCTACTAACAAAGGCATCCCCTAAGAGCTCAAAGATCTTGCCATCTCCGTCCTTTCGCAGGGAACTGAGTCCATCTGGCTGCCAAGAGCTCTGCAGTCAGCTAGAACGCTCGAGAGGCGGAGAGAAAAGAGGGAGGGAGGGAGGGATGGGAGGCAGCGGGAGCGAGTGAGATGGAGCGAGAGAAGGGGAGAGAAGGGGAGCCAGGCAGGGCCGGGAAACGCGCTGCGCTGGGGCGAACTCACCTCCAATCACTCTCGGCGCTGCCGGCCGGGGGGGCCGGGCCACAGCCCTGCACTTTCTTCAGCACCAGGACGTTCCGCTCCTGCTCCGTAACCTGAACGGTCGCCACTTCATCATCCTGCATTCATTGGGGACCGGAGCGACCGGTGGGATGAGAAGGGGAGAGATAATTAGGCCAACAAAAACAAGAACAAAAAGAACCCCCAAACCAAAACAGGGGCTAAACTGAAGCTGCGTTTTCTCCAGTTGCTTTCCACCAGGATTTCTTTAAAGGTTAGGAAAAAAATGAGAAGTCCGGGCAAGAATCTCCCTCTAATGGTGGAGTGTCCAGGCTCAAATTCTACAGACATGTAGACTATCAGGGAGGCATAAAATACTGTAAAAGGAAATGGGAAAAAAAATAACCAAAAGTGGGACTAGGATTCAGAAAGCTCACTTTGAAAACTACCTGAATGACCTGAATTAAGAAATCCAAAGTTCAGAGTTTCAAAAAACACGACATACTAATTGCATATATATTCTCTTTTATCTCATAATGCTTATTAAATATTCACTGTATTAAACTGGAAAGTCATAAATCATTTAAACACTAAAACAATGAGCAAGCCATATTAAGTAGTTATATGAGACACATATTCATTTACTTCACACCCTACTTTAAAAGGTGGGCAAAAAAACTACCCATTCTATCACTTGGTTCATTAATCCCCCCAGACGTAAGATGGCCTTCAAATTTATCATGTACGAGTTTTGCCAGAATACAAGCAAAAATGGATCTCTAGTTAGAATCTCATCTAGGCTGAAATTCGCATGTCATGGGTGAGTGCACTGACTTTCTTCACCTCGGTCCCTTTTAAAAAGGAGAGAAGGCTGAACAATCATTCATTTCTGCACACACAGCTTCCACAGCCCAGAGCCAGCGTGGTCCGCTGACGTGGCTCTGTCAGAGTTCGGCTCACTGCTGACCCAGCTGTGTGGAGCCCGACCCTGAGTGATGAACACTTCCAGAGTATATTGTGTGAAATTCTCCCAGCGTGAGGCACCGGGAAGTGGAAAGAAGCCCAGGAAGAAAGAACCATAAGATGCATGCAAGAAAAGCTAGCTTCTGTATCCCGGAGATTTGAGCAAAAGATTAAAGCAAGAAAAGTTGATAGAAAGTAGGCTTCACCTTAAAAATATCACTTCTTTCAAAAGGGAAACATGCCCTAGAGTTCTTAGCATGTTTCTGCCACCGGCAGAAAATCCAACCTATTATTAGGTGCAAATACTTAAAAAAAGAAAAAAAAAAGAAAGAGTATTTGTTTCCCCCAACAGGTAAAACGTATTAAGTCCTAACTGTACCTTATTAATCAGTTCCACAGATCTATCAGGGCTGTCAAAATATTTTATTCACCTTGCATAAGAATTGAGGCACTAATCTTGCCATAATTGTCAACCAAATCAGTGATACAATTATGACTTCAAATGCTGATGTCCTGATTCCCAAGAAAATGTAGAGACAAAAATACAAATTATCGGTCACTCTAAACAACAATATAATTTTATGATAATTTAAAATATCTTTTAGTGGCAAATAATTTTACTATGTAAAACTGGTGTATTACATTTCAGCAAGGTCAGACGCTCAGTTACTGTGGCAATTAATGTTGGATATTCATTGTTAAACTCCCTGAGGACGGCAGTGTGACTCCTGTAACATGAATACCAATGTGTAATTGCTATCTTTCATTTCTCCAAAGGGGTTCTTTTGTTATCCATGTAGTTGAAGTGAAATAAGGTGGCTGGAGAGAGGAGCATATCTTGACCAAAAAAAAAAAAAAAAAAGGCAGAATGTGGGTCTGGGATCCTGAGACACACAGAAAAAAATAATTCACTCAACAGTAGATTTGAAAGGACAAAAATCTTTCCCTGGTTTTCCTCTCATCGTAAGCCAATATTCATTTTATATGAGCCTGCTGTCATTCTGAAGTACATTTTACATTCTACATGCACGTGATATATGGCATTATTAACTTCCATGGGCCACGCACATACATATGGATGGGAAGGGCTTCTCTAATGTCTGTGTAACTAATATGTATTACAGGGCTGTGCAGAGAGCAGCCACACTCTGCTGGGCAGGGAAATAGCTGAATCATATTGATGTACTATCAATAGCATCTTATGTCATACTGATAGTTTCCATTTTGAAAACCTGTTAAAAAATAAAGAGAAGAAAAAGCCGAAAAATCAATGTATAAAGGGAGATGTAAGTTATCTAAAATTGCCGTGAAAACATAATAATCCTATGCATTATATCTGGCTTTCAGAAAGGAAGGTAATATGAACGCCTCATGACCCATGCACCCTCATCTAATTGTTCTTCCTGAAAAAGAGCGGAGTACCATGGTAGAGGTTCTGAGTATGAAACTTTGTTCTGGTGCTTGCTTGGTGAAGAATAAAAGTATTTAGAGGTCTAATGATGGAAAATTGTTTAGTGACAAATTGTGAAGTGCAAGTAAGGCATTAAAATGCTTAATTTATAGTCAACCACTCAACAAATGGCGATGGTGTCTTATGGGTAAGGCACTGTGCTGGATATGGAGTAACAAGCAAAGATGAGCAAGACAAGTCCCTTGCCCTTAACTAACAAGTTAATAGGTTCCCTGTCAACATAACTGTGGCTTGGCAAGCATCTGACGATGAGGCCAAATGCAAGAGACAGTGCCAAGGTTGAACCCGTGGGATTTGATAGTCAAGACGACCGCAAGTGACAGAGAATGGCAATGCCATGAAGTGGGACAAAAACATATAGAGACATCGGTTCTGGTGAGACTGATGCATCTAGTTTCAGACAAGTGATGTTTTAGTATCGATAACATATCATGCTATAGATACTTAGCAGTTAGAAATAATGAACTAGGCTTCCAACAGAGATCAGGGGCAGAGACAAATTTGTGAATTATTCAAGTTTTGGGAGTGGATGAGATTGTTAAGGGGGATCAAGAGAGAAAAAGAACTATAAAAATGGAAATAGGGGAAGAAAAAAAACCCCACAGAAAGTTGGGGAATAGCTGGAGAATCAGAGTCTTGAGATTATGAAGAAGTCAAACCAAAAAAAAAAAAAAAGAAGTCAAACCAAGATGAGCCAGGAGAACCTGGAGGGCATGGTGTCAAGAGATTTAAGGAAAAAGCTGGTCTGATGCTGTCAAGTTTACAAAGATAAGTTTTTGAAAAAGAAATGACAAGATCACCTTGGTCCGGGATTGAGAAAAGAAGGGTTAAGATGTGATTGAATTGGGGGGGGGGGAAGTGCAGAGATGGGCAAGACCCCTTCCTGGAAGTGCATTATGAAGGGAAGGGGTCAGACTGCAAAGTCTGTGTGGCTGTCGAAGGCAGCAAGGGGAGAGGGATATGGAGAAGAGGGGACAAAATCAGGAACACAGTACAAGAGGTAGGTTATAAAAGGTTAAAAATTCTTTCCCTCAGAGAGTTTCAAGGGAAGGAGGATAGGTGGAGACTTAGAAAAAAATAAAGTAGGGAACATCAAGAAACCAAGTAGAGCATATGAGATGGCTTCTATCCTCTTAGTAGAGTGGGGATTGGAAATACCTTCTGGAAGGAGGGGGTTCAGGGTGAAGTTGGTGGACACATGGCTTCCAGGGGATAAACAAGTTATGAAAAAGAGCATTTCTAAGCAGCTTTGTGGACCGCTGAGGGTAGAAACACACATTGATGGTTATCTGCCTTTCTGCTGAAGTGCTCACAAACCTTAGGGGAATAGTCAATGATGGGGCACAGCCAGAAGAAGGGGTTGGCAAAGGAAACAACAAGGGAAGGGCTTCTGGGGGGTGGGGAGTCAGCATACCATGAATGCAGCTCATCCCCATATAGTGTCTGTCTGGCTAGGGAAAGCAGTGAGCCAAGAAAGGAGTTGATAAATTGAGAAAACATGGAGCGGCTGAGGATAAGACTCCATAGGAGCTAAGGGACATGCAGGGGGTGGACGAAGAAGCAGGTGGAAGCTTTGATCAAGGAGGCAAATATCTCAAGTGGGGCAGTTCAGAGCGGTGAAGACTGAAGAAGACCAGAGGAGTCCCTGATACTCAGGAGCTAGGCCGGGGCCTCTCCTGTGAATGCCAGTGACTGCAGAAAACTGACATCAGAAAGAGCCAGGCTCTGACTAGGATGGAGCAAGACAAACACAAGGCTCCATGGTAATCACACCTGAACACAGACAAAGCATGAATGCTGGCCAAGCCAGAAAACACCAAAAAAATCCAGATAATGAGCAACTGCTGCTTCTTTCACAATGAGCACTTTGGTTTTTCTAGTCTGCCTTGCCTGGAGATAAGACTTAAGATATCTAGTCACAGAGTTACCCCATTTTCTGATGGCAAAGCCCTACTTCTTTAAACCCTCCCCCAAATCACTGGACACAAACCCAAGTCCTATGAGTCCTTTCCCCCAGCATTGTCTTATACTGAGTTGCCCCACAGCTCCCCACCGTGTGAGGTCTCCAGGTCAGCAATGGGCAACAAAACCAGCCTGTCCAACTATGGCTGTGCTCTTGGTGGCCTCTGACTAGAGGACATTGATGAGAGTTATCGGATGCTGCCTTGCCACTGGTATGGAGCGGTATGGACATGATGGTCACTGGAATCAAGGATTAACAAAAAGCATTCTGGGAGCTCCTAGGTGGCTCAGTTGGTTGGGCACTTGCCTTTGGCTCAGGTCATGATCCTGACTGAGATTAAAAAAAAAAAAAAAAAAAAAGCATTGCTTTGTCAGGGTGATGAGACAGTCATAGATAGGAATGTTCCTGAAAGTGACTGCAGGAAACAGGGCTCAAAGGATGGTAAGGTAGAAGATAGATAATAAAGCTACTGGGGAAAGTAGAAGAGCATCTGGAGTGAAGGAAAGATGACCTGAGCAAGTTGCACAGGCCTTAGGAGAGAAGGGGCTTCTGCAGGTACGACAATGATATGGAAGGGGCACAGGGTGGATTCCTAGAAGGCACCACATTTCTTCATGCCTTTGCCCATAGTGTTCAGCCCTGCTTTGTATATGCTCAGTGAAAATTCCCATCTCTTCCCAAAACACATATGAGCCTCCGGGTGTGCAGAAATCAGTTCTTTCCCTACTCTCCAGAAGGGATGCTGGGAAGAAGAAGAAATTCCAACAACTGGGCCAGATGGAGTAGTCTTCACAGCTTTGTCTGTGGGATGCGATTTGGGATGAATGGGTAGGTGTGGAAGGAGAGGAAATGCAAAACCAAACAGGTGTCCTCAGCTAAAATGGTGTATGTAGGGGGGATAAATGCTAACAGGGAAGGCTGATAGATCACAGAACTACAGGAGCACTGAAAAGAGCCCATTAGGATAATGAAAACAAAGAAAGCCTCCCAAGTTGTCCCTACTCCTCATCTTTGTTCCATTCTTTGGGCCAGTAGCTCTATTTCCTTTTTCTGGCTACACTACTATCGTGCCTGTGAATTCTGAATGAATTATAGAACCAGTATTTTTTACTTACTTTAGACTAACTTGTATGCTTATGGTAAGCTTTTGTACTTCTAAATCAAACTTTTTTCCTTTAATTTATTCACATGAAAGATTTATTTTTAGGATGAAAATACCTAGTAAATAATAAAAATATTAATCTTTTAAAAAATAAAATGAAGAATTGATACTCATAGTTTAGCAGGTCTTAACTTGTATTATCCTGAACCAAATTTCTGACTGTATTTATATTTTCACTTATCACCAGCACTAGCAAGATAAAGTGATTACTAAGGGATTTTTCAGGCTTCCTGGAATTATCACAACTACTTGCTTGATTTTTCCATTATCACAAATAATGGAAAATATTCCTCTCCCAAACTCTCACATTAAGCAGCCACTGGTATTCTCTATGGCAATTGTGTCCCTGTTGCTCTATGAATGTAAACTCCTATAAAAGCACTTAACTGGGGGATTCATTGATGGGCTTTAGGGACTCAGAGAACCCTCAGAAAGTACCTAAAGTTTTTATGTGTAGGCACATTTTTCAAGGCAGAGTCAAGAGTCTTCAGTCTCACTCAAATCTATGAACACCAAAGAGTGCAAACCATTCCATATGATGGAACTTTCATTTATCACCTCACCTAAGAAGTATTCTTTGTGAGTCCTGCCACTAACACCCTCCATCCAGGTGAGATGCCCAAAGAACCTGGTCATGATGTCTATCACACTGACCTCTATTCATTTGTTCTCTCTGTGTTCTCTAGTAAATGATGACATCTTGAGGGCAGGGACTGTGACTTCTATCTCTCTTTCTAACACACAACTCAGGGTACATGATATTCATTTGATAAAGGTTTACTGTATATACAAATTTTTAAAAATATTTTTTTAATTTTTATTTATTTATGATAGTCACAGAGAGAGGGAGAGAGAGAGGCAGAGACACAGGCAGAGGGAGAAGCAGGCTCCATGCACTAGGAGCCCGACGTGGGATTCGATCCCGGGTCTCCAGGATCATGCCCTGGGCCAAAGGCAGGTGCTAAACCGCTGCGCCACCCAGGGATCCCCTGTATATACAAATTAATGAACAAACGAGAAGGACTGAATTGCCTCTAAAAAGCAGAATTCTATGTTGTAAGGCTCAAAGGTTATTCTTCCTGAAAGGCTTCCCTCACCCTCCACTTAGTCACTTTTCTATTATAATGCTCATCATAGTAGCTAATTGTGCTTTGAACATGAGTGTTAGAATTACTTATTCCACCTACTAAACCAAGCTCCCATGCAACTAACATATAGTAAGAGGCCATGTAACTTACACAGCATTAGGAAGGCATTCACTCCCAGCAACTGCACTGCTGGGGATTTACCCCAAAGATACAGATGCAATGAAACGCCAGGACACCTGCACCCCGATGTTTATAGCAGCAATGGCCACGATAGCCAAACTGTGGAAGGAGCCTCGGAGTCCATCGAAAGATGAATGGATAAAGAAGATGTGGTTTATGTATACAATGGAATATTACTTAGCCATTAGAAACGACAAATACCCACCATTTGCTTCGACATGGATGGAACTGGAGGGTATTATCCTGAGTGAAATAAGTCAATCAGAGAAGGACAAACATTATATGGTCTCATTCATTTTGGAAACATAAAAAATAGTGAAAGGGAATAAAGGGGAAAGGAGAAAAAGATGAGTGGGAAATATCAGAAAGGGAGACAGAACATGAAAGACTACTAACTCTGGGAAACGAACTAGGGGTAGTGGAAGGGGAGGTGGGCGGGGGGTGGGGGTGACTGGGTGACGGGCACTGAGGTGGGCACTTGATGGGATGAGCACTGGGTGTTATTCTATATATTGGAAAATTGAACACCAATAAAAAATAAATTAAATAAATAAATAAATAAATAAATAAATAAATAAATAAATAAATATTGGGGAAAAAAAAAAAAGGAAGGCATTCACTAAATGGTACTGTCCCTTGGTCTAGGGCATATAAAAAGGGGGTGGACATGAACAGGTCAAACTCTGAGATAAATTGTGAACTAGGCAAGGTGTGTATTTTGAAGTTGTTTTTTTTTTTTTAAAGATTTTATTTATTTATTTGAGAGACACAACATGAAAGAAAGAAAGCACTAGCGGGGGACAGGGGAGGGAGAGGCAAAGCACCTCCTCGCTGAGCAGGTGGCCCAGTGTGGGACTCAATCCCAGAACCCTGGGATCATGATCAGCCCAAAGGCAGACACTTAACCGACTGAGCCACCCAGCACCCAAAATGTGTATTTTGTACCTGCTAATCTCCCCATCTTGCTCAGCCCCAAGTGCGATCTTTAGCAACCTCATGTGGCTAGTGCTCCATCATCAAACCCATCTGAGGTAGGCAGCAACACAAAGCTTTTCAGAGGGAGAACACAAAGAATCACCTGGCTTGATGCCATAGCATTTAGGAGGTCATATGGTAGTACAAGTTGCAATGCTGTTTTCCCTCAAGTTTATGGAAACAGTACCTGAAAATGCTAACTTATTTATAGGAAGGCATTTGCTATAAACTGAATGTACCTCCCCTCCAAAAAATTCCTTTGTTGAAACCTGACCCCTAGTGTGATAGTGTCTGAAGGTGGGGCCTTTAGAAGGTGATTAGGTCATGAGGGTGGACTCATGAAAGGGACTGGTAACTGATAAAAGAGCCCCCTGAAAGTTCTCTTACCTCTCCTACCTTGTGAAGACACAGTGAAATGATGGCTATCTATGAACCAGAAAGCAATCTTTCATCAGACACTGAATTTGCCAGTGCCTTGATCTTGGACTTCTAACCTCCAGAACTGTGACAAATAAATCATCATTTTTTAGAAGTCACACGGTCTGTGGTGTTCTGTGATAGCAGCCCGAATGGACTAAGACATAGAACCAATAGCTTGTTAGGATTCCTTTCATTGCATGACCTTCTTGGTCTAACCTTTATTCATCCGACAAAATTCACTTTGAGAATCGCCGCCTCCAGGAATGCCTTTCCCTTCACCTCCAGTCTGATTTGGGGGCCTCCTCTGTGACCCTATGGTACCATGTGACTCCTTCTGATTCTGCATTTTGAGGAGCACAAAGCGACAGCTGACTTATGGGGAGGTACCAAAGCTTCAACTCTGAATTCCCAAAGAACAGCCAGGTCTTAATACTTCACAGATACTCAAAGAACACTGCATGAATAAGTGAACAAAAAGATGAACAGGTAAGTGTGTGTTTTAGGGTTGAGGCTTAGAAAACAGCACCTTAAAGCTCAAAGCATCTGTGTGTGTTTCAGGGTTGAGGCTTAGAAAACAGCACCTTAAAGCTCAAAGCATCTGTGTGTGTTTCAGGGTTGAGGCTTAGAAAACAGCACCTTAAAGCTCAAAGCATCTATTTATAGCAGTGAAGTCTGATGGTGCTGATAAGCAGGGGACATTTTGCTAAGAGGTGCTTGTCCTAAAGGAGGGTCATCAAATTACCCTGGTGGTAGATGATACTGGCTTGTGCTGTTCTGCATCTTGACCATCAACTTAAGGTGAGGCACTCAGACTGGGTGAACTTGAGAAGAATAGCTGGCATGCTCATCAAACTGGACAATGATAAATAGAGGCAAGGGGTTACAGATCAGATCAAAATGGCCTGCTCTAGTTCAGGGTCTTGGCCTGAGGGTGGTTCATGTGAAAATCACTTTAAGGTAGCTCCAGGACTTAGCCACTATCTAAGAGAATACATGATCAATATTTTGTGAAATATAAAAATCACATGATTATTAGTTACTGGACCACACAATGCTAATTCAATTACACGTTATTAAGAAAGAAGGAAATAGCACTGCCATATGCAACAAGCCAATTTACTAGGAAGGGCAACAAAGAAAAGATCAAGCCAAGACCCAGGCAGATAAATCTACAACAACAAGCATTTATTGAGGGTCTACCATACGACAGGCAATGCTGAGAGTAACACATCCGTTATCCTATCATGAACAACAATTCTATGAGGTAAATACTACTAAAACCGCATTTTGATAAATCTTTGATAAATCTTGGCCAAGAAAGATCACAGAGCAAGGGTGTGGTAAAGCTGAGACTCAACCTGGATAGGCTCAACAACAGAGTTCTTAACCAGACCACAGATGTTCCCCTGAAGATGGTCAATAATGCACATTATAGACTGCAACTATCTGAGGGGACTTGGTTTACTCTGGTGCTGCTAGCAAAAACAGGCCAATCTGCTTGGGAGTCAGAGAACAGGTGTGTCTGAGTCATGGCAAAGCTCAAAAACTACTAGGATAGCCAGTTTTCAGTTCTAGATGGCCCATGCGATTTGGAAAAGCCATCAAGGGACTGAAAAGAGAAGAGGGCTGAAAAGGATGGAGCATAGTATCAGGACCACAACTAAACCAGCTAAGGGAAGGGCAGAGCTCAAGAACTACCAAAGGGAAAATGAACTGCTGGCAGGAACAGAGTTACACATGGTCAGTATCTGAGGAATCTGAGACTCTGGGCTCCTGTGCCCACACCACTTGGGTCACAGAGACACGTAGGTTAAGGCTGTGGGACTTCCAGTGCATTAGCTGCCTTGGGCCGGATAGCTTCAAGTACTGTGCAGATACTGAATTATACACTCTAAAATGGGACTTTCATCTTTAAAAAAAAAAAAGGAATAAAAAGAGATACCCAAACCAATCCAAATCTGGGCTGTGATGAGCCTGTGGGCACAGAAGTTTGTTGACTAGGATACACGGGGCCCTCCACCAAGAAGCTACAAGGGGTTCTAAGAAACATGTCCTGTGAGGTACAGTTCATGTAGCTGGAATGTCTAAGAAAGAAAAGCTTGGGAGAGTGAAACCCTGGTAGGTAATTTCCATTCTCTGAGCTACCCTTCCTGTTGAAGAAAAAGCCACAGGATTACTCATGATGTTCTAGAAAGGTGACCTCCTATTAATGGGTGGCTAGATAAAAGAGGCTGATTGTTTTTCAATTTAAGGAAGTATCAACAACAGAGGTGGAATGAGCTCACCCTCAAGCTGGAGCAGAGCCTGTCAATAGTATTACGGAACAAGGGAAGATGGTTCTTCAGTGAGAGAGGGGGCCAGACAAGATGACCTTGGTATCTTTTCCAGCATTAAGATTCTACAAAAATTCAGCTGTTTTGACTTTACTTTTCTCACAAAAGCCTGAAATATTGGCTCCCCTAAATAGGAGAGATGCACATGATTTAGCAGTATCTCGTCTCATCTTGTACTACGGAAATTCACACACAGCTTAGAAAACCAGACCACTAATGCCCACATCTATTCTTGTACCGTAAATGTGGGTACAGCAGAATTAAAATACTTATCTGAAAAAAAATCTCCCCAGCCAAAAACAATTTTGTCTGAAAACAACCTTCATAGAATTTGCTGACAAGGTATCTCATGATTCTTTTTTCTCATGGAAAAAAAAGTAAACAGATTAAAAAAAAAAAAAAAAGGTCAAAAGAATATTGCTGGCAAGACAGACCTGATTAAGAGAATACAGTAAGAGAAAGATTAAGTAAGCAGATGTGTGTCAAGGTGAGTGGTGGCTTGGACTTACAGGACCACAAAGTGCTGACCTGACAATTCCATCTTTGCAGAGGCTATTCTGGCAGAAAGAGACTATTTAAATAATGATCACTGGCTCCTTTTGCTCAACCTCACAGGTATTAAGATTGATAACCTAAAGCCTAAATGGAACTAATAGGATTCATCATCTCCCAACTCATAAAATCTAGGTATAGTCTGACTTCCATGGGTATGAAAGCAACACAAAGCTGTGAGTGAATGTGACCACACTCCCACAGGAAACTGGTAAACACATCTGGATGGAAAGTTCTGGCTGCTAGAGGAGAACCATATTTATTAAATTTCATTGCCTCTAGTAATTATTATGATATAAAACAAGCTGTCTAAGAATCCTAATCTTAGGGCAAGCCTAGGAATTTGATCCCAAGGCCAACTTCAGTGAGTAAAACTACTGAACAACAAGAGCAGAAGAAATGGGGATAGACTGAAATATCTTGAAATATAAAGTCCATATCTTTTTATCTCAAGTATATTGCAATATGCTGTATTCGCTTGATGGATTACTCTGGCAAAAAAAGGAAGAAGAGGGGATCCCTGGGTGGCACAGCGGTTTGGCGCCTGCCTTTGGCCCAGGGCGCAATCCTGGAGACCCGGGATCGAGTCCCGCGTCGGGCTCCCTGCATGAAGCCTGCTTCTCCCTCTGCCTGTGTCTCTGCCTCTCTCTCTCTCTCTCTCTCTCTCTCTGTGACTATCATAAATAAAAAAAAAATTAAAAAAAAATTTTAAAAAAAGGAAGAAGAGAGGCACACTTAGCTAGAGTTCTGAAAAGTGTTTTTTTTTTTTTTTAAAGATTTTATTTATTTATTCATGAGAGAGACACACACACACACAGAGGCAGACACAGGTAGAGGGAGAAGCAGGCTCCATGCAGGGAGCCCGGTGAGGGACTCAATCCCGGGACTCTAGGATCATGCCCTGGGCCGAAGGCAGGTGCTAAACTGCTGAGCCACCTAGGGATCCCCTGAAAAGTGTTTTATTTATTTATTTATTCATGAGAGACAGAGAGAGAGAGAGAGAGAGAGAGAGAGGCAGAGACATAGGCAGAGGGCGGGACTCAATCTCCTGGGATCACAACCTGAGCCAAAGGCAGATGCTCAACCATGAGCCACCCAAGTGCCCTCTGAAAAGTGTTTAATGAAGTGACTATGTACAGAAGTGTTGGTAGTTTAGAGGAAATTAACCAAAAGTAACCAGCCCAGAGGGAGATCTTATCCACCCTTGGGCTTGAAGGGCAAGAGGAAAAGGGTGAGGGCTGGATCCCACTGAAAGCTGGAGACATACATGAGAGGCTCCTGGGGAGGAGCTACAGTCATGGAGAGGTGTGGTCATGGTCAGAACTGCAGGAGGAAGTAGGACAGAAGTGAGAACAACAAACACCTTAACCTCCCTCTCCCTCTACACTTTGATCTCCCGCAGTGGCTCCCACTGGTCAGGTCCCTTTTGTAGGTAGCAGGCAAGAGAGCCCAGGTGATGCAGTCAACAGGAGTCAGGGCCAGCGGCACAGAGCAGAAGTGGACACGGAGGAGAGGATGTGAATACAGATGATGCAGCACACCTGACCTTTCTGTTCCCAGGGAAGCTTGGGTCGACTCACCATTAATAAGCCCCACATAAGTCATGTAGTCCAGCATCTTGCTTCAGGAAGGCAATTCCAAAATCTAGCAGCTTTTCAGTAGGGTATGTCAGTTATTTCTTTACTGACCTAATCTAATTCCTGCATGCTTCCATGTCTTAACAATCTTCCTATATCAGGTCATTGTAATTTGGGTCCCAAAATGTGCTTCATACCCGACACTGCCCAGGTGACCCTTGAGAGTTATTAAATCATGCAGATGTCATTTTTTACCATAAAAGCTTAGATTTTGAGAAATGTTTCTCGGAAGGTCCTCCTCTAGTTCCAGTATAAAAGTTATCAGTTGAGGACCAGATTTGGGGGTGAGGATGAAAGGGAGAACAGAGGACAAATGGCAGGACATGTTCTAGCTGCATGAGAACAGGGGTTTGGTCTGTTTTGTTCTTTGTGCTGTTGTCACCAACCAGAACAACAGTGACTATTCAATGAATGAATGGCCTGTCATTATGGATGAGTATATAGATACTATACATCAGAATGGCCCAGGTCAAGGACAGAGAGATGGAGAGAGGTAAGGAGGCAGAGGTTCAGCCACAGAGGGACTCAGTCCAGATAGTAGCTTAGGGTGGAAAGGAGAAATTCAAGCTACAAGTCTACAGAACAAAAAGACAAGATCTAGACCACCTGTAGTTAGGAACTAGTGCTCCAAAGTCAGATGTAGGCTAAAAGTCTGGTTAATGAACTCAGTTCACCCATCACAGAAACAACACTTGATTCTGATTTGGAGATTTTCTGAGCCAGGAAGAGCCCTGTCCTCACACAGAACTTGGGTTCACAGCTGCAGAGGTGGCCTCAAACTATTCTGAGTGGACAGAAGTTACAGGCTTTGCCTCATCTAGAGTAAAATCCTACAACCATTTAATAGCCATGTTCCAGAAGAATAAAATGTACTTCCCAAATCCCAAACTGTTATTTGAAATATGAGGATATTATACCTCTCAGAAATTTCCAGGGAATAAAAAAGACTGTGTATGCAAGAGGCCTAGCATAGTCACATCCAACTACCCTTTCATCATAAATGACTAAAAATAATTTAATAATCAACACACCTTACTAAACTCCCTTCCACCAGACCCCATGCCAGAAGTATGATCCATTTCTATTTCATTGGTAATAATAAATTCTTAGCACAAAAATTAAACTCAGATGGTGACAGCCCTTCAAAGAACCTATGACCTGAATCCAATTCACGGATAGTTACCAGAGTGAAGACACACCTGCCTGGGTTCAAATCCTAGACTTGCCACTTACTAATGAGGAAGTTTTAACAGGATTGTTCTCTTTCACCATCAGATTTCCTGCTTGTGAAATGGGATAATTATTGACCCAAACATGAACGCCAGACATAGAGAAAGCTCTCAATAAATGTATGCAGAGTAACATACAAACTGTAATGTAACTGTATGCATCGATCTGTATGCCATGCCATTTTGGTGTATTAACACCAAAATATTACAAATTGAATTTGTATTGGGGCCTTGCTACAATTTCGTTCACATGTATGTATGTTTAAGTATCATCCATATTGAAGGAAGTACAAATAATGCCATCAAACTTTTTCAGTTGCATTGAAAACCACTCCCTATGGTGCTGTAAGCATCACAGAGAGCCAGAGGCCATCACAGCAAGTTAATGACAGAGCTCACTGTACCTGGAGGAAAGAAGGCTGGAAGCCCTTCTGCTAGAGATCAGGGATCAGGATTGAGAAAATCGATCATTCTCGTGGGAAGGCAGGATTGTTTCACCCTGGCACCCACCTCACCCCCTAAATCCTAAGTCTCACTTGCCAAGAAACCATACCTTTCTAGAAGCTAAAATCCAAAAGAAAGGAGACAATGAATTTCAGTTGTCTCTGACTCTTATATTTTTAAAATAAAATTTCAAGAGTTAGGTAATGTGAGGAAGTAGTCAGCATCCTTTAGCATCAGCAAATCTAAAGTATAAACAGGATAAAACACCAGCAGCAATAAGCAAGGTGTGATGTCAGCCATGGTCACTGCGGTGAGGGCCTTAAACGCCAATGTTTCTGTTGATCTTCTGTCCCAGATATGATGGTCATTTCATTCTGCTAAGACTCATGAGTTACATACATTCTCCCTGGTTAGTGGGCCCAAGGAAATAGACAAAGGGTCAGCTGGGAATCTCTATGACCCACCTCTTTGCTTCTGGAATTAAGAAGTCTAGGTCAAAAGGCAATTGAAGGAACTGCCTTGTGCATGCATGATCTGATAGAGGGCTATTTGAAGGTAATTCAGAAGATAGGAGGATGCTTCAAATTCTAAATTAGATCTGTAGGCATTTCTTAACATGTGGAAGAATAAAGGGGGAAAATATTCAATGATTAGGGTCACTGGGGAAAAACTGTCAATATTTTGAAAATGTGAATTCCATCAATCCATGCAGACCCATTCTTTTGCAACACACCTGCAAAAATCTGTGATGACTTTATAGTGCAGAGAACAGCTCTTATTTGTACCTCTCATTACTGGCTTATCTTGATGGCTATCAAATACAATATGTAGGTTACCTGAAATTTAGGAAATTACCTGAAATCTTTCTTCCTAGGAGATTTTGCAAAAATAACAAATATAAATGTTACATAGATACTTTCTAGTTTCCAAATATTCTCAAATTATTCCAAGTGTGTGTGTGTCTGTGTGTATGCATGTGTGTGATATACATGCAAAGTTATTCTAAGGAGAAAATATCTCGACACTCTACCCAAACAGCCCAGAGATGGGATAAAAACCTATGCTAAATTATGACTCAAACTAGGTTTCCACATTCTAGCTGCAGATATACTTGTCACTTGGGGTTTGAATAATTCACAGAAGCAGTTTTATAGAAGTCTTTAAAATCTGAGTAACAAGAGGATATTATGGATTTTTAGAGCAGCACTTCATTGCTAGCCCTGACTGTTTCCTATGGCTTTGACTTCTTCCAAATTCCTCTTGTAGGAAATTCAGTTGTTTGAAAATACTTCTTGATTAAACTGAAGTTACTTGAAAAAGCTAGCTCTTAACTCTGAATAGACGCGGCAGAAGTATTCTTCAAATTTAAAAAGTAGTGAATACTTGAAATTTGCTAAGAGTAGATTTTTTAAAGTGTTTTCACCACACATATACACACAAACCATGTAACTATGTGAAGTATGGATATGTTAATTAGCTTTATTGTGATTATCACTTTACAATGTATACATATATCAAAACATCCCATTGTACGCTTTAAATACATATGGTTTTTATTTGTCAATTATACTCCGGTAAAGCTGTAAAACATATTTTAATAAACACTAAAGAAAGTATTAAAAAATATGTTTGGAAAATGGAAAGGTTTCAAGTCCAGGAACTCTGTAACTCTTTCCAAATCTCTTTTGTGTGTAGCAAATGTTTACAGATGTGTGCATACACATGCATGGATTTGTAACTTCAGAGAGGGCAAAGCAGTAATAAAAGAGGCAGACTGGGGCAGCCCAGGTGGCTCAGTGGTTTGGTGCTGCCTTTGGCCTGGGGCGTGAACCTGGAGACTCCGGATTGAATCCCATGTCAGGCTCCCTGCGGAGGGCCTGCTTCTCCCTCTGCCTGTTTCTCTGCCTCTCTCTCTGCGTCCCTCATGAATAAATAAATAAAATCTTAAAAAAAAAAAGAGGCAGACTGAATACTTACCTAAGTTAGGGAATGAAAAAATCCTAGTTAGCATAGCAATTGTTAGGTCATATAACATGGGGGCAAGGAGATACAAGCAATGGAGGTAAATACTCTTGTTTTTTCATGTTTTGTACATTCCTTGGCATTTTTATTTTTATTTTTTATTTTTTTAATGATTTTATTTATTTATTCATGAGAGACACGGGGCGGGGGGTGGAGAGAGAGAGAGAGAGAGAGAAGGGAGAAGCAGGCTCCATGCAGGAAGCCTGATGTGGGACTTGATCCTGGGACTTCAGGATCACGCCCTGACCCAAAGGCAGGTGCTAAACTGCTGAGCTATCCAGGGATCCCCTCCTTGGCATTTTTAGAGAGGCATACTTTTGGTCTCTGCAGGAACCATTTCAGAAACCTCATTTCACAGTGTGAAAGCAGACAGGGAGAAAGGCAAGGTTGTATCACTCCTGGCTTGTTGCAAAACTGTAGAAAGTTGGTATTAAAATACGTCAAGAGAATTTAAAATGCAAAGAAATATTATTGCTAAAACTATTTGAGAGGCAAACAAAATGAGAAGGTAAAAAAAGAGAGACTTGGTTAATATAAGACAAAAATAAATTTGGTTGCCTAGGATTGGTCTTTCTCCCTTTTTTTCTGCAATGGGGCTGGGTGTGTTGGAAGAGAAAATGGACTGAAAATGGACTTCAGTGAGAACACAAAAACATTTCCTATTTTTCTGAGTACTAGTTTGCACTTGGGGTACCAAAGAGGATAGGAATCATTGTAGATAAACCTGCTTACGTAAGATCCTTGCTCCATCAATTGTGACTCACTGAAGATTAAAAGCTCGTGTCTACTCTTTACCAAGTATGAATTCTCCCAAAGATTTGTCTACACTCACAAACTGTTGGTGATGAATCTCCCTGTGTCTTCTGCTTGTCATTTCCAAGTGAACTCCCTGTGGTACAAGCCCTTGCACTTAATGTTGCAAATCTCCAAAGAACTAGAAGCCTGGAGTTGGTACAACTTTGGATTTGTACAGATTTGGTTGGGTACATGAACTTGGGAAACATTTCAAATCACCCACAATTGCCTTCAAATATTGGATTCAGGTTATATATATATAATGTATTATGTATATATAATGTATTACATATATATAATGTATTACATATATTTATATATATATATATATTTAAAGCTTTTATTTAGTTATTCATGAGAGACACAGAGAGAGGCAGAGACATAGGCAGGGGGGAAGCAGGCTCCCCACTCCCATCAGGGGAGCCCGATGCAGTGCTCGATCCCAGGACCCCAGGATCATGACCTAAGCCGAAGGCAGATGCTCAACCACTGAGCCACCCAGGTGTCCCCAGGTCCACAATTAAAAAAAAAAATTACTTATTTACTTAACAGACAGAAAGAGAGTGCATGCATGCATACAAGCAGGGGGAGGGGGAGAGAGAGAGGGAGAAGCAGACCCCCTGCTGAGCAGGGATTTCCCCAAGTGGGGCTGAATCCCAGAACCTTGGGATCATGCCCTGAGCCAAAGGCAGATGCTTAACCACTGAGTCAACCAGGTGCCTCCAGGTCCACAAATATTGATTGAAAGCCTAGTGCTGGACACTGGAGATAAAAGTCTAAACAAAAATGGGGATTGCCCTCAAAGAATAAATTCCTTAAAGGAGAGATATAAATCTGCATTTTTTAAAAGGAGTGGTTAGTTAATGAACTTAGCCAGTATAAATAACTAGGCCACTTTCTTGTTATTTCTAAGAGTTCAAGGCAGTAAGATCTAACATTTTTTTTAGTTTGTCATTATTTGGGAGTTGCATTTCTCAATCGTCCTCAGGACATTCTGAACTCAAAAAACAATTCCAAATATTTAATGGCTTGACATGAAATATAACTATGATATCCTGAGAGCAGAGATACTCCTAGCTGGATATGCTAGATTGGCCATCTGTCCCATATCAATGCTATTTTAAAAAGAGTAAATTTTTACAAGTTCTATCCACATGAGTATTTTTAGAACATAAAAGAACAGAATGATTCTTGGCATTGATAGGCATGTTCAATCAGAGTGAAAAATGGCTACTGAACGCCTCCTGGGTAATCGATTATTATCCACTATAAAATGGTAACAACTTCCCAAAGTTGTTTGAGTGTTCAACACTCAAAAGTACGAATGTTTTGAATTTAGCGGCAGTGGGTGGTGGTGGTGGTGGTGGTCTTCACCTTAAGAATTTCAGAGCTAGGGGGATCCCTGGGTGGCTCAGCAGTTTAACGCCTGCCTTTGGCCCAGGGCATGATCCTGGAGCCCCGGGATCGAGTCCCACGTCGGGCTCCGGTGCATGGAGCCCGCTTCTCCCTCTGCCTGTGTCTCTGCCTCTCTCTCTTTCTATGTCTATCATGAATGAATAAATAAAATCTTTAAAAAAAAAAAAAAAGAATTTCAGAGCTAGAAGAAATCTTAGATCTCTAATCTCCTAACCTTATAGATGAGAAATGTGAAACTCAAGAGAGGTAATGTGATTCACTAAATTTGTACTCAGTGTATTTAATTTGGAGGAAGTTTGTTAATAGAATTTCAATTCCTCTGGAATAAAATGGATTTAAAAATGCTGGTAACAAAATGGTAAATTAACTGAAGAAAAATTTCATAAACATATTTGTGCCCAAATGGAAGGGTGATTAAGTAAAGTATGCCATGAAAACATAAGGAAAGACTTAGGATGTGTATGTATACTGACATACTGGGCAAGGAAGGTGGAATCATGGTTAGTTTTCACTAAATATTTCTTTCTTGTAGCTTTCTATTATTAATAAATATTCTGCAAAAGGCATGTATTACTTCTACAATTAGTAGGACGATTTTAAACAAAAAAATCTTTTACAAAAATGTGCTATAAATTCCAGCAAGTTGTATGATTTCTATTGTTAAATACCTATAAACCTCTTCGAGAAGTTTGTTTACAGAAACAAATACAATCAGTAAAATAGGTCCAGAGCTATATACAATATACTGTTAAGAAATACATATTTTGTAGTTGGGGCACCTGGGTGGCTCAGCCAGTTAAGCATCCAATTCTTGATCAGCTCATGATCTCAGGGTTCTGGGATGGAGTCCTATGTTGGGCTCCCCACTCATCAGGGTCTGCTTGTCTCCCTCTCCCTCTGCCCCTCCCCCTGTTTGCTCTCTTTCTCCATCTCTTGAATAAATAAATAAATCCTAAAAAAATTGTTTTTTGTAGCTAGCAAGGATAAAGGTAAAGGGGAAAATGGTAAACTCCAACAGTATGTGACTTTCTTTGGACTTGGGATTTATTATCTTTTGCTTTTTATGATTTATATCCTTTCCCAGTCATAGCCCCAAAAGTAAAAAAGATGACGCTTAATTTAACAAATGCCTCACAGAAATATAAGGCAACAATTCTCTGCAAACAAATACCTTATTCAATGTATGCCCCTTTCTTCTGTGTGCCGAGTGCTGTTCACTCTCCTGTCTTAGTTTTCTCCCTCACTAACTGGAGGGTGCCTTTAGGGCTCACTCAAATCAGATCTTGCTTACTCCTGTCTCTGCTCTACTTTGTGTGATGCCTGGTTTTAGGTGCTCAACAAATGCTTTTCGCAATGAATGAAGGCAAGACTAAATTAGTCTTAGCCATATATATTAAAAGTTTGCTCTACATATGAAAAAGAGAAAGTTCTACTGAGCTTAAAAAATTGGTCCTTAACAAAGTTAATTTTGTATGTAATGGCTGAATGATCACTCCTGGTGGTAGGATGCTAAAGAGCTTTTTGGCTGCCACCCACCCTCATCTAGTAGTATTCTTTCTAATCATCTCTATCAGCTCAAGCACGGGAATCCGAGATACACTGCTAATGGTATCACAACTATCACACAAACTAAATGTCTGATAAGGGCTGTTAGCTGCTGTCTGAAGATCTCAGTGCAGTGAGGTAAGTAACCAAATTCCCCAGTGTTGGTGGGTCATTGCATTCAACCAAGGAATACATATTCAATTCACTCTGGGTCTTCCATAAGCTTGCGCCACCTAACTTTTTTTTTTAGGGACCCCTAGGCTGATATGCCTGCAGCTGGCCATCCTAGGTCACTCAGAAGGAAGAGACACCATTCCTGGCTTTTCTATTCTGGATTGAAATAGTCTCACAACCTAGGGTTAGGCCAAAATGGACCAACAAAACTCCCTTTCACTACATTCTTTCCACAGGTTTTGAGGTTGCCAGATGTGGTGCATAAGAGTAGAAGAGTAGAGGCTAGGGCAAAGATGCAAAAGTGGCAAGCCACAGAGGGTGGGGCACAGGGGAATAAGCAGCTGCAGCTGTTGAATACACCTAGGGCCCTCTGATCTCCAGTAACAAGGATCTTTCCAGGGTGTGGTGAATGTTTCTCAGGTCTATGCGTATCTCTTCCCTATGCCAAGATTATGAGTAATACTGAAGGACGGGAATTTGAGATTTATTGAGCTGGGACGGAAATGGAATCTACTTAAAATCAAGATAAAGTCAGACTTGATTGCCAAATTATAATGGAAATGGCATTTAATAGTTCAACAAGTCATGAAAGGTTTCTGTCCATAAGCATCTGGCATTCAAGTGTATTCCTCAGAAGACAATCAGGATAAAATTGGCTCTCTATTTTGTTCCAGGGTTTCTTTTCTTTGATTTTGAGTCGGTATTCCTCCTCATCCAAACTCAAAATCTTCCCTTTACCACCTTGATGGCTTATCCTGTAACCTCAAACCTGTAGGTATAAACCAGCATCAACCTGGGCCATATGTGCCACTATCTCTGCCATTTTATGTTCTGTAGTCTTACATCTTTTAAAATTCCAGTCATGCAAGTTACTAAAGGAGACAGTATTATCTCCATGGCTTCAATTCCCTTCTTGGTTCCCTTGTTTTTAGAGTTATATCAGTATTGTTCTAATACTGAGTTAATTTTTAGATCTCTGACTCCCTATGAGTATTTAATGAGAAGCACTGGATGATCTCATTTATTTTTTGCTGGCAAAATTTTTTGTGCCTGCTTTCAGGAGTTGCTATGTTAATCTTCTGAAAGGGTAACTGCTAATAAGTAGGGGAGAAGTAGTTCATTATGTTTTATGGGGGCAAGGGTCATTTCAATCAGGCTTGCCTCACTTTAGGTCCCCCACAAAATATATCTTTAGGAACCCATATAATTACACACAAAGATTGAATCATAACTTTCTCTAACACACCTAAAGGATCTCTAGTTATTATTTTTATTATTGATTTTTTTCACTTTTGGTAACAGAGGTTAAAAGGTATCTATTTTACCAGAAGATTATCAACGGAAATATTTCTAACCTTTCCTTGTGATCAACAAACTTCTAACAGAATTAATGGATCGTATAGTATTTATTACCCATTCTAGAGGATACTCTTTATAATTCTATTTAGCAGGTTCCCGTTTTTAAATGAAAGTTTTTTCTCATCCAAACAACCAAGACACAGGATATCTAAAGTTCTTTCCGGTGGCTATGGCTCTCAGAGGAAAACTCCAAGATACTCAAACTGATTGCAAAAAATAACGCATCATCACAATCCCCCAACTTGTAATAACTGTAAGTTCACTGAGCAGGGAAAAAGTAATAGCATCCATCAAGCATAAAATTCAGTTTGGGATTTTATTATGCATTGCACCATTTGGGGATCATTAGACTTCTCGATTCATATGAGTATCAATATGAAGTTTGTTTTACCTCTATAAATCCTAGCCAAGGCAAAATCATGAACGGCTTACAGATTCATCTGCCTAAAGTACCATTCTCTCCTCTCACTGACTGCACAGGGCCAAAGTTTTACCTTGATATATTGTACTCTACCCCCACCTTTGCAATCACCAAGATATGCTCTTATGACTCATTAAATTTTCATGAGCCTCCTTACAGATCCCTACCCCCAAGCCACTTCCTGTCATCTTAATTGTCTTATTATCACCATTATTCTCTCCCTCTATGTGTTTCTTGGATCTCCAGGAACCCCTAATCCTTTATTCTGACTCAGCTTGCCTCGACCATGCTCAGCCTTTCCTGGAACCTGAACAAAGAGGACATTTACAGGGTTTATTAAAATTGTTGAGCCTTGTTCACTTAATTATGGACAAATGTACTTTAAATGAATCTGCATGCCATATCTCATTTCTTCATTTTTTTTTTTCATCACAGGGGGGAAATACTGGAAAACAACAACAATAAAAAAAATTAAGAAACCTATTCCAGGTACATCTACGTCCTGTACATCAATTTCTATAGAATAAAACATGTCTTTTCTGCTTCAGTAATGGAGCAGACTATTGTTTTTAAATTAAAGACAAATTTTTATGTGATGAAAATTAAGAAGATGGTCATGTTTTAAGTAAAATACGGGCATTTAACATGATTTATCAGAGAAATATGTACTGCACACTTGCCCACAGTCTGTTATGTTCTGTTATGATATTTTAAGCAATCTTCTATTTTTGCTATCTTAAAACAACATTTAGGGCTGCTGTATGCCAGATGGAATTCTTCCTTTCTATCCATTTCCCATTGCAGAAGGGAAAAAAAAGTTCTTTGCATCTTACATGGAAATCTTTTATACATTTCTTTTCCTCGTCTCTATCAACTGAAGTATTTGAATCACTCAGAAATCACCAAACTTTGGCTGAATCAGTATGAGGTAAATATCATACAGCAGAGTGTATATTTAGAGTGAACATATAAGCCTGTGTAGTATTCATTAACAGAAAGTATTCATACGACATGCAAACTCAAAATTTATTTCTATAAAAACAGGACCCAATCACAGTCAACTTTTTAAAGAAAATGATGATGTAGTGGCGTATTTTAGGGTAAAGCTAATGAACTGGAATTGAGCTATACTTGGACATTCTGTCTTCCCAGGGACATAACTCAAGTCCGTGGACTTGAACTCCTCATGTGAAATCCTAGTTTATGCTGGTGACTGCTGCTTATAAAACCAACAGAAAGGACAGTGAGAAAAGGTAGAGTGTGACCCATTCTTTTTCAAATCCATTCCTGTGCTGCAGCAGAGCAATCTCAAAAATTCAGATGTAATAACCTTTGTCTCTCTTGCTTTAATTCTTCAGCAGAGCTCAAAGGTATTTTGCGAGTAACATACAGTGTTGGGCTTAGCCTGTAAGGTCATGCCTGCTCTGGCCCCCAGGCCTCTCACCCTGGTACCATGCTCTGGTCACTTGGAGCTGGCTGGAGCATCCTCTCTGTGCATGAGCCCTTCACGTCATCATCATCATGCATGTTCTTTCCTCTGCCTGAAACTCCTGTCCTTCCTCATTTCTCCTAGTAATGCTTCCAGGCCTACAGAGTTTCTCCTTCTCAGGAACGTGTGCACATCTCCCTGGACCAGTTGAGTTCCTGGTGACAGGCTTCCACAGCACTTTGCATAACACCTCACAGGTAACTATGAATTCAGCCTCTGAATTTCCTGCAATGTCAGCTCTCTGAAGGCAGTAATGCATCAGGGTGTTCCATGAGAATGGAAGCACATTATCAGCTGCTCCCTATGTTTCCCTTTTCCCCAAGATCTCTTCACGTTTTTATTTCTCCAAGCCTCAGTGGTACACAGTTGTCATGAAGTACTGTCCATCTGTCTCTGAAGGACCATCCTTCACCAGTCTGTGTGTGCATCTTTTCCCTACTTTTCTGTTGTAAAGCATCCATTATAAACTCAAATGGAACTAAACTATCCAAGATTTCTAGTGTTTTTTAATCAGACAACAATCTAGAAGGTAATAATACTGTTGTATTATTAATATTAATGCAGATCAGGCCTTGATGGGAGTAAAAAAGGAAAGAACATATAAGGTTGCCCAGGTTCTGGAGTGAGATATACCACCAAGAAGGCCATAAACCAAAGAAAAATAACCTATTTCTTGATATTTCACCTTAATGGTTTCTCAGTCTGGAGATGAGATGGCTATTTTAATTTTATAAGAATAAGAACCTAATAAACCTAGGAACAGCATCTGCCCCATGGGGAATATAAGATCTTCGAGAATGTGATTTTGATAAATCTAACTGAGCCACCATCACTTTTCTTAATTGGGCCTTTTAAAATAAACTTAAGTATTTTCAGAAAAATAAACAAATACTGTAATGACAAATTCCTCTCCTTGAAAATGCTGAAATTCATTTTTTAAAAATAAATGTCGAGACTTGCAGTGGGCTTCTTGTGAGAACATAAAAACAGAGCTAATGAGCAGATGGCTCCATCAGACAGCACGAGCACATCACTTTCCCTGGCAGTTTGGTTGCCATTTTTCTGGTAAATAAATAAATAAATACTCCCAACAAACCAGACTTTAAGAGCATGTGAAGTGAACCAAACTTGTAAAGCATGCTATCCAATGAAGAAGAGCATGGATTGCTGCATTCGTGAAATATGTTTATCACAGGTAATTCCTTCTTCTCTCTCAATGCCTTGGAAAGTATTTAAACACTTGATTAAATACTGTCTTGGATGATTACTTGTTTTCCATGTGTGAATTTCCCCCCACCTCAACTGTAAACTTCTTAGAGGCACGAACTATCTTCCGCCATTTTTGTGTTATTCTGTGGTCATATTAATCCTGATTGAAAATGAACTAAAACTGTTCATTCAAGAAGTCTCTTTCCTATGAAAAGATACTTTAGTACCAAACCAACAAGAAGAGAAGATTATATTATTAAGAAAAATAACATCATTTCTATATAGTGATTTCTCAGTTTTATAGGTGGGCAGCTTAATATATAATGGATAGCCTATCACATCTGAATTCTGGCTTTGTTATTAAGCAATAATGTTATAAAGTTCTGTGTGTATTTAAGTAGTTTCTTGGTTAATCCAAATTACTGACAAATTTTAAATAATGCCATGGTTGCTCTTAACTTTACTTGACTAGATATATAATGCAAGTTTGAATACAGAATGGTCAAACCACCTTTGCTTTTAGTATTTCATATAGAGTAAAAACACAGTTTTCATCTTATACTTAGCCTTATTTTTCAAAGTGACCAAACAAAAATTGGAAAAAGGCAGAGATTAACTTTTAATAGTTAAAATCAGAGGGCCAGCAGCCAGGATACCCCAAACCACTTCTCCCCTAGTCATCTGTGAACAAGGGACCCTTTGACGTAGGCAGAATTCCAGGATGAGGCTGCAGGAAACAGGGAAAAGGAAGCCCCGGTCGAGGCTGAGTGATAGGGACCCTACCCTGGCAGCGGACTATGCCAAGATTCGGTTTCAAAATGTGCAAAATCCCCTTCCCACCCATATTTCAGAAGTGAATGAGAAAAGGGGAAGGAAGTAGGGTGGGTCCTCAGACTTAACAAAGGAACTGAAGAAAACGGGTGGGGAGAGTGCAGGCTATGGACCGAGTCCCTAGGGAAAGGACTGCTTAGCCCAGCTCTCACATACATTTCACAGATGCACATTCCTGCAGTTTGGAAATTAGGAACTCGGTTTAGCGGCTACTACTGGCATTTCTACTCTACAATACAATACAAATATGTTAGGAGAAAAAACAGTTTTGGCTTTCTGGTCAAGAGTGCAGTTGTATTTCAGAAGAAAAAAGGATCCACCTCTAGGTATATGTATTTATTTATTTTTTAAAGATTTTACTTATTTATTCATGAAAGACACAGAGAGAGACAGAGAGAGAGACAGAGACACAGGCAGAGGGAGAAGCAGGCTCCATACAGGGAGCCTGACGTGGGACTCGATCCCGGGTCTCCAGGATCATGCCCTGGGCCGAAGGCAGGCACTAAATTGCTGAGCCACCCAGGGATTCCCTAGATATATATTTAAAACAGTTATTTCACAGATATGAAAATATGAACAGTTTACATGCTTTTCACATTTAAATAAGGACTCAAACTAAGCAAACACGTTAGTGTTCTCTTGTCTTTTGTCCTTCCCGTAACTGCCACTACCATCACTTCAATACATTATTGTCTATGTCTTTCTTCTAGGGTGGTCTTGGCCATTCCTCTTTCTCAGGATTGTCGTGATGCTCATTATTCCAGTTTCCTGTCCTCTGATCCACCCTCCTTCCAGTAATGATGATAGAGAGATGCACCCAAGAAGCCATCAGACTTGAATCCACTCTTAGCCCAGCTCTGCTTAGTCACTTAGCCTCAGCTTTCTAATGTGTCAAATGGAATAGTAATATTTACCTCATAAGAGCCCCCCCATTCTTCTTTTCTAGGAAAACTAGTAAAACCAAGTTGTCAATGACTTCTCATTATTCTCAATTTCTTTTAGAATGACATAAAACCTTACAGCCCTCCAAATCCCCCGTGGTCTGGTCCTAATCTTATCTTTCACAAAAACTTCACCCCTCATCCCCACTTGTGGTATTCTGGTGACAAAGAATGGCTTCCGATGTCCAAAAATACCTTGTACTTTGCCATCTCTGTGCATTTTCTAATGTTCTCCCTGCTAGCAATGCTTTTCTTCAATTTGAATTATTTAGTCGAACCCAAACTTACTTCAAGTTCCACATCAAACTTTACCTCCACCATGAGAGAATCCTGTTTCCCTAGGTGGAAATTCTCTTTCTAACTTCTATGTATCTCTCTGGGGATTACCAACACTGTCTCCTTGTATCTCAGTTATCTGTGTCAATGTCTTCTTTCCACGTGACCATACTTCTTCAGGGTAGCAGCCACCCCAGTTATTCTGGGTTAATCCTCTATGGCACTGGCTTTAACAAAAAGGTATACTAAATGAATAAATGGCCAAGAGTATTCTAAAATGATAGCTTAGTAATACCAATTTAGACTATATGAGTCAAGGGAGCATCCATCCCTAAAATCACAGTTAATTCTGAAGAGACACCATCATTGCAGCAAATGCCAAAGCTTTGGCTAAGTACTCCAGTTCATTTTGGGGCTACCAGAGATTCTGTCCACCCAAGGTATTTTCAAAAGATCTGGTCTGAGAAGATCGTTTATATAGTTCTCCTGCTGTTAGCCAGAACCCCCGCCTAACAATTTTCCAATGAGAGAAACACTGTGTGCTTTAGCATGTATCTCAGACACCTGAAACATACAGCAGGAAAACAAAAGCAAGGTAAATGTCTTGTAGCTTTTTTTTTTCTTTTGTAGCTTTTTGGCAAAGATGACCAATCATTCTATTACTAAACATAACATATGCCTACCACTTAATATAAAATAACACACATTCCCACCTCCCCAACGACAGTTGTCAAATTTTGCCAATTTTACCATCTAAATGATTTATATCTACAGCCTTCTCATTTCCCATTTACCACTCTGGTTCAGCCTTTGATCTTTCACCTGACTCACGACAATAGTTTTCTAAGGGTTCTCTCCAACACTCCTCTTTTCCACTCATTTTTTTCCCCTAAGCCAATGCCAAAGAGATCTTACAAAGACTATGTCTGATTGTGCCACTTCCCTTCTTTGATGGCTTTCCTTTGCCAGAAAGGCAAGTCTAAACTCCTTATAGTGACTTACCAGGTCTTATACAGCTGAATTGTAACCTCCCTTACAACCCACTCCTCTTTATTCCCCATGAATCACCCAGTGCTCAAGTCATGTGTCTTCTTGTTTGTCCCTCTGCCTTCCAGGCTCTTCCCTGTCCCATTCTGCTGTGGCCATGTGTCAACCTTCCAGGTCAAGCTTGAAAGTCCCCATTTGGTAACACATGCCCCTTCTTCTAGTAATATAATTAGATTAAGACTAGGAAATATGCCTACAAGAGAAGTCATTTCTTCAAAGACTCAATGACCAAATTTTAATCCACTATCACAATGTTTAGACAAAAATAACCCATTTCCATCCCCTTCTTAAAGTTCTCACATAATTTTTGACACTTAGTAACGAGTGTTGGCTAATTTTGCCTACAGCTTGTTAATATAAAATAAGAAAACCAAGGGCTTCCTGAGAAACCTGTGGTAATTATACATTTGAATGTTTTTCTTTCAGAATACCTTGGCAAAAGCACAGAATGAAGTGCTTCTCTAATTGCTGCATTTATAATCATGGCATTGGTCAGTTTGAGAAAATATTAGAAATGCCTACTCACAATGCTCTAAGCTCCTTCTATTTGTAACAAGGTGTACCAGCAACAAAAGCTTTTTTCTTTTTCTATTCAGTAATACTTTAAAGTAGCTTTCTCATTTTGGCACATATGTATTTAAAGGGATGTGATATTCTAGAACTGGAGAAGCAATGTAGTTTAGTAAACAAATAAACAAACAACTCTATGGGTAACTTGGATTCTAACTCAAATTTTACTATTGTCTCCTTAAATAACTTTGGCCCAGGAATGGCAGATGAGGTAGATGAAGCATCTTAAAATTGTAAAAGAAAGGAAATCTGTATGTAACTCCAGGGTTTGGTCATTATTGTTACTGTTATTACAAGAAGAAACTGCAGGCCTGGGTTTACATTAGGTAAACTGTAGCTTCCTCTCTACATCCTGCGTGTTATAACTGAGTTCTCATGAGCCAGAGCAGACAACTGCCATTGAAAAGAGAGCAAGGGAAGGAAAAATGCCAACACTGTACCACCTCATGAATATGGTGAACTCCGTATATAAGCAAAGGTGGAGCTACATCAAATGCCCAAGACATAAATGGGTCAGATAATCTACCAGACGGTTTGTGTTCCTCACATGTTATTGCAAAAAATGTAAGCATCTAGCATCAAACAACCCATAGAGTGGAGCACTGTATCAGTATCAGCCTGGAGAGCTCATTAGTTGAACTGCTGTCATCCTGCAGGAGGAACATGGCAGGATGGCTGAGATTATATTCTAATGAAGAATATTACTAAGGAAGAAAGATCTTGAATATTCACCTCTCCTTACTCTAAGCTTTCAAAGGAAAACTATGCAGCAAAGGCCATAATTCCAACATTTATATATCATCTTTCTTCTCAGGAGCATAAGTACTATCAGAGCTGGTAATGCATTTATATTATGATATTCATGCAAGAAGTAACAAACCTTGTTCTATTTTACAATCTTAAAATGAAGGGTTAAACCTTCCTTTTAGATAAACACAGAGAATAGGTAGCAATAGTAGACAACCATCAGCAAAGTTGTTAATCCTCTACTATTAAATTTCTGTCTCATGTTAGAAGTCTTTACAGTGACCAGCACTGAGTTCTGATTTCTAGCATATATTTGGAGGGCGTGATAGTCTCATTAGCTCTAACTATAATATTCTGGACTGAACTAAATACAAGGCAAAGGCAACACTGGTATCTTTTTAAATGAGCCTCAAGTTGTTTGTGGCATAAGGCTAATGATTTCTAGTCTTGGTGAAGCTACCCTATTATCTGTTTGGCTCTAAAAGATCTTGCCCTACCCTTAGGCTGTCACCGGTTCACTGAATTGAATATGCAATTCATTGCAAAATATATCATTCATTTTAAGGACCAAAAGGAAAGAAAAATGCCCATGGTTAAATTATGATGTGTTTTCATATCAAATCATATCATCAATCATTAAGCCTTACCTTGATTTCAGAGATACTAAAATGTGGGGGGAAATGTGAATTTTGAAATCAATAAAATGTGGTATATGAAAACTGTTGTTCTTCTTCTTAAAATGAATCAAAAGGAGCACCGTTTTGAGAAACTTAAGTCACATACTAGGAAACTTAAATATTCTAAGGACATGACAGAGATTAAGAGTCAGTCTTTGATACAGTCAACCTTTGGGGTGCTTTTAACACTTTAAACAAGTCCCTGGACTTTTCAATAGTACCTAGTGAAGTGAGGGCCCGTAAGATGTCCGCTCTCGCTTAAAGTCAATGATCACCCCTGAAATAGCTCAGTTACAGGGCTTTGAAACTGCTTGATAATTCTCCCTCTTGGGACACCAACTGTTATCATCTGATGTTGCACTGTTAGAGACGTGTTATGTTAAACTAATCAGCCCACCACCCTTGAGAACATCTCCCCTCCCTTTCTGCTCAGTAAAACCCTGGCAATTTGTATTGAGCCTTAGAGCAGAGAAAGCATGAAGCAATTTTTTCCCTTTGGAAACGGTTGGACATAGAATCCCAAGGAAAAATTAAACTCAGAGGAAGACATGTTTATAAGCACTGAAGAGTTTTCCCCTTTGAGCAACCGTGGATAGCTGAGTACGGAGAGCGCAGTCTTACAAACAACAACAAAGTCAATGGACAACAATGTGTAGCAGAAGAAAGTGGTGCATTGTCGTCCCAGCGTGAGGGCAGCATTCTCAGTTCCAAGGCTCAATGTGAATAACTGCTTTCAGGAGAACCGAGCAGAGCAGCCCTTTCCTCCAGTTTAACTACATGCAGACAATATAACTTTTGTTGGAACACAAACATTCATAAGATACTGGGAAAACTCCCTTCTGACTCTCCCACTTGGTGAAAGCATCTATTATCTGTTATTCTGCTCTTACCTATTTCTACTGAGTCAGGATACATTCATTCGGTAACTAGAGCCACGCCATACTCAACATAAAAGTACATCAGAATGTTCTTTCAAAATTCCTATTCCACAAACTATCTGATAGGGTGAAATTCCCAAAGTTGAACTTGAAAGCCATCAAATCAAAATCACAGAGATGCATTCATAGTTGCTTACATGTATTCTTCTATTTCTACAGGATTTATTGAGAAGAATTCTTGTATAAATCCAGTGTTATAAATGGCTGGCTTAGAGTTATGAGCAGCTGTCATTTTTACTAAGGAGGATACTTTTGGGGGGAAAAACACAAAACAAGAATTTAAAATATTTTTTCCTTCAACCACACAACCAGGCAAGAACATTTCCCACCCCTTCAAACCTGCATCCCCAAGAGAAAAAGGGCTTACGTGTTCAGATTTCTCCTGTTCTTTTTTGTCTGCCTGTAGAAACTGACAGTTTTCTCTTGCCAGCTTCTGGACCAGTTCGATTCGTCCAATGTCATCTCTCTCCTGCAGTTTGCACATCACTCCCGCCTTCAAAGTTGGAGAAAAAGCGAAGATATACTTAAATCCACAGTCCCAGGACATGACACCACTGAAAAATTCCCCTTACGATAAGCTCATCTTCTCTGTTGCCTGGATTAAAGCATTTTGGTAAAATATTTTGCCTTTCCAAAACTCAAGTTGTATTATTTTAACCTAGGAATGCCACGCCAAAGGTCTTAAAGTTGAGATCATGTATCAGTCTACTTTAAGAGAGCGAAGGGCAGAGCAAACTAAATCATCTGCTACTGAAGTGTGCTCCTGATATGCCACTATTTGTTCCTGACAGCCTGTTTCCTGTTACATAAGCAAAGCCTCACAAGAGGTTAAAAACTCATGGGAAAGTTAGCCAGGAACCACTTTGACAAAAAGGGTGAAATGATAGAGAGTACTAAAAATAACAGTACATAGTTCCTAATTCTTTTACTCCACCAGATTATTCCATGTACAAATACATAGTTAACAAGAAGATCACAAGATCTTTTTTTTTTTTTTTTTACAACTGGAAAGTTACTACAGGGCATTATTAGCAAAATGTCTCCAATGTTGCATGAAATACTGTAAAAAAGTTTATTAAAAATAAACTGTAAAAAAGAAAGCTTAAAATGTCATCAGGGATTTGAAATGATCCATAAAGCATCACATTTTTTATTATGCCAAAGTACCTAAGCAACAATAATATGAAGCAACAGAATCTAGGACTTCGATTAGAAAAGAAGCTGTTCATTATAACACAAATTATGAACTGTTTCTGCTCAAATTCTTTTAAAAATGGTTCATACTGACATATCAGGACATGATCTAATGAGATTCCTTGACAGTAGCAGTCAAATCATGGAATCTTTGTTTTATGCCATGCAACTTACAGGATTTGAATGGACTTAGCAAAAGGAGGGACCAGCAAATGATGCTCAGCTTCATGATCTTAATGGTGTGTGCCAAAGATATCCATTTTGTTGAGTGGGCATCAACAAAATGGGATCATCTGTGCAAAACAAGGACTATCTCTCATTCCCATGGGCAAGAATAGCTCCTTATCTAGCAGCTTTTGCAACAATTAGGAAAAAAACAAAAAATTCTTCAAGTGGCCCAAATCATAGATTCCCAGGAGATAGCAAGTGGAATTCCTCCACCAAAGTCAGATATTTATTTTTAAAACATCCCTCACAAGTGATCCTCCAGTTCATCTCCAGGGTTTCTTGCACAGGGATCTCAGTTTATCTTAAGACAGCCTGTGCACTGTTGGAGAGCCACAGTTACTAGGAAGTCCTTTACCATACTAAATAAAACTCTGAAATCTTTCAACTTCAACCCAATGAGTACTAGTCTTGCCTTTTATTTTAAAAACAAACTTACTTACTTACTTATTTATTTATTTATTTATTTATTTATTTATTTATTTATTTTAGAAAGAAAGGGAGAGGAAGAGAGAAACCACAAGCAGATGCCCTGTTAGTTAGTTAGTTAGTTAGTTAGTTAGTTAGTTAGTTATTTATTTATTTATTTATTTATTTATTTATTTATTTTAGAAAGAAAGGGAGAGGAAGAGAGAATCCACAAGCAGATGCCCTGTTAAACACAGAGCCTGATGCAGGGCTTGATACCAAGACTCTGAGATTACAACCTGAGCCAAAATCAATAGTTGGATGCTTAACCAACTGAGCCACCCAGGCACCTTTTTAAAGTGCCTTAGTTTTGCCTTTTAAAGCAACTGAAACTTTGTCTATTTCTTCCCAATATGATAATCTTTCAAACATTTAAATACCAATATTTATTATATTCTCCTTTTAATATTGCCCATATATGCCCTCCCAGCTCCCTATTTTATTCATTCATTCATTTACTCACTTATTCAACAGATGTTATTTGAGCAACAAACATAAGCTAGGAGCTATAGGTTCTAGGGTTAGAGTACTGAACAACAACAAAAACAACTGACATGTCATAAAACTTACATTCACTAGGGAATGTGGATTATATAACATAGGTATATCAGGTGATAATATATGATAGGAAGGAAAATAAAGCAGGGCAAGGGGGAGAAATGTTTGGAGGTGTTATCAAGATAGGCATGTCAGGGAAGGACTCTTCAGGAAAATGAGATTTGAATGAAGATTTAAAGGAAGTGATGAAGAGTGTGTCAGGCAGAGAAACAGAAGTGCAAGGGCACTGAGGCTTGGGTGTGACCGGCATATCCAAGGAAGAATAAAGAGACCTTCATGGCTGAAGCAGAGTTGGTAAGGAGGAGACTAGTAGACTACCAGAGATGTGATGTGGGACCAGATCACGTCATGTCCTCACAGGCTGCATGAGGTGTTTGGATTCTTTTTCTGAACAAGATGGAAATCTTTTAGGAGATTTTAAATGTAGGACTGGTATCACGTGGCTTACATTTTAAGAAGATCGTTCTGTCTTCTGGGTTGAGAAAACATTGGGTGGGGAGAAGCACCTGAAACCAGAAGATCCATAAGGAGACTAGTCTTCAGAGAAGAAAAGTCTTAGAACTTGTGGTCGTGGGGGAGATGGGGAGAAGTGGTTAGAATTTGAATACTTTGAAAAAAAAAAAAAGAATCTGAATATTTTCGAATGGTAGAGCAACTGATTTTTGTCTTCAAAGTATTTAGCGTGAACAATTGAAAGGGTAGGGTTGTCACTTACTGAGATTAGGAAGACTAGGGAAGAAGGTCTGGGAAGGAATATGCCTATTAGGAATCTAAATGGTGTTCCTGGGTTGGCCATTTGAAGGCTCAGAGGAGAAGTCTAGGTGGTGATAGGAACCTGGGACACATCAGTGAGGATGGTATTTAAAACCAGAGAAATAAAAGAGGTTACCAATGGAGTGATGTAAACAAAGAGAAGAAATCCAGTAACTGAGTCCCCTGTTTGGATATTGGAAAGACAACAAGTAGTCAGAAAAGGGGGCTTAGAAGGAGTGACTCTGGGAGGAGAACCTGGTGAGTACTGAAGAAGGAGTTTCAAGGAGGAGGGAGAGAAAAACTATATTAAATGTTGCTGAATTTTCGAGTAAGATGGGTTTGAAATGATGGATGTTGAATTTGACAGAAGTAATTGGTGACTTTGATGATCTTTTTTTTTTTTTTTAATAGCAAAAAAGTGGTAAGGGGAAAACCATATTAGCCTGGGGTTCAACAGAGAATGAGCAACGACTCTTCTGAGGAGTTTTGTTACAAGCAATAAGACATTAGTTAAAGAATGATGTTGAAAAAAGTTTTGTTTACTTGTTTATGGTAAGGGATATTCCAGTAGACTTATATTTATTAGAAATCGCCCAGCACAGAGGGAAACCTGATGATGCAGGAAGGAGAGGGGGCATTTTTAGGAGTAATGTCCTTCAAGTGCAAAGAGAGCATAAAGATCTACTCTCAGAAAAAGGACTGAATATTTCACTCACTGTAATAGGAAGGTAGGTGAAATACAGGGGTATATACATAGGTAGGCTGGCACATCTGGTGGTGGGAAAATGTGGAAATTCTTTTTTTAAAAAGATTTATCTGGGCAGCCCTGATGGCCCAGCGGTTGAGCGCCGCCTTCAGCCTGGGGTGTGATTCTGGGGACCTGGGATCAAGTCCCACATCAGGCTCCCTGCATGGAGCCTGCTTCTCTCTCTGCCTGTGTCTCTGCCTCTCTCTCTGTGTGTCTGTCATGAATAAATAAATAAAATCTTTTAAAAAAATTTATCTGACAGAAAGTATACACACACAAGAGCAAGGTAGGGGAGGGGCAGAGGGAGAGAATCTCAAGCAGACTCCCAGCATAACAGGGAGCCAGACACAGGGCTCTATCCCAAGACCCTGAGGTCATGACCTGAGCTGAAATCAAGAGTTGGATGCTTAACTGACTGAGCCACCCAGGTGCTCCTGGAAATTCTTTTCTGAATGCTTTCTATTTTCCAAATAAATCAAATTATTAGCTGAGAGTAGGAAATGTGAGAAGATGTTGTGGAGGTATAAGAAAAGAAGGCATATGGTGGTCATTTCAGTTGTAAGGGGTGGCCAATTTTTTTTAAAGGCCAGAGTGTCAATATTCCAGGCTTAGTGGGTAACGTGGTCTCTCGTCCAACTACCCAACTCTGCAGTTTTAGTGCAAAAGGAGAAGATTCAATAGGTAAGTGAAAGAGCACAGCTGTGATCCAATAACACTTTACTTACAAAAACAGGGAGTAGGCTAAGGTTTGCCCCCTCCTGACTCAGGAGGAAAGAGGACAAGGGAAGTAGAATAAGATTGTCAAGCATTACTAAGGGTCCACTTGATTTTATTTTTAGATTTTTTCACCATACTAGCCATCCTCCTTGGAGCATATTTCTGTTTGTCAGGATTTTAATGGAGCCCATAACCTTATATAACACTAATTACATGCTCTGATCTTGAAGAGGCACTTTTAATCAATACAAAGAGGGTACAAGAAGATCAGTGGTGTTAAATGTCCTCCTTTAAACTAAGAAGACAAGGAAACTTTGTGGGGGAATTCCTATATACAAATGATTAACATCCTTTAAAAGCTTTGACACTTAACAAATTTCTGTTATCTAAAAAATTCAATGAAGTCGGCCAGCTAGAATTTCTTCTCTTTCCATCCATGTCATCCTGACAGTGTGTAACATGTTGTCCTGCTAGCAGAGAGAGGAGGCTCATGACCCTGCAACCTTAGGACCTGCCCTGGCGTTGTTTATTCCGCAGTGTGATGGATTAGTCCTAAACTCTCTCTGCTCCCCCGTGCACCCTGTATGATAGAGGGTGTGTGTGGGATTGGGGCCAAGGACAGAGGACACACAGAAGAAAGCGTCTTGGAAATAAACAGGCACATCAGACTGAGCCTGTTACTTCGCACCAGCAGAGGTTCCAGAGTTAACTGGGCTAAGCTCGCATGTGTTCTCATTTGGAGACGGTCTTTCCTTTGTATATATGGGAGACAGATCCATATACCTTCCTTTATATATATTCTTTTAAAAATTTATTTATTTATTTTTGAGAAACAGAGAGAGTGTGTGTACATGAGTGGGGAGAGGGGCTGAAGGAGAGAAAGAGAGAGAATCTCAAGCAGACTCCACACTTGACACAGGGCTCAATCTCACCACCTGAGATCACGATCCGTGCCAAAATCAAGAATCTGATGCTCAACCCCACCGAGCCACTCAGGCACCCCATCACATTCATTCTTCTAAAACAACTGGTAATATCATCAGCAATAAAAGAATGGGACTGAGTAGTGAAAACTTAAGATGTCTTAACTATTTTTTTGGTTTCTGTGGGAATATGAATTTTTAAGCAATTCTAAACATTCATTATTATCATATGCTTAGGATTCTAAATATAGACTCTTCTTTAATAAGGAAATACATTTTTATTAGAAACGTACTTGAGTGCACAAATTATGTATTTTATTTTATTTATTTATTTTAAAGATTTTATTTATTTATTCATGAGACAGAGAGAGAGAGAAAGAGAGAGAGAGAGAGAGAGAGAGGCAGAGACACGGGCAGAGGGAGAAGCAGGCTCCATGCAGGGAGCCTGACGTGGGACTCGATCTTGGGTCTCCAGGATCACGCCCTGGGCTGAAAGCAGTGCTAAACCACTAAGCCACCAGGGTCTGCCCCAAACTAGGTATTTTAAACACAAAATGCTATTACTTTTAAAAATGGGTTTTGGAGTAACTTAATTATTCCATATTTATAATTTAAACATCTTCTAATTACAAAAGGAGTATTACTGTCCTGATTTTCTGGTTTCTGCATAATTTCTAGATGCATTTTTATAAGATAATCAATTCTACAGCACTCCTTACTTAACAACTATCAAAAAAGGCTTTCGAGGAGGGTAATGAATGCTTCTTCATTCCCTGGAGAAGTTGAAGCCCAGGAAGATACCCATACATCCTAGATAGTTTATAAGACAGTCCTCTATGGAAGCATCACACTAAGCCAGATGTTCTCTGGGGGTCCCTTTCACAGCTCTGTAATTTAGTGATTTAATTCAAGAAACCCATGAATTTATTAATATATTTTGAGAGATTTGTTAGGGCAGGAGAAGCAAGTAACAGCCCTTGATCTAGACTTTCGCATTCTTGAACTACTTAGTTTGTCTACATGAAATTAATTATAAACAGTTTACCTAACACTGCTAAGCCAGAAGAAAAAAATAAAAGATTAATCTGGAACCATCAGAAGAGTTATTTAAGAGCCTTATTTCAAGGTATGCTTTGAAAAAAAAAATCTCTGTAAAGTATAATTAATTATACTTATACTTTATTATAAATATAAGTATTATACTCAAATACTGAAAATACTGATTTTCAGTATTTGAGAAGAGAAATGTTATGAATGTAAATTAATTCTGTTTCCTTTCTAAGCAGAGTCATAAAAATGTTGGGTCCATCCTTTTAGCGGTAAAATGGTGCTTGACCAGGATTCCCTTAGGAAAGGCAACAAGGATGATATATGATAACTTTCATGACAAAAGGTGAAAGAGCACAGTTTATGTATAAAAACACTGTCTGTGTTATCTTCACTTTAAAAATCACTTTCTCTAAAACACTTAGATAAAACATCATGCAAAAGAGAAGGAAAACCAGGATGAAAGAGCCCACTTTTCAAGTAAGCACTTTTTCAAGAACAGAATGCTACTTAATACAAATTCAGGGTATTTGGATAAATCCTTATTCATTACGACCTAAGAGAGTCATTTCTTTAACAATTTCACACAGAAATTCATAAAGTAATTTTTTTTGCTACTTTAAACAGAAAGCTCAAATGACTAATGGGTTGGGAAGACACATTACATAACTTAACGGTATGCACCTATTTTCTAAACAACAAATATTAAGAATCTCTTCCAGGAAAATTCAGAAGATAATTCACACTAAATAATAATAATAATAGTGTATGATATTAATAATACATAATATGCAATACATTAAAATATAGGATATATTAATGTAATATATAATGGACTATATCATATGTGAATTATATAATCATAATATTTATAATAGAATATATTAAATATAATAATAAATTATAAATGGATAAATAATAATGGCACTATTTTATTTTGTAGGGCAGCAATTATTCATTTCTCAAATTTCTTCAGGGAAAGAAAAAAAAACTATGAAAAATTTTTTCCTAGTTGGGCTAGAAAAATATACATTTTCCTTGGGAGAATGGGCCACACAGCACCCAAGGTGAAAAGTACACATAATGGGGAGCGTGAGGCATTTACTAATCCCCAAGGCATCGACTAGTACATGCCTCAGACACCATGCTGGGGCATCACAGAGCCTCAGAGATCCATCCTGTGACTCCTGGCCCCTCAGTGTACATTTGAGGCAGCAAGTTTAAGGAGATTCACTTCTCTGATCCTCCTCCTTTCTGGAATTACATGAGTTAAGGCATCATTTTGGTTGGACAGACCCATCCTACACAAATATTGCATAAAATTACATCCAGCCAAGAGTACAGTAGCGAGGATGGTGGGAGAGGGAAGGAGGCAGAAGCCATAGTTCTATGGAATTTCTAACTGTTGTTTTCCTCAAAATTTTCTTAATCTATTATACTTACATAATTCTCTCTTCTGATAAAACTAAAAAATACATTGCCATATACTTAAATAGCAAATGAAGTAAAAGATTCACTTATTCATATACTTGATTCCTTGAACTTTCAGACTACAGTAGGGAGGACATCAATATATTGTCTTGTTTGGACCTGAAATTATAGCTCAGGTCTGTAAACATTACTGATCACACTGCTAAGTTGGGCAGCAAAGTTGACAAATAATAAAGAAGGGAAAAAAAGCAAATTCTAATCAATTCCAATGTAAAGGATTTAAAATGATCATATTTTCTATGATCACTATCATAGCCTTAACAAAATTTATTTGAAAGAGAGAGAGCTGAGAAGCATAGAGGGAGAGGGAGAAAGAATCCTAAGCAGACTCCATGCTGAGTGCAGAGCCTGATACAGGGCTTGATCCCATGATCCTAAGATAATCATCTGAGCTGAAATCAAGAACTGGACCCTCAACTGACTGAGCCACCCAGGTGCCCCCAAATTCCATATATTTTGATAAAAATTCTTTAATCCTTCAGTCCTATATAGAATGATGAAGAGAGTCTAGAATGTTTATGTATGTAAAAATACCATAATGGTAGACAGAGAGTAATATTACAACTGAGCCATGTTAGATGCCTTAAATATTCAAACCAAAAAAGGAATGCGATAGAAGATCATGATCATGATAATAGTTCATAGAGGCTAACTTCTTTGAGTACTTACTATGTGCTGGGTGCTGTTTTCTTTCATATATATTCTCCCCATTTTACAGATGTTAGAAAATCAGTTTAGTATAGGCATTAAAAGCCAGGATGTCAGGGCAGCCTGGGTGGCTCAGAGGTTTAGCGCTGCCTTTAGCCCCGGGCCTGATCCTGGAGATCTGGGATCTAGTTCCATGTTGGGCTCCCAGCGTGGGGCCTGCTTCTCCCTCTGCCTGTGTCTCTGCCTCTCTCTCTCTGTCTTTCATGAATAAATATAATATTAAAAAAAAAAAGCCAGGATGTCAGAGCCAGACTTACCAGTTTGTCTGTAAAATGGTGGTAAATACAGGGTTTTTTGTGGAGTTAAGAGCTTAGGCGAGTGCCTACTGCATCCAAAGTGCTGCCCAAGTGAACTCTCAGTACTATTAAGGAAAAGGGCTAGGAGGCCAGGGAAGAATAAGTTGCCCCAGAGCCAGGAGGAGAGCCCCAGCTGCCTGGCCCTCGATACCACATGTGAACTAACATTTATTGAATCATAATGAAAATGCAGGCATTTTCTGCATTGCTTCATTCCAACTTCAAGACAACTTTGTAAGATCTCTATTCTACAGAGATGAAAACCAAACATGCTGGTCACTTGCACAGACTTTACATGCAAGGACACTATGGTGACAAAGACAGTGATGCTACCCTGCAGGAACTCACAGGTTTAGACGCTTAAGGAGCTTGTGTAAAGGCATGAAGGACTGTTTGCTTCACTCCACCCACATGGCACTGCATTGAAACAGGGAGTTTCTCAAGCAGAAAAGATATTTTTAGTGAGAAAAGGAAGAAAGAAGCTAACATATGAGGAGAGAATTAGTTGTGGGGCAGGTGAGAAATGTGTGTATGAGACCCAGTCTCTCCACCTTAAGCCTTCACATACCCAGTTTTCAATAGCCTAAGGGCATTTCCCCATAGTGATAGATTTCATCATGGATGAGGGAGGCATGAGAAACCAATTTCTACTTGCTTAAAATATGCTCTGAAGATTGCAATAATGTAAAATACCAGTGATCATGGGGGGTTGTGCTCAATCAATTATATGTATATACACCAAACGTCAACTTAATAAATTTTAGTGTCGGGATCCCTGGGTGGCGCAGCGGTTTAGCGCCTGCCTTTGGCCCAGGGCGCGATCCTGGAGACCCGGGATCGAATCCCACGTCGGGCTCCTGGTGCATGGAGCCTGCTTCTCCCTCTGCCTGTGTCTCTGCCTCTCTCTCTCTCTCTCTGTGTGACTGTCATAAATAAATAAAAAATATTAAAAAAAAAATTTAAAAAAAAATAAAAAAAAAATAAATTTTAGTGTCAATGTATACACCCATGTGTACACACATATGTTTCTAATTCTGATAGTAAAATTCTCAAAGTTTTCTTTGAGCTCACCCTACAGGACTTGATCTACTGAGAATGCTACCCAGAACATTTGGAAAGATGGACCTGCAGAATCGAATGGATAAAACTGGTGCTTGTACTGTGGCAGCAGGTCAGGCTTTCTTAGATGTGTCAGATGAGGTGACAGATGAGGTAACAGCTACTTTCCTTCCTCCATGGCCTTGGCCTATAACCCACAATTATGTCTCCAGCAAACTTAACTCTTGCCTTTCAAACCTAAAAAGAATCTGTTCCTGATCTAATTATCGATTCACTAGTTTCGTTTGGTTTCATGATTTTGACCCTCTGTAGCTCCTATAGATGTATACTATGGCACAGTTGGAAAAAAAAAACAAAACAAAATCTTGAAAAGCCAGGTCTGTATATCCTAAGATACAGAAATAGAATTGCATTAAAACAGACGTTGGCCCAGAGGATAAATTCAAAACAAAAAAAAATAATTTATCTTTAGAAGTATCTGTCTAATAATTCAATGATTTAAGAAATCTTAGAGAGAGTGTAGAACATACCATGTTAGGGATTCTTGCCCACGTTTGTTTGAAAACTTGATATGCAATTTCAGTACAAACAAATGATAATTGCAGCATTTTCAGTATTACCACAGTAAAACAACTCCCAATAATTCCTTCTATCAATTTATTGAAATGATACAGCCTGTGCCATCTTGACTGAAAAAGCTAATGTAATTATGACCAGAATCAACAGATTTAGAACTTGAAAGGAAGTGCAATGGGTCAGACAAGCCAAGAATCTTTACATGCTGTGATTTATATCGAGTTAGCATTTGATAGCACTAGGGTATCTGAAGTTGTTAGGCCACAATATTTGGAGGTAAGATGCTGCTAGAAGCATATCCATGCTGTTAGTTAGATACTAGGTGTTGGCACAGAATCTTGGGCAGGTGAGGCATCACACTCATCTGTCTGGCTGAACCCCAGCTGCCACGCTGTCAGCCAGCTGATTCCTCTGCGGTCTCCAGGGGGGTGGTCTCCTCTAAGGTGGTCTCTCTTGGTTCTGCACTTACTTTCCTTACTCTCTCTGGGAAGTGGAGAATGTCTGCCTATCTGTCCCTTTCTCATGAATCAAACTATAATTAAAATTTAGGGCTCTTCTTGTCAAATGCCTCTTTATCAAAAATAAGTACTTTATTCCCAGTAATTCCACTCTTTACAGAACACGGAAAGCCAAACCTGTATCATCTGCCAACACCTGCATTATGTCACCACTCTCAATACAGAAGACAAGTAAGTGTAGTGAGAGACGGGCACAGAACTGATCATACCTGAGAATCTGGAACTCCTCCAGCTTCTGACACAATTACGCGTTTGTCACTGTTTTCTTCATCTTGTTCAATTGCTTTAAACAAAGAAAAGAAAAAGAATCTTAAAAAATGGAGCATCATAAGAAAACAGTTTTAGATCATTTTCTTTCAGGTAGTAATTTGGCAGGAAAAAGCAATGTTAGGGAGATTCACAAAATATAAATATCAGCACAATTTTTTATTATTTGGATGAAAGTTTACACTGGGCACTTTTCATGTGCATTAACTTGTTTATTAAATCAATGGCAGTGGAAAAGTTTGCTTTCATTTCTTCTCTCCACCTAAATCCATCCTGATATCAGCATGTCAGTACGCTTTAGCCAGAGGCAGCTGGGGTGTAGCTGAAAGCTTCTATCAAGTTTATCTGAGAACATTTTTTTTTTTTAAACAACGTGGGGGTTTTTGGCTGGTAGTTTATGGTGGCCTAAAACAGAAAGCATAATATTGTCTATTTAGACTGCTCAGTGTATTGTTACCATAAAATTCTGGACTGTGGAATCATGTATCTATCTCTTATCCCATATTTTCCCCAGCATCTCCCTATCCAAGTCCTTGTCACCCTTTCTGTGCTGGTGCAATCATCTCTAACACAGAGCTCTTAATTCTACCCTCTCCCTAATACAATCCAGCTGGGGCACAACTGCTGAAATAATCAGTCTCAAAAAACAAAACAAATGCCACACGTTGGCCCATGTAACGCTTATCTTATCAAGTATGAATTCTCTGTTCATCATTGAAGGTCTTCCTTGAATTCTCTAGCTTCCTCCTAATCTCCAACTCCATGCTGACATTCAATACAACCCTGACCCAAGCAGAGTGATTTGATTATTTTCCTCTGTGTACAGTTTGCTCTTTCACTTTAAAAATATTTATTGAGTGCTGGCTATGGGCCTGGCACTGAGGCTACTCCTAGAACAAGGCAAGCGAGCCCTGATTTCATGAAGTATACACCCTTGCTGGGAAGAGAGCCGATGAACAGCAACTCCTGCTACTACAACTAACAATAACAATCATAATAATTATAATAATTAAAAAATAAGATGGCATTAAAGGTCATAATAAATGGGGAGATGACAGAAAATAAACTGGGGGTGTCCCTAGAGAAATCATAATTGGGCTGGGCCCACAAGGTGGAGATGGAGCCACCCATGACAGGTGAGAGGGACAGGAGACAAACCTAGAGAGAACACAGACTACTCAGGGAATTCAGATTTTAGTCTAAGAATGTGGGAAACCACTAAGGAATTTTAAATTGGGAATCACATGATTTGATGTATATTTTCAAGAGTTCTTTTTGGCTTCTTTGGGGAGAATAGACTCAAGAGAAGTAAGAAAGGAAACAAGGAGACCAGTTAGGTGACTGTTACTGGCATCTCGAATAGAATTAACAATGACTTAGGCTACTGAGGTGGCGATGAGCTGAAGAAACGTGGAGGGCTTGAGCTAAATTTTTAGCTAAAATGGTGGGACACCTGGGTAGCTTAGTGGTTGAGCATCTGCGTTTGGCTCAAGGCGTGATCTCACGGTCCCGGGATCAAGTCCCACATCAGGCTCCCTGCATGGAGCCTGCTTCTGCCTCTCTCCTTCTCTCGAATGAATGAATGAATGAATGAATGAATAAATAAATAAATAAATAAATAAATAAATAAATAAATAGGACACCACTTGCCAGTGCACTGAATACGGTTGGGTAGTTGGAGAAGATGAGAATAAGAAGCAATCAAGGATGGCTCCAATGTAGAATAAGCTATTCCTTGTATCTGCCATGCCATTTTTTCTTTTGCCCTCTCTATCCAAAGCAAGGCAAAAACATTACCTATCTTGCTGACCATGAGCTCATGCCCTGGGTTCAAGTTCACATTGTTTTGTGGACTTTCAAATACTGTGCTCTCTGCTATGTACTTTTTCAAAGTATCATTTCATGTACCTTTGGCTTTTGTATGCCTCCCATGCCTACTGTGCAGGGCTTACCAGGCAGAGAGTGCATATAAAATGCTGTGCACACAGCATAAGCTCTGTAGAAACCACCTAGATGAACAGTTAGTTGCTCCCCGAGTGCCCCAAATGGCACAACTTGACTACATCTATTTACAGAAACTACTTCTTTCATAACTCTTTATGAAAAAAGAGGGGAGGGAAATTCTTCTATTAAACTCCACCAATAACTTGGCTAACTCCTATCATTGAGCATCTAAAGGCAAGACAGGAACAGCGGAAGTGGATAGAAGCCTTTCTTCTATTTTCAGCAAAAAGTTCCATTTATGTTTGTTTAAAGGGGGTCCCCTGTTGCTATGGTTGCCCGATTATGAGGAAACTTAAGAAGAGAAAAAAACACTCATATGCTCTCTGAAAAACTAGAGTCAAGAATGCTAAGAGAAAAATACAGCATAACTGTAAATTCCACTTAGAGATGTATTGGCTGGGGGTGCCTGGGTGGCTCAGTCAGGTAAGCATCCGACTCTTGAGCTCAGAGTTGTGAGCGTAAGCCCTGAATTATGCTCCATGCTAGGCATGGAAACTTTTTTGAAAAAAATGCATTGCTGGTGAAGTGAACTCTACTTCACTAACTGAAATAAATCTTTCCTTAATCTATAATAGGGAGCAATTCTGGAGGGCCACTCATGTGGGACAAGTGCACCCACACGTGTGTGAACCCTGTCTTAGCACTTGATGCTTTAATTTGAATTTTGCTCTTTACAGTTTTAGTTTAGATGAAAATGATGAAAATTACATTTTGGAATATTCTCCCAACTAAATTCATGTTTTTGTTTTTATTTTTGAAGGGAAGACATTCACAGCATTTATTCAAGTTAATTAATTTCCTTTAATAATCTGCCATATTGTTGATGTCATCATTAATGTTACTGTCATTACTATTTCTCTTTTGAGAGGACCATGCTTTTAAAAAATCTGGTTTGGATTTCCATGATGTCTAACTCTATGACTAAATATCTCTTTCCTTACCAAAGGGCAACCCTTTCATCACAAATAAATAAATAAATAAATAAATAAATAAATAAATAACACAAAAAAAAAAACAGAAAAACTCAGATTTAGTTGTAGAAAGTGATCTCCAGCAGAAAGAATTCATTGTCCATAACCTTTCCGGGTTGTATTTTACTTGGGGCCTCTTTTTGGGGGGAGGGGGCTGTCTCTCATAGATGTTTGCTTAAAACCGAGAACATGCTCTACTGCAGCACAGAAGGAAAATAAGGTCTAGTCCCTAGAGAACAGGCAGGTGTTCCTCCAGGAAAGGAACCCCAATGGCCCCTAGGTGACAGTCATTCTGCCAAAGTCAGGGGACAGAGTCAGTGACCCTCCTTCCCTGACCAGTCAGTAGTAATAAGGTCTAATCAGGTGAGTGGGGGAGGTAGTAACTAGCTTCCATTTAGAATCTGTAGCTCAGGAATATCTGTTTGAGTAAGCCGGAGCGGAGCTGGACTGAGATTGTTACAGAGTCTGGAGACAAAGTGACTTAAAATAGGCAAGTGCAAAAAAGACACAGGTTTCCTACTGGGGGACCACAGAAGGCAGCACCACCAGCCAGGGGTGGTCCTGTGCTTCTCTCTCAGAAGAGAATATACACTGAGAGGGTTCTGCAGTTTTCCTATAACGGGAATGATCCTGAACAAGTGGAAAGTTCAATCAGAGTTTTGATCAGAAAACATTGATAGAACACTGTGGGCAAGGCAATGGGTCAAGTGCTGAAAAAGAAAATCAAGCTATCTAAGATGTGATTCTGACGAGAAGGGACAATCTAGAAGTGGCCATCAGACCCCTGCACGCCACAGGGTGCTGTGTCCTCAGGGCCGCGTGGAGGGAAGGATGGCTTCTGGCTGGCACCATCAGGGAAGGCATTTCCCAGTCCTCTCCTCCTGGGCCTCAACCTGTCCTCTGTGCCTCTATGTTACTGCTCGGCCTCGCCCATTCCTGGCACTTGTTTATCTTCCTTACCTTTCTTGGTGGTGGGAGAAATGCACATTTGAGAGGTTAAGATCCTGCCTCCCAGGTGCCTAGCATGTGCGGAATTGATGTGTCGTAGAAATGTCCCTTTGCCTTGGTTCAGAAAAGTGGAAAAAATTTGGGGAAAGGAGAGCTAAGATGGGGTGATAGGGGTAAGGTGTTTTAGTCAGAAGGTGGGAGCAAAGTTATACCAATAAGCAGTTTTAGTACAGCTTAAACCAGACGATAGAGCACCAACACTGCCAAGCACCTCAAGAAGGTAGCTGGAATCCCTCTGCCACATAGGTTAGTCTGTAGAATTGGGAAGCTTAAATCCTTTCCCAATTATCTAGTTAAGCTCAACCAGAACATCTGAAAGAATAATGAACAACTAGAGGGTCTTACATTTCTGGAAAGTAGAAAGATCAAGTAAACTCAGCATCTCTCTTGTCCCTGAAAATGTCAAAAGTGCAGAGAAAGCTTTTGGATATCTTCTTTAAGTGTGCTTTTGGCATTTTGGTCTATAAGCAATCAAGATGGAGAGAGACGCTATCCCAAAGAGGAAAGTTTATAGGAACCAGAATAGTTGAGCCGGCCATTTGTGATGCCTTTATATTTGCTCAAAACCATGGTTACAAAGACTCTCCCATGTCAATCAGCCAGGCAAACCAACACCCATTGTGCAGGAGGGTGTGATGACAGTCCAAGTCCTGAGTGAAAAGGCCCAGAGGCCCAAGGCTCTGATAAGGGATACTCTGAGGCCAGAAGACAACCCCAACGGTTAAGTCCTAGAAATTGTGAAGGAGTGAGGATGCAAAGGCAGGACTGTTTGAACAGAAACCATCCTGTCCATGTTTTTGTTTTTAAAACAACATTCTGGCATGTAGGTACTTATTATTTCACATTATACTACAACATAAGATATGCAAGAATGAATAACGATTTCAGAATTGAGAGCTAACACTATTTTTTAAGATTTAGGCATAATTCTTAGTTCACATAAATAGAAACAAAGGAGGTCGGGATTCGCATAAAAGCGTACTTGGGATAAACATTCAGTTCTGTATTTCTAGCTTACCTCCAACCAACAATACTACATTTCTCATGACATCTTTGAAGACCTCGACATTAGTTGCCTAGCATTAAAGTTTGATTCACAGAGCAAGAACTACAAACAAAAGCAAGTTCAGGGATGTGGCAAAGGTAACTTAGCAATCCATCTCAGTCTGCACAATGGAGACTCTCAAGGTTCTGGGAGACTCTTAACTGCAGCACCCTGACGGCAAGAAAAAGAGTGTGGTCTCCTCCAATACATAAATAACATTATTTTCTTGGAAACACTGAAAAAGTATGATTCCAAGAATACATTTTAGCCAGTAGTTCACATATAGTTCTTGGGAACAAAAACGTCCTTATGTGGGACTTCTGAGGATTTACAATCACCCTGGGAAGCCTCATGTATGAAATACACAGTCACCTAAAAAGGAGTGTTCTGGTGACCCCCTGATTATGAAGATTAATGTCAAGGAATACATAAAAAGACAATTTCCCTCTTCATGCCTCCTAGTGGTGTAGCTCATGTGATAGAAGGAGGAGGAAGCAGTTATTTAGATTATTTTAGCTGAATTTTCTTTTATCTGATCAGAGTAAGCGTAGGTTGGGGGGAAAATTTCCTACACAAATATTGATTCTGGGACATTTCCCTCCAGTGGATCACGTACACAGGAATGACAGCTTTTGGGACCAAGGGAGGCTCAGAGCCTCCCTCTCTGCCAACACAAACCATCTCCTTATCTCCCAACACAGAGTTTAAAACCAAGAAAGGCTTTTGAAAATAACTTACACAACAAAAGTCACAAGCACAAGATCTAAAGCATATATTTTGAGCAACAAACATGAGAGTCCACATGAGAACTAAGTGTATCTGTGGACTAATTAGCATGAATTCACCTAAGAGTACTTAGTTTAAATGAATCTATTTGTAAGTTAGCCAAGAGCCATTCAAGATGAACTACCATAGACAGCCTCCGAGATTTTAGGGCTTGCCTTAACATCACTTCTTGTTATCTTCAGAACAGATTTTCTCTCATGACTGACTAGGATGATTGCTAAGAAAATTGTTTTAATAACTCTACTAATATTATTACTTAAACATAAAGAAGCCTGACATCCTTTCAAAACAATGCTTATTTAATTTCTGGTCAATTTTGCAAAGGTAAGAAAGAGCCGCACTCACAGAATATTAAACAGAATGATCATAACACACTAGGTAACGATACTTTAAAGTGTTCTTTACAAACCAAACTCTTTTTTTAATTTACAAACCAACTAAAAATTTTACTACAGATAAAAATTAAGCATTTCAAGTCTCCATGTGAGAAACCAGCAAATACAGTCAAGAAAAAGAGTTCACTGAATACTTGGCAAAAAATTAAAATGAATATAACCTAGCCTCTAGCATTTTTATAGGGAGAAAATTTCCATCAAGTGTCTCTTCTGATGTTCACGCAACCTGAAGATATGGACAGATAAAGTCATACCCACTTTATAGGTTAAAGAATAGAGGTTAAGTGACCTGCACTAGCCCTCCCCTGTACCTGTGGTGGTTCAAGTCTATCAAGGATGGAACGGTACAGTATGGGTCAAAATACACACCAACAAGTCCATTCATGTGGGTCTTGACCAGTATTTCTTTTCTTTTCAAGGTTTTATTTATTTATTTGATAGAGAGAGAGAGAAAGTATGAGTAGGAGAGAGGGGCAGGCAGAGGGAGAGGGAGAAGCAGGCTCCCCGCGAGCAGGGAGCCCGACCTGGGACTCAATCCCAGGACCCTGGGATCATGACTCCAGCCAAAGGCAGATGCTTAACCAACTGAGCCACCCAGGTGCCCCCAGTATGTCTTTTCTAATGAAACAGAACATAATATAAAAGAAAGAGCATAAAATTTAAACATCAGAATGCATCCCCACTAGTAACATTGAGTATTTTTCACCCATGTGGATGAGATATGTACTAGGTCAGGGTGTTTTTTGTGTTCAGTGGGCTGTGGACTTTAACATGTTAGGAAAACACTGAGGTGTTTCCAGGCCACAGGAGGCAGAGCGCCATTCCTCATTATCTAAATAACCATCTATTTTTTTCTCCCATTCCTGGAGAAAAGCCATAATATTTATTTTAGGAGGCCCCTCAACAAGGCTCCATCCACATTCAGCAAGCAGTACATTCTCTCTGAGGTGGCACGCAAACAAGCTTGCACTGAGAAATGCTGATCGAGTCTATTTATTTTTGGTTACCAATATATAATCACAAATGCTTCAAAATGCTCAAATCTTTTCTATTCTTTAAAAAGTAAGGGAAAAAGCATTTACAGCCTTCACTTCAGCACTGTATTTTTTTTAGTGTTAAAATTTGAAAACTGTTGCTCAGTATTCAAGATATGCCATCAAGATATGCCATATTATAATCTGGCCCATCCAGAGTGCCATTTGAACTTCTCTTTGAAAGCTGACCAATGCCTACTACATCTCTGTCCCAGCTGCCTTTACTCAGTCCCAATTGGTTTAGCCTCTGAGCTGAACTTGAGATTGTTGTTTTAGAACTCTGTGTTCTGGGTCCTTATCATCCTCAAACCCTCTAAAAATGCAAGTTTCCCGCAGGCTCTCTTTTCTCTCTGTCTCTTTCCTCGGGGATCTTATCTGTTCCTATGGTTTTAATTTTCATGCTTATGCAGGTTATTCCCAAATCTGTGTCTCCATCTCTGCCCTCTTCTCTGAGTCCCAGACCATGTCTCCAGTTACACTCTGAACATTTTCATTTCACAGACTATCATGTACCTGCTACGGACAAGTTGCTATCACAGTGCAGTGGCATGGCCTCTGTCCCCAGGGTGTGAGGACACAAAGGTCTGAAATCACCAGCATCATGTCCACCAGATTTCACAAGCCTCTTCCTCCTCCTGCAGAATTTTAGCTTGTCATCTCCAGGTGTCTTCATGTTCTTCCTTCCCCTCTACCCTCATGTCAGCCTCTCACTATACCCTGTCACTTCCACCTGTGAAATGTCTTCATCCTCCTTCCTATCTGCCACAGCCAGAGTTCACGACCACACCACCTCTCCTCTGGGCCCTGCCACAGCCTCCCAGCCAGCTTCTCCTCCCATTCATTCTCTCTTCCATACAGTTCCACTTCCAAAAGGCAAGTATGATCACTACCTGCCACCCAAGGCCCTAGATTAAATGAAAAGTCCTTCCTCTTGGCCTAACAAAGCTCTTTTTCTGTACATTTACATTTTGTATCTTGGCGTTTTATAGCTAGCAACATAAACCTCCTTCTTTACTCATCTACACCCTGAGTTCCTCGAGGGGAGAGAGTATGTTTTCCTATTATTTCTACCACATAGTGCTGCTAAGTAATTGTCTATTGAACTGAAGAAAGTAAAAATTGTAAGGTAAATACAAACACTCAATGTCACATCCAGTTTGGGGGAGCAGGTAAGATTATGAAGGAGCCTCAAGGAAAAGGTAGATTCTGATTGGTGGATGAAGGAAAAGATGGGAAGTCAAGGCAGAGAGTGTATAAACAGAGGTAAGGTGGAGAAAAGCAAGGGATTTAACATGGGACCAGTGAGTCATCCCAGTGAGTGTTGGGGAATACTAGAAATACTAGAAAACAGGGCCACAAAAGTTACTTGGGTTTCTATGTTAGGCTGAGGAGCTGGAGGGCTTTTAGTAGCAAGTAAGGTGATGTGAGCAAAGACACTACCACCACCATTATGCTAAATATATACAACCCTCGAGTTACGATGTTTCAGACACAGGTTCTCCATGTGGGCTGTCCCAGAGAATCTTTCCATATCCCTCTGATGGAGGTACTGGCAAGGCTGGCCTGAGGTATGTGGTCAGTGTGGGTAGGCTAATAATTTAATACCTCTTTATGCCAACATTTGTTAAATACTTTTATTTTTTTTTTTAACATTTGTTAAATACTTATTCAGTACATTTTTAGGAGGGCTAGTGAGAAATTTAGTTTCTATGAATAAAAGAACTTTAAAGAATGTTTATTTAATTTTTTATGTAACAAAACATTTTTAATCTTTTATTAATAAATTCTTCTTCTTGGAATTTAGGATTTGGCTTCTTTTGAATCATGTCATTTGGCAATTTAACTGACATGCTTAATTTTTAATTTTCCACACATGTAATTTTTCCAGCACTCTTGCTGAGGAAAGAGGTCACTTGTGGACATGGATAAAACCGTGTTGCCCAAATCCAGCAACAGCCCATGCATGACTTGGTTTCAGAATGACCACTCATTGCCAGCCAAAAGCTAGTAATTCCACAGGCTGATGGGGCTGCCTTGGTGGGACTTCAGCAGTGTGTGTATGTGCACTGACAAAGTACACTTATTAACCATATTCAAACCCAGCAAGGAACATTAATACATTTCCAGTAGATACAACCAGCCTCCTTGACCAAAGCAGGATCCATTTACCACTTAACAGTTAATTGATTCATTTCATATAGAAATCAGAGTTAAATCAGATCCTATTTAGGTGATCCCAAGGATGTGTTAGGGCAGATGTATGGTTGGTCTCCTTGATCAGATTCCAAGCACTTTTATGATTATTCTCATGTCACAGATGAGATAACTGAGGCAAAGAGATGCTAACTAGCCAAGGATCACACAGGAAGTCAGTGTAGGAGATGCTTAAGTACCCAGGTCTGACTCTTTACCTGCTTCAATGCACCATGAAGACTTAAATTGTCCAAAACGAATTGAACAGGAGTGAGAATGAAAACAAAGGAAACAAGAAGTTTACTGTATACAGTCTCAGCAAGAACTGATTTGAATTTCCTACGAGGAGTTCAGCCTGTAAAAATCAGGGTCAACGACTTACTCATTGTTGAGTGTTCCTACATACCTCTTCAACTGTTACCATGCTTCCTAAACTCTGCATTCTATATAGAGAAAATAATAAATGTTTGCTGCACAAAAGAAAGGTACTGCTTTGGGGCACCAGGGTGGCTCAGTTGTTTGAGCATCTGCCTTCAGCTTGGGTTATGATCTCAGGGTTCTGGGATCGAGCCCTGCATTGGGCTCCCTGCTCAACAGAGAGCCTGCTCCTCCCTCTCCCTCTGCTGCTCCCCCAGCTTGTGCTCTCTCTGTCAAATAAATAAATAAAATCTTTTTAAAAAAGGAAGAAAGAAAGGCACTGGTTTTACTAATATCTGAATATATGTGCACTGATGTCCTAGAAATTCACAGCACTCAGACAAAATAATAAATCTATAGCGAGGAGGCTAAAATCAGAGGTAGCTGAAAAGCTGCCATCTCCCCCCCCCCCCCCCCCATCAGATGCTCCACACTCTGCACACTTGGCTGATGGCAGCTCAAGCTCTGGACTGTTTCCCTGCTCCTTGCTGACTGCATGATTTATCCTGCCCTCAGGCAGAGAGGATTCCCCTTCAATTCTTAAAGCTTTTGTCTTAGAGCCAAGACCCTTCAAATTTCCTTTCCTCTACTTTGTAATAGGTTTTCACAGCATTTTCTTTTGAGTAACATTTAATAGATGTCCAGTCAATGGAAAAGTTATTCAGCAGAGAAAATTGATAATGCTAAAAGAACAAAGTATCAAATCCTTTCATTAGATCATAAATATTTGCTCCATTGGCCAGAGTCATCAGCACTTGAGCCTAAGAACCTTTCAGTTGCTCTTCGAGGAAACATACCAGAAAAATACAAGTTTCCTCTTAACACAAAGATGGCTTGTACAGGATCAAACTAAAATAAAACTTTAATTTAAAAAATAATCAAGTTAACCTTAGCTATGATTTTTCTTCAGCATTTATGTTGAGAGAGAGAAAAGCTTTCGGTTTTGAAATGCCTTGAGGATATTTCTGGTGGCAGGACAGTTTGGGCCAATCTGCTATAATCACATGATAAAGATATGAGCGGCAATGGCTCTTAGACACTCCCAGATGTTCATTCATTTAAAAAGACCCTAGTACAGGGGTGCCTGGGTGGTTCAGTCAGTTAAGCATCTGACTCTTGATTTCATTTCAGGTCATGATCTTAGGGCTTTGAGATAGAGCCTCAACTCTGGCTCCATGCCGGCATACAGCCAGCTTAAAAATTCTCTCTCTCCCTCTCCCTCCACCCAAAAAAATAATAAAATAAAATAAAAAGTCCCTAGTGCATTTCTCTACTCTATAGCTCTCTCAGGAATTAAAATTTTAAGATTTATCTCATCTGTTTTCTTAAATTCCACATGTGAGTGAAATAATATGGTATTTCTTTCTCTGATTTATTTCATTTAGTATAATACACTCTAGTTCTATCCACATCATTGCAAATGGCAAGACTTCATTCTTCTTGATGGCTGAGTAATATTTCATTGTATATATACACACATCTTCTTTATCCTTTCATCTGTTGATGAACATCTGGGCTCTTTCCATAGTCTGGCTATTGTTTATAATGCTGCTATAAATATTGGGGTGCATGTGCCCCTTCAGATCTGTATTTTTGTATCCTCTGGATCTGTATTATTTTACCTAGTAGTGCAACTGGTGAATCTCAGGGTAGTTCATTTTTAACTTTTTGAGGAATCTTCATACTGTTTTTCTGATGACTGAATGAGTTTGCATTCCCACCAACAATGCAAGAGGATTTCCCTTTCTCTGCATCCTCATCAATACCTGTTGTTTCTTGTGTTATTTTAGCCATTCTTGACAGGTATGAGGTGGTATCTCATCGTGGTTTTGATTTGTATTTCCCTAATGATGAGTGATATTCAGTATCTTTTCATATGGGAAAGGGGAAAAAAAGAGAGAGAGAGAGAGAAACCATAATAGACTCTTAAGGATAGAGAACAAACTGAGGTTGATGAAGGAGGTGGGTGGGGGATGGGAGAGAAGGGTGATGGGTATTAAGGAGGGTTCTTGTTATAATAAGCACTGGGTGTCATATGTATGTGAGGAATCACTGAATTCTACTCCTGAAACCAATACTGCACTGTATGTTAACTAACTAGAATTTAAATAAAAATTAGAAAATAAAAAAAAAATTATCTTAAGAAATAAAAGTAATTTCTGAGTCTAACTATGTGCCAACGTAGAGCTACATGCTTTACAGCATCTCATTTAACTCTCCTCCCCACCTCTGACCTAAACAAGCCCCTGAGGCATGTGCCATTAGCTCCATTTTGCAGAATAAGAAAATAAGCCTCTGGAAGCCACTAAGTTATAGCAAGTAGCTGAGCTAGAAGTGATCTGGAGTCCCTTGATTTGCTTTTCACAGCTACACAAATCCACCTCTAGGACTGTAAAAAAGAAAGCACAACAGGTTATACCTACATTGATGCTTAACTAAGGTTTTATAGTAGACCAGTTATCTGCTTTTTAAAAATATCATTATAGCTTTCTGCCACACATATGATGTCCATAAGCTTTTCTTGCTCCTGAATTGTCAGTAATGCTACTGCTAAATCTTCCCAATGACGTAACAAGGAAATTCTAAAACATACAGAAGAACCACCACCAATTCTGTAAGAGTCCTTGTGTTTGCAAATACAAGCAAAGATACCAAACAGTGCAATCAATGGAGGGTGGGCAGCTCAAGAGGTGGCCAGGAAAAGATGTGAATTTTCCTTAACCCTCATCTAATCTACCCTGCTAGAATTTAAAGAAACTTCCTTTTATCATTTATTACACATTTGGGAAAAAATTATGGCATCATCCCTACAGTCCTTCTAGCATATGACCTTTGTCAAGTTTTACCACTTTACCAAACCTCAACTGCATTTCTTGAAAAAGAGGGATGATAACCAACACTACCCACAGGATGAGTATGTGGAAGAAAGAGTAGACATGAAATGCTTGATTGAGGGTAGCTACCTTTTACTCTAAACATGGTTAACATGCTTTTTCCCTTTTCCATTTTTAGCCATGGATGGGGCCTTTCTCCTAATTAGGCCCAGCCACTACTGGGGTAGAGTGGATAAGGAACATAGAAAGAAAGTCATTACAATTTGTATTCTGACATCAAGTTAGAATTTTACCTTGAAACGGCAAAATTTATAGAGAGATGTCACCTTCCTTTGCACATCAAGAACCAACTCTGTAAGTTTCAAACCTCAAATCCCTTTTTCCTGGACTAGCAAAGCCACAGGTTTGTCCCCCTCAAGAACCAGTCAGGATGTAATGGGCTAGAAAAGCTCAAGGCTGTCTCCAAGATACTGCAAGTGGACTGTCAAGTTTGGGGGGGCAGGCTCTTAAAGAGGCATCAGAGAGAAAACGTAAGACCTATGGGCCTCACCTTTCCTGAGTGGGCTTGGGCTCTGAGAAGATGAGGTCAGGTACATGGTTGAGGCAACACCAAAGACAGGAATGCAGTTTAACACACAGATTGAGACAGCACACAGAAGAGACTGTGTCACAGTCTAACTCCCAGCCCCAGGTGGGGGTCAGCATGCTCACAGTGAAAGCTGTGAGCTTTCACTCACAGTGAAAGAAAGGCTTTTTCAGTGAGCACAGTAAAGCTAAGGCGGGCAAGGGGCAGATGAGGTCCAGAGCTTAGTATTCTTGAGTTGTTCCTCTTTCCCAGGATGGGAAATCTGCAAGGACTCACAAGCTTCTATATGTCCTAGGGACAGAGGCCTGCAGTGCAGCCTACCTTATTCAGGGCCATTGGCTGGATGGAGCACATGACAGGGAAGCAGTGGGGTTTATAGCTTCAGCAGGAGGCAATACAGGGCAAGACAGCCCGAAAGGCCCAGAGACCCTAACCCAGCAGGGATGTGCCCCTGACTATCACTGCAAATATCACAGGGGCATCAATGACCGACATGGGGACCTCTGCAGAGACTAGAGATGCCCAAGAGCATGGTGAGGTTCCAGTGACTCTTCCACACCAGGGACTGAGGAATCCCAAAGGGGGTATTTTATACTCAGCCCAGGCAGGAGCAATAGCCTGAAGGGACAGTTTATCATAAAAAAGAGTTCAAATCTAAAACAGCTAAAATGTGGCTCTCTGGCAGTAGGTAGCAGCTTGCAGAGGACCCAGTGTAGTCGTCACAAGAACATAGCACTTCCCACCTACATTTCAGTGTAGAGAGTAATTCTGAGAATCTGTTCGTTACCACTTTTAAGTGTCGATGTAAGTGCTTTAATGGCTCATAAAACAAAATAACCTTGTATGATTATTACCAGATAAGGTAACAAAACCAAGCCAAAACACATGCAGGGAAAAAAAGGTTTTGATACAGCATTGCTTGTCAACCCAAACTATTTTTCACATCCATGCCAAAGGCACTGACTCATATTTCCTCTCAAACAAGTATATGTATTTTGAATTTTCATATAAAATTGATAAAATTGTCAGTTGTTTTATTTATCTTTCTTCTTGGAATAGCAAGCTAATAAAAAAACTGCACTACAACAGGTCCCATGAAAATTTCCTTGGAGGGGCCTGAGCCACCCATATATATAAATGTGATCTTTTGATGAAACCGTCCATTTGGTGAGAAGACTAACCCTGAAATTAGTTAATTCGTGTAGGCCTAATGTTACCAGCAAAAGAAAACAACTTCAGTTACTTGGACTTAGGTACAAATGTGAGGTGTGAATTCTGGGGCCGTAGTTAGTTTTGGGGGTGCGTCTAAGTGGCCGAGGGTCCGAGGCACCTGCTGTCAGAGCCTGCATCCCAGGTGTGCAGCTCTAACACCGTGAAGCCTCGTGATGGAATAAGCCCCTTCCCTGACCAGACAAGGTAGGCACACCACAGGCGGCCAAGACAATGCCCCCTACGCCTTCTCGGGCAGCAAGAGAGGCTCTCGGCCAGGGCCTATCGACAATCTCCAAACTCCTTTAAAGACCCACATCTGAAGGGTGGGGAAGTTGGTTTTATTGCTAATACGTGACAAATTTGTGTTTACTGTATACTCTCCGCTTCAGACAGAGGAAAATCACCCGCACTTAGCTCCACCTTTGGAACTATGACAGAAATGGGCCTTTTAAACATGTAAAAACAAAATGAAAAATCAAAATGAATAAGAACATATAAACCTGAGATGGAGATTGTATCTGTCATGCTTGGCTCTCTACCATCTGTTCCTCAGGATGGATCCAAAGTAACCTCACATTTCTCACAGTTATTTTTCTACCAGAAAACAATGACATGATAACATGTAAACTTCTTCATTGATTTTAGTAGGTGAACGCTTTGTGTTTTTTTATGCTTTGTTTTTATTAAATGTTTATATTTTCAATAGAGAAAAGCTAGCCACTTTTTAGCAAAGGGGTGAACCAGACAAGCCTGTTCATTCTATTGACTTGGGATCAGACCACAGTTCATAAGGATTGGCTTTCCCATCCTTTTCCGAGGATGCAGCTTTGGGTCAGGGGCACTTGTTGGGAGCCAGGGTTAAATTCACTTCCCCTTTAAATAGTGCCAACCACTCCCCCTTCAAATGGTTTCCTGGTAAGTTTAGTGTGGAAAACCTCAGTGAGAATGTTCTGGGGGTGAGGGGGGAACACCTAGGTGGCTTAGCAGTTGAGTATCTGCCTTGGGGCCCAGGGTGCGATCCTGGAGTCCCAGGATTGAGTTCTCCCTGCATGGAGCCTGCTTCTCCCTCTGCCTGTGTCTCTGCCTCTCTCTCTGTGTCTCTCATGAATAAATAAAACCTTAAAAAAAAGAGAGAGAGAGAATGTTCTCTTACTCCTGAGTCTTGCCCAACAAATAAAACCTTGATAATAATTCACTTCATTTATAAAGCTTTTACTGCCAATACCATGAGAATGTTATAATTCTGTTATCATTCCCATGACAAAATCTCTAGTCGGGTAAAGGAACACGGAAAAGCTAGGAGTTAGGCAGTTGTCCAATAAATGAGTTAGTAGCCAAAGTATAAACAACATTTTGATTGTCCCTACCATACTTGGTTCATTAGACCAACAGCCTTCATGACACATCAGCTCACTCCCTGAGACTGCATATCACACAGACCTTGGAATGTGTCTGTCAAAGCGTGGCACCTAAATCACTTAGGGGTGAAGGCTGGTTAAAAATTCAGATATCAAGGCCTCCATCCAAGCTTAACTGGAGTGGGGGCGGGGCGGGGGGAGGGAGGCAGGAGCACTGCAAATTACTACTATGCAAATGAATCTTGAGAACCACTGCTTTAGAAAAATAAAATTCTCTAGTCACAGGGGAATTTTGATGTAACCATTCAGTAAGAAACCTAGGATTACTTTTTAAAGTATCTATCCATCCTTGTTTCCTCATCTCCAAACAAAAACACTTTGTAAAAATGTATGAAGTTGTATAACACACGACCTTATTGACTCTGGAGCCAAAATTTCTATTGCCCACCTCAATCCAAAAACAGATCTCAATCACTGTATGCAACATTAAAATGCAGTATTTTTATAACCTATCTGAAAAAAAGCAAATAGCTAGAACTACAGTTTGACCGCTTATAAAGAAAAAGTCTGATTTAGAAATTATCAAATGTTCAGTATTTATGTGTGTGTTACATAAATGGAAAGAATAGTACACGAAGCAAATTTCACTTTTATTGCAACAGCATCACTCATTCTGGAAGAATTCAGCTAAATCAAATCGCTTGCTTTGTGTTCTGCACTACAGAACATTATTTACTTATACTCACACACACTGTGTTCATGTCATTGCAGTTTTACTGAGAACAGCTCCGTTTTTATGGCTGTTTACACAATCAGACTTTTAATGTGACGAATTCTGGACAATAGCTGGGTCATGTGGCCAAGACAAAGATTTCCCTTGATAGCTCTTACTTGTCAATACAAATGAGAGTTAGAAAATGTTCTCTGAAGACGAGGCCGGGGGCAGGAAAGGGCCTTCCACAGATCTTCACTGAGGAAAAAGACAATGAGTCACAGAAGTTTATAAAGGAAATTAATTTATCAAAAGTTACCATGCCCATATTCTTACTGCACAGGCATCAATGTGTAATTAAAGAGATGTAAAGCTGCCTAGAACTGGGTACTTAGGCCTTGATCCACAGGCTTAGTATGGCACGGTAGTCATCAACCTTGCCTGATCACTTCCTTTTATGAGAAATGGAAACTGAGGTTGAGGGCAGCCAGTTGACTTACCAGAGTGACTGAACTCAGGGCAGCATGGGAGTCAAATTTCCTAAGGACATGCCCAGGATTGCTGGAATTTGGTAGGAGGGTGTGATTACCAGGGTGTACAACTTGGTAACTTTATAACAATAGCATATGGCAAGAATTCTTTTTTTTTTTAAGATTATTTATTCATGAGAGAGAGAGAGAGAGGCAGAGACACAGGCAGAGGGAGAAGCAGACTCCATGTAGGGTGCCCAACGCGGGACTCAATCCCAGGACCCCAGGATCACGCCCTGGGCCGAAGGCAGGAGCAAACCGCCGAACCACCCAGGGAATCCCTGCAAGAATCCTTTTTAAGGAATATTTCAGTTCATAAGAGATATGATTTTAATATAGCTTTCCATTTAATTATCTAATCTTTTAAAAATATTTCCTCAAATATTCCTAATATTTAAAATATCTACATCGCTTTCATTTTGTACCTAAGGGGTGTATAAAGGAGCAATCATAGAATTACCAATTCTGAAAGGAGATTATAGATCAATCCTCTTCTCTGTCTTCATCCAGGCACTCCCCAAATGCAAACCTTTATTCATACATAAAAAAATTGTCAGCCACAGGACTTTTCAGTGGATGCCCAGCCTTTGAGGACAGTGGGTAATTAGTATACCAGGCTCTCAGGCTGGCCTCTGGACACTGGGTGGCATATATCATATGTTCATCTGGGAAGCAGCTCCCACTCCCCAGAAGACCAAGAACAAAGGAGCTGGCAGGCTTCAGGGAGAGGCTGCTCAGTCAACAGTGGATTAAAGACACCCATTAGTTGCCTCAATCAGCTAATTAGCTCAACAAATGCAAAACCTAAATCATTAAAGAAAGTGGCCCTGACTGCATTGCTGGCTTCTGATTTGGTGTCACCAACCCAGCAGGGTGGAACAGGGTAGTTCCACAGAAAACAAAAATAACTGTCCACACTAGGGAACTGGAAGGGGATGGGGCTTGATTTTTTTTTTTTTTTTTTTTTTTTTATGAAAGTCGAGACCTGCCAGGAAGTTTCACTGACAAAGAAAGAGTACCAGGGAGACCTCTGTGTTTATGCTTTGAAATTTAAATCAATTTAAATATAAATTGCTCTCCTTTTTTTGTCATTATGAGAAAGAAGTAAAATGTGGGTTTCAGATCTCTGGTGTGCAAATGGTCATTAACTTTCATTTGACCTTGGGTGTAGAACTAATATTGAATTTATGCACAGGATACACTCATTATACTCATCTAGCTCCCTCACAGAAAATAATGCTCCCAGGAGCTACAATGCTAGAAGCTGCTTTTCAGCACTCAAATAGAAAACTTGATTTTCTTCCTTTAAAGCCTCTCTCCTGCCTTCCACTCACCTCTCTGCTCCAAATCTCAGGGAAGCTTGGCAACATTTGTAAAACCTAGGCACTAACAGGTAAAAATCTGAATGACATAAAATCGTTGTCCTGGACCACACAGGACAAGAGCCTGGTCTGTGAGCCCTCATATTCCTAGGGTCAGGGACCATCAGTACTCAGTTCTCCTTCCCTGTGTTTGGTTCCCTAAGACAGGGACAAGCGCCCATTTAAAGTGATAATTACCATTGTCTACTGGGCCTTACAAGCATTACATACCGCCACTGAAGTGCCCCGCAGCACTCTGTTTTGAAAACAAAACCCCTGCATTCTGGAGCACACTCGGGGTAGTTATAATTATTCACCTCCTAGGCAAATCAGTTTCATTTACTATCTTAATGGACACGATCGTGTGGAAGGATAAAAAAAGAAAATCAGCTTGCTTGCTTTTCTCAATTCTAAACAATTCTTAGGGTTAAAGGAACCCAACTTCTGTACTCTCAGATCTCTTGCTGTTCAAGGAGAAATCAGGGCAAAGGGCTATTTTCTTTTATAGTATGCCATTAATGGTTATTTATCATTTCGACTTAATAGCTCTAATTACAAAAGACGGTGTCACGGGATTTTTTTTTTTAAAGGCAATTTTCTTTGTATCCCAGTGGGAGAGTTAGAAAAATTTACAAAGCATCTGCTGCATGCATTTTCAATTGGTTCTGGGTTTTACCAACGCTTATTATTTTCTTGATTGCAAGAATTTCACATTTTCAAAGATCCTTGACCTTGACATTGGATCGATAATTACTATATTAAGACTCTTACTGTGGTTTTATGCCATTTTTTTTAAAAAGACACATTGTACTTCTTTCCTCTTGGTTGACAATCAGTGGGGCTACAAGAAAGTCAGTGTAGGACTGTGTGGACCACGAATGGGAGCGATGGCCGCTGGCTGGCACAGCATCCAAGAAGTGGCAAAGAAGAAAAGGACAAAAAACAAACCATGTGGAAATATCAATTCTGAGAGAACAAGGTACATCCTTAGATGGCACTTAAGTGGTTGAAAGTATCACGATAAATTAAGCATAGTATCTTAATTACTTAAAATCTAGCCAACAGCCTTCTGCCACTATAATCTTCCTAGCTCAAACACTCATTATTAGAGTGCTCAGAGACTAGGTGGAAAAAAGAACATCTAGGAGAAGATCATCATAGTTTTAAATTTTCAATATAAAATATCACAGAAAGCTGGAAAGGTTGAAGAACTTGCCAAAGCGGTAACTATATTAGCCTGTGAGGTTGTCTTAGCTGGCCCTTAACTGTATTATTAACATCAACTCTAAAATTCCATTTTATTGTGCATTCTCCTATATATGAGTTATGTGTTTACCAAAGGGAAAGGGTCAAGTCAAACACGGTTCTCCACTAAAAGGAGAAAGCTGTCAACTAGAAATAAAAAGTAAAAATTTAGAGGACCATATAAGTCAGAACAATTCCATAGGTTTAATGGTTATTTTTTTCTTCTAAACATGTAAAAGGAAAAGCCTTCTCTATTGCTAAAAATAATCAATCTACTTCACTTCTCACGACAAAGTAACATGAATATCTTGTCTCCTTCTGCCCTGAAGGAGAATGTTTTCTCAATTGTGTCAGATCTCAAATCTCACATCAGAGCTTCCTGTCAACATTTCATTTCCCCCAATCTTACATGCATATTCTTAAGAAGGGGGCTTAAAACTGCTTAAATTTCCTAATAAGTATTGCTGATGACCAATGATTGTTACTAACAGTAGATCTTCAAAGCTGGCAATTGAACCAGACTACTGGGGTGACACAAGACTCTCAACCTGTCTGATGGGTCCACCATGACTACTGGATCCAGGGGTTGCCTGCTTGAATATGTTACCTGCACAGAGTTCATTGCATGGCAAACAGTAGTTACCAGGTTGCTGAAATCATACCCCCATTCAAATGCCTAATTAACCTTGAATATAGGATCCAAAGATGAGAAAACAAACATGAGGATCCAGAAGGCTAGGAAAGACCATTTAATTTCAATGTAAAACAGTGGCTTCCTTCTCATCCCTTCTATTAAGTAAGAGTAAAACATTAAAAATAATGTTTCTAAGAAGCTAAAATTAATCACAACAGAGTGAAGCTATATTATACTCTTTTATATTATATATATATATTTATATTATATATATTTAATATCCCCAAGAAATAATAAAGTATCTTGGTACACAAATAACACTTTAACCTCAATTCCTGGGAAGAGAAAAAAAAATGCTGCTACTTGAAAAATGTATGAGCTTTAACTCTGGTCTTTTCCATTCCAAGAACAAAAGTGGAAGATGGGATTTTCTTTTCACAAACCACATCTTTATTCTTATAATCCAGAAAATTATTAACAAGGGAGGGAGCACAGTGTAGTAAAAATTGGAGACTGGGCGTTGAAAAACATGGGTTTGCAATCTGGCTGCAGGCTTTCTAGCCTAAGTGATCTCAGGCATAACATTTTTCTTTAAATCTTGAGATGGAGACACGACACAAACAATTCCTTCTGTGGTGAGTGTATGTTGTGCCTGCTTACCAAGGTTCCCTCTCTTGCTGGTTTCCTTTGAGGGGCCACATCTATCCTGGCATTAGCCCATGTGTCTTGTGTGGGGTTGACCTGACTTTGGAACTACCCCTGTCATGCTCCTACTGCTCCAGAGGCGGGCATGTCATTCTTCCAATAAGGTCCCCACCAAGACCACTGTTGGGACTTCCAAAACAGAGGTTTTTCCTTTCTGATGAGATTAACTTCATAGATTCTTTGAGCCAATAAATTCCCTTTGTGCTTTTTTTCTTTTCTTTTCTTTTCTTTTTTTTTTTAGCACTTGCACCTAAAAGAGGCCTGAATAAAATATTCCCAAGGTTGTGATTCCATCAAAGATAATAAAGGTAATTAATACAAATATTTATTGCTATGATTAAATATTAGAGCTGAAAGGCATCTCTAAGGTTTTCAGATTCCATACCAATCCCCTAATGAGACAAACTGAAATCACTTTCCTAAGGTCACAGTGACAATGGCATAAACAGAGCCTAGAACCCCTTTCTTTCCCAAACTTTAATTTTTTAGATATTTAGTTTTAAAGCACTTAACTAGCTATGGACCAAGCAGACAGAGTAAAATAGAACAACTGCCAAAGAGATTTACCAATATGGTATTTCTGGCTTTCCAGAAATAGAAGCCCACCACGGCACAAATTTCATATAATCTAAAGATAATGAGAGCTAAAAGTGCTTTGGCTGTGGATTCCTGGAAAAGGGAAAAAACATATCTCCCAAGACTCTAATTAGCTAACATTAGCAGCAGAATAAGCAATCGAACAAAAAGAAAGTGTAAGGATATCTGTGCTAATTTTTGTAAATCTCTTAAAGAAGCCTTAAAATGCTATTCACGTTCACTAAGGTTAGCATCTGGAGGAGAAAACTGTTTAAAGGCACATCCTAATGGCCTTTTAGAAAATTACAACAAAATGGATTTTTTACTAAGCTACAGCCTTGAATCATTTATATCATCTATCGATTGGCAGTTACTTTTATTTCTGTTTGCACGGTGAGCTGAAATAAAAAACTTTTGCTTTATACTAATTCTTGTTTTAATAACCCTTAGCAATGAGACATAAATCTGGCATGACCACCTGAGCCCTAATTAACAGTTTTACTGCAAGACATAAGATATTAAGGTAATCAATTCCTTCTGTCAAGCCCCAGATGTACTATCATTTTCATACTTTTTATTAGATATATACCAACTTCTTTTTTTTCTTCCTTAAAAAAACCCTTCAAAATAGTTTTACAAAACCACATCAAGCATACACAGAAAGTACCATTCTGCAGCTGGAACTCTATTTAATTAAAGCTATGCTTAATGTCTTTGCATTTTATCACCTCCTAACTACACAGTAATCAGTAATAAGTTTTTCTTTTCAAACAGCTAGTGACTCATTAATGTTTTCCATTTATGAAACATGTTGTAATTTAAAAACAGCAGGGGCCCTATTTATCTTTGCTATTATATCTTCACACTTTACACTGTACCTGGCATACAGCAGGTGCTAAATTAGAATCCAAAAAAGGCAAGAAGGAACATAATATCTATGATACCTCTCGTACCTTGCCAGTCATTTTTCATCTACTCTCAATGTCAAGTCAAGCAGTGAGAGTATGGAGGGAAACAGGTAAGTATCTCTAGTACTTTTCATATTTGGATTTTTTGAATAGTTTAATATACAACTTTTTGCTCATTTCCGTCCCTAGACTGCTTACCAAATTTTTGGGGGGTACAGGAGAGAAATATCTTTGTTTTTCTCTATTACAGCCTTGTCGATTCATGTTACTTTTCTAACCAAAAAATACCATATTTAGTTAAAGTCAAGGACAAAATAAGAATGCCAACTATCAGTGACATTTGTCAATGCTATATTAGAAGACACTGGCTAATGAAATAGTATGAGATAAAAAGGAGTTATTTGGATTGGTGAGACAGAGACAAACTAGTCATTATTGATAAATGTTATACTTGCCCATACAGGAAATCCAAGATCATTTTAAAACAAGGTAGTAGAACTCATTTGGGTTCAACACTTTTGCTAGACACAAGAGCAAGGGTTCTCAAATAGCAAAGATTATTAATTATAAAAGACAATAGATGCAGATATCAACAAACTGATTCTAAAGTTTACAGAGAGGGAAAAGACCCAGAATAGTCAACACCATATTAAAGCAGAAGGACAAAGTTGGAAGGACTGATGCTATATGATGACAACACTTACCATAAACTCGAGTAATCAAGACAGTGGGGCATTATCGAAATAATAGACAAATAGATCAATGGACTAGAACAGGAGAGCCCAGAATAGACCCACACAAATACAGTCACTGATTTTTGACAAGGGAGCAAAGGACATATAATAGATAAAAAAATAATCTTTTCAATGAATGATGCAGGAACAACCAGACAGCTACATACAAAAATAGATAAATAAATAAACCTAGACATAGTCCTGACCTTTAACAAAAATTAACTCAAAATGGATCAGAGGTCTAAATATAAAATGCAAAAATATACAATTCCTAAAATATGACATAGGAGAAAACTTCAATGAGCTTGAGTTTGGCATGACTTTTTAGATACAACACCAATGACATGATTCCATGAAAGAAAAATAAGCTTGACTTCACTGAAATTAAAAGCACCTGCTCTTCAAAAGACAATGTGTAGAGAAGCCACAGACAGGGAGAAAATATTTGCAAAAAAATATCTGAAAAAGAACTGTTCCCCAAAATATATGAAGAACTCTTAAAACTCAAAAATAAGAAAACAATCAATCCAAAGACCTTAATAGACACTTCACCAAAGATATACAGATGGCAAATAAGCATATGGAAAGATGGATGCTCCACATCTTAGGTCATGGGGGGGGGGGGAAGCAAATTAAAACAACAATGAGCTACCACTACACAACCATTAGCGTGGCTAAAATCCAGAACACTTACAACAACCAATGTTGACAAAGATATGAGGCAACAGCAATTCTCATGCATTCCTGGTGGGAATGCAGAATGGTATAGCCACTTTGGCAGGCAGTTTGGTGGTTTTCTATAAAATGAACCATACTCTTGCCATACTATCCAGTAAGTGTGCTCCTTGATATTTACACATAAGAGGTGAAAATTTACATCTATACAAAAGCTGCACAGTGATGTTTATGGCAGCTTTATTCCATAATTGCCCAAACTGGGAAGCAACCAAGATGTCCATCAGTAGATGAATGGGTAAATAAGTTGTGGAACACTTAGAAAATGGAATATTACAGACTGCTAAAAAGAATGAGCTTTCAAGCCATGAAAAGTCATGAAGGAACCTTAACTGCATATTATTAAGCAAAAGATGCCAATCTAAAGAGGCTACCTACTGTATGAATAAAACTAAATGACTTTCTGGCAAAGGCAAGACTACAAAAGCAGTAAAAAAAGATGAGTGTTGCCGAGGTTGGAAGAAAAAAATAAATAGATGAAGCACAAAGGATTCTTAGGGTAGTGAAACTATTTTGTATGATATTCTAATGTATCACAATACCCATAAAACATAAAATACAGAGTGAATCCTAATATAAACTATAGACTTTGAGCAATAGTGGTGTGTCTGTATAAGTTCACTGATTGTAATAAATGTGCCACTCTGAGATGTTGATAGTAGGAGAGGCCATGCACAGGTCAGGGCAAAGGGTATATGGGAACTCTGTGTACTCTCTGCTCAATTTTTCTGTGAATCCAAAACTTCTCTAAAAAGTAAACCTATTAAAACAAAAGGGGTCATGAAAGATAAAGACTTGAGAAACCATCACAGAAGATAACTAAAAGAGAGAGAGAATAGAAAAATAGTTCATTTACAATAGTAACTGTCATCACAAGGCGACTAGAAATACAAACAAAATGTATAAGGCCCTTATGGAGAAATTTTCACAGCAGTACTGAAAATTTGAAAAAATAAAAGGATATCCTAGGTTCATGGATGAAAACACTTATTTCCAAAGTGTCAAATTTATCTAATAATCTATATGCAATACACTTTAAAAGATTCCTATAGGAGATTTCACAGAATCTGACAAAATTAAACTCCGAGGAGGACAAGATAGGTAAGAAGAGATTTGCCTTATTCCTACCCTAGAAAAAGCCGTGTTATAAAGCTTTGGTAATTGAAACAATATACATGAATTTCATGTATGGTGGAGTTAGCATCATGTTCCTGGGGGAGTTAGCAGTGAATGTTCCTGGGGGTAATAACTGGCTTAGCATAAGGAAAACATAAAATTTGATTTCTACCTGACACCATATACAAAAACAAATTCCAGATGACTTAAAGTCCTAAATGTGAAAAACAAAACTTTAACACTGTTTACACCTATCTACCAACCTAGCTCTTCCATTTTTAGTAATTTATTATGAGAAAATAATTGTAAAAAGGCAAAAGAATACAAGCATAAGAATTTATCTTTAGGTTCTTCTGTTATTTATAATAGGAAAAAAATTAAAAACCTAAATATACAACCCAGAATTAAACAAACTATATAGTATATATAGCTAATAAAACTGATGATCCAGATCTATATTACTGACATAAAAATAAAATCTATAAAAAATGGATTATATATAGCTACAGTAATCGATACTGGTGTATACTAACAGAATCTGTCTAATGGAGAGTAAAAGAGAACCTAGAAAGATACCCACACAAATATGCCCAATTTATTTTCGACAAAGGTACAAAAGCACTTCAATGAAAGAAAGATGGTCTCTTCAACAGAGGTGCTGGGGCAACTGGACATTCATAAGCCAAAAAAACCCAAACAACAATAACAGAAATAACAACAAAAAAGACCCTTTGACCTATGTCTTACACCTTACACAAGATAAATCATAGATTCAAATTTAAAACACAAAATTTTAAAACTGTCAAGGAAAAAAAAAGACAAGAGAAAACTTGGGATCTAGTACTAGACAAAGAGTTCTTAAACATATCCCAAAGACATGATCCATTAAAAAATTAATAAAGGGATTTTCCCCAAATTAAAAACTTTTGCTCTGTGAAAGACTTTGATAAGAAAATAAAAGGACAAACTACAGTTTGGAAAAAATATTTGCCAACCACATATCCAACAAAGGACTGGCATCTACAATATGTAAAGAACACTTAAAAAAAAAAACCACTCAATAGTAAACCAACAATTTGATTACAAAAAGGGCAAAAGACATGAAGAGAAATTTCACCAAAGATGACATTCAGGTGGCAAATAAGCAAGCAAAGATGTTCAATATCATTAGCCATTACAGAAATGCAAAAAAGTGAGATTTCACTTTATGCCTATTAGAATGGCTAAAATAAAAAAGTGATGATACCAAATGCTGACAAAGATGGAGAGAAGCTGAATCACTTACATATTACTAGCAAGAATGTAAAATGGTATAGCCAGTCTGCAAAATTTTCAGTAGTTTCTAAAAAAAACTAAACATGTGGGGTACCTGGGTGGCTCAGTCAGTTAAGCATCTGCCTTCAGCTCCGGTCATGATCCCAGGGTCCTGTGATAGAGCCCCCTATCTGGCTCCCTGTGCAGCAGGGAGCCTGCTTCTCCCTTTCTATTTCAAATAAATAAAACCTTAACATACACACATGCATGCACGCACACACACAAAGAACCCTAAGCATGCAACTACCTATCAACCCAGCAATTGTACTTGGGGGCATTTATCCCAGAGGAATGAAGACTTCGGTTCACACAAAATCCTGTATATGAATGTTTGCAGATGTAGTTTAAGTCATAATAGTTCAAAACTGAAAACAGCCCAGATGTCCTTCACGGGGTGAGTGGTAAACATACTGTCATATATTCATATGATAGAATACTATTCAGCAATAAAATGTAATGAACTGTTGATGTACAACAACCTGAATGAATCTCCACAGAATTATGGCAAGTGAAAAGAGCTACTCTCAAAAGATTATATACTGTCAGGAAGGCATAGGGGCAGGAATAAAGCCAGTGTAGCTATTAAAAAGCAACAAGAGGGATCCTTGTACTGATGGAAATTTTCTGTATCAGTGTCAATACTCTGCTTGTAAAATTGTTCTATAGTTTTGCAAAATGTTACTGTTAGGCAAAATAGGCAAAAAAGAAAACCTGAGCTCTCTGTATTATTTCTTACAACCGCATATGAATATATAATCACCTCAAAATAAAAGAGTGCAGATAAAATGTTCTCACTTTTATCAAATCTGCATATTGATATATAATAATGTAGTATTTACATATTAAAAGGGTAACATCTGGCAACAAATACAAGAAAGGTAACAGTGGTTTATCTCTGTTGCTGAGATGATGGGTGATTTTTCACTTTCTTCATACATTCACGTATGACCACAGTTTTTTCATTGCACACACTACAATAGTAAGAAGAACAATTAAAATGATTTTTATCATGAAATGAATATACGCTAACTGTACAAACTTTTTTCCACTGAACATTTTACTCTATTGATTCTTTAAGATATCATTTCATAAGCTGTTTAAACATTCCATATCACTCATCAATTTTATTACTTCTCTACTACAAGGACTTAGTGATTATTTCTAATTTCTTATTGTTAAAAAAAAAAAAACACAACAGATTCCTTCTACCTGAATCTTCACATGCATCTGTGATTATGTGCTACAAGCTGCACCTCTAGTCATGGAGTTACTGGGTCACAGAATCAGGGCTTCTGGAACACACTGAAACACTGCTTCTCTGTAAAACTAGGATTTTATGTTCCCACCATTAGCGTACATGTGAGAGACCATTTCCCTCTGTCCTGAGTCGCTGCCAGAGTCATGTTCATACTCTAAGCTCCGTAGGTCAAATGAATATGGAAGACAGATGTAACTTCTTACAGCCACATCAAGGTTCAATAAAATTAACTTCACACCAAATCTCTCATTTTGGATACTCTAACATATGTAGGTCTTGCTTATTTCTCCTCATCAGTAGAAAGTTCAAGCTTCTTAGCCTTACATCCAAAATCCACCTCTTTTTGCCTTGTCTACTTGCTTCCAGCCACTCACACCTCTTTGCTGTTCCTCACACACATTTGTACATACCTGTGCCCAAATGCTCCTGTTTGGACAGCCATAGGCCTCAGCCCTTCACTGTCTTCAGGTCTTTGTTCAAATGTCCCCTATCAGAGGCCTTCTCATCTCAACTCTCTGAGAATTAGTAACCCTCTTCTCCAGCCTCCCAATTTATCTGCTCTGTTTTTCTCCAGCAATGACACACTGCAAGCTTATTATTTCCCTTTTTTCTGAAACTTAAAAAAAAAAAAATCCTATCATCTATGGCACTGCCATTCCAACTCACACTGACTGTAAATTTTGTCTCCTTTTGATTACAGGTATGAAGAGGGGCTCTAGCACAATTTATTTCTAGGCCCTCTGCCCCAAAACCTTGTGTTGATGTCCTTTTTCCATCCTGGCCTCCATCAAGCAAACAGTCAACTAATCCTGGCACTGAGGAGCCCCATTCATGCTACTCTGTTCGCTACCCTGGGGGTCACAATCGCTGTTCTTTGCATCCTCCTCTCCACCTTCATGGCATGCAGTCTCTCTATCCTCTACATCAGCTAAATCAACAAAGAAAAGAGATTACATATGATAAGCTAATTCACACTAAGGCATGTTGGATTCAAAAAGTAACTGAGGCAAAAGCAAATTCTTAAAGTTTCTAACTGGAAAAAAGTTGTAAAACGCTGCATTGTCAAAACATTTCTGTTCCATTAGTTTCTTCGATTTTTGTCATCTCTGTGATTTTATCATAGTCTTTCTGCCTGAAAAGTCTTATTCCAGTTTACCCTGATTCAAGTAGCATCTCCTTTTTGCTTGTCATTCTATTTAGCATTGACCTCCTCTCTCTGAAGAGCAAACGATGCCTCCTTCTCAGACTCCTCCTAAGTGTTTTTCTACCTCACTGAGTCTCCATTTCATCTTGAATTTCACCAGAGTATGGCTTTCTCTTCTTCAAAATGTATTTGAAAGCTCCCTTTTCCTTACCACATATCGCTTTCAGATTGTGTTCTACAGGTATCAGGGATCAGATCCATGCAATTAAACCTATAGAAAATGCTTGCTTTTAAATGTCATTACACAATTATTTTTAGAAGACACTACTTTGAGATGAAAAATACCTTTAAACAAAGACCACCTTTATGTTATTTTCCTCTGTCATTATGATTGGTAAATGAGATGTGGTTTGCTTCCTTGGGTTGTGTACTTACACTTTTTTCAAACATATTTTTAATTTTTAATTTCATTTTTTCCTGGAAATATAAAATAAATTAAAGCAAAGCAGTGAAATTTTAAAGAAATGTATATAATAGCCTGTGCTATTTCAATGGCAGACGAGATCATTTTAAAAACAAACAGTGATACTTCTCTGCATTCTGCATCAAAACTTCCTGAAATACACCTAGCCCCAGGAAAGACTACTCACCAGACTTCCTTGCTTTCAAAGCAATAACAGCTGCTAGTTCTCTCTGCACCTAGTAAGATATTAGAGGGAGGGGGGAAATAAAATTAGAATAAGAAAAATGTAGCTATCAAAAGCAGTACTTTGTGTTCAGGTATGCACTGAAATTAAGAGTTACTGGAATGAAAGTTAAGTTTGCTGTCACTTTTTGGGGTCTTGTTAGTTTTTACTATCAGGGGAAAAACCTCTGCATACGAATTTTAGGCCAAAATCTGGAAGATTCATATTGATCTACTTTCAAAAGAAATTGGACAGTTGCCAGAATATATACACTGTAAATCACTGGTATTTTTACTATGATGATGGAAAGAGCCTTAAAAATGTAATTATAAAACATTTTAAAAAATTCAAATAATCAACTATTAAAACATTCATGGTACTTTGGCAAAGATATTAAATACTATTTATCCCCTCAAAGATTCTAGCTTATATAGAAATTCTAGAAAAATTAAATAGGTGATCGTGGTGTAATTGGATCTCTACTCAAACACAATCAATGCTCACTTGAAGTCTGAGAGGCTTATGGCAACCATTTTGGAAAATAAGCCACATAAAAGCAAGTGTCATTGACTCACAGGGTAGGTGAAATGAGAATAGACAAGATGACCTTTAAAATCCTAAGTGTCTCCAACTCCACTTATTTGTACACATTTTTGCTTGCTCATTCTCTTTTCACCTGCCCCCACATCTTTGAGTGCTTAAATCCTTTCCTAAAAGCATTCTCAAAGAGGAACATAAAACAGAGACAAAAAAAATAACCAGTCACTTTCAAAGATAAGATAAAAAAAAAAAAAAGATACCATGAAGATAATCTTTGGGAAATCTATGTTTAGCAACAATAAAAATTCCATAACGAACAAGCTCATTCTGCTCTAGGGACACAGTTTTTTAAACTTGGAAGTGTGGGTGTGTTCAGGTGTTTGGAAGTGCTGGTGAGCTGGAACGATTCTGCAGCTTATTACACTAATGATATCTTAAAGGGGGAACCTGCAAGTTCAAGGTTACATAAGAGTTGCTACTGAAGTTAATCTAATTTATATTCATTTACTTGAAGGCAAAAATAGATATATATGCTAGACTCTGGGACTCCATTATGGACTTCTTCCACAATGGCCAGGCAGCATCACCCCGAGGACAGCAGCACCTCCACCGGCAGTTTACTGCCATGTTTTCCCCACCTGGCTAGTATGCGTGCCATGACAATGGGTATACTCTTCATTTAGCCCATTCTTTGATACCTTCAGACTCTCTGGAAAATTATACAATAATGAGAAGGCCATCAGACTCTCTCCAACTCTGGGAGTCTCAGCTCTGAAAATAGTCATGGTAGGAAAATTTGCTGTTGAAGAACTTAGCGTGAAGAAGAGGGCCATAGGAAAGAGAAGTGATACATGACTACAGGAAAACTTTCACAAATACTTGTATGGGTAGTCAAATAAGAACAACTACACATTAAAACATCATCTATTGCATACTTTATGTATCTGTAATTGTTTGTAAGGTTTACTACACTGCCACCTTTTCTATTCAGGATTTTCCTCCCTCACAGTGTCACAAATACTGGGGGCTGAGGGCAAACATGCCAACTATAAACATCCACTGAGATCTTGTCAATGGCTTCCTGATTTTATGACCTCCTAGGAAAGACCCCACCGTGGCTCAGGGACACGAAGGACACACAGATGGGAAAAGATGCCAGAGACAGATCTCTTACTTTGCTTAGAGAGGATCAAAAACAGTCTTCCCAACCCTCCTCTCAGTTTTCCATACCTGAATTCTCTTTAGCAGCTCCTCAGTTTTTCTTTCTCTAATTAGAAATGAGTCTCCAAATAACAAAGCTCAGAAAAAGAAGGTATTAGATTCCCAACTTTGTCTAATACCTCATCTTTTCAAAGATTTGGTGGGGGGAGAAAGGGAGGAATGGGTTGCATGAGGAAAGGACACAGATTTGGGAGCAACTGGACAGAGGGGAGAGAGGGTAGTGAGAGAGACAAGAACTTCACAGGTAAAAAAAAAAAAAAAAAAAAAAGAACTTCACAGGTGAAGGTAGAAGGAAACTAAGCTTTAAAAAAACAAAAGTTTTAAAATAAATGAGATTGCTCTACAGAACTACATGAAATCCCCTGAATGTCTGCAGTCAGGGAAGATTTAAGAGTGTTTTAAGCAGAGTGGGGTATGGAACAGCTTCCATGTTTTTGCCCCAGGATGGAGGCTTTTGACAAAAAAAAAAACCCCCCAAAGGTTGGTATTCTTCCTATAAAGCCCAAAGTGCCAATCAAGCAAAAACACGAAATAGCTATGATCCTATTACATGTTCCTATAGCATCTCCACAGAAACTTTTTTTTTTTTTTTGGTAAGCACACTGGCAAGTATTTAATCATTTTCAAATGAATGACTAATTCCTATCTTCTGGACAGAAGCTTCACTGAGGCAAAGACTTGTTCATCTTTTTATGGTATTATCCAGAGCAATAATCAACAATCATTCATTGACCCACAGGAGGTGAATGCATAAGCAACCTTAGGAAAAACATGGAAAGGACCTAGGGGAGAGAAAAATGCAGAGAGAAGGCATTCCCTACTAATAAGCTACTCCCAGCAGGAATCTTCAGAACAGAGTATTAGAAGGATTCAAGGCCTCCTTTGCAAATAATTATTCATTTTTATGTTGACAAGTAAAACTTTGAGCAACTGCAGAAACAGAAACTAGAATATTTTTTAAGCACGAATAAAAACTAAAGGTCTCATGTTCCAGCACCAGTCAAGTCTTCAGATGGCTGGGATCCTGGCTCACATTCCAACAACTTCCTGAGACACTCCAAGCAAAAGCCATCCAGTCTAAGATGCTCCTGAATTCCTGAAATTCAGGAACTGTTTGAGATAATAAATGTATAGGGATGCCTGGGTGGGTCAGCGGTTGGGTGCCTGCCTTTGGGTCAGGTTGTGATCCCGGAGTTCCAGGATCGAGTCCTGCATCGGTCTCCTGTCAAGGAGCCTGCTTCTCCCTCTGCCTATGTCTCTGCCTCTCTTTCTCAGCCTGGTCTCTCATGAATAAATAAATAAATGTTTTTAAAAAAGAGATAATAAATGTGTAGTTTTAAACCACCAGATTTTAAGATGGTTTGTTATACCAAGGAGTCTTTTATAAGAAAATGATTATTTTTCTACTTTACTTGTGTTTTTGGTTCATCTTAGTTTCTCTCACTGTGACTGAAATGAATCCTCTTCTTTGATCAGGCTCAAGATATGTACACATGCAGAGCCAAGAGCCACATTTCTGATACTGGCCATTGTTTTTATTTCATGTGGGTGCCAAGGTACTGCCTAGGTAAGTATACATTCTTACCTTGGCCTTCCAAAACAACCATTCCCCACTATGATCTGAAACCCTAGGGGTTAGATGTAGTCCAGAATTCAAACTTTTATACATTTCAGAAAGGTGTCCTATCTGTGTCACACTCTCGGGGAGGTCTGGGGTGGCAACTTGTTATCAGAAATCAGACACATGAATATATTTTTTGCAGTGGAATGTGTAATTATTCATACTAAAGGAGACAACAGAACACTAGAAAAAGCCTCAGGATTTTCTTTTTTTCTTTTATTATTATTTTTTAAAGATTTCATTCTTTTATTCATGAGAGACACAGAGTGAGAGAGAGGCACAGACATAGGCAGAGAGAGAAGCAGGCTCCATGCAGGGAGCCTGATGTGGGACTCAATCCTGGGTTTCTGGGATCACGACCTGAGCCAAAGACAGACACTTAACCACTGAGCCACCCAGGGATCCCTCAGGATTTTCCACTATATATGTTCAGTGTAGGTTAGATTTCCTCACCGAGTAAGTAATGAGAAACTTGTTTTTCAGAGCTTTTGTATTTCAGAAGTGAATAATAGATGGTAAACCTCTACAAATTGTACACTAAAAGCTTCTCTCCCTTGTTTTTTCCCCTCATGTCTTCTCTTGTCAAATAGCTATGGAGTCCTTGCTTTACTGAGAAATGCTCTCTTTAACTAGCTTGGATTTTCATCAATCTATCTCGGCAGTTCCCAAACCTGACTGCACATTAGAATCACTTGGGCAGCTTTAAAAAACTCCTGACACGGAGCCCCAACTAAGTCAGACTCTCTGGGGGAGAGTCCAGGCAATAGTACTTGCTGCTGCTGTCATTCCAAAGGTCCCTAAGTGGCTCTAGACTGAGGGTTGACAATCTATTCAATAAAGTATCTTAGTTTTCCCAAGACTCAACCTTTTAATCTGATCATCACTTCAACTGGCAATCCATCTTTTACTTTTTATGTTGTTCTCCTCTAATTTAATTCATTTGTAAGGGAACATGGCCTTCCCCGTATTTTAGGTATAGAGTTATGCTATAATCCAATAGAATGACAAGATTCAGTTACTTCATCAGCAGTTTCACAAACTATTCAAGTACAGGGAAAACTGCAAGGACACTTTTTAAGAAGCCGAAACTTTAATTGAAAACATAGTTTACTCAATATGCAAGAGCACTAAATAATTAAAAACACATCTTCCTGCTTAGGGTATATTTGCCCTAGTGAGTATCTCCATAGATAGGGTAATTAAGGGACAAAGAAGACATGTGTCAAAGCTTCTCCTCTCCCCCTGTTATCCATCAGAAACATATAGCAATAGTTTAAACTCTTTCAATAATCATCAGGGCCATTCACAAAATAGCCCTGAAATTTAACAAGATTAAGAGCTAGTCTTACTTCTAGCATTTGTCTTCTCTTCTCTTTGGCACTTTAATAATGTCTTCAGCCCCCAATCCAAATGCTCACAAAATTGTCTTGCATCAATGCCAAGATTCAAAAGGCAACAGAAAGTGTCAAATGCAAACTCTGAGTGCCAGGGAGCATCTCAGGGAGAGGTTAACTTAGAAGATATGGAGGAAGAGATCCTTGAAAAAGCTGGATAGAATAAAGGTCATTTTGGGAAGACAGATTAATTGTGGCAAAGGTCTTAGCTAACCAAAGTGTTGTCCTTAACAAACTAACTTGGACTACATCACCAATTCAATGATTTCCTAAAGATTTTTAGTAAATCTGTTAATTTCAGAAACACTTAAATTTTGATACTAGGATACAAATGTTTTAAAAACATAGAACCTATTTTCTCAATTTCCTAAATTAAATGTATGAAGAAACAATCCAACTCTCTCCCCTGTTCTATTCCCAAATATACTCACTTTTAAACCACTATAAGATCTTAAGCTAGTAAGGATTTTAAGAATTCCAAAAAGAAAAAAATAAATATGCTTCTTAAAGTAATCAACATGTTTTTAGATAAGACACAAACTGAGCAGTGATGGTGGCTAGACCTTTGTCCTATAAAGGAACACCCATGAACTAAGCTACAATTTTCTTTCTTCCTTCCTCAGAGGCCTGTTTTCCTATTTCCAAATTCACTATTTTGTTCCAAAGAACTAATATTGCCACAAACCTGACATACAGATAATCTTGCGATTACCTGTTACTAGAAAACAATAATTAGAAACCAATAATTAGAAAATTAGGAAAGTTATTTATACATCTGTCTAGATACTACTGCTTTCCACCTAACAGTTTATTTAACAAATAGTTGTTTTCTCAGTAATTGCTGTCACTACATCGAAGATGTATTTGTTAAGCACACTGGGATGATAAAATATGCTTACTCATCTATTTCAAGGCTATTAGGGATATTTTAAAAATCTTTTATGTAGAATATTCTGTTGAATATACAGATATGTCTATTAATTTTTTTAAAAGTAATTCTTCCATTTTATTTTAAGATTTTATTTATTTATTCATGAGAGAGAGAGAGAGACAGGCAGAGGGAAAAGCAGTCTCTGTGCAGGAAGCCTGATGTGGGACCGGATCCCGGGTCTCTAGGATCACACCCCGGGCTGAAGGCGGCACTAAACCGCTGGGCCACTGGGGCTGCCCTATTAATTTTATTATAACTTAGACAACAGCTGACCATTCAAAGACCAATATATATGTAGAAGTGGCCTGAAAGTAATAAGATGCATTGGAATGAAGTCCTCTGCTTAGGTTGTTGAGTCTGTTATTTAAGTCTGCTACATGGACATACTTCTACTTTGACAGAGGTTCACATTAAAAAAAATCTGGTAATTTTTAGGTGATCACAAGCATGGTGTGAATTAACAATGGAAATGAGATTACTTAGAATAAGCAACAATGTTTTTAGGGATATTACTAAAAATGAGGCACCTGGGTGGCCCAGTCAGTTAAGTGTCTGCCTTCCGCCCAGGTCATGTTATCAGGGTCCTGGGATCAAGCCCCCTATTGGGCTCCCTGCTCAGTGGGAAGCCTGCTTCTCCCTCTGACTCTGCTTCTCCCTCTGCTTGTGTGTGCTCTCAAATAAATTAATTAAAAATCTTTAAACAAAACAAAACAAAAAAAGGAGTATTACTAGAAGATAGCATTCAAGCCACCAAAAACAAAAACAAAGCAAAACAAAACAAAAAAACAAAACAAACAGAATTGAGAAAGATCAACATCTGAATTGTATTCAGATCTATTTAGGTTCATGAGGAGTAGAAAATATTCACAGGAGGAAGCTAGGGGACAGCCACCTCCCTGTAGCTAAATGTGCTGGATGCAGCACTCTTTATTTACCTGGTCCTCTCTGTAAGATTTAACACTGTTATCTATTCTCAATCACTAGGATTTCCTGACACCACATACTCCAGGCTTTTCTCTTTCCTCTCTGGCTGCATTTTTCTTTCCCCAAGGCCTTCTTCTCTTTCTGTTTATTCTCCATAGGTAATTTCATTTACTCACGGTGCTTCAATTTAATATGTATCTCTAGGGCCCTAGAAGCCCATATCTGTTTACCTCCTGGACCTAAATGTCCCATGAGTAGCTCAAACTCAACATTTCCAAATGTGAAGTCACTTTCCTACCACTTTTCTGTACCCCATATAATTGTTCCATGTCCCACATACCAAGTCAGTGAACCATGCACTCAGGGCTTCAAGCCAAAAAGTGAGGTGTCCCTGACTTAGCTCAGTCCACCATCTTTTCCCATTCAGACTACTATCTCTCTCTCTTTTCAAACCACATTATTCTTTACAGAAAAGACTAATACTCTTACAGTACAAATTTTATATTACATCTTTTGCTAAAAAATACTCTTCAAATACTTCCCCATGAGACCATGACCGAGTCCAAAGTCTAACATTGCATATGTAGTATTCTTCTGATCTGGTATTTAGTATTACTTTAGTTCCATTCCTCCTCTCAAAATCTACGTTCAAAAAACAAAACAAAACATCAATGCTCCAGTCTTAGTAAAACAGAACTCTTGTAATTCTCTGGAAGGGCCATGTTCATTCCTTAATTGAGCCTTTCTACACGTTCTTCTCTCTGTCTGGAATGCCTCTCCAAATCCCCAGTTTGTGTGACTGTCACTTACTTGTCCCTTAGGTCCCACCTTAGTTACTGTCCTCTCCTTAGTGCTACCCACCTCTCCTAATGGGGTCACATCCTCCCTGCATATAAACCCCAGTAACATTTACCTCAATTATAAGGCTATCATAGGCTAGTGAAATCTCCCCTTTAGTTGGGGGTCCCCAATAGTTTATTATAAGTTCCCTAAAATAACTCCCTTTACTCATCATTCTGACCCTGGTTCTTGGTACCATTCACAGTATGTACGTTTGTGATCAAGCACAGAAGTGAAGTATCTGTAGCTGCTGCAGAGAAGAGAAGACTTAGGGGAACATGATTGTGAGCTTCAGATATTTGAAAGGTTGAAGGTAAAATTCAGATCAATGGACTGAAGTTACAAAAAAGGAATGTTTTAGCTCCAAGAGCTTTCAAATAATCAGAGCTATCCAATGTGGAAATGGTCTACCTGTGAGGTTCAGAAGAGGATACTTTATAGGGGAAGATCAGAAGCACTCAGACTAAAGGACTGTTCTAAAGATTTGTTTTATGATGCTTCCTTTCCAAATAATCCACTACCAAAAGAGAACAAACATGAGCCCCCTGTAGGTAGTGCTATCTATCTGTCAGCTTACATTTGAAAAGTTTGTGATGTCACAGCTGTCTAACCCTCCCAACAGAGATAAAGGTGGTACAAATCTTAACAAACAGATGAAAACTAACTGTTGGGGGCCTTTTCTTAGAAATGTTATAAATTTCATGACACAAAGCACAGGAGAAGCTACAGAGGTACTGGTTGAAAGAAATCTGAAAAGAACAAGGTAACAACACTAACATGTTTTCCAAAGAGCAGGTATAACTGCTTCTTCAGTCTTCAAAACTGCTCTTACTGCTTCTGATCAGTGATTTCCCCAAAGCCCTAACTGCTGGTCAGTGTGAATTTCTTGACAAAAATATCATATATATGAAATGTATTTTAAGTAAACAAATGCTGGACATTCTGATTTTAGTTATAATAATTAAATAAAACATGTTACTTCATTTAAATTTTTAGTTTTTATGTCTCATTATTTTTTCCACTTTCTGGTAAGCCCAGAGTATTTTCAACCTATACCACATTTAAATAATTCTTCAATAGACTTATAGTTTAACAAAGTTACCTTTAAGGACATAACATAATTTACAAACTCATTTTTCTTATTCCTTATTACATGTCCATCTTTACATAGTAAAATGCCTTTTCTCAATCATTGCGCTTTTTGGAGGTAAGGTTCTCAACTGCAGCAACAGTGTAACTGTAACACTAGTCAGGCCCCAGAAATTCTAAGGGGCTCCTGTCTGCATGGATGTTACATTAGAAACATCTGTATTCAGATAAATTCAGATCAACTAAAACCCTTTCCAATCAGAAAGTGTATAAAAATTGCTAATATGAGAGTATTCCCTGGAAAACAGATTCAGAGCTTAAGATCCAAAACCTAAACCAGGAAAAGGAAATCTCCATTTATTTTAATGTCAACTGTGGAAGAAGTTCTAGGATTCCAGTTTGTGGGGTGGAATCACAGCCCTCTACCTCAGAGGACTGTTTATAGAATTAAACTAGTTAGCACCTAGAGCATCTGGAACACCGCCTGACACTCTATCATCAAGATAGAGTGACAGTCAATCACTCTATTATCCCTTGATAAATCAAGGGACTGTGGGTATGTATTCAACAAGGAATGTGTATTTATTTTTATTTCTGCCAATGCAAACTACCATCTACTTATTGGCTTAAAATGACATCCCTTTATCATCTCACATTTCCATTGGTCAAGAGTCTGGGTATAGTGTGGGTTAACGGGATTCTCTGGTTAGAAACTCACAAAGCCAAAAATCGAGGGATGGGCACAGTTGTATTCCATACTGGAGGCTCTGGGAAAGAATATGCTTCCAGGTTCATTCAGGTTGTTGGCCAAATCTAGTTCTTGCATCTGTAAAACTGAGGTGCCTGTCTCCTTGCTGGAACCTGGCAGCCTGCTCTGAGCTCCTGAGACCTTTATCTGGTCTTTATACATGGGATCCTACTTCTCACATCCAGCAATGCCACACTGAATCCTTTTCCTGCTTGAAATTCCTTCTTACCTTCTCTTCTGCCATTTCTCTTTGACTCCTCCCAGACCGACTTCTTTGTTTTTAAGGGCTTATGTGATTAGACAGGGTCCTCATAGACAGTCCAGGTCTACAGCCTTAATTATAACAGCAAAATATCTTTTGCTATGTAATGTAATATTTGCAGGTCCCAAGTAGTGTATTTATCTTTGGAGAACCATTCTCTCTACCAAAGAACAGTAACATAGATCCTCAGAGCCTTCCAAAAACTTATCCCTGAACACTTTTTAGGGCCTTGTCATAACTTGCCAGTAGAGCCTGGTTCTGGAACATGATTCCCCTGTTATAAAATCAGAGCATACATCTGAGTTCACACAATGGAACCAGACAGAAGACCTTAGAAATCAGTCTAAATGAATTTCTCAATTGCTCAACTATGCAGCCATGTTTACCAGTATTTAATGATTCTTAACACGTTACAAATTAAAATACTACTTAACGTAACTTCATAGGTCCCATTTCATTAAAGTGTTTAAATAAGAACAGAATTCTATAATCAAATCCCATACCAAACTCGTTGAGACCTGTTTAGTAACTATGAAGTATTTTAAGTGAAGATAATGTAGAAAATTGCTTTTTGAACCCTAAACTGTTATTTTAAATTACTGTGGACTCTTGGGATGCCTGGGTGGCTCAGCGGTTGGGCACCTGCCTTCAGCTTAGGTTATGATCCTGGGATCTGGGATCGAGTCCCACATCGGTCTCCCTGTGTGGAGCCTGCTTCTCCCTCTGCCTATGTCTGTCCCTCTCTCTCTCTCTCTCTCTCTCTCTGTGTCTCTCATGAATAAATAAATAAATCTTTAAAAAAATTACTGTGGACTCTTAATACTTTTTTTTTTTAAAGATTTATGTATTTATTTTAGACAGAAAGTGGGATTGGGCAGAGGAAGAGGAGGAGAGAGAACCTCAAGCAGACTCCTAGCTAAGTGTGGAGCCCTACTTACTCAGGGCTCCATCTCACAACCTTGAGATCATGACCTGAGCCAGAAATCAAGAGTCTAATGCTCAACTGACTGAGCCACACAGATACCTCAATACCTCCTGTCTTAAATGCTCCATCTCTCTAATGTGAGTAATACATCTTGCTCTGGGAAAATGAAATATGACAGTCCACAAAAAGCATTAGCAGAATGCTTGCACAACGTCAGTATTCAATAAGTATTAGCCAGTCTTAGCCTTTTACCTATTTTTCACTTGGTCTTCTTAAATAAACAGGCTAATAAATGGCATCTGCAAGCAAGTTTCTTCAATAATTTCCCCACAAAGAATTTCATCCTTGTGTTGTTTGTAATCGCAAAAGATTGCTATTACAATGCCCAGAGCAGGAGATAATGAAAAATCCATGGAACATGGTACTTTAGAGCCACAAAAATGCCACAGGAGGAGTTTTTCAGCACTGAAAACATACTTGCTGAAAGTACAGACCACAAAATAAAAGGGTCCTTTTCTTTTTTTTTTTGTAAAAAAGTATACATACAAGAAAAATAACCTAGGAAGCAATAAACACTTAAGTTAATAATAAGTTACTAATGAATGGTTCCATTATGGAAATTTTTTTCTATTCTGGAATTTTTTTAAATTGCAAAGTCTTTATGTTCAAACCAAACAATCCAAGTGTCAGATAAATAAAAGAGAACTGCAAACATAACCCACAGTAATGACAACTCACTACCATCATTACCATCATTTTGACATTTACAAATATAGCAGTGGAATGCACATTATTTCTACCCAATACTCACATAAGATTCCATTATATAGTTAAGTACTACAACAATATAAAATAATAGGAACTAAGTTAAAATCTACCTTATTCCATCATCACCAAAAACTCAAGTAATCTTCAGTCTTTTACATGCCTCCTGGTCCTTCTGCACATATGGACATATTGTATAAAGCTGTAACATTATCCTAAGGATGTGAAATTACATTTCATCTAAGCAGCTATAAGAAGTTCTATTTTTAAAAATGCACAAAGCAGCAGCCCAATATGAAATGTCATGGATCAATTTTTTCAAATTCTTTCAACTGCCCTCAGATAAGATTTCATGGTAGCATTTTACAAACACATGACTGTCAATATATAAATTGATAGCTGAATGGTATATTTCTATTTCTTGTCAATTAAAAATGTCTATGTTTTCTATGCATATTGCATATCAAAATGATTATCCTCACTTTGGAAAGAAATAACCAAATTCCATAATACATATAAATACATACATGTACACACATACAAACACACACTTCTACTCCTATTCAAAAGGGATTTGTTGAGACCTGTTTTATTCTTGAATGGGTTCTATACACTCACACCTTTCTGAAGAAATGCTTTTAAATAAATGTTCCCTCTCTGGCATCATTTCAATAGGCAAAACAGCATGTATTATGTTGCTCACTGAAACCAAATTCTCAGGGCTAGAGTTAAATGAGATTACCATATAATCTAAGTATGTGAAGGTGGTTTCTTTGGAAATAGAGGTAACTTAGTAATTAATGTTAAAAAATTGTGTGTATAATGCCTGGTTGGCTCAGTTGGTTAAATGTCTGCCTTTGGCTCAGGTCATGATCCCGGGGTCCTGGGATTGAGTCACGTCTGGCTCTTTGTTTAGTGGGGAGTCTGCTTTTCCCTCTGCCCCTCCCCTGCTCATTCTTTTTTTTTCTCTCTCTCTCTCAAATAAATAAGTAAATAAATAAACCTTTAAAAAAAGTTGTGTGTGTGTACATGTGGCATTTAGGGATCTATTCCCAGGATGAAGAAAATTTTGATGTGTAATAGGTATAAAACAACTTTTTGTTGACAAAGGACAGAAATCTACCCATTCAGCTGTCTGTTCAAGTATTGATAATGACGAGTTGGTGAAGTGCCACTGTGAGATCCTACCTGAGGAAAACTGCAGGAGCTTTAACCAGCTGTCCATGTGGTCGCAGAGACCTACAATCCATAGCCCTTTGGATACTCTAACTGATGAAGGTAGATCTAAAGAATAATGAGGAAAGGTACTGACAAGTCCCATGGCTCCTTGTAAATAACAAGAACAATGAATACTGTGCCTGAAATGTGCTACAATTCCTCTGATGCCTTTCTGATGATCTTCAAAACCAGGTCTGTCTTCTCTAGCCTCCCTTGACACTGTCTCAAAATTCAATCTATTGGCCTTTCCCCCAAAATCACACAGTAGCTCTTAAGCCACCAGGAAAATTGGAGCCAAGGTAAGTATTCCAAGTAAGAATTTTATGTTCCTACAGATAAGAAATATAAGGTAACAAGATGGTCATCACCCTGCAGCAGTCAGAAAGAAGGTTAGTCAGTCCCCAGGGGATTAACTTACTTCTATTCTCTGAGCAAACATGCCCACTCAGGTCTGCGATAGACTAAGAAAAGGGAGATTAACTATACTCCATTTCTCCATTCCCCAGAAAGGGAGAGGCACATAGCCAGGAAAAAGAGTGAGTGGAAACTGGCATTTCAGTGTTTTAAAAAATCTATCTCAAAAAATAAAAAATAAAAATAAAAATTAAAAAATTAAAAAATTAAAAATCTATCTCTAAGTATGGTAAAAATCATCATCGAATTGTGCTCATCATGTACTAAATTTGACTAAATCTTCCCCCTTCTCACTAACCTAGGATTGTTTCCAAACCTTGCTAACTTGGAGTATCATCTCTTAAGAAAATTCTAAAGATTCATCAAAACCCAAATCCCATGCTATTTCTGCTTCCTGAACTGGTACCATCTTGAAAGTTTCCAACTGAAAAAGCTGTCACTGTTTTCTTCAGATACTACTGTTCAAAAAGGGATTCCTCCAACGTAGCAAACCCCACATGTAGATTCATCAAGAAGGACAAACTGAGGGAATCCTAGCCACATTACATGCTTCCCAGACAGAAAGGTTATGAACGGAGTCCTGTGAAAGGCACATCCTTAGAGAAAATGACTGAGCTTCAGAGGAGACGGCAGAGAGGAGATCTAAATGTGTAATAGCAGAACTTAAGAACAAGCAACAGCAGAGAAAGGAGAGAGCCAGCAAGAGAGAGCATCTTGAAAAGTTGGCATCCTTGAGTTCCATCAGGCCCTGGATGCTACAGGACAACTGCTTGTCCATTAAGACCCACTTCTCTGTGGCTCCATAACAAGTATTTCTCAAGTGAACTCTAAGGAAAAGACAAATTAGGAGAAGAATCAGACAAAGGCCTAAGTGCAGGTCTTAGTGAATGTGAGTAAACTAGATGCGTTCTACCTGGAAAGTAGGATCCCAAATGGAGAAAAAGTAGGAACAAGACTTTAACTATAAAGAAAGCTAGAAATCCTAAGAGAACAAGTTCATAGGCGACATGAAAACTGAAGGAGTGACATCACAAGTTGTGGACACTGAGCAGGGAAAAATGTTTTTGTGACACTGCCAATGGGCAGCAGCCAGTTTTAACTATGTCTTTTATCCCTAGAGAGGTATATAAAGAAATTTCATAGCAGGTTTCTTTCTAACACTTTCACCAAATATTATATATCCTAGCATACATTTTTGCTTTGGTGTGGGGGAGGGAGGATGGCTTCTTCTAGAACTTGTCGTTGACACTCCATTTATAATTTAGTTTATTTAAAAAATTTTTTCAGCTCAGTGGTATTTCTTAGAGGAGTGATACTGTACCCTATGAGCAGGAATTTAGAAATTCCATTAAAAGCATCACATGCAGAGCTTCTATGATAAAATTGTATGAACTGAAGAAAATGAGCAAGGGGATAGAGTAGAAACATACAAAGAAATTGAAACTGATGAGAATGATAAACTAAATCAGCTTTTAGAAGGAATACAAGGGAGTAAGAGTATCTAGTTAATGGTCCCCAAGTTTTAGATTTTGCCCTCCTTCTCTTCCTAAATTCAGAACACTTGATTTGTAATTTTTTAAAAACACCCAACAGGGGCATTCTAGCTCACAACCCCAAGATCAAGAGTCATGTGCTCTACTGACTGAGCCAGCCAGGCTCTCTTTGATTTATAATTTTAATTCATCTCTCACAATATGTCCACATTTCTCAAGATATGCCCATCTCTACCACTACCAAGTTAGTGTCTCATTGTAGATATTCAACACTATTCTTTTTCACCATCTAAGTTATGGCTGACTTCACTGGACCAAGCAGCATAGTACACCACACCACAAGCCCCCTTGTCCTTTTATAAGTGCCACTAACATAACCATCTCACCAAACAGGCATCTACTACACATAATTCATAGCTTAGCCTAACTTACATTACACCTCAGAGGCTTGACAATTACATTGTGTGAACACAAATAATAAATTTCACTTAAGCCCAGATAAGATATTTGTATTTTCTTATCTCTACAATTTCCATCATGAAAATTTAGCCTAAAGAAAGAGAAATAGCCTAATAGGGTTTGTTTTGGACTTTGGTCTTAAGTAAGCAAGAGACAGAAGCTTAGAATCAGCTTTATCTGCTACTCAAGGATGCTCATGTTTCCATTTCCTGTCTTTGAATGTTTCCCAAGTACTTTTGGTTCTTCTCAAAATTTAGCTTACTTCAGAAATCTACATCCTAAGAAATATGGCTTTCATAGAAATGCTTAATTCATCATAAACTCTTCCCTAAATTTAGTATACCCTGGATTGTAATAATAGGGAAACTATTTCCAGATATTAAAGCCCAGAATGTTTCTGTAGACTTTCTATAATGGAAGGAGTGTACTATAGCCATGTTCTTTTAGCCCAAGCTGAAAACCTTTTACAGAGTCTTATTGTTAAAGTTTTTGGATGTTAGGTACTTAAGAGAGTACCTCTTTCCTGAAAATCACCAGAAACATGGCTGGAACATTTTTTATCATGCATGTTCATGTGAATTTAACAACTGTAAATCTCACTAAGTGATCGTGACATTTTTATTTCTACTTATGTACTCTCTTTTCATGTTCCTTTAATATAAAAACTCAGTGGGGCACCTGGGTAGCTCAGTCGGTTGAGCATCCAACTCTTGATTTCAACTCAGGTCATGATTTCAGGGTCATGAGAACGAGCCCTGCATTGGGCTTGGCACTTAGCGGCAGGGAGTCTGCTTGAGATACTTTCTCTCCCTCTGTCTCTGCCCCTCTATCTGCTCAAGCATATGCATACACATTCTCTCTCTCTCACTAAAAATGAGTAAATAAATATTTAAAAACAAAAGAAAACAACTCACTTGTGTTTTCTTCCAGGGTAGAATTCCAGGTATTATTATTTTTTTTTAGAGAACAGGACCTTTCCCTTGATGAACCTAAGCTGGGATAATAAACTATCGGGGTAGGGACACCTGGGTGGCTCAGTGGTTAAGCATCTATCTGCATTTGGCTCAGGTCATGATTCCAGGGTCCTGGGATTGAGTCCCGCAACAGGCTCCCCACATGGAGCCTGCTTCTCCCTCTGCCTATGTCTCTGCCTCTCTCTTTGTGTGTCTCATGAATAAATAAAATCTTTTAAAAATTTTTAAAAAATAAACTATTGGGATTAAAGAAAGGAGCAATTTCTTTTAAGATTGCATATACAAAGCCCCCCAAGTTATAAGCCCCCATATGTAAGCCCCCAAGGTGAATATATAAAATAGCACAGTAAATTGCACCTCTGGGGACTATTGACCCCTTTCTACTGCCCCCCAAACATACGAGCCCTCAAGGAGCACATTAACAACTCCACATTACAGATGTCAGTTTTGCTTTTTTTTTTTTTTTTAAAGATTTATTTATTTATGATAGAGAGAGAGAAAGAGAGAGGCAGAGGGAGGGAGAAGCAGGCTCCATGCAGGGAGCCCGACGTGGGACTCGATCCCGGGGCTCCAGGATCACGCCCTTGGCCAAAGGCAGGCGCCAAACCGCTGAGCCACCCAGGGATCCCCAGTTTTGCTTTTCTTTAATGTGTTTGAGGGTCATGGTAGATGAGAATGGTTACTAAGGGACGTTCATAAATATTCTCCTTCATGCATGGTGTTTGCACCTACATACAAAGTTTTTATATTACTGCCAATAAGAATAACTATATTGTAAAGATGGGAGGTTGGGACGCCTGGGTGGCTTTGCGGTTTAGCACCTGCCTTCGGCACAGAGTGTGATCCTGGAGTCCCGGGATCGAGTCCCACATCGGGCTCCCTGCATGGAGCCTGCTTCTCTCTCCCTGCCTGTGTCTCTGCCTCTCTCTCTCTCTCTGTGTCTCTCATGAATAAATAAATAAAGTCTCAAAAAAAAAAAAAAAAAGACAAGAGGCACAACAGTTCCTTCACAAATGCTTATACAATGCATGAAGGAATTTTAGGACTTAAGATATTATCTAGCCCAACCATTCAAGTTGGTCAAAGGCACATTGTTGGAAAAATTAAGAATCAAGGTCCTCAATCTCAGTTCAATGGTATTTTCATTACTCTAAGCCAATCACCCATGAATTGAAGAGATGACATTTTTCTCTTCTGTGTCCCCCAACCCCCATTTTAAGAAAGGGTGGAGAGAGGGGCAGAAGGAAAGAGAGAATCTTAAGCAGGATCCACACCCAGGGCAGAGCCTGATGTCAAGCTTGATCTCACAACCCTGAAATGATGACCTAAGCTGAAATCAAGAATCAGATGCCTAACCAACAGAGCCACCCAGGTGCCCCTCCTCTGCCCTTTATTCTCATTGCTAAATACCACTATTCCCATACCTTACCTCAACTCAATTTATTCAGTGTTTTAGCTTGTAGATTATTATCCTAGTAAGATTACCTCAACCAAATACATAGAACTGCTTTGCTGTCTATCCCTCCTTTTCAAAGGCTCTCTCAAATTTGACTTTCATATTATAAACCATTCAGCTAATTCTCTCTTGCTATTCTCTCATCTCCCTACTGCCCTCTTACTGTGGGTACTCCCCAAGCCCCCATCTCCTACTCTGCTCTTCAACTGATAGCCTCTCTGTGACTGATTCTTTTAAGTTTAGCCCTGACCTCTATAAGCTCCTGATTCACATCTCCAGGTATTTCTTGAATATTTATATATTTTATATTTCTTTGTCCTCAAACTTGGCATGTCCAAACTCTGTGTTTCCTTCCAGATATTTTACTCAACTTCCTAAGAGTATCATCACTTTTCCATTCTGACTCCTCTTCTACCTTTACTCTTACCTCTTCTACCTTCTACCTCGTCCTGATTTTAAAAAATTCTTTGTGCTCCTTTTTGAACTAATTTTTCCTGTGGTTCCCACAAAAACCACAATAAAGTACGTTTACAGCAGCCTCTCAGTCTCCCCACCTCCAACTCATCTACCTGCTTATTTTTTTCCTTTTCTTTCCTTTCTTTCTCTTTCTTTCTTTCTTTCTTTCTTCCTTTCTTCCTTTCTTCCTTTCTTCCTTTCTTCCTTTCTTCCTTTCTTTCTTTCTTTCTTTCTTTCTTTCTTTCTTTCTTTCTTTCTTTTTTAAAGTAATCTCTATGCCTGATGTGGGGCTTGGTCTCATGACCCCTAGATCAAGAGTCACATGCTGTACTGAGTCAGGTGCTCCTCATCTTTCTTTTTTCTTTCATGTCTATTTTATTATGTTAATATGTTGTTCAAAAAGTCTTTCATTTTGCTTAACTAGGATCTTCTTCTCTAACCAGGTCTACTCAGTACTTTCCCTTTCTACTTTCTCATTCCTCCACCTGCACACAATAAATCCCACTGCTAGAGTACATGTCCTCCTAATTATCGTATCTTCAAATCCTGACTGCCTTCAATGGTAGTTTACATCTCTTCAGTGAAGCTCTTACTATTCTTGAATCTACTATGTATATACACCACTATATTCAGTGCTCAATTGCCAATCATTTTGTATCTGAACTCTCTAAAGGTACTTGTCTTCCTGGTATGACTATAGGAAATATCGTGCATGTCTTTACTGCTTCTGAAACTACCCCAACAATATATTACATTACAAAAAAAAAAAAAGATGCATAATAGTTAAGGAAACATGACTAGGAAGTAGAAAAGTCTGAGTTAAAATTCTGGCTTTGTTTTTTTTCTAGGTGTGTGACCTTGGGAAAGTTACCTGACCTCTACAAGTTTTCCTATCTACAAAATAGGGATAATACCACTTATTCCATAGAGTTGTTGTGAAGTTTAACAGAATGTATATGTATGTGTATGTACAATACACAGAATATTTAACATAATAACTGGTCCATAATGAGTGCTTTTTAAACAGATGGCTATTACAATTTTGACCTCTTTGGTACAGTCTATAGATTTAGTGCAATCCCTATCAAAATTCCAGTGCCATTTTCTCAGAAATAGAACAAACAATTCCAAAATATATATGGAACCACAAAAGATCCCAAAAAGCCAAAAGTAAGTTTGAGAAAGAAGAACAAAGTTGGAAGCATCATGCTCCCTGATTTCAAACTGTATTGCAGAGCTACAGTAATCAAAATACTCTGGTACTGGCATAAAACAGACACCCACATCAACGGAAGATAATAAAAAGCTCGGAAATAAGCCCATACATTTATGGTCAATTAATGTATGACAAAAGAGCTAATAATATACAATGAACAAAGTATGATCTCCTCAATAGTGTTGGAAAAACTGGACAGCTGCATACAAAAAATTAAACTAAATCACTTTCTTACATCATACACAAAAATAAATTCAAAATTGATTAAAGATGACTATAAGACCTGAAATTAATATAAAACTTCTAGAAGAAAATATAAGCAGTAACCTCACTGATATTGGTCTTGGCAATGATTTTTTTGGATCCAATACCAAAAGCAAAAACAACAAAACCAAAAATCAGTAAGTGGGATACTCAAATTAAAAAGCTTCTGTATACCAAAGGGAAACCATCAATAAAATGAAAAGGCAACTACTGAATGGGAACGAGTATTTCCAAGTCATATATCTGATAAATATTTACAAGTCATATATCTATCAAAATATATAAAGAACTCATACAACTCAATAGCAAAAAAACAAACAATCCAACTGAAAAATGGGCAGAAGACCTGAATACACATTTTCCAAAAAAAGACAAACAGATGGCCAATAGGTACTTGAAAAGATGCTCAACACCACTAATCATCAGGGAAATGCAAATCAAAGCCACAATGCGATATTACCTCCTACCTGTCCATATGACTATTACCAAAAAGACAAGAAATAACAAATGCTGGAGAGGATGTCAAGAAAAGGGAACTGTTGTACACTGTTTGTTGGAATGTAAATTGGTGTAGCCACTCTGGCTACACCACAGAACTACCATATGATCCAACAATTCCATCTCTGGGTATTTAACCAAAGAAAACAAAAACACTAAAAGATACATGCATCCCAATGCTCACTGCAGCATTATTTACAATAGCCAAGATATGGAAATAACTTGTATCCATCGATGGATGAATAGATAAAATAGATGTGATACACAGACACGCGCGCGCGCGCACACACACACACATACAAGGGAATACTACTTTTGCCATAAAAAAGAATGAGATTTTGCCATTAGTGACAACAGGGATGGAACTCGAGGCATTTTGCTAAGTGAAATAAATCAGAGAGAGAAAGAAAATAGCATATGTCCTCACATATATGTGTAATCTAAACCCAGTAACAACAGCAACAATAAAAAACAAGCTCATAGATATATGGATTGGTAGTTGCCAGAGGTGAGAAGTTCAGGGGTCAGCACAATGGGTAAAGGGAGCCAAAAAGTCAACATCCAGTTATAAAATAAATAAGTCATTGGATATACTTTACAGCATGGTGACTACTATATATTTAAAAGTTGCTAAGAGCAAATCTTAAAAGTCCGCAGCCCAAGAAAAAATATTCTGTAACTATGTGAGGTGATAGATGTTAACTAGGCTTATTATGGTGATCATTTCACAAAATATATATACAAATATGAAATCATCAGGTTATACAACTGAAACTAATGTATGTTGTATGTCAATTATGCCTCAATTTAAAAAAGGTTAAATAAAGAACTGCAAAGGTCTCAGAAATATTTTTTCTTAACATGTTATCAAGACTCCATTTCACATGAGGCTTTACACCACCAATCACTGTATTTAATAAAAAAACTACTTTTTTAAGATACATTCCAGAAGAATAGGAAAGGCAACTTTTAACTTTCAAGCTGTTTGTAGATGCTAAGACCTGGTGTATAAAACTGTAAAAGATCAGTTTCCTTCACATACATAATGCAATCCAGTGTGATTTTCAGCAATTACCATTTCAATAATGAAGTTAAAGCAGAAGTGAACAATCTTTGGGAGGTTAGAAAAGTTTCCAGAAAGCCAAAACAATGGATAAATATTTTGTCAGATAGGATAGATAGTTAGAGCCTGTCAAAAACTAGGGCTCCATGATTAGCACCCATACCTAGCTTTTTCTATCAAGGAGGTCATGGGCTTTTCCTCAACTAACAAGGCAATTACCAATTCTGATTAGTGGCTTTAGAAAACAACCAAAAGGGACACCTGGGTGGCTCAGTGGTTGAGCGTCTGTCTTTGGCTCAGGTTGTGATCCTGGGGTCCTGGAATCGAGTCTGATATTGGGTTCCCCAGAGGGAGCCTGCTTCTCCCTCTGCCTATGTCTCTGCCTCTATGAATAAATAATTAAAATGAAAGAAAAGAGGGAAAGGAAAGGGAAAGGAAAGGGAAAGGAAAGGGAAAGGAAAGGGAAAGGAAAGGGAAAGGAAAGGGAAAGGAAAGGGAAAGGAAAGGGAAAGGAAAGGGAAAGGAAAGGGAAAGGAAAGGGAAAGGAAAGGAAAGGAAAGGAAAGGAAAGGAAAGGAAAGGAAAGGAAAGGAAAGGAAAGGAAAGGAAAGGAAAGGAAAGGAAACAACCAAAAATGCTGTGACCTAGTATGTTAGAAACCAACGACCTGGCCTTTCGTTAGTTGAGGTAAATTTTTTCCCCCCAATGTGTGGCATTCTCCTTTGTGTGGCAGGTCACAACACTCCCTAGGTTAAGTCATACTGTATTTTAAAAATCAGATATCACATCTACACTACGGTTCCAGAACTTTCCACCAGGAATATCTATGATCTTGCTTGGAGAAGCTGCACTGAGGTTAGCAAGTCAATGCCATGTCTCTTTTTGTCTCGATGTGGGCCTTCCACATTGATGCACACCCACAAAGCAAGTATCTCTCTGCACTACTACCCAAATTGCCTCCCTTTGAAGACCCTGACCCTCCTTATTTTCTATACCCGTAGGCAGGGAAAACTGCATGTCCTTACCGCAGATGTTAGGCGAGCAAGAATTTCATCACTGCTTTCTTCCGAGTCTTCGATTTTCTGATGAGACCTTTGAAAAACAAAGACCAATTTACTTTTAGTTTTGGTTGCTCAAATTTATCTCCCAAATTATGGGGAACACATGGCATTATTGTTTACTACATGAGTGAAAGTAGCCATGCAAATAACGTGGTATCAGTAATGCCAGGGGACACAGCTCTCTTGCAACCCAACTGTTCCTTCAAAATCAATTAGCAAGAACCTCTTTACAATATATATACCAATTAAATCCTGAGGATCGAGTATTTGTCTCCAAAAGATATCACAAAATAGTTCTGACACATAGATTTATGAATATGGGCATGCACAAAGCATAAACAGATGTGAATGGAAGGTGGTTAAGTACCAAAACTCCCTCCTAGTCTAAATGAAGTCCAGATTTTGAAAATCTGACACATGAATTTCCCACTACACTGGAGTTTCACCTAAAACAGATTTGTTTTGAAACGGTCTATTATAGACTTAATACTGTGACAGGAATTACGTGGAGTACAATAGCAGCAGAAGCTCTTCCCTCTTTTTTAAAATAACATAGCCCATACCTGAGAAGGCTCTAAGCGCTCACAGAAAAAAAAAAGAAAGAAAGAAAGAAAGAAAGAGAAATAAGAGAAAATACTATAACCCAGTTGAGAAGCCAAGAAAATTGTGCATATGCTAAATAACTAAAGAGACATAAACATATAGTTATAAGATCAGGTTGCCTGTTGAGGAGAACCACCTTTGTAACGTAACTCATAAAAATTTTCACACCACAAATATATACATTAACATATCTCTTCTTTTTTTTGAACTGAAGTATATTTGAAACACAATATTACCTTAGTTTCAGGTATACCAAAATTATCAACTTAAAGCAAATTTTATAAAACATTTTTTTTTCCTGGCTTGGTCAAAGAAAAAGAAATTAATGCCAACTGAACATATGTAATTGTCTCCCAGATCTATTCCCACAGCAATCCCTTTCGACACCTTCGTGGATGTGGAGGGATCGCTGGTAATTGCCCTGCAGGGCAGTGTTATCAGAACGGCAGCGCAATGATTGATTTCAATCTCCTTAACTGCAGTGGGCCTGCTGATGGGCTCGCTTTGTGGGGCAAGAGGGCTAAGGAGAAGCTCTTTAAGAAGGGAAAGGCCAGTCAGATCAATTCTGGCATTGGCTTCTTGTTTCTATGTTTTTAAAAACCTTTCATAGGAAAAAAAAAATACTAAGTCAGAGCTGTGGATGAAAACCAGTGCCTTTACAAGGACTGCACGATATGGGTATGAAGTGGTGCTGACGTCAAGTGACTTAATTACCTGTGTTGCAAAGTGTTTGACATATCAGTTAATAATCTGCCCAATAAAAACAGTGGGAACTGAGCGTTGTCACTTCCCGTATCCCCAAAAAAGCAAGTTACCCTGATCATGAATTGTGCAACACTGAACTTTATGATTAAAATGATCTATTCCTGGGGATTCCATATACAAGATGTTCTACAGAGAAGAAAGAGATCTGCAACCCTTTAGAACCTAAGCCATCAAACCAGGTTTATAGGATTAAGTCGAGGTGACAAGAAGATGTGACAAGAAGTCAGGAGCCAAACAAACGCACTGGGCACAAGGGCACCAGGCAAGGGCTCGGCACCTGCCCATGTCTGCAGTCTGCAGCTGGTCACACCGGCTCCTGTTTCTCAGACCCTGACACATTCATTGCTCAACGATTAGTTCACAGGCATGAGGTATTTCGCACCAGCGCAGATTCCATCATGAATGTGTTTACAACAAACTGCTGAAAGGAACTCAGAGTTCCGAGGGAAGTTCTTGTGTCTGTGATGGATAATGGCTACTTCTTGAGTAAGGGCTGAGGCCCCTGATGGTTTATTGACAAATAATTTAGTCCCTGTTCAGGAGCAAAATTACCTTTGTCATTTTTCCAGCACAAAATATGCCTTGGCAAAAAGTGTTTCTGAAGGCAGTATGTGTAAGAAAGACACAGAGATGACCTACCAAGAGCTGTCCTGCAGCCCTCGTCCCAATTTTATCACCACAACCATCACCACTGGTGCCCAGTGCACTCAAGTCATTCTCCAGCCCCTGAATCTCCCCCAAGCTCACCTTGTTTTACCATCTGCCTTCAAAGGGGCTCTGAGGAGCAATTCCAAAAACCTTATTTTCTTATAGGTTCCTTGAGATCAACACAACATATTGTGCTGCTTTTGCCTCCTGCCTCCACTGGTTCTACAAGCACCTCTCATGCCTCAGCCTCTGTGGTCACCCCCTGGCCATTCCTTCTGTTTCCTTCAGTTCCTCTCTTAAGCCTCACTGACAATTGAAGCCCTCTCCTTCTATTGCACCAATTATTTTTACTATCTTCTAACCAACTTCTCTGTGTTTGGCTTCTCCTCCTGTGCCCAATCTCCTTTAGACACCAGGATTATCTTTCTGAAACTGAGATCTGGTCCTGCTCTTCTCAGAGTTCAAACTCTCAGGGATTATCCTACAACCTGCTGAAAGCTCTAGAATTCAGAAATACTCCTCATTTCCCAATAATATGCCCCATCTGTCGTCTCCTGTACCAGGAAGCACCCGCATCTGACCTAAAAGTAATGTCTTAGGAGCAGGTCTGGTGGTAATAAGCAAACAGTGGAAGAGCTTAGAGAGAGGGAAGGGTAACACCTAATCACTCTCCTTCCTTCCTTACCATTTGCCCTTCCCTAGCTCTATACCAAAATGCCCAGAAACGCCAGACTCTGTCCCCCCAAAATGTATTTTTATGATATGAGATAAAGTCTTTATGTATGTGAATACATGTCACTACAATCAAGTGAAGACAAAGTTCTCACATATCAGATCAAAACAGATAATGAAACAGGACAAGGGAGAATAAAGAAAAGAATCGACTGTAATACTTTCATATTTTCCCATTATTACTCAAGTGGATCAGTGAACAAGAGAGGAAGAGAGAAGCTCTGTGTGGTCTGTCAGTGGTTAGAGAAGGGAAGCAGAGAAACTTCAGCTAGAATCAGCAGGTAATGGTAGTGACAAGTGACATGAGACAGAAAGAGACAAGCAGTGACCCCCGGAAGGAAGACCCATCCCAGAGTGTGCCAGCAGGAAACTCTGGCCCAGCACGCACTACAAATTTACAAATTCCCATGGCTGTTTCTCAAGGTCTCTGCTTACCAACAGCTCAAGCCAGGCCCAGTAATTCTCCAAGACAAAATATTGAGTCCTGGTACTGTAGGCAGGCGGCTTCTATAGTTTTAGAGGTCTACAATATCTAAGGGTGCCAATGTGAGGACATAAGAATGGCAAAAGCTGCCTTTGCCCCTTTAACCATCAAACAGCACACATTATCATTCTACCCAGTCCCCACCAAAAACAAAACAAAACCAACTCTTGCCCTCTCTACAGTCTTCCTCACCTTAATATCAATGACAACACCATTCTTCAAGCTGGAAGTCATCCTTGATCCCTACTCTTTTAAACTCTATACTGTAACAATCCTAAAATCTTATTGGCTCTACTTTCAAGGTGTATCTCTCATCTGGCCACTTCTCACTACCTCTACCACCACCATCACTGTTGTCCCAGCCACCAAATCTCTTACCTGGACCCAGGAGCTTGGGTGGTCTTGTTAATATGTAAGTCAGATCATGTCCCTTCTCTGTTCAAAATCCTCAAATGACTCTCCATCTCCCAAAATCCTCAAATGACTCTCTATCTCCCTCAGTATAAAACCAAAGTCTTTACAGTGGCTGACAACTCTCCCTCCCCTCACATTTGTTCTGTCCTTAATGCTTCTACCTTAGACCTCTGTACTGGCTACCCCCTTGACCTAGCACACTTCCCACAGATATCCACCTCGCTTCTGCCTCACATCCTTGAGATCTCTGTCAACTTCTTTCCTGACCCTTATCTATATCCCTCACTTCCTACTTTATCTTCATGAAGTTTTCTATCTTCAACATAAGTCTGTTTATTTAGGAAATTGTCTGTCCTCCCCCGCTAGACTGTAGGCTCCATAGGAATGGAGATTTCAGTTTTGTTCACGATTACATCCCCCACACTTAGAATACAACCTAGCACATAAGAGGCATTCAATAAATAACTGTTGAATCAATTAACTGAGTACCTGAACTTCAAGGAATGGTCTATGAATCACGATCCCAGGACCACCACTGCATAAGATATTAGCTTGTTATCTGTAGGCAATTCAACGGAAGGACACTGCTTTTACTCAAGAATGCTTTCCCTGAGCTACTCCATCATTCTCCCAGCACCCTGCAGCAGTTGGCTTTCAGAGACCTCCTCATCATTCAAATCCAACAACGACTTTCTTAGATCAAATACCAAAGATGTGGTAACTCTGAAAGTATCTTAAATAAAGTAATAGCAATACAAGGATCACTCCCACCTCCTCATCTTCTTCTAAGAAATAATTAGTATTGACGTAGTGACTGTGAAAGCCAATTGTTTGACAATGATTTGCACAATTTATCCTGCAGCAAAAGAACAGTGAGTCCCCATCCAAGAACATCTCTCAGCTCTGATGGTTAAATAGTCATATACTGTTGAGTTCCAATAACGAGCCTTAGGAAACAGCACCCAGGGGCCATTATCCGGGCAATGGAATTTATTTTATACCAGTTAGGTATAGTTGGTAATTCCTAACAACTTGGATTTAACTGGTATCCCTGCAGGGTTTCCTCGAATTCTTAGTGAGAATTCCTTCATGAGAATTAATTTACTGGGTTTGAGATTATTCCAATGAAGTTCTTAAAAATAAAGCCTGCCACACATCTTCTATAGAAAAGACAGAACTCAGACTCCTCAACCAGATTTTGTCCAAAATATTTGTACCTTAGGATTCCAGAGCAACCAACACCATCTTCGAGTTGGAAAACCCTATTTCTTTTTTAACTGTAAGAAGTTTCATGGTATTTCAGGGTAGAAAACTAGAGGCATTTTATTATAGAAATATTATCCGAATAATACCACTTTACATTTGGATATTGATACTTCAAAAATGTATGAGTTCTGGGGATCCCTGGGTGGCGCAGTGGTTAAGCGCCTGCCTTTGGCCCAGGGCGCGATCCTGGAGACACGGGATCAAATCCCACATCCGGCTCCCGGTGCATGGAGCCTGCTTCTCCCTCTGCCTGTGTCTCTGCCTCTCTCTCTCTCTCTCTCTGTGCGACTATCATAAAAAAAAAAAATGTACGAGTTCTGTCTCTCCATCTATATCTCAATACTGAGTAGGATATGTGGGCTGCCAAGAGCTACCACTATGTATAACATTGTTCCTTTAGGAAAATGTGTTAAATGTCTATCTTATGTTTGTCGGAATGCAAAGATTTGGAGTCAAGTAGTTCAAGGTGTGGACACTTTGCACAACTGGCACATGCCAAAGAGCTGAGGGATTATCCATGACCTTCTAGACATACCTGTGCCAACACTATACTAGCTACACATTACAAAGAAACCTAACAACAAGAGACGTGGCCTCAGTCAGCTTCCATGTAAAATGCTATTATTGCCATCTCAGGGGTTGCATTTGAGTCTCAGTGCTTCCTGCACACACACTACACATCAACCTTTACATTAAACAGAGATATTCTAGATTGGGACTCAAGGAAGGTGGAGATCATGCCAACCTCCACAAATCAGAATTCTAACAGGGAAGAGTCTGTTCCAGGGGCATGTCAGGCAGGCCTGTTCACTACTTCTCTACCATCACCCACACCCACAAAGCTGGGCTGATGTTGAGCTGTCCTGTGCTATGTGTTTGATTTGGAGGGGATAGAGGGAAATACAATATTTAGGATGGACCTGAGACTACCTCTGCTAGAGGCTGATGAAATTTTAGGGCATGGAAAAAACCAGAACCAAGACAACCTATACAGGAACCTTTCAAACATGATGTCACAACAAATAGAAGATACGTAGCACACACACGCATATATGAAAATAAAACAAAACATTTAGTGGATTTAGCAAAATCCATCTTTAAGATACTCTGCCAACACAAGTGAGAGTCACTTAGCCTTATCTGTGATTGTCAGAGGCCACTTCTTGGGAGAAGTGATATCCAGGGTGAGAATCTGATGGATAAGGAGTGGCCCTGGAATTGCAGCAGGATCAGCAGGACAAGGAAGTAGGAAATGGCAGGAGATAAAGCCAAGGCCAGGCCAGTCAGGCCCTCATTTGATACTGCTACAGGGTTTGGATTTTGTGCTGAGAGCTATGAACTTTGGCTCTAAAACAAGTAAGATGGATGGAGAAATAAATAGAAGAAAATATAAAATCAAATGTTGGTTGGTTTCTTGTTATTATGATTGAAGGAATCATTTGTTTGCTGAAGGAGAAGAGAGAGCCAACAGATACTGAGAGAGCAGGAAAGGAAAGTCTCCAAGGAGGGGTAAGACCCACAGCCCAGCAAGAAGAATGGGTCTGGGGCAGAAAGAGGGGCTCTTTCTCCATCAAGTGGAGAAGGAATGATGTTAAGTAAGCTGATGATGCCACTGTTCACATTCTTCTGGGACAACCCAGAGTTTGTTCTGTACTTGTTGGCTGTCAGGCAAGGAAACTTCATGGACTTTCTCCTTCAGAACTATTTCCTGGGTGAGATCTGAAATTTTTATTCTTTAGATATCATGGATATCAAGTCCTAGACACTGCCAAAGAGAATGCTCCTCCAGCAGCACAGACTCAATCTCCACCACATCTAATACCCACTGACCCCAGGAGAGTTAAAAAAAAAAAAAAATAGTACACTCAAGCACTGTCCCTTCAGTCTAACATCTTATTTTGGACACACCGATTTTGCTTAACAAAGCAAATTCTTATGACAAAAAAGAAAATCGGGATGGTAGAAAAATGAGAATTTGATTTTTCTTGAGATCTTTGATATCATGAATACAAATGCCTATTCGACCTAAAGAGAAGTTAATTTTCTATAGGATCAGGCTACTAGCTGTGCCTACAGAGCAATTTACCAAACCCTAGTAAAATGTGAATGTGACAGGTTTCACTGAGGGTCCAGGATATATAGTTACACATTCATCTAAAATTGAATAAAATTGGGATGCCTGGGTGGCTCAGTGGTTGAACACCTGCCCCTGGCTCAGGGCGTGATCCACGGTCTCAGGATTGAGTCCCACATCAGGCTTCCTGCCTGGAGCCTGCTTCTCCCTCTGCCTACGTCTCTGCCTTTCTCTCTCTGTGTCTTTCATGAATAAATAAATAAAATATTTTTTTAAAAATTGAATAAAATTAGTTAATATGGATCTCTTTTTTGCATTTTATATTGAAGATGAGGATTAATAGTTAATATTTAATTAAGCAGATACATTCCAAATGCAAGCACAACCAAATCTAAAAGTTCAGTTTTTGTTAAAATTCCTGCACTACTCTTAAATAATTATGTACTCTGATAAAAATAAGCCATCTGTTCCCACACCTAGAACAAGCCTTTTCTGTAAACAATGGAAATTTTGGAGGGCTTAGTGTTTCCTTGGGAGAGGGGGTGATGAGTAATAACAAAGATTAAGACCAGCTGATTTCACAGCATTTTTCATACAATTTAAAGTAGCAAATGGAAATTTTCTTCACCTATGATCGTAATACAAAATCTATGTCAAGTTCCATTATGAAATTTTTTTTGAGAAATCCTCAAAAATGTTTACTCATCCAGTATTTATTCCCTTTTTCCCAAAGAGCATAAAATGAGAATCTAATTAGGAAAGGTCAGGAATACAACAGGTAGGTTTGGGACATAGGAACGGCAAACTTGACATTGATCTCTCATTTAGAAGGTGTTAATCCAGTGCCAGTTCAGAAATTAAGGATGCCAATGGATTTCTCACTTACACATGTCAGGTAGACAGGAAAAATTAGGCAGGATAAGGAGAATAAAAGAGCAGGGGTGACAGGGCATTAGGTGGTAGTGGCATTAGTGTATAACCTGCTTGTTATTTCTAGTAGGTTTTTTGTAGATCACTTGGGATTTTCTATTTCTATAATTAGGTGATTCACAAAGAGAGGTGGCTTTATTTTTTCTTCTAGTCTGTATAACTTTTATTTCTTTATCTTGCCTATTGCACTGACTAGTGTTGAAGAGAAGTGATTAAAAGGAGATGTATTAGCCTTGTTCCCTTAGTGGGAAAGGATTAAATCTTTCACTACTTTTTTTTAAAAAGATATTTAAATATTCTTAAAAAAAAGATTTTATTTATTTGACAGAGAGAGCACAAGTGCACACAAATAGGCAGAGTGGCAGGCAGAGGGAGAAGCAGGCTCCCCACTGAGCAGAGAGCCCAATGCAGGGCTCGATCCCAGGACCCTGAGCTTCATGACCTGAGCTGAAGACAGACGCTTAAGCAACTGAGCTTCCCAGGTGTCCCTAGTCTTTCACTATTAAGTATGATGCAAGCCATAGGTTTTATCAGGTTGGAGAAGTTTCCTTATATTCCTAGTTTTCTAAGAATTTTTATCATGAATGGATGCTGAATTTTTTCAAATGCTTTCTCTTTTTCTATGGAGTTTATCAAGCAGTTTTTCCTATTAGATTAAATCTGGTGAATTACACTGATTGATTTTAAGCTTTGAACCATCCTTTTATTCCTGGGATAAACTCCTGTTTTATGTGATGTATTATCACTTTTATATATTTCTGAATCCCATTTACTAATATTTGTTCAGAAAGATTCTGGTTTTCACATTCATCTTCTCTTTCTGAACTTTGTCCTAATAATGCTGGCCTCATTAAAGGCCTTACATATGACCATATGTAAGTATGGTCGTATCCCCACAGGGCAAAGCACAAACTCGTATCTCATACAAACCAGATGCTCAGTTAATGCCTATTGAGGAAGAGTACTGGTGACCAGTGTTTGCCTTCTCCCAGACCTTCTTCTCCTTGCTCCTTTTCCTTACCTAAAAACTAAGAGGAGCAAATTCAATTACCTAAGGACTCCAGACTCCCTTCCAAATAGAAATGTTTATGAAGTTAAATGTATGGAATTTTAGGAGTGTCAGCCAAGTGGCAGCAAGTACCATGCATGATAAAATCTTCATCATAATGGTAGTAATTGGACTTCTTTACATAGTATTTTACAACTTTGATTTAATTAGCATTCACATTTCCTATCACTTAACCAAGCTCTTTCTGTATGGCTAACTTTATAGAACTGTAGATTTCAACTTTCGTGTACATTAGCCTCACCTTTGGAACTTGATATAAAGTGCTGATAGGATTGTCTCATCTTTTCATCCCTGGCTTGATTCAGTAGATCTCAGATTATGCCTCCTTCTTTTTGAAAGGATCATGGCTGACAACCATTGACACAAAGGTCACTTCCAAATTCACCTTCTGCCTTCAATTTACATAACTGTCACCTCTGTAGAGGCCTGCCCCTTTGGCAAGTTATGTAACCCACCTTGCCTCAGCAGCTTCATCTATAACTTTAAACATCTGTTGTAAGAAGTGTGAATCATTACTGCTACTATTGATTTTATCATTGTTGTCACTGCCAGGGCAGCTCAGGCCAAGTGACTAAGCCAGTCCTTTCCCATTTTGTAAGTAGTGAGACCCCTTTTATATAGAAATGGTTCACAGACACATGAACTCTGTACATGTTGATTAAGCAAACACATGACCAAAATGTTGCTGTGAATTCAAGTAACAAACTATATTTATTTCGGCATCAAAGATACACAGTTATATCATTCTTTTTATTCAATATAAAGATAATACCTGTCTTCCCTATGGGTTTACACACCCCTGCATTCAATCTGAGACTTGCTCCCCACCCTTCTCAAAGTCTGAGTGCCTCTCTCTGTGACTCACTGCTCCAGCCACATCAAGCTGCCTTGCACTGCCTTAACATGCCACCTCTATTCTCAACTTCATGCTCTGCACACTGTTCCATCTACCTCAAGTACCCTTTTGCTTCTGTCTAGAACATGGAATAATGAATGCTAATAAATTCAACCTTTTTTTAAGAGGGGGGGGGGGAGGTGAGGGACAAAGGGGAGGGGCAGGGAGAGAGAATCTTAAGTAAGCTCCAAATCCAGCACACAGCCCAGTGCAGGCTCAGTCTCATGACCTGAGTCAAAACCAAGAGTCAGACATTCAACCAAATGAGCCACCCAGGCACCCTAATAAATTCATCTTAACCCACTGGACTGAGCTTTCTCTAGTGTTGGTTAGTTAGGAATCTGAAAGTTAAGATACCATTCGATTAAGCACACTGTTATATGACGGTAACAACAATGAATGTTTTTGTTTTGTTTCTTAGTTAGAATCCAGGTAAATCAGGCTAGGATGCTATGAGAGGGAGCTGTTTCAACAGAGGTCATGTAGCTGACTGAATGGGCTATCTGTGGAAGCCACAGCCAGACCCCTCAAGAGCATCAGCAATGCCAGTAGGTACATAGGAAGGCCCATCAGCCAGGCAGGACCAACAGGCACTCATCCTGCCAAGATGGACAAACTCAACTTGTACCAGCCCCAGGTTCCACAGCAGATGCCAACAAAACACCACAGTTATACTTCAGAGATATCAGAGAAGTGGCGGCCCAGCCAATAGGCAAAAATCAGTGGAGATAGGAAAGGGTCCGCCCTGATAGGAGAGCCTTCTCTACCAGGCTTAAGAGACCCCTGTTACTCACCACACACCAGAGGTTGTCTTGCTGAGGAACAAGGAGTGGGCAAAGACTGAACCTTTTTACCAAAATATGCTAAACAGCCTTTTAAATTACCTTATTAGAATAATTTAACTGGATTAGACTCAAGTTATGGGTTTCTTTCCCTTCTTTCTGGCTATCTAGAAAGATGGAGGGTCACAAGGACAATAATAGATTACCCAGAGGAAAAAATGAAGATGTTACATTTTTCTTTACATGTCTGAGTGTCACGTGAGTTAAATCTTAGCAATCCTCTAGAACTCTTAATAACAGCTTAAATTCTAACTGCCCTGTAATTGGAGAATATAGTTTCATGTATTTGAGGTTCACAGACTGCAGTCCACTCAGAGCACTACTGCTCCTACCCCTAGTAAGCTGGCAACCCCTGTAAAGGTGGTTGAACAGAAACAGCCAAGCTTCCTCATAGTGTAAATCTTCAAATTTTTCACTAGTCCTGAAAGAACTCTTAGGCTGCCATTCCCTACTGTTACTTCAGCATTTCTAACTACTCCCCACCATACAGAATTTTTTAAAAAATTAGAAAAAAGTCCATTGTGAACGAATTGATTTGGCTTTCAGTTTGAATAAAATACCGTGACTGTTATTTTTTCTCCCAGAGATAGTACCCTTGAGAACTGATTCACTCACTTCTTTCAAATTATCTACTCATTTTGGATGTAAAAGTTATTTTGTAGAGAAAAGGAATTTTTTTTCCCCTCACATTAGCCAGAAACCTGTAAAAGCTCCATTTGCCATCCTGCTTTAAACATTCTTTTCTAAATGGACAAAAAAAATCCACTTAAAAAAATACATTTGTTCAGAATGTGTTTATATAGAGACTATAAGTGGTTTCCTCACATAATTTTGCAGAGATTTAGAAGATGGTCAATTAGAGGGACCCAATGTAGAACCACATACACAGACCTTAAAAGCCTTCAAATATCAAAAAGGCTAGTAAAAGGACCACAGGATTTTCAGCTTGTGAATAGCCAGTGCAAGTTAGTGAATCAAGAGGACTTTAGAGGCCATTTCAGTTAGAATGGATAAAAATGGACTGAGAGAGCAGAATGGATAACACAGGACTAAGAATGGCATAGAAGAATGAAAAAATTTGGAGATGCAAACAGCAAGAGTCATTACTTACTAAAAATCAGACAGACAGGAACTGGAGACATTGTGGAAGTTTTGTGGTCAAGGTAGGACTTGGGCTCCCCCTTGAGGGGTGGGTAGAATTTGACTAGACAAGGAAAAAGGCAGAGGAAGGAGCAGAGCACCACACAGGCAGGAAGGAATAAACAGGTGTGAGATGGGAGCTAGAATGAATGGGGATCACCAGATGAAAGATGTTATAATGGGATTACATGCATTGAGCCACAGGAGGCTGTGCCATCACAACTGGAAGATAACAGTGTCTCTGGGCATCTTTTTTCTAACCATCATCTCTTCTAAGTCTGGATAACCTAAACCTTGGCTTTCCAAAATTTAACCAAAAATTTTACCCTAGCTTAGAAGTTTGCTTGTAACTATAGCATAGAAAAAAAAATTATGTATTTTTTTTGTGTGTGTGTATGTATGTATGTGTGTGTGTGTATATATATCTTCTGCCATTAGAGACTTGCAGTAGCTTATTAATTTGATCTTTTTATAGGTAGTACTTGTAATATGGGACAGATGGATCCATAACTCCCCAAAGACAATTACCTCAGAGGAATTACCACTCCCAATGTACATATTCACACCACCACTACCACCAATAAAATTTGATGATAAACAAGGCATACTGCAATGATTATCAACTCCAGAGGCATGACATTTGTGTTCAGTGATCAGTGTGATTAATAACTGCAAGTATTCTGGAATTAATGTTAGGAAACAAATTTTGAAAATAATTTTTAGAACCCACAGTGGACTCAGAGTTTCCCTATAACAAGATCATCTCACACAGTGGCATTCCAATCTGTTTTCTAAGTCAAGGAGAAAACCCTGGAGCGAAATCATGAGGACTGCCTGCAAGTTAATTTCAGCTGCCCTTTAGCCCCTGTTAACCTGTGTACATCCGTGAGACGGTACACACTTCGATCTTGCATGTAGCAAAGGAAATGGTTAGGAAGAGCTGCTAGAGAATGCCAGTCCCACAGTGTCAAAGCAAGTCACAGTCATCTCTAGCTTCTGAAGCACACGCTCCTTCTTGGAAAGCTTGTTAAAGTTTATTAAAATGCTCTTTGACTTTTCTCAGGCAATTCTGACCTCTATTAAAAGCATATTATACAAACGAACATTTTCTGTACTTATACGATTGAGTGAAGAATTACATTTGAATTTTGCTTTACCATTCCAAGGTCCTCTATGAGCAGTGATGAAGGTAAAGTCATAACCATTTCAGAGTCAGTCTACATTTTTATAGTTTCTGTTTATAGTGTCTTACAAAGGGCAGCTGGAATGACCCCCAGAACTCTTGGGAACACATTCTAGGCAAGTTTAAAAAGCATTGGTGTTAGAGTCACATGGACATGGATTCAAACCCTAACATTCCACCCACCACTCATTTGACCTTGGATAGGTCACCTGACCTCTGTGCATTTTCCTCACTTACAAAATAATGACAGTAGGAATAACGTCTTCTACAATTCACTTGAAGATGAAATAATATAAAGCAGTAATCAGAGTTTCTGACATAAAATGTGTTTCTACAATCAACCTATTAGCACCATGTCTCATTATTATTCTAATACTTAACATCTTTCCTAAAAGCCTGGATTAACTGTCCAGTCTTCTTTTCTTTTTTCTTTTTTTAACAAGAGTAACTCAACATTGCAATGATTGTAGGTGTTTCTTCTGGAACCTACTTTCCTACCCATTAGATAAAAATGATACCACTTGCCCTGCTCATCTCACAGACCTGAGAGAGTCAACAGGATGAGAATATATTCTGAAAACTGAGTATATAAAATTATTGATGGAAAATCTTCACCTGAAATTCATTATTCCAAAATAAGCACATCATGAATGCTGTGGAGAGACAAAGACATGTCAACTGCACCATATCAGGACTCAAGCCCTGCTCCCAAGCCTTCTTTAATGAATTTTAATTCATTTTAATCATATAGTGATTCACTATCTTCATGTGATAGTGATTCACGTGTTTTAATTTGCCAAATGTTGCTTCTCGCTTATTTTCAGAGAGGTCTGTTGAGCTCTTTCTTAGGAAAGTCATGATTTGGAAAGTGGATAATATGTCAGTTATTATTTTATTTCAATCTAAGCCAAATCATCTTTATTCCTAATTTAGATCGCTACTCATATAGTGATGATTAAATTAGATGCAGCATGGTGCAGCTGGCGAGGCATGAACTTCTGCAATTTGAATAATATCAGTTCAGCCATTTTTTTAGCTGGATTTAATTTCTGGCCATTTCTTTTAACTTTATAAACTTGCATCTGGGAAAGGGGAATGGGTCAGCTATCTCTTAGAGGAGATGGTGCCAGTAAAGAGCAGAGCACAGTCCCTAGAAACAGTAAATATTCTTTAAGCGAGATTAATTTTATAACAGAGCAAAAGAGCATCTACTTACAGTTCACAGATGCCAGCTCTAGCAGGAATGAGAGGCACGAGTTGCAGTAAAAGTTTGACACCATTCTGCCATTCTTCTTCTCTTTCAAATTCACAGTACAAGTAGCTACATTCATCAGAAGAAAACTGGTAGAAAACATAGGTATCTTGAAAGTATAAGTTTTGGTCCACTGTTGGGAGACAAAAAAGGGGAGGATTCATTTTTTAAAGTATATTATTTAGAGAGTCATAAACCAAATAATAAATTGAAAGCCCTACTAATTATCAGGGAGGACCCAGGAGTAGGACTATAATTATATATTCTAAGTCCATTCATGTTCACAATCCCATTGAATTAAAAGGGACTTACTGACCAGCCTATTTTTATTACTTGAGGCTTTAGCCAGCATAGTCACACACGTTTTATGATTTTTCTGCTTCACAGACAGATGAAATCAATAGCAATTCAAAAAGTGGGGAGAACAACTTTTGTGTGTCTCAAAGCAAACTAATACATAATTACTTTAGTGATACACAAATATAAAACTATGCCAAGTTTTAAACCCATGGTTTTCAACTGGGGACAACTGTGCCACCCAAGGGACATTTGGTGATGTCTGGAGACATTCTTGATTTTCACTACTAGGGGGGCTACTGGCATCTGCTGGGTAGAGAAAGTGATACTGCTAAACATCTTATAATGTACAAGACAGGCCCCTGCAACTAAGAATGATCTGGCACAAAATATCAATGCTACCCAGGTTGTTTTAAAAGAAATCAAGAGGGATCCCTGGGTGGTGCAGCGGTTTGGTGCCTGCCTTTGGCCCAGGGCGCGATCCTGGAGACCCGGGATCGAATCCCACATCAGGCTCCCGGTGCATGGAGCCTGCTTCTCCCTCGGCCTATGTCTCTGCCTCTCTCTCTCTCTCTCTCTCTCTGTGACTATCATAAATAAATAAAAATTAAAAAAAAATTAAAAAAAAAAAATAAAAGAAATCAAGAATTAGGGACTTATCCAAAAAAACACTGACACAAATTTTTTTGCTAACCAGAAATATGAACCTCACAAGCAAGCTGATAACATTCAAAGATAGTTATTGTTTTTCTAAATAAGTGTGCTGGGTATTACCAGCTTATTAAAATTATACCCACATGTCTATATGTACTATACTGGGACTTCAGGTATGACTCTGAAACTTACTAAGCTCTCTGACCCTCAATATTTATTACCTATGGGTAATAAAAGGGGCTTCCTAGTGACCAAGCACCTGCATGATAAAGGTAAATAAAGAATCCAGATTGCTTGACTTCTAATTCTTCAATTCCCTGGGCTCAACTAAGAAAAGAGATATCTGCCATCTATTTTAGTTGCTAGTTAACATCTATTTTGTGTTCTGCTTAAACAGCTAATTTCCATAGGTCATATCTCTAATTGTTCATGATTAGTCAATTAAAATGATATAACATTCCACTCATAAAATCAGTTTCTGACAATTATTCTAAGTGCAGCTAGATAAATCACACATTTAGAGCACCTAAAGATATCACTGATTTAAAAAAAAGTTGTGAGCACCCTTTTGAATAGAGGAGAGGTAAGGGAAAGACTCTTAGACACAGTAGTTTATGAGTCACCAAGTACCTAGTGAGAAATAACAATCAAAAGATGACTGGTCACTTTTATTTATAAAATGTGAGAGAATGCAAATATTTACCTGCAAAAACAATTTCCATCCAGATTGTAACATCCTCTAGAAAGTCAATTTCATTTTGGTAGCTGAATAAACGCTTCTGTGTTTTCAAAACATGTAATACTAACCTGATAACATAATTCCCATATCCAGGAGGAGTTGCCAGACCCCTATGGCCATAGATCTGCACTGGACAAAAGGACAGTGTTCTAGAAGCCAGTCTACCAGCTCTGACCCAACACAGCTCCTCCTGAACAAAAGGAAAGCCATTCATAGTAAGACATTTGTACGCCACTTATTTGTCAAAGAATTGATACTTAATATCATCCCTTTCATGTGCTTTTTTAAAACAAGGGACTCAATTATTATTGAGGCACCTGTTATTCATTTTTCTGATGATTTCAGCTCAGTATCACCTCCTTAGGAAAACTTAGAATCATATTCTCTCATACTTTTGCTTCAAAACACCTACATTTAGTAATTGTACATCTGAGTGAATCATATCTGCTTTCCTCACTTCAGAATAATTTTCAGGATATCAGGGAACCATGTATATAACTCACTATTAAACCCCAACAATCAGATCATTCCAGGCACATAGGAAGTTCTCAAAACATGTGTTTGAACAAAGGAAGGAATAAATTAAGCAATCCCTTATATAAAGAAAATACTTCTGCCTCGGTGAGAGAAGTACCTCAAGGTGATGGTGATAAACATTTGTTCAGCCCTTTACAGACTTTTATCTAGTCTTTTTGAGAACAAATTCCAGAAGATTATACAAAGTTAGGACCACAATGAGTAGTTAAGAGTTTTGTTTGCTACTCTCCAAACATATTAAATCCTAAAATTTGTCTCAAAGAATAATAAATATGACCATTAATCTCTTTAATATCATCTAAGCAATCTAGCTAAGCAGTCTAGATCATAAACTCATAAACCCATAAACCCAGATGTGTGTGATAGATTCCGCTAACCACTTACACAAAAATATCCCCTGTAATCTGTCTTAAAATACACAACTATATTTGAAGCATGCCCCAATCTGGGCATTATAAGTAGTTTTTTTCATGCCTACTTTTTCATCTTTATCAGCCTCAAATGAAAAGCCAAAAGAAGACAACTTACTGAAATATAGTTTTCATTTGCAGAAATTTCACTGAAAATCATTCTCCCTTATGAAAATGTCACCAAACTGTTTTTTTAAAGATGTATCATGTAAATGGTTATCTTTATTCTATATTTGGTATTTTAGGACCAAAACATGTCAAAATTTTATTCCTAAAACAGAAAAACATTGCTTATTTTTTTGTGATTAGTCATAGTCATCAGTACCTAGAAATCACACAATAACCAACAATGTGAAGAAATGCCATGAGGTGCTACATCTTCAGGGGTAAAAGGAAAAATAAACTATTCTGCCAAGGTATTTGTGTTGTGGTTCTGGGGGGTTTTTTGTTTTGTTTTTTTACACCCAATGTGGGGCTTGAACTCATGACACCAAGATCAAGAGTTGCATGCGCTACTGACTGATCCAGCCAGGTGTTCCTCTGCTGAGATATTTGAGCAAATATTCCAGGCTTTGAAAAAGCATCACCTTTTTGTTTGTTTGTTTGAAAGATAGTCTAAGGCAATCAGGGCAATACCAGACACATTCAGTTGCAGGTTAGCATTAAGACACTAAAAAGATTAACTGTCAAATAAATGGATGTTTTTTGAAAAAAGGAAAAAACAGATCGCAATAAACTAGGCAATTAGACAAAACAGTCAATATTAACTTCTATTTCTATAAGACACCTTTCATGTTAAAGGCTCAAAGTGTTAATTAATTCCTCAACACCTCTGTCAATTAGCCAGCATCTTTGGGCTTGTAAAGTACTTTTATCCCATGGATTAAAACACTGTATCATCATAATCCTTATTCTCAGAACAATCCAGTCCTCAACCTGCTCTCAGTGTCTGACACCACCCGGAATAGGATGCAACCAAACATTTACTAAGCAAACCAAACTGCCAAGTTGCAAAAGGTGGCTAAGATGGATGAGTATGTTTGCTTGCTCATAAGTCATGGGGAAGAAGTTTCTTAGATTAGGGCTTCTGAAAATTGTGTTTAGGAGCACCTAGGAGATTTGGTTAATGTGTGGATTCTGATGGAGTGTGGCTGAATGGGGCCCAGGTGATGTTGGTGACCACAAAGCCCAAATCCCTCAGCAATACCTTCTCACTGGGAAGGGCTCCCTTGATCTTGGGGAAGCAGGGCTGAGTCTACACCCTAAACTACATTACCAGGGTTACTGTCATGACAATAATAGTTAATAAGAGCCCCTTCACCCCCACCCCATCCAGCAAGCTACTGCTTCCATTGCTCATGATGCTCCTCTCCTCCACCCCCAACATTATCAAGTTATGTTTCTCATCTCCTTCAATAATCCATCTGCACCAGGGAAACCCCACTAGGAATATCATTAATATCACCCAAAGCATGAGAGGAGGTGCCCCTGCACTGAACTCCTACTCCCCTGACTTGCTGACCAGGGCAGCAACAATTCAGCAACAATCACAACCTGAGCAGAAACCAACAAACCTATAGAACTTAGGGGAGAGCACCAAGGGAGAAAAGGGATAGAAGGGAGAGAGCTGAGCATCCCCCTCCCCCCAAAAGCAGTTCTTACTCCCAGTGTATTTAAACTCTTGTACTGGATCCGGAAGCCGTCCAAGTATGTAGGTCTAACTAGAGTTGCCATACTAGGCAGGAACATTGTGATATGGATGTGATTAGCTACAAGGTCAATGTGACTGCCACAACAAAACACTGAACATTATCTTATCTCCCCTCCAATTTCTGGAACTGAAAATTCGATTTCTCATCATCTACTTCTGTCTCTAGTTGCATTTTTAGCAATTAATTCATAGAAGTGCAGACGGAACTCTCATCTCAAATGTAAATGGGGTGATGGTATTCGGAGACTTATTTGAAGCCTCAGAAACCAGTCTGATTTTTCCTATAGTGCAAAAGGAATAGAAAACACCTCAAAGTTCTGAAAGTAATTCTCACGTAGTACATGGGGAACACTTCCCCTCAATTTATTACCAGACAAATGAAAATGACTCATCCTAGGCAATCATATTAGCACTTTATCTTTAGGCCCAAGGCACTAATCAATCCTTAGATTATGAAAATAGGAAGCTTTGGCCCAACCACTGGGAATCTGAAATAGCACAGCACACGCTCTCTCCCCATTCTACTCCCACTGAACCCTAAATATGTTCTAACTTGGATGGATGGTTCTTTTCCATGAACCTCATTAATGTACATCTCCCATTGCTTTTTTCAATCTATATCCGTGGAGACCACATTAAGAAACTGAGAACAATGACAGATCTTATACACAGCTGTATGTAGTAGCTAAAAAAGAATCGTAGGAGCCCACTCACAACTAGACCCAAAGACTTATCCAATGTGTTTTTATTTTTAAAAAATAAAAAAAAAATAGATAGGTTTAAAGTTGATACCATCATCTATTAAAAAAAATTTTTTTAAAGGCTCTATGTGAAGTGGTCCCCCCATGACTGCAACCACTCTTCCCACCTGTCATGTCTACTTGGCCTATTCTCTAAACCGAAGGTTCTCAGACAATGGGCTATAAATTGCTTGTGGGGGAAGGGAGAGCAGGGTGTGGTATGCTTTTTTCAAGACGTTCATGAGTCCATATATAAAAAACATGCTTTGTCTACAGGATAGATCATGCTTAACCTAGATCATATTTTTCAAAAAAAAAATACACACACACACACACACACACACACACACACACACACACACTAATGTGGTTAGTTAAATATGGGATTTTAAAATAGTAATTGTAGTTCTCCCAACCTTCCCTCCCACCTTTGCTCAATGGTGCCTCAGAAAACAGATTGTGCCAAGTGTCCAATTAGAAAGCAGTTGGTAGCATGGGATACCAGAAAAGAACATGAAGGCACTATCTAGGGTATGGATAAGAGTTACATAGGTGTATATAATAATTAAAAATTCAGCAAGCTATACCCTGAATAATTCTGCATTTTAAGTCATATCTCAATAGAAAGGAGGTCTTCTTACTCAAATAGGGTGAGAATAACTATTCCCCTAATCCAGGTCACAATGAAATTTTCCCCAACTATGATAAATGGAAAAAAACAGGAATATTACAATGAGTTTGAGATAAAGCTAAATTTAGTTAACTTAATGAAATGTCCTTTATTCTGAGGATCTTTCCTACTATGTTTTTTAAAGATTTATTTATTTATTGGGAGGGGGAGGAGCAGAGGGAAAGGGAGTCTCGAGCAGACTCCATGCTGAGGGTAGAGCCTGATGCAGGGCTTGATCTCATGACCCTGCAATCACAGCCTGAGCGGAAAGCAAGAGTCAGATGCTTAATTGTGACACTGAGGCACCCCTTTCCTACTTTTTTGGTGTCATTTATTCTGAGTACTCTTCCTATTCTTTATGGTATATCACAATCTCATTTCTGTAAGAAAAAATAATGATAATAAAATGCTATTTTTCTCTTTTTGTTTTATTTTTACAATTTTGTTTTGATATTGTTTGATATATTAACACCTTTACTTGACAAAATAAAAAGCTGGTAATTTCCTTGTGTTTTTTCTTTAAATGACTCCATGAAATGAAAACATGTGTTCTGGGATGCATGGATGGCTCAGTGGTTAAGTGACTGCCGTTGGCTCAGGGTGTGATCCCGGGGTCCTGGGACCGAGTCCTGCATCAGGCTTCCAGTGGGGAATCTGCCTCTCTCTCTGCCTATGTCTCTGCCTCTCTCTCTGTGTCTCTCATGAATAAATAAATAAAATCTTAAAAAAGAAAAAAGAAAGAAAACACGTGTTCTAAACTTTCTAAGTGACCACTCTTAGTCCAATTGTACTTTAAAACTGATCATTAGCCCATCCATTTACTCTCATACTTCTGCCCTTATTCACAAGGCAAAGGTGGAGAAATTCCAACCATTTGTCACCTCGAAGGACCCAAGGAGGGGCTCAACCTCACCGAAAGAGCAGAATTCCCTCTCCCATAGATCTCCCAGGAGTCCTCAAAGAGCCTTGATAAGGTCCCTGAAGAAGGGATCTATGTTTATTGAAGTCCCAATGCTGCACATACCCAGTACAAATATTATAAAACATCACATTTAAGAGGAAGCAGAGCAGAGACTCTCTCAGGAACCCACCCACCCGCAACTGGAGATTCCATACCCTAACTTCAGAACCAGGAGTCTACTGTCAACAAACATTCCAATGAGGCTAAGAGAAAAGTCACCACCAATACCCCAAATAGACACTTCAAACAAATCCTCCCAGTACTGATGTAGTCCATCTCTTTGTGATCAAGGTTATGATTTCAGTACATTTTAGGAGTTTTTGCTTAAAGGACAATTTTTGACAAGGTGTTAGAAAATTGTGTTACCTGTAAAATCCCTTGAGGTTCACTCTGTCCTTTATCAGGTCAGCTGCCTGAACGATAATAATATTCCTCAATGCTCTTCCTGCACAAGAAGAATTCTCCCCATAAATCTAAATGGAAAAAGACAAACATTCTCCATAAATTTAGAATAATATGACAATTTGTGAGCTGCCAATAGCACACTATATATAAAAAAATCATGACCATGTCCTAAGTTTAAAAAAATTTTAGCCTATGTAGCTATAGATCAACATGTTGCTATCTATATTATTTTTGCTATTGGTCCACTTGTGTTATTATGCTACAATAACTATTCTCCAAATAAACTGTTTTAACTACAATCTTTTATACAAAGTTTCCAGAATAAAGTATCTGTTTTTTTAAATAGTGTTTCTATCAATACAAAAAATTGAAGAATATTTTACTACACACTACTCTGCCATATTGATGCATTGATAAATCTTGGAAGATGGGAAACTTTTTCCTATTTAATGACCATCTTGCACTGTGACACCATGTGATAGGCTGCTGATGCCTGCTTCAAGTTTGAGCTTCAGTCAGTTGCAGAGCTCAGAGTTAATTCCAAGCTATCCTGGTTTCATCTTCATGATTCCACCTAGCACGTAAAATTTTTATTTAACTTCCTTTTAAATCTTCTAATTCACCCATACGCATCTCTGATTCTTAGAGGATGAAGGAGGGTATTCTGTAGATCTAGAGAGGTCCATATCCTACTTTATAACCGCCTCTTTTCTCTATAATTGGCAGCTTCCTCCACAATAAAATGCTGTTTCACAAAGAAACTAAATAAAAATAAACTGTCTTCATGCTCATGAAAATTAATATATATTGGGAATGCATGCTTGCGTCTGTTTACTTGTTTCTTGGTGAACTCTTTCTGCACTTACACTATTTTGCACCTATAAAATATTTTATATCTTCTCTTGAAGCAAACCAATTAATAATATATTGACTATGACTTGACAGGGAACATTTCAACCCTATCCTTACACTTCCCTAATATTCATATTATCACCTCCTAAACACAACCTAATAAAAAAGTGGGAAGGGCAGGGAATGATTTATTCTTAACATGTTGCAACTGTATACAAAAACAAAACAAAAAGACCCACAGAAATACAACAAGTCAGATGACAGAAAGTACTAGAGTGAGGGATGGGCTAAATGGGTGATGGGTATCAAGGAGTCACTTGTCATGATGAGCACTGGGTGTTACATTTAAGTGATGAATCATTAAATTCTACCCCTGGAACAAATATTACATTGTATATTAACTAACTAGAACTTAAATAAAAATTTGGAAGAAAAAAAAGGAATACCCTAAAAGAGGTACAAGTCAGCTGTTCCTTGATGGGTCCTAACAAGGTACCAATATTCATTCACTTGGTCTTTCAAAAGTCACTTAATAAGCAGCTCTCAGACCCCATTCTAGATGCTGGGGATACAATAGTGAACAAAGCCAAAAACTTGCAGACTTCGCAATGCTCACAGTCTCCTTAAAAAAAAAAAAAAAAAAAAAAAGGAAAAAAGGAAAAAAACAAAAAACAAAAAACCCCACAACTCTTTGTGAAATGATTTTTAAACACAATGAAGACTTCTCCATCTTTTTTCAATGAACATAGAAATATTTTACTGATAACTACAAATATAAACAATTCCCTCTTACACCAAGTTTTTTGTGTAAAATATTCACAATTTTAAAAATATAGTATTTCTAGGGGCATCAGTGGTTGAGCATCTGCCTTTGGCTCAATGTGATCCGGGTCCTGGTATCAAGCCCCGCATCATGCTTCCTGTGGGAAGCCTGCTTCTCCTTCTGCCTATGTCTCTGCCTCTGAGTCTCTCTTGAATAAATAAATAAATATTTTTAAAGATTCGGGATTTTTATTAACACAGCAAATTGAAAAAATATATAATAACTCTGCCATATTGATAATACATTAATATAAGGTCTTGGAAAATGGGAAATTATTTTTTTCCTATATGGTGAACATCTTGTACCATGACACAGTTATCAGAGCATTTCAAGAAACTTCAGCTGTGTCATCCCCAAGTGAAGGAGACAGGGTGCCCAAGAGCAAAGGAAAGAACTGTAACTAGAGAATTCTACACCAGGATTCATAAATCATTGTTTCAGAAAATGCAGTAAGAGAAAAGAATCGTACCTGGGAAGGAGTGTGTTCAAGGTATGGATTGGAAATTCTTCTTGATAGAGTCTATTTTGAAAGAAAGAAGAGGGGAAACATTAGAACCACACAAATCTTTGTACCAGCAGGAACAATCTGCCCTGTGGCAGGTCTAGCAGTTGTCCAAGTCAAAACACGTGCTTACATCTCAAGTCATGGGCCATAAAGAATTAATGTCCTTATTCTCGTTCAGTGCAAGCATCTGGTCAACATTCATTCCAGTAAGACAAGTGATTCCATTTGAACAGCTCTCAACCTAAATGGTACAACTTTAAGGAGTGCCATGAAAAGACTAGGATCTTTTCATACTTGGGATTTTATTCTCCACATGATTTTGAATGTTTCTCCTTTCCTTTTCATTTTCTCTTTTACCAACTAAGACTCACATCAGTATTCATCTGCATGGCTGCTTCAGCTTCTGGGTGGATTTCCCTGCCCTCTGGTCACATCCCTGTAGGTCATCCTGCAGACCTCAACTGAACCAATGTCCCTCTGACTTACAGTGGGTCTCCTACTGCTGATGTGAATCAATCTGAGCCACCATGGTCTACCTCCATTCCTTGATCTCTGGTCATGCCCCTGCAGGTTATATTGCAAACCTCAACTGAACAAACGCCTCCTTGACCTACAGTGGGTCTCCTGCTGCTTATGTGAGTCAATCTGAGCCACCATGTCTGCCTTCAACAGGTTTCCAGTGTCCTCCTCGCATCTTCTTACAGGACAAGACCTACTCAGCAGAAGAGCCCATCACTCACACCCACCTCTGCTCATACCACTTTCTATGTTGTAGAGTCCTCCATCTTCCCTGATGCTTCCCTGAATCCCATCAAACTTCCAAGTACAGGTTTAGCATAGTCACCTCCTGGGTGAAGCTCCTCCCACCTGTCCCAGTCCACTGGGGTTTGTCCCCCTTAGCAGCTCTGTGTTTCTGTATTATTCATGGGGCAGCTCCTGAATGTTCTGCATTGTTGGCTGTTGTTCTATGTGTGCATTTGCCCCAATTAATCCAGAAGATCCTTGAGGGAGTGCTGGCAGTTTATACTGTTTTGCTTTCACAGCATCTAGTTCACAACCTAGTACAGAAATGTTTATTTTTCTACTCATTTATTTATAGATATTTACATCTCTATCAATTTAGTAAGTATTTGCTGAATGATTTGAATGGTAGGAGCTAATTTTTCGTACTTAAAGATCCAGTAGGCAGCATCATCACCCACATATGCTTAAGTACAATAGAAAACTATTATCATTTCCCATTGTGGTATGCAGAAAAGAACAGAGAAACTAACATTTACTGAGCTCCCAACCCATGTTTAAAATCTCTTTACACCTCTATCCCAAGGCTTGCTGTCTTTTGAGATTCCCATGATTTTTAGTCTGCTGCCTCCACTTCTCAAATTCATTGGCTAAGTTACAAAACACCCTGCCAGTCATGGCTTTCCAGCATCTGAACCCTCTACCAAACCTTAATCTAAGACACAATTCCCATTCTGCATCTTCCCCACTCCACATGGCTCCCCTATTACTTATCTTAATTAAACTGAAATAAACATACACACTCTATCCAAAAATGCCAACTGGTTTACTCTGCTTAAGATTTGCAAAGGCTTCAAAGAAAATGAAATTTATAAAGGTAGACAGGCCATTTTTAATTCCCCTGTATTAAAATAAAACATCCACCCACCCCTTCTGGTGTCGACTATACACATTCCCAATCAGCCCTCCTCAGGCCTTCTGTCGTCTGAGCCTATGTAATATATTCACTTATTGAAATACCAAACAATTTAAAATTTGCATATGTACTAGCTTTATCATTTGAGGATGAATCATCATAAGTGATTTTTCTTCCCCTAAATAGAATTTTCAGAGTCAATATGGCAGGCCAGAACTGATAGTGTTTGTTACTCATCTAACTGCCTGAATTAGCTCAGAAAAGCAACTACTTCACATGATTTAGTTGAAGAAGAAGAAGAAGAAGAAGAAGAAGAAGAAGAAGAGGAGAAGGAAGAGGAGGAGGAGGAGGAGGAGGAGGAGGAGGAGGAGGAAAGCTTTTAGGTAGAAACAAGTTCTCAAGAACTAGGTAAGGGCACATTCACAAAAGAAAGCAAACCATTTCCTTTCTTTCAGCTGCCAACCTAAATCTGGCTGTCTCCACACTAGTATTACACTCACACAATTCTACTTCACAGAAACTTCCCCATGGATGGCTGGTTTCAAAAGATTGGTAAAGTGAGTAAATAAAGCCATGAGAGTCTTCTAGGCTGACTAGATAACAATGACAGATAAGCTACTAGCTCACAGGGAATCAATGAGAGCAACACAACAAGACTGGCCTTTTCCAGAACACAATACCTACATTTGTTGTCAGAAACTCCTGCGAAGCGCTCTCTTAACTGGTCCCAGGAGGGCTCTGTTCCATCAAGGCTCTAGCATGGCAGCTCTCAAACTCAGCTGGGCTCTAGGAAGCCCCAGGGCTCCCTGCAGAACTCTGGTAAGTTATGATGTATTAAACTTGAAATCACTACCCTAACTATGTGCTTTAGAGACCGCTTTTTGTTAGTTTGTCGGTATTGATGCAAAACACCAAGTGTCAAAAAGAACTTAGAATAGTCTATCCATGACCTCATTTGTAAGAGGTGCTGAGAAATTATGTTTTTATTAGAGGAATACAGTGGACCAACTTACAAGAATCCAAGAATCACTGCTCTAAATCACCCCATGGGTTGCTCCCCAGCATTTACCTGAAAGAGTATCTATCACAAGAACAGCCTTAAAAATGCACCCCTCTCTGTTTCCATATTTTTTCCTAAAATGTTATCAGCTGTTTTCATCCCATCTTTGAATTCCTTGGTTTTTCTTCTCCTCTGAGCATTCGAGGGCTTCATCTAATCCCTCTTGTGGCAACTAACTTCCATTCATTTCTCATTTACAAAGCACCTACTGAGTTTGACAAGTACTGTGGGAGCTTCCAGAACCATACTCAAGAGTGTGATACCATTCCTAATCTGGAAATCCATTTACCAGATCACACAGGATCTAAGGAACACTTTAAACCCACGGATTCTTTTTTAATCCTGATTTCTTATCAATTTACTCTATAATTTTGGATGGCTAGTTCCAGTGATACAGAGTACCCTCTTTTAAATGGCTCTTGCCATAATACCTCATAACATAATGCCCAGGTGAAATGATTTTTTCCCCTTTATTTCCAATTTCCTAGAATTTCTTCAGCTAGATGCGATGATACTTTCATGAAAGACACACACACACACATATATATATAGAGAGAAGATTAGTAACAATACAAATGAAATTAGATTTTAATTTAAATTTATTTCTTTTCCTTTCCATTTTAGTGAACCATGGAAAATAATTCCCAAGTGATTCCAGGCAAATATTTTTCATATTTTAAACATGTATTAGAAAATTGCAACCCTTTAATATCCACAAATGAACTTCCAAAAAAAATTACAGCATAACTCGAAAGAAAGGGTAATTGGTTAGCAATCATGTATTACCTTCATTTTTTTAACGTTCAATGTCCACTAAAGTTAAGCTATAATGATCCAAGATGCTGGTCTGAACCAAGCACAGAATTCACTCCAGAATTAGTAAAAAGATCCCACTATACTATATGATAGACTTACAGCACTTTTTTTTTTTTAAATCGGCCCTTAAAGGACATGCCTTAATACTCAAATTGAATTAAAGTATACAAGTAGCCAAGGGAAGAGAGAATGAAAGGAAAAAGACCAAATCATTTTGATCCTGGCACACCTGCTCCATTTCAAAGAGGAACCAACAGAACTACCAAATTTATTGATACCTTGAGAATTCAGTTCCTGATATAACTTTCTGTCACCTGCAGCCATTACCCTTTCCTTATTCTGGGCCATCAAGTAGAAGATGAAGACATCTAAATGGAATAAGTACCTGCCTTTTCTTACAATCCTAGGAAACCAGAAAGTTTCTGAAGTTCCTGGAAAGCGTCTATGGGAAGAGATTACCACTGACTCAAACAACAAGGTCTATAACAAGGCAGGCTTTCCAGTAGAGTTCTAAGATTATGGGTCCTTTTTAAGCCCCAAGAAATGCTTCCAACCCAATCAGAGCTTGGTCAAGGTAAAAGGGACCACACCCCAGCCAGGATGTGGGCTTGAGAACGCAGCATCACGCATTAGGCAGCATACAAGCTGGAGCCAACTGCTGTAAGGGAAGCATGGGGTGGGTGCCGTCACCCTCCCACAAGCTCCAGTCATGGTTCAAGCCAACCACCACATTCTTGGGGCTCCAAGGGATGTGCTCCCACTGGTAGGTCACAACCACAAAGGCCATTTGCGGTAGCACCTTGTCCGCATAGTCTTGCCACAACAACGTCAATAATGTTCTCAAAATTGTATTTTTCTACTGTCCAGTGAGGTGTTAAGAAAATGGAATGAAACGGAAATGGCAGAAATGCTTACTGAGAACCTCCTTTGTCTTTAGCACTTTCCCATAACAGTAACTGCATCCATCTAGTCACATTTTTACAGACAACAGGCCTGAGGGACAGCGAAATTAAGAAATTTCCTTAAATGGGGCCCCTGGGTGGTGTAGTCAGTTAAGCATCTGACTCCTGATTTCCGCTCGGGTTTTGATTTCACTGTGGTGAGATGAAGCCCCGCATCGTGGGGCCTACTTAAGATTCATTCTCTCTCTTCCTCTGCCCTCCTTTCCCCCTTCTCACTCCCTCTTGAAAGAGAGAAAGAAAGAGAGAGAGAGAGAGAGAGAGAGAGAAGCAAGCAAGCAAGCAAGCAATTTAAAGTCCCTGAACTGGAAAGTTATAGAGCCAGGACTGAAACAATAGTGACCGGTTGCAAAGCCACCACTCTGCTGTAATAGACTGCATGCTATTAATTAATAATTGGGTTTCTACCCCGTGCTAGAGATTGTGCTAAGTATTTTATATGCAACATACCATTTAATCTGTGGAAAACTTTGAGGTAGGTACTATTTGTTAATTCTATTTGGCAGAAGACAGAACTAGACTTGAAGAGGTTAAGAAATCTACCCATTTGCAGCCCAAGCCCATCTGTAGTTACCACTTCACAAGTGTCACTTATAACAACAGACTGTGATGATTTAAGAGTCACATGACAAATGAGTGCTCCTCGCTGCATTAAGAAGTCACAAATAGCACTAGATCCAGTGATTCTCAGCCCTGGGTGTAAATTAGAGCCATCTGAGAAACTGAAGAGAAAAACCAAGCAGGAGCTCACGTCCCACCTCCAGACCACAGAATTAGAAGCTCTGGGAGTGAGGCCTGGGTGGTTTCTGCCAAGCTCCCCAGGTGGTTCGAATGTGTAACCACTGTACAAATCGGTGGTTGGAACTGGCAATTTGAACCTCTCATCATCCACTTCAGCTAGGAGACTTGGAGCGCTCTTCAAACATTGCCTCCCTCGCAGGCCCAGCTGAGTTCAGAACACAGAATTATAAGTCCTTTGACTGACAGCGCTGGGATCTGTGGCTGAGCTTTTAAGTCTGGCTTGTGCAAAACAAAGGGCTAGTGTTTCTGGACATCCCACCTTGTACCTGTTTGTGTGATGTTTTATATCTACCCCATCCCAGACATAGCCCTAAGCCAAGGTACCTTCATGTGTGCAAAGAACATACCCTTTTAATGGCACCCACGGCGTTCAAATTAATTTTTACTTCCCATTAGTAAAGGACTCTCTTCTAGTATAAACATGTTTGCCCCACTTAAAAGTCAAAGTAGAAAATTAAAGTGGGTTCTAGGGATACTTATAAATATTTCAAAATCTTGCCTGCCTAGGAAAATAAATCAGCAAGAACCAGCAGCTTCTGGGAAAATATACACAATAGGTACAATAAAAACAAACCCCAACATGTTATCAACTTGATTTGTATTCAGTTCTTAGGAAAACCTTTCTTTTTGCTGCATTTACAAGCAAGAGAATAGTTCTGCCTAACACAGTGGGCTTTTCTAATTAACACAATCACAGAAAAGCTTTGAATATTTAGGAATCCAGTCGCTGAAGATTTTAGAACAGTTAAATTAGCAAGCTTACTTATCTTCATTTGTCCCTGAATTCTCTGTTTATATTAACATCAACCTACCCAGTCATACCTGGACTCTAAGATGAACCCTTTCCACAGTAACCAACATGAAGATGCTCCCAGCGAGACAAGGTGAGCCGCAAAATAATGAAAGAATTGCATTATGACCCACAGGAAAAATATCCAGGAGCCCATATTGATAGAAACAATTGAATAAACAATGTTGGGCCAAGTGGGCTGGAGGGAATGGGGACAGCTCTACCTTACAGAATCCCAATTACTAAATTCAAGAAGAGGAGGAAAACAAATTCACCATTAGGCAAATACTACGGTACTAAATGTTGCAGACAAAAGAGAAAGAAATCAGTGGGTGCCAGAATTAGTGGACACAGTGTGATATACAGGCTATCTGTGCAGTGTCAAAGTGCTTCTCACAAGATATTGAGTATGGAGGGAAAAAAGAGTAACAGCATAGAATAGCAGACCTCACACTAATTGATAAGTTATCACTAATCATGAGACATGCTGACATCATTTGCCCACTGAAAGATAGGATGAGGAAGGCACTGCAATGGCATTTTTGTAAAACTATGCACCTGAATTCAATAAAAAACTGGACAACTCCAAATCGAGGGGCTTTCCTCAATAGCCTGTAACTCTCCAAAAATTGTCCAAAGGTTCTCCCAGGTTGGAGAAGATGAAAGGAATTGCAACGAAAGGCCATGTGTGATTCTAGACTAGGAATAAGGACCTTGGGTGGCACAATGGGCAAACTCTGAATGAGGTCTACATTTGAGTTAACTGACTACGAACACTGCTTTTGTCAAGTGCACTGTGGTTACATAAAATGTTAACATTTGGGGAAGCTGAATGAAGGTTAGAACTCTCTACCATTTGTGTTACTTCTGAGTCTGAAATTTTTGCAAAAGGAAAAGTTGGGAGGAAAAAAGTAATGGCCTCTTTCCTCCCCACAAATAAAGTTTCAAAAACACATTCATGGGCAGCCCGGGTGGCTCAGCAGTTTAGCACCACCTTCAGCCCAGGGCATGATCCTGGAGACCTGGGATCGAGTCCCACTTCGGGCTCCCTGCATGGGGCCTGCTTCTCCCTCTACCTGTGTCTCTGCCTCTCTCTCTCTCTCTCTCTCTCTCTGTCTCTCATGAATAAATAAAATCTTAAAACACACACACACACACACATTTAAACATTATTTCAAAATAAAGTATCTATTTCTTTGCTAAATGCTGTGTGACCCTTACCATACCGTTATTATCTCAGGCTGCAAAACAGAATGATGCTTGCCGCCCTGTACACTTGGACCTCTACCACAAATCAGATTTCTCTCTCTAAAACATCTTCTTGGAACTTTCCAGAACGCTCGGTGAGACGCAGAGGAGTGGAGGCTGTCCGAGCTGCGCCCAGCAATGCGCTCCTTCCCGCTCCCCCACTCCAGCTTCGGCCCTCTCACAGGCTGTAGAAAATGGTGAAAGAAACCACTTACTATGATGTTTTGGGGGTCAAACCCAATGCCACCCAGGAGGAATTGAAAAAGGCTTACAGGAAACTGGCCTTGAAGTACCACCCTGATAAGAATCCAAAAAAAAAAAAAAAAAAGAATCCAAACGAAGGAGAGAAGTTTAAACAGATTTCTCAAGCTTATGAAGCGCTCTCTGATGCAAAGAAAAGGAAATTATATGACAAAGGAGGAGAACAGGCAATTAAAGAAGGTGGAGCTGGTGGTGGTCTTGGCTCCCCAATGGACATCTTTGATATGTTTTTTGGAGGAGGAGGCAGGATGCAGAGAGAACGGAAAGGTAAAAATGTTGTACATCAGCTCTCAGTAACCTTAGAAGGTTTATAATGGCACAACAAGAAAACTAGCTCTGCAAAAGAATGTGATTTGTGATAAATGTGAAGGCCGAGGTGGTAAGAAAGGAGCAGTCGAATGTTGTCCCAATTGCCAAGGTACTGGAATGCAAATAAGAATTCATCAGGTAGAACCTGGAATGGTTCAGCAAATTCAGTCTGTGTGCATGGAGTGCCAGGGCCATGGGGAACGGATCAGTCCTAAAGATAGATGTAAAAGCTGCAACAGAAGGAAGATAGTTTAAGAGAAGAAGATTCTAGAAGTGCATATTGACAAAGGCATGAAAGATGGCCAGAAGATAACATTCCATGGTGAGGGAGACCAAGAACCAGGACTGGAACCAGGAGATATTATCATTGTTTTAGATCAGAAGGACCGTGCTGTTTTTACTCGACGAGGAGAAGATCTTTTCATGCGTATGGATATACAGCTGGTTGAAGCCCTGTGTGGCTTTCAAAAGCCAATATCTACTCTTGACAACCGAACCATTGTCATCACCTCTCATCCAGGTCAGACTGTCAAGCATGGGGATATCAAGTGTGTGCTAAATGAAGGCATGCCAATTTATCGTAGACCATATGAGAAGGGTCGCCTAATCATCAAATTTAAGGTAAACTTCCCCGAATGGCTTTCTGGGGCTTTCTCTCTCCTGATAAACTTTCTTTGCTGGAAAAACTCCTACCTGAGAGGAAGGAAGTAGAAGAGACTGATGAAATGGACCAGGTAGAACTGGTGGACTTTGATCCCAATCAGGAAAGACGGCGCCATTACAACGGGGAAGCATATGAGGATGATGAACATCATCCTAGGGGTGGTGATCAGTGTCAGACCTCTTAATGGGGCCAGTGAATAACACTGCTGCTGGCATTTTATACGCAGTAGTGGATGAGTGAAGGACTATAATCATAGCTCACTACTTCCTATTTTTTTTGTTTTAATTTTCAACTATAGTAGTGTTTTAAAAGTTAAATGAAGAACAAACTCAAATATAAATGCTCAAAAAAAATAAAACATCTTCTTACATATCACCTTGTTTTTTATTTTTATTTTTTTTCACCTTTTTTAAAAATGAAATAGCTATTTAAAAAACACAGTTTCCTCTCACCGAGTGCTCACAATGTGCCAAGCAGTCAATACCTTCAAGATACCCTGCCACACTTCCGTCCTACAAACCCACTGCTCTAGCCGGGCAGGTGGTCTTTTACCATGCAAATGATGCACAATCTCACCTCTGTGCCCAAGCCCTTGCCATGACCTCTGCTCCCTGCATTTCCCTACATTTCCATACCCTGCTCTTCCTTAGATCCATGCAAATGCTGCATGAAGTCTCCCCAAGTCCTGAGCCTCCCAGGACTAATCTCTGTCCCACACACTCTAACATTTGTCTTTATCTGCCACTAGGATAGAATGCCTTCTGCCTTCATTTGCATGCCTCTCTCCTCAACCAGCCTCGTAACCCCCCAGTATCTATTTATCCCATCTCTAAATCAAGCCCCTTCCATAGTGCGTGGCAGGGTCTGACCATCCGGTGGGGACTTTTCCCCTTGTCACAGTACCTGATGTTCCAGACTCTTGGGCCAAGTGGTAAATGTCGTATTACCACCTCTGCCATACTACTACCACTACTATCACCACCACTCCCCTTCCTTTCTCTTATTTCTCAATTCTGTTTTAAGTGGTCAAGAATGCAGCAAAAGTATATACAAAATGTATTTTTTTTAAGATTTTATTTATTTATTCATGAGACACACAGAGAGGCAAAGACATAGAGGGAAAAGCAGGCTCCCCACGGGGAGCCCGATGCAGGACTCCATCCAGGACCCCAGGATCACACCCTAGGCCAAAGGCAGACGCTCAACCACTGAGCCACCCAGGCATCCTTACAGAGTGCATTTCTATACACTGAATTACTTCTGTGCTCATTTTAAAACTTAAAGACATACTTGAATACCAATTATTTCTTTGAAGTCAAAAACACTTCCATTAAGTCACTTTATTTGGTGTCTTCAAGAGGAAAAATGTTCACTTTTCTTCTAGTGGGTTACTGGCAACTCAGAAATGTGCAAAAGAAATACACCTTGGAGCAGCTATCTTTCTTGCCTTCCTTTGCTCTGGGAATTAGTCTTTTAAATGCTTCTTGTTAATTAGTATATAAATTTTTGAAAGCTACAAAGTGATAAAGGTGATAGTGTTGTCTTCTGGCAGAAGGAAGATTTGGAAAACTTGATCTAGTTTTTCTTTCTCAATTACTCACATAAAACATGCAAACCACCTCAGAAATACAGCACCAGAGAAGACATCCTGAGGTCACCTGGCCTACTCCACAGCCTTCATCTACACTGAGTCATGTGGGAATCTGGATCAGGAGTCCCTAAATTACAGCCCACAGGACAAACCCAGCTGCCACCTGCTTTTCATAAAGTTTTATTGGAACACAGCTGCGCCCATGTGTTTACATATGGTCTCTGGCTATTTTCCTGCCAAAAATCTTTACTATCCAGCACTTCACAAAAAAAGTTTACCAACCCTGGTCTATATTATCAAATTTTACAGAACAGGAGGTACTCTATAAAATCTCTAGTAGTACATTCCTGTGCTCAATTGGTTATTGATAAGAATTTTTTTCCTCTTGAACCATATTATCTCCCGCTGCCACTGAAGATTATTTGCTCCAAAAATGTTTAAGGCACATTTCCATCTTCGTTTACATGTCACATAAAAGCAAGAAATGGGAGCCAAAAATTGTTTTCAGTTAAGAGTAAAACAAACAAAAAAGGAGCATTAGTTTCACGAGCTCTTCCTTTTATTCCAATTCCAACCAATACCATAATGTAGACAAGTCTGAACTACACAAAACTAGTGCCAAGGTCAAATATCCAAAGTACTAGTAAATGTAAGAATATTGTGTTTCAAATATCTGAATTTTGCACACAGCTGTCTCTCTGCTTGGAATGACTTCCTCCTCATACATTTAAACTTTCATTGAGTTTATGTTAAAATGTATTCATATGCTCAAAACTCCTGTTAAAACTTATGTACTTTTAAAGTACTTTAGATTCCAGATACTTATTAACATTTGGATTCCCCCTAATTCACTATAAGAATCTTGAAGGTAGGGATCCCTGGGTGGCGCAGAGGCTTGGCGCCTGCCTTTGGCCCAGGGCGCAATCCTGGAGACCCGGGATTGAATCCCACGTCGGGCTCCCTGCATGGAGCCTGCTTCTGTCTCTGCCTCTCTCTCTCTCTCTCTCTCTCTCTCTGTGTGACTATCGTAAATAAATAAATAAACGTTTAAAAAAAAAAAAGAATCTTGAAGGTAAGATCTATATTCTGTTCGTATATATAAATATCCACAGTACATCTAATATGATTCTTGCTCACAGTTAATTCTCACTGAATGCTTGTCAAAGAAAAACAAATCTAGCTCTTTTAATACCTTTCTCAAACCCTATCCCCTTCTGGGAGCTCCTTCCTCCATGATCTACACCTTCTCCTGGGAGGCAAGCCTTGTGTGGTGGTTACAAGCAGAACTCTGAATTTTTATGGCTTAGATTCAAAGCCCATCTGTATTAATGTGTCCTTGAACAAGTTATTTAACTTCTTTCTGCCTCTCATTCCATATCTTTAAATGGGAGAAATAAAATCTACTCATAAGGCTGTTGGAAGGATTAAATGACTTATAACAGTGGTTCCCAAACCTTATGCATCTGGAGGGCTTATAAAACCACATTGCTCAGTCCCCAGCCCCATCCCCAGAAGTTTTGGGTTCAGCAAGTCTGAGGGATGCCAAAAATCTGCATTTCTAATAAACTAGAGGAGGTTAATACTGATAGACTACACTTGGGAGAACCACTGACATAAAATATGTAAAGAGTTTAGGACAGTGCCTGCTGTGTAATGAGTGTTAACTAGTGTTGTTGAGCAGCACTCAGCAAACTTTACTTTTACCGTGTCCGTGAATTTAGGTCTTGTGAGCTTCTCAAGGGACAGGACTGTATGTTTTTCATCCTCATCCCTAAGTCAGGACAGGGTGCCTATGATAAAGCAACACCAGTGGAGCACTGACAAAATTCCCTGCCTCTCACCCAAGGTTCCTCCTGGTTAAAAAAGAAAAAAGGATTTGTACGAAAGAAAATTCTCCACTGGCAACATTCCCAGGGGTTTCACATCAAGCATGACCCATGAGGGTTAGTTCCCATATCCTGTACTTAGAGTCGGCAAGAAGAAACTCAGAATCAGTGAGCTTTCACACAGCTCTTGGGACCAGGTCTGTTCTCAAATGGGTGTAGGGTTTCTTCCTTTCTTAAGATTTTATTTATTTATTTATTAGAGATATATCAAAAGCGCACAAGCGAGGGTCATTCATTCCCCACTGAGCAGGGAACTCAACCTCCGGACCCTCAGATCATGACCTAAACAAAAGGCAGACACTTAACCGACTGAGTCACCTACGTGCCCTGGGTGCAGAGTTTCTATGGGCTTCTGTCAATAACAACCTGTCACTACCACTGCTTAAGACTCTAGGTACAATCAGCCACCTGGGTGGCTCAGTCAGTTAAGCACCCTACTCTTCATTTCAGCTCACGTCATGATCTCAGGGTCATGAGATGGCACCCAGCCCTGTGTGTGGAGTTGCTTAAGATTTTCTCTCTCCCTCTCCTGTCCCTCTCCCCACCACCACCCTATTCTCTCTCTCTCTCTCTCTCTCTCTCTCTCTAAAACAAAAACAAAAACAAAACCCCTGTAGGTATAGTCAATTCTTAAACAAACAAGAGTTTCATCTGGACACTGTGAAGTAGAAACCCTGTCATTCATTCGAAATGTATACCTTTCTGGTTATTAACTACTTACTTTCTTTAGCATTCCCAAATCTTTTAGTTGACAACTGATTTTAAAATTTGAAAGAATTAGTACTTACCTTAGCAGTCTACAATTTCACCCATGTAGCTTATAAAATTTCAGGACACTTGCAATGCTAGGGTTAGGACACAGATCCTCTGCAATTTTGCAAATAATCCTAATAGCAGTGTTGTGACCCCCTGTGCAGACTTTTGGTATCAGGGAAGGTCATTATTCTAGCTCTCTAAAGTCATTTAAAGCAGTTGGGAACTATTACTGCCTATGTGTGCAATTCCAGTTTGAAGAATCATTCTCTTGACGGTCATAGAATAGTGTCATCTCATCGGTCAACATCTTCCCATTTGCCACAAGGAGCAGGCCTGTGCCCTCCTTCTCTCAGACTCTGATTGCACAATCAAATGTTAGCCTATTTGGCCTCCACTTACTTCACAAGCACTCAGCCAGCACTAGGTCTTACAAGCTTGTGAAACTTTATTCATCCTGGGTCACATGTCCTCCTTCCTCTCATGTCCTTGACTTTTTTTAAAACCTGAGATCCACTGAAAGCTCACTTTATAGCCACACCAGCTTCTTTCACTTCCTTCTTCTTTTCTAACACCTTCTAACAATAATACTACAGAATCAGGACTCCATTCACATGTTGAGCGTATTTCCTTTTAGTGTTTCCAGCTATGACACCCTAACTATCACTTCTCTTAATTTGTTAAAATCCAATTCCACGAAGTGCAGTGTTCATGACAGGGGCCTGTCTTCCCAGGCCTGTCTAAAGCAGAGCCCAGTCAGTACTGTGCTGCACTGCTGCTGCTGTGTTTCTTGTCCTGACTGTATGTACACACCTTCCAATCCTTGGACCCTGATTTAGATGTCCTGCTACTTCCACTGAATCACCTTCTTCTAGTCTCCCCACCAAATTATTTCTTCTAACCTGTCTACACATCCTTTCCTTTTCTAGTAAATCATCAAAGAGAGTCCTTCAAACTTCCTCCGCCAACTTTCTACTCTGGTGCCAAGGCCCACTACAGTCCTGGCAAACTTAACCAGTGATCTTTCAGCCAGAACAAGAAAGACAGCCCCTACCCCGCAGGTCACCACAGCAGTGGTCAGGTGTTCTGAAATTCAAGGTGATCTCGAGTTCTCCAGTCTCCCCCTGGAAATTCCCCTTCCACCATAGCAGACATCGGCAACTGTCAATCAGTTCTCCCTACTCATTACGGGCCTCCCAAAAGAGACTTCTGGAATGCTATTACAACCACCTGACAGGTATTATCTTCCTCGGGTCTCATCTCAGCTAATCTCAGATGCTACTAATGAACAGTTATCCTCCTTCTTCCACCAAGGGTGGTCTGGGGGGCAGCAGTGACACTGGCATACCTGAGCACATCTGGAGACTAGAGATCATCAGGTTCCACCCCACACAGACACAGCCAGATGAGGCTTACCAAGATCCCCGGGTGAATCCTATCACAGTAAAGATCGAATAGCATTCACCTCCCTTGATACAAAATCCTGCTTCTGCTACACGTTTCTAAATCATAAAAAGCCCTTCAAGGTATCAACAGAGGTCCTCCTAAAAAAGGATTCTATGGGCAAAATGAGTTTTGAAGATGTTGCTCATTCTATTCCCCCTCCTTAAAGATAAAAATGCACCTAAGCATTCTCAAACATATCTGACCAAGGAATTTAAAAAATTTATTTTTATAAACATGTTACCATCTCAAAGCACATTATTGGTGTAAATAGAATGTGGTTAATCAAAGAGCCTGCCCCAGAGAATAAACACCTCCATTTGACAATTACAAAGCACAGCACTTACTCCTCTGCCTTGTATACCAATGACTTCTAAGTACATATATTAATCAAGTTAAATAGATGTTGCCACCTACCTACAAGGTTGGGGAGGTCAAGCAGAGGCCAGTCTTAGCCTTAAATGCAGGGCATTATTCAGCCTAGATGAACAAGAAGGCAAAGAGGCCAAACACCGGAGCTACCAAATCCCCCACTTAAACCAGCCTGTGATTCCCCCCAAAATTTCTGGATATACGTTGCTTCTTCTCTTTACTGATTTCACCATTTAAGGGCAAAAAGTCACATCAGATTCCAAGTTACCTGTCTTCTCCTCTAAAGGATCCAAAAGCAACTTCATGTTTTTTTGTGTTCTCCCCTCCTCTTTCAATGTAATTACTGGAAGAGATACTACATGAGGGGTTCCATTTTTAGGATTTCCTTAATTTTTAATCAAACTTCTTCGTAGACTTACAACAGTACTCTTTCTGGTTTCCATCTGTATGAAATTGGGTAACAAGGTTATTATCTTCGCTAATTTTATTTAACTCAGCTAGACTCAATCACAACCCTAATTTTTTAAGAGGGCCCTTTCGAAGTACGCTTACACTGATAATCTGTTCGAGATGAAAGATCGGAAGCTAGTCATGTGTCCTACATTCCAAAAGTAGGTGACTGAGGAATTAACCAACGCTACGTGTATGAATGATAGAGACCTTTGTCAGAAGGGTTTTACAATCCCTGCTTCTCTAAGAACACCATGCCCCTCTCTATTGCCCGTGTTCCTCCTCTGCCCTCATGCTTTCCCTTTCTTCATACTCCAGGTACATGATGAAATAGTATGCAACCATTACAAACATTTCAGTGAAGACTAAAAAAAAAAAAAGAAAAACTGAATAAACAATAAAGGTCAAATAAACTTAAAAACCAAATAGAGGGGTGCCTGGCTAGCTCGGCTGGTGGAGCATGCGACTTTTGATCTTAGGGTTGTGAGTTTGAGCCCCACGTCAAGTATAGAGATTACTTAAAATCTTAAAAAAAAAAAAAAGAAAAGAAAAGAAAAAAAAAAAAAAAAGAAAGGAACATGCCAATGTATATCCAATAGTAATGTTATAGATTACTATTAGTAACAGTCACGGTAGAATTTTGTTTCTAACTTTCCAAACTTCCCATTTCTCTATATTAAATGTATTACTTTTATAACCAGGAAAAAAGGTGCCTGTAAAAGATAAAATATCCACTTACACCGTTATCTTCCACCTTCAACCCTATAAAGGAAAGACCAGGTTACACAGATGAAGATGGTGACTATAAATGATTAAGAACATAACTACAGTCAGAAAGAAATCCAAACTTAAGTTAGCTCTAATAAGAATAAACTCCTGGGTTCGAGGGGAGTGAGAAACCTCTAGGTGAAGAGCCAAGAAGACAGGATGGGGTTGATTCTGCGAGGAAGGATGTTTTTAGTCATTTCCCCCTTCTGCTTAAAGAGTCCACCATCACTGCCTGCCATAAAAAGACATGAGCATGGGGAAGGCACGTGGAGGCTCAGCAGATGGAGCCCTCCGTGACAGGGGACAGTGAGAGGCCACAGCGGGATCATCTCCATCAGCACAGCAAGATGAGATGGGGCAGCCCTTCCGTTTCTAAGTGTGCCCGGTGGGTAAAGGGTATAAACTTCTTCTGCCCAAAGTCCCTACTATAATAACAACAGTCCTACTATAATAACTTCAGTCTTTAATTCCAATACAATTTACTACGTTCTACAGAAGGACACAAATTAAAGACCAAATGTGGACACATATCAGAGACTTGACTTGAATGACCAAAGATGGCTCTACATGCACTAGTGAGGATAAACAACACTCAGCAGTGATTGACAAGAAGAATAGGAAAGAAAGAGGAAAGGCTGAAGGCAGACACAAAACAGTGATGTTTTGTGGCCAATTTGCTCAAGTTTTTAGAGTCACTTTCTCTTGCTATTAACCTCTGAATACTCAGAACAACATCTAAAGAAAAATAAGTCAGGAAGTAAATACCCCAAAGTCATATATCAATAATATCTGAGTTCCCAGCATTTGAATTTGTCTGCACACAGCCTGGTTGGATACCAGCTTCCAAGGGAAGAATGTGAGATGCACAATGGATTATGATATGATAACTACATTTAATACGTGATATATGAAGGCACATGGCCAATGTAGTTTCTTTTTTTTTTTTTTCCAATGTGGTTTCTAGTAAAAGCTAAACTCTCTCTTCTGTCCCAGAGAACAGGTACTGTATTCACTACTCTCAGATATGAAACTGCGTATTAATTTTTATTTCATTATGATCCTCCATGTATAGGACACGAGTTGTTCAGTGCTGTAAGCAAGAATTTAAATTTTTTTTTTTTAAGATTTTATTTATTTATTCATAGACACAGAGAAAGAGAGGCAGAGACACAGACAGAGGGAGAAGCAGGCTCCATGCAGGGAGCCCGATGTGGGACTCGATCCCGGGTCTCTAGGATCACACCCCAGGCTGCAGGCGGCACCAAACTGCTGCGCCACCAGGGCTGCCCAAGAATTTAAATTTTAGTACCAGCCTCGTGGCCTTCCTTTGTCCATCACACTCTTTTCTGAGTCCTGAGCGACACCTCTCCAGTTACATACAAGCTAGTGTCAGTACTCAGATGCCAGCATGCAGAGATGAAGTTCTTGACCAGGGGTAAGAAAATGGGTTTTAAAGAGCCTTTTTAGGTACTTTTCCCACATAGATCTTTCACTGAAGGTAAGATTAAATCACTAAAATAGTCATTTTTAAAGCAGTTCCTAAGCTATGTTGAAAACTATTTTAAAACTCCTTATTAGGGTGCTTGGGAGGCTCAGGAGGTGAATCATGGCTCAGGTCATGATCTCATGGGTTGTGGGATTGAGCCACACTTCTGGCTCTGCACAGACTCTGTTTAAGACTTTCTCTCCCTCTGCCTCTGCCCTTCCCCCCATGCTCTTTCTCTCTCTAAAATAAATCTTTTTTTAAAAGAAAACAACCCTCATTGATGAAATATAAAACTGAACTAAACCAATATCTTTTCAAAAGAACACAAGATTGAAACCTTTTCATTTTTTCTAAGAGCTATGTCCCTCTTCAGGGTATGAGTCTTGAAGAATCTTGGTATTTCTATGCCATTTTGACTTTGATATTATTTGTTCCCTTAGAATAAAAGACCAAGACTTGTTTAAAAATAGTGATAAGAGCTACTGAATTGACCAAGAACTTTCAAGAAAGGAGTATATTCAGCAGTGAACAAAGAACCAAGGCCTTCCTTTTATTACATATCTCAAAAGTCATGAATTAAAAGACACTTGTTTAGAATACTGAAATATTGTTAAAATCGTAGGGTAAAAGCATATTTATAATTTTTTTAAAAAGCATACTTTCTCCCTTCTGGCATTAAACCCATATATGATTCTGGAGATTGGTTGCATAACAATGTGAAGATGCTTAATTAATACTACCTAATACTTGAAAAAGTTAAGATGATAAATTTTATTATGTGTATTTTGCCACAATTAAATATTTAAAAATTTTAAGCCATATTTGATAGATTCTGAAATTCCAAATTTACCTAAAACTAATAATCTGCAAAATGAGGGTACATAACCACATAAGAAAAGCCATACCATCTAGACTGAAGGCTCTTTCTTTCTTTTTTTTTTTTTTTAAGATTTTATTTATTTATTTATTTGATAGAGGAGGGAGAGAGGGAGAGCACAAGCAGGGGCAGCAGCAGAGGGAGAGGGAAAAGGAGGATCCCCGCTGAGCAGGGAGCCAGCCAGCCACAGGGCCCAATCCCAGGACTAGAGGATCATGACCTGAGCTGAAGGCAGACACTTAACCAACTGAGCCACCCAGGCGCCCCTTGAAGACTCTTTCTTAGGCCACTCTAACCTTGCCTGCATCTCCACGCCATGTGGAGATTTGGCCCTTGTCAAACCTAGGCCTTAATTTCAGTGATGTTTTATTTATTTATTTATTTATTTATTTTTTTATTTTTATTTTTATTTTTTTCAGTGATGTTTTAAATGGCAATGTTGGAAATGTAATCAGAAGCAAATGAAGCTCCAGGAGTTAATTAACACAATTGTGTGCCCATGTTTTCTTCTTTTTTTTTTTTTTTTTTTTTTTTTTTTTTTAATATTTTATTTATTTATTTAGGATAGTCACAGAGAGAGAGAGAGAGAGGCAGAGACACAGGCAGAGGGAGAAGCAGGCTCCATGCACCGGGAGCCTGATGTGGGATTCGATCCTGGGTCTCCAGGATCGCGCCCTGGGCCAAAGGCAGGCGCCAAACCGCTGCGCCACCCAGGGATCCCCCATGTTTTCTTCTTATGAATATATTTAAATACAGCACAAAGGTCATTGTTTAAACAAAGCCTTAAATATGAAGGTAAAAATGAGAACTGTTCCACCTGCAGAGTATAGAACTTTGCTCTTTCCTGGCAAAGCACTTTCTCCCTCTACTCTCACCCACATTTCAAAGCTAACAAAAGGTTTTCAAGAGGTGATCCCCATTTCTTATTGCTGACTATATTTGACACACATGGGGAAACTTATTTTGAAAGCTTTTCAATTACAAATTAATGCTATGATTCATAGCAGGCAATTCCTTTCACATAATTCTCACTGAATCCATCTCAAGCTGGACAACAAACACTTCAACACAATCACAGTCCTATTAACCATCAGGTGATGCATTAAATTTTGAACCACCTCCTCTCTGGCTTTCTCACACCCTTCCAGGCCTGAGGGAGCAACCAACTCACAAAAAGGTGAGTTAGAGACACAACTGCAAGAGGCTGTGTTTTTTTTAAACCACTGCCTTTCAAACTTTTTTGACTGCCACCCACAGTAAGGAGTACATTTTATGTGGTGACCCAGGTCTGAAACAAAATACTTTATTCCCTCCCTTCTACTCCCCAACAAATAAGATAAACTCTGAGCCTGTTATTTTATATACATTCATATGAAATGTTAACATTTCATTATGATTCTACAACTCTCATGTTAAATTGCCAATGAAAAACTTCCACTTTATTTTAGCTACTTGAATCTTCAAACTATTCAAATATTTAAGTACTTACATATTTACATATTCAAAATCAGGCTGAACTGCAGACTATACACCTAGATACTATATGTGTGTTTATGTGAAAAGAGAAAAAGAGACTAACCAACTAACCTTGGGACCCAGAACAGCATATTCAACACACAAGACATATTCAGTCATTGATTTTTTTTTTTTTTTAAGTAAAGCTTCTCTATAAATAGACCATAGCCTGGTTTGCCAGAATAACCAACACTCTTAACTTCTTACTTAAGGGAAAGGCTAATTCAACAAAAGAATGTATAATGTAATTTTCTTTGAACCAAATTGAAAAGGGAAAATAATATGTATTGCAGAACTCTTGTTATTTTTTAAAATATTAGTATTATTAATAATTAAATATTAATAGCAATGTTAATTATTAAATACTAATATGTTTAAATATTAATGCTACATTTTTAAAAGGGAAGGCTATAAAAACCTTCATAGAGGTAAGATGGTTTATTTTCTACAAGAGTTTCCATTTCAGCTGTTTTTCATTTAACAGAACAACAAGAGGAAAGACTAAAGCAGATATTAATAATGATCAGGAAAACACAGCATCAAAAAAGAAAAGACAAAGTGGCAAAAAAAATTTACTACACTATCCTTAAGAGTAGTAAAGTAAAACTGAAGTCCCAAATGTACAGACTACGATCTTTATGTCTTCTGTTGTGAATAAAGTTCCAGAATTGAGGTTTCTGTGGGAACCACAAAGAACTGAATGAAGCAAAGCCCTTGCACAAAGGCTGGCAATTTGTGATAAGGGAAAAGCTACTTTGAGCAAAAAATAGGTTGTGGGCATGGAAAGAAAGTCTGTAGCCTAGAGAGCAATCTAGCATTATGTTTAACAGTTAAATGCCTATATATATATACACCCACAAATTCAATTAGAAATACTTATCAGACATTAATATATACTTATTTATCAGTCACTGTTTTAAGCACTTTTTACAAACATTAACACATTTATTACTCATAACTGTCCTTGGGGGCACAGAATGATTATGTAACTTGCCCGTGGTCCTTCAGTTGGTGAGTAGCAGAGAAACCCAGGCTGGTGGGTTTCCAGGCTTTTCATCCCTACATTCCATGGCTTCTTCACTGTAAGTGTCCTGGGTTCCTGCCCCTTTTGAACCCCACCTATCCAGTTTTCCAATAATTCTGCAGGCTGACCTGCACTCCAACATCCTTCTAGTAATTTCAGAGTTGGTTTCTCTTGTTTGCAATCAAGACCCTTGACTGACTCAGTCCCAAATCCAATTATAGAGACAAGCTTATGTGAACACAAAAGCCTCCACTGTACTCTGGCCCAAATAACAAGTCAATTACCTGAGGAACATGGAAGGGGTGCATATTTATCATGTAAATGAGCCAAATTCTCATCTTACAGGGTGGGAAACAACAGCCATGGTGAAATTTATGAAAGGAAGCAACAGTGGTGCTTGTTATCATCAATTTCAAGCAGAAGGAGGTGGATTGCATGTGAACAGCTACAGAACTTCACAGTTTTCTACCTGAGCCTACTGTGAAAAGCAGCTACGAGTATCCTCAGACCACAATACCCTGGAATTCATGCACAGAAACTTAAGAACTGAAAAAAGTCAGGAGAGATTAAATGAAATAAACACTCCCCTATATATGCAGTCAGCTGCCTCTCTTCCCACGTATGCTATCATTTTCTACCTTATCTTCCCCTCCCTAACCCAAGGTTGGGTGTGAGGGCAGCTGGCACAAAGTGAATCTGGCTTTGAAGGTGGAGTCCTGGCACTGAGCAGATGCAGCCTAAGGACAGGGAGCTGGGAGGGAGGGACGGGGTGGGAAGGCATCCTTTCCATCTCCCCGGAGGGGAGGCCATAAGGCAGCACCAACTCTGACAGGACCATCAGAATGCGAGCAGACTGCCAAAATTTAGTTCTCCTTCCCTGGACCCAAAAGCTGAAACTTCAAAAAAATGTCCTAAACACAAATACCACCCTTAGTTGTTTAAAAAGCATCCCTTTTCTTTTTCCTTCACATAAGGAAGGACTTACATGCATGGAGACAATTTTTCATACAAACACACCAGAATGCTCACTTGCTCTCCCCTAATTCCTTAACTAACAGTTGTGGGAATCTTCAAGACCTTCTGTATAGAATACAGATAAATTTTGGTCATATTTTGGAAAGAGTTATATTCCCTTCAAAACAAATTTATTTTGCATTCTTGCTGATTTTTAGCTGCCCATGGAAACAGAATGGAGATCACCAAATCGCAGCAACCTGTCCTCCCCAAACTCTCAGACTTCTCAGTCCCAAGCCCTCCATGTCAGACCCTGGCATGGACTATAACCCCCTAAGTGATTTCCCTGCCTTCAACCTCTCCTTCCTCCATTCTGCACACCACCCACCTACAATGATCTTTCTAAAGAAATGCTTTTGTCAACTGATGGTGACTGCCACCCTACATCTGTTAGATCATGTCTCCATAGTCTCAACTTTATTCTGTTCCCAAAACCCACACGTGTATCTCATGAAGTAGTTCCAAATGTCTACGTGAGGCACAAAAAGAATAAGGATAATGTATAGTTAGTTTTCTACAAAGCTGTATTTATTTAATTATGAAGAGCAGTCCTTAGTAGGGGGTTGTGTAATTTTTTGCTTTTGTGTTAAAATGTCTTTCTCTTATGAAATGTAAGACCTATTGAATTTTTTTGCACTTGGCAAAATGAAAGTGTGAAGTCACTTGGCAAAATGAAAGTGTGAAGTCACAAGTTAGTCCTCACTTTTTATTTTATTTTTTTTAGAGGTAAATCCTTGTGACTTTTAACTTATTTATTTTTAATTTTGAGTATAGTTGACACATCATGGTACATTAGTCTCAAGTATGCAACACAGTGATTTTTCAATTTCTCTATTCTTTATGCTATGTTCATAGTTCTTCTCATTTAAAAAAAATTACTAGGGCATTAAATACAAAGTCTGGTAACCTCTATAGTATACAGTTTTTCCATGGACATTTTCCATTGCTGATAAGGCTAATACAAAGACAAACTCAAGATCACCTATCACCTTCCCTCAATTTACAAATCTAACCCTTTAACCTTGAACTTGGCTCTAGCCAGGCCCATCTCTCAGTGTCCCTATCACATGCCATGCTCCCTTCTGCCCTGACCTGTTCTGCTGTCTTCCCGACCTATTATTCTTACCAACTAGTTAGTCCTCAAATCCTACCTCTACCCAGTAGTTTCCTCAAATCTTACTAATCAGGCTCAATCTTCTTTCTCTTCATAGTATCTATTATCTAAACCAATTATTCCTAAATGAGCCATCATGACACCGTTTCCTTAACTGCTATATGCCAAAGAACTTTATTATTAGTAAGAGAAGTACTGAGGTTTATGAATAATTTTTTAATCAAAACGGATTGCTTTTCTAAAACATCATTTCCCAGTATACTTTCCTAAGTGGGCGAACCAGAGGTGAAGAACAACTTCACATATAGCTTGGTGGAATTCTTATGAGAAAAATAATCCACCAGTTGTTGACCAAGAATTCAACACATCCCTGGAATAGTCAAGCATGTGAGTACCACCACCACACTTCATATGTCTCATGACAGAGTAAAAATCTGAGAGCTGGGCTGAACCAAGAAACATCACAGAAGAGGTATCTTATGAAAGCTAACAAGTCAAAGAGACAAATCTTAAGTCCTGGCATGTCATACTTTAAAACAGTAAGCTTCTAGAATTCAGGAATCCTATTCAATGTCTACATACATTAGGCACTCGAATACTTGCTACATTTAATTAAATATCACAGGCAGAATCAAACAAGTTTCTCCATCAGACTATGAGCTCCTTAAATGATCTTTACTCTTGCTCCCCTAGGGAATGGTAGCTGGCACATTATAATACTGAATTAAAAAGCAGTCATGGTTTATAGGAGGAAACACATGTAAACAGCTTTGTGTACAGTTTAGAGGAACACTAATGGAATTCCCCTTCTCCCACCATGTGTTCAAGTATTACTGAGAAACTATTATGCTCTAGGCAGTGGTCTAACTGATTGAAAATACAATCTGTATTACTGTCTGTATGAAACAGACAAGAATCTTTGCCCTTGGGTAGCTTAGTAGAGAAAGACTAATCATAGATAAAACAAATAAGCAAATTATCAATTATTTATGTTAGAAGGTGTAATAGGAATAGGATACGGGAAGGAGGTAGTTGTTAGAATCCTAAATAGGGTGGCCAAGGGGCTGCATCAAGAGAATGGTCTTTGAGCAAAGACTTGAAGCAAGTGAATGGTTATCTGAAGAAAAACAGGTTCAGACCTGCGAAGGCCTTTAGATGGGGGCACGCCCAGCGTGATGAAGGACTGGCAAGAAGGCCAGCGGGACCAAAGCAGCGAAGGAGGATAAGAATATGGCTTAATTAGATCTGAGGACAAGACTCTTCTTTTGTCTGTAAAGCAAATTCTCTGCACTGTTACCACACCAGCCACATTTATACCTAATATAAAATATGACAGAATCTCTGGGCAAATCAAAGTACTGTATATGCAACCTTTGTTGCCTAATAACTAACCTCAATTGTTATTTTACACTTGCCTTTATTCCTTTCATACTGTAACAGCAAATTTAATTTTTGAGATCAAAGAACTGTCAGTAGCATAATTGCTCACTAAAAGTAGTTTTTGTAAGTCTTCATTAAAAAGATACCTTTGTGTTGCATTTCCTATGAACAGATCTGTTCTACTGCTGGCAGCTTTCATTTCTTTTTTGAGGTCTTAGAGAAAGCTTCTTTCCTAGAGCTGTATCCCAAATTATTAGTGTAGATGTTATAGAGCACATAAAATAAAATCAAATACCACCTGTACCAAGGTAATGTAGAGCTAAAGTTGGCAAACGACAAACTAGCCTATTGCCTCTACTCTGAAGCTTTCGTCTCATCCCCAGACTCAGGGAGGTGGACCCTCTCCCTCTGTGCCCCCAGAATACTTCTGGTTCTATCATAACAGTTATCATGCCATGTATATTGTGATTTGTATAGTTTTGTAAAACTAGATTATAACACTGGTAACATGTTTATCTTCCTTGTTGGGCTTAAGACTGGGATCATGGCTTCATTCATTTCTGTATTCTGAGCTTCTGATGCTTAAAGTGGATGTTACTAATATTGGTTCTTCTCTTCTTCCTCAAAGCTCCTAGGAAAAGGATCCTTCTCCAGTGCTTTGAAATTAGTGAGGTAATTGGACTTGCTCTGGCCAATGAGATAGGAGCAAAAGTCACTTTAGGCAGAAGCACTGAAATGCCTATGTGAAATTCCCCATTCTTCACTTGTTGTAGTCACTGTGGAGGGTGATGATATGGAAAGGCCATAAGATGGAAGCGGGCCCACCACACACAGGACAGTGACCCTAGAGAGCACCCAGACACAAAAGGGTCTTTTTGTAAGCAAAAAATAAACTTGGTTGTGGTAAGCCACACAGATTTTGGTGGGTTTTTGTTACTGCAGCAAAACCTAGACTATCCTGACTGACAAATCAGAGAGTTCTGTATAATACAGATTTTTAGAGGAAAGATACCAAGAAATGCCAAAGTGGGGATGACTGCGCTGGGTGGCAGTCTGGAATGGGAAGGGCAGGTGCTACGTTACAAGAGGCTGCCTGCTGTGAGAGAACAATGAACAAAATCATTAATCCACTATATTCTGTCTTCTGTTTAGCCTTGTACTCCCAAAGCTAACTGCTTACATAGAAGCGTCTACATTTATGACCTGATTAAGAAATGAAACTGATTTTGAATTTCACAATCTTACTTATAAGAGCAATACCTTTTCATATATATCCTTTGACCAAAACAGAAGTCCCTATTTAAAGGATGTAGTTTAGAAAATGTAATGCTAATCAGCAATCAATATAATTATAAATTCCCCATCCCATAATGCATACCAGTCAGATAGTGGTTACCCTTGCAAAAGTTCCTCTTCTTTTGGGGTGGGAGGGTTGGGAGGAGGGGGGTGGGAGGAGAAGAGAATGATATAACTGCTAGCTATCATTAAAAAAATTTCAAGGGAGGTTGGATGAGGACTTCTCCTGAGGGTCTTACTATAATTCTAACATACAAAAATGGGCTGAGTCACCCCAATTCCTACGGAGAGCATCTGGAATCCTTTTCCATATGAAACAGCCCTCAGCGGGGGCCAGGTAACCAGAAAAGGATGAAGAAATAGGAGGGCTGTTCAGTAAAGCAAGGAAAGCAAACAATAGGATGAGCTGGTTCATAGAAGACGTTCTGGGCAGACGGCCCACCTGCAAAGCCTTAAAGGAATAAAGGTTGGGAGGAGAGGAGGAGAAGAAAACAGGGATGACATGGCCAAAGGAAATCAGACCCGAAGGAAGACGGATAGCTCATTCTAAAGGAAGTGAGTAAGGAGATGAGTCTTCAAAAAACCAGGAGAAAGGCTAACCAGAGATTTCTTGGGGCCAACCCAGACATGGAGATACTGAGAAAAAGAAAAGTTCCTTCCCCAGTGAGAGAGATTGGGAGGACTTATGCTCTAGACTAGAGGGGGAACAAGCGCTGGGGACTAGAAAGCCTGCTGGACAGGGACGCAGCCAGCCCACTCCTCCATTCCGAGCTCCTCTCTGCTTGCTGAACAGGATCTGGACTCCCTCACCAGAGTCATCTGCACCACAACCTCTCCTCCTCCCTCTGATCAGTTTCCACTACCAGGTGAACAGGTAATGCTCACGCACCACCACTTCTGGGCAGCCCTCATCTAGGGCTCCTCTCCTCTATGCCCAGCACCTAGCCTCAGTGGATGAATGACCAGAAAGGAGGGAAAACGGAGGAAACACAAGGGGCTCCTATGTGTGAAATCTGCGCTACAGTGGGTAACATGAAGTGATTCATCATGATTTGCCTCAATTATATGAGGTCATAGCCTTGACTCTGTCACACACTCGTGTTTTCCAACGTAAAACTATATGAAAACCCAGAAAGAGGGGGAAAATTCTAGAAATTAATTTTCCCTTATAGAGAAATTTTTTTCTTCCTAAAAAAATTTTAAAAATTGGAAATTTGAAATCCAGTCTGTTTTGTCTTTGTTTCATTGATTGACACAGAGTGTTTACATGTTAATAGCATTCAACCTGTACTACCCCAAAACTATCTATAAGGGGTGTGAAATAGTTTCACCTGAGCATAACGTTTCAATATAAAAGAATTGATAAACACACAGAATTGGTATGACTTTGTGTTGTAGCCCTGCTTCATGGTGAGGTTACTGTAGAAGATGAGTTGGCTGAGCACCAAAACTATGAAAAATGGTTTTTATCTTATTGACACGCCCACCACTGGAACCCATGGGCAAAGGAACTGAAGGCGTAATTATTCTATTCAACTGTTTGTTACTTTGTGAATGCAGTGTTCCCAGGCATTTCAGAACATGTTCAATATACTGCAACAAAATTAACCTAGATCAAAGTACCACATAAAGGTCTTCTAACTCCTATGTATAGACTAGCAGTACTAAGGGTGTCTGGGAAAAAGGTGGCGGGAGGGGGGGCGGGGAGGACAACAACCAAAAAACAAAACTAAGGCAATCATAGAAAAAGGATGCAAATTCCTCATATAAAAGCTTCTCTGAGGGGCGCCTGGGTGGGTTCGTCAATTAAGCATCTGCCCTTGGCTCAGGTCAAGATCCTGGGCTCCCTGCTCAGCTGAGATTCTGCTTCTTCTTCTCCCTTTGCAACCCCCTCTTTCCCCCACTACACATTCTCTCTTCCTTTCTCTCAAATACAAAAATCTTAAAAAAAAAGAAAAAAAAAGAAAAAGCTTCTCTGATTGTGAACCCTAGCCCCCTAGCCATCCAAGTTCATGCACCGGAATGAGGCAAGAATGGCACTCAGTCACATTCTAGCACAAGTTCTAGCTTCTTACCAGGGACCTCTCAGGACTTTCTGTTAAGCCCAACATCACCCCAGAGGCCAAACCCCTTCCCTGCATTCCTCACCCCCTTCTTCTACCTAAACCTCAGGGGCTAGGCTCGATTCCTTGCCTCAATCACTGCCAATTCCACTCCACTCATTAAATTCTTCTCACCAATGCTGTTTCTACTGTTACTCTTCCCAACACTATTGGGTTCCTACATCAGTCAAGGCTCCTCTCAGAAAAGAGCCCATCAAAGATGTGCAGGCAGGGGGCACCTGGCTGGCTCAGTTGATTAAGCAGCCAACTCTTGATTTCAGCTTAGGTCATGATCTCCAGATCATGAGATCGGGCCCCACATCTGGCTCCCTGCTCATTGAGGAGTTTGTTTCTTTCCTTCTCCCTCTCCCTGCTTGCTCTCTCATTCAAATAAATAAATAAATCTTAAAAAAAAAAAAAAAAAAAAGGTGTACAGGCAAGGTTCGGAGACCCAATAGGAGATGTTGCAGCACACAGGAGGTAGTAATGACAAGCCTTTGAAAGCCACAAGTGGGAGAGGACTAGGAAAAGACACAGCTTCACTGGAAGCTGGAGAGCACTCAAACTATTGAGGAGTGACTGCCCAGTGGTAGCCAGTTAGAGATGGTCACTGCCATCTCCACTGAAGAGGAGAGGTAGCATAAGGGGCAGATACTGTGGATTTCTCTCTCCTGGCTTTCCATTGACTGAACCCAACCACAGTCCCCAGTGATGAACACCCAGAGGCAGCCTCCAAGGTACAGACCAGAACAAAACGGTAGAAAGTACATGGGATGAACAAACAGAATGATCAGCACAGGTGCCATAAACTCTTTCTGTTTCAAATGTTTATCACTTCTTTTTAACTACCAATCTCTCCACAGAAACCAATAAGAGGTAGTTTCCAATATTATTAATTGAATAAAATTCTCATAGTCATGGGCCTCCATCTTGATTTGGCTTTCCATCATGGAAGTAGCAAATAGAAAACCAGATAGATTCCTGACCTCAGCAATTTTCTGATTATGATGACCACTAAACTTGTGCTGCCCTTTAGACCAGTGCTACTAAGTGGCCCATGGACCAGCAGCATCACCTGGGACTTAATGGAAATGCAGATTCCTGGGCCCTATCCATGCTAGAGACATTGATTCAAAGTCTCTAGGTGTGGGGCCCCTAGGATCTGTGTTTTCAAAAGCCCTCCAGGAATCCTCAAGTATGCTAAACTTTGAGAGGTCTTCTTTTAGCTTTAGGGAGCTAAAGATAGGGACTTTAGGGAGTCCACAGATAACCTTGAGTAATCAGGAGTCTAGGTTATAGAGAACCTCACTCTTTTAACTTCCTCACTACCATCTTCAGTAAGACAATAATGTTTGAGCCTCAGTTTTCTCACTTAATTGCTATCAATACAACCAGTAAGACTTTTTTTCAGTTTTTCAAAGGGACTGACCTTGGACTCCCTCAGATGTCATTTCAGACAACGATGGTGATGACAATGGCAATGACAACAGTGGCAGCTCACACTAGGTTTTCTCTGCCTAACTATCTCTGTCTTAACAGCCTTCACAAATTAATTTACTTAGTCTCGCCACTCCATCTTTGCTAGACAGATGCTGAGGTTGTGGCATGTAAAACTCAGTGACTTGCTTTTGAATCCTTATAAGAAAGGAAAACTTTATTCTGGAGTTATGAAAACAGTAAAATAAGGTATATGAAAGCACTTTGTAAATGTAAATCATTATATAAAAGACAGCAAAGTGAACAGCCAACTACTAATGAACTGAATTTGCTGTTTAAGATAAAAATTCATGAGGTATTCAAGGTAGATTAAAATATGACCAGACTGCTTTTTTTTTCAAGGAGTTATGTGCCAAGAAGAATAGGAAATTTGAATGCTTCGATGGGTGCTGTTTGAAGATTTGTGATAAATTTAAAATAGTAGAGGAAAACAAATATTGATGCTAATTTGAGGGGAAGAAACATCTTTCAGTGATGACAAGAAATAGCAACAAACCTCTTATCTGAAAGAAGATAAAACTACCTGGTAAGATCTCCCTGGACACAAAGGGGTGGCTGTCATAAGTTCTCTTATGACACCTCTCAGAGAATTCTGTTTATGGCCAAATAATTTAATCTTCCAGAAATAGATTTATAGATATGTTCTTTTTACTCGTTTCATATGACAGATTCTTGATTTAATCAGATTTTTCCTGCACCTTCAAAATGCTCTTTCTACTAATGTATTATCTTCCCCCTCCCCGACTCAAGAGATATGGTGAATATTAATGATCCATCTTTCCTCTTGCCTAAGATATGTCCCAAAGTGTTCTGCGGTTCAGTTGGCATCTCACTGGAGAAAGACCACTTTTCTGACCTTGGTCAGGCAAGGAGCAAGAAATGAAAACTGGTCCCCTATCCATATACCATGGATTCTCATGGTATTCCACTGTATTCCAGCAATGGTATTCCACTGTAGGGGCAGAAACTCAGAAAGGTTATTGAACTTATTCTAGGTCACACAGTTATTAAGTGACAAACATATAGAAAAATGTTTACTATGTCACAATCATATTCTATTTTAATAGATGGAAATAGGCATAGTACTTGCCCTAGTTTCTGAAAGGTATTATCATACATCTTCCCTACTTTTTTTTTCAACAAAAGAAGATTTCATACCTATATATAAATTCACGGCACAAAATGACAGAGCGAACCATTTGTAGTGTTTGTTCATTACAGTCAACATTTAGAGTGTTAGACCAAACAGAAGTGATAAGCTGTTCACTTCCCGCAATAGTAACAGGAGAGAGTAAAACAAATTTACAGTCAGCACCAAAGTTGTAAGTGTTGGGTAATCATGAGTATTTGCATATATACTTCAGAACAGCTGCAGGTAAATGATTTGACAAGGTCAAATTCAACTGAACAACAAAACCACCAATGGGGCTGGAGTTTAAGTTGCTAGACCAGTTAGGAAAAAAATTTGGGAAGACAACCCCTGGACTGGGGTTGTCTCCTAGACTGGAGAAGCCCTGATTTTCAAAACTCTTCAACTTCAGTAGAAGTTTTTTCTAGGAAAAACACAAAAAGTACAAAATGAAAAACATTTTATAAGGGAGAAGCCAATGCCTCATGAACAAACCAGACAAAATTTTAAGTTTCACTGAGTCACAGAAGGTAAGATCTGCCAACTCACCACACAAAGTGGTGACTCAAAGCAAGTCTAAATCTATTATCATTTCAGTATATTCATAGTTCTTAGTTTAAAAAAAATAAATTTATATAAGAAGTTTAACTTTTAAATTTTACTTTAAAAAAAGTGAAGGAACCAATATTATATAACAAATTATATAATAATAAATTATACTTATATAATATAAACATTATATACAATGAATATAAATTAAACTTAAATAGAAACATAATTTAAAATGTAAATTAAGTTTTAAAAATAAATTATATACAATCGCATATAATACAAATTTATGTTTATATTATAAATAAAACATAGAACTATAAAATATATATATACCTTTTCAGTTTCTTCAATCTTCAACATTACTCTGAGGCTATTCATGCTTTTTGCAGGAAAATTTTAAATCTATTCTCTTCTGACGTTTTTTAAAAGATTTTATTTATTTATTTTGAGAGAGAGAGAGAGAGTGCTAAGGAGCAGGGGGAGGGGTAGAGGGAGAAGCAGAAGCAGACTCCCCATGGAGCAGGGAACCCAGTATGAGGCTAGATCCCAGGACCCTGAGATCATGACCTGAGCTGAAGGCAGATGCTTAACCAACTGAGCCACCCAGATGCCCCTCCTCTGACATTTCAATTATTACCTAAGTATTATCAGTGTTCATATAAATTGTTAATATAATCTTAACCCACATTTTTCACACTTCACAAATAGACATGGTTGTGTTTATATGCACCGCTTTAAAGCTATGATTTACTTTGATATTTCTACAAATAAACTATGCAGCTACATTTAAAAACTAAAACATGACTTACTATAGTTCCTTTATTCTAAGATATCAAAATTTTAAGACATACTACCAATTTAATAATAGCTTTACAGGGGGGAAAATATATCCCATTAAATGTTCACATGAATTTTTTTTAAAGATTTGTACTTATTTATTCATGATGGACATAGAGATAGAGAGGGAGGGGCAGAGACACAGGCAGAGGGAGAAGCAGGCTCCACTCTGGGAGCCCGACGCGAGACTCGATCCCGGGTCTCCAGGATCGATCACATCCTGGGCTTCGGGCCCTGCTAAACTGCTAAGCCACCGGGGCTGCCCCACATGAATTTTAATACACATCCTTATTTCAAAAGCATTAAATGAAAGAGACTGTAATTAAAGAAATACATGATTTATTTTATTTAGAGAGAGGATACAGCAGAATAGGTAAACCTCATAATATGAAGCCTGTTTTCCCGGATGGGATTCTTGGCTCCTCTACTTACTGGGTGACCTCAGACATCTTCCTTACCCTCTCTGTACCTCATTTCAGGAGGTACCAAAATCTGTACCTCTGTATCTCTCTAGACCCCTCTCTGAGAAAAAAGAAGACAATGAGGATAACTGCCACACATCGTCGTTACGAGTGCTCCAAACAGCCCCAATACCACAAGTGTAATGTAAGGATTTGTTAAACAATAATAGTTATCAGCACTACTACCAGGGTCCACTGAAACATTTACTACATTCAGAGGCAAATAATTTCTAATTCAACATACTGATACAATACATAAATTCAAGGAAATATTTGCTGACAACTGAATGATTGTTTAATACTATGCTAAATGTTTAGAAGTAAAGATAAAAAGTAAAATAATTATAGAACCATGGTGGTACTCTCTAGAAGACAGAGTAGGGAAGGACTTTTAAATTAGAGGGTCTGTGGTGACTAGGCCTCAGGATATCCAAAAGCCCTCTGAAATGAGATGCAAAAATATCTACACATGCATTTTTCTGGGGTGCTATCCTTTGATTCTTAAAAAGCCCAGGATTAAAAAAAAAAAAAAAAAAAAGTTAACAGCCATTTGCCTCAGGTAGTACATTACCACATTAAAAGGTAAATATATCAAAGTTTAATTTTATTAATATACTTGTATATTCTCAATTATTTCATTCAATTGTAAACGGATTCAAGTTACTTTGATATGTATGCATACTTCTCCCTTCCTGCAGTTTCTTAAACAGCAAACAAGTTGCCATCAGGAACCCAAAGCTTGGATTACAAGAAACTCCTCCTTTCTTTCTTCATCTTCTAGACTGGCCAGTAAAGGAACCTGCTTGCTTTATAAATTTCCAAGAGCATTTGTACTAAGGAGCTAGTCAGCTTCCAAACCTCCTGGGGAAACAATGGCTTCCTGATGACTCAGGCCAAACCTTCTTTCTGGTACAATGGCTGGTATTGCTGGAAGATGAGGGACAGTTGCTGCTCAAGCCATTGTCAACCCTGTGAGTAATTAAAGACCAATCCTGGAAGCCATTACTGGAGACATCGGAAAGAGGATGAGCTAAGTTTTACACAGACTTGAAATGTCTTGTGCATCTACTGTTTCAATATACCACAGGCTATAATTATGTCAGAGTCTTAGACACCATGGTACTGAGCAAAGGCCACAGATTTTGGAATCAGACAGTCCTGGGCTCCATTCTGCCTCTGCTGCTTTCTAGCTGGGTGACCATGGGAAAGTCATTTAATCTCTCTCGACTATTTCCTCATAGGCGAAAATACCTCCTGCCCTTAGGGCTTAATGACATTCTAATCTGTGCCAGTATCCGCTGTGGTGTCTATAGACCATCCCTTTTCCACATTCATTTATGAATTATTTGTCATAATAAATAACTGACAAAAAAAATTAAGTCATTGATTTTAACTATTTTGCCTTCGTGTGAAATTTTCTATCTTTATGAACTACTTCCAGATCACATAGCATTACTGGGATTATCAGTATTCCGAACAAACATTGTTATGCAACATTGAGGCAAAAAAATCACAAGTATTCAAAGTCATCACCAGTGACTTATCTCCCACCTTTCCATCTATTTTCAGCTCTACAAGTTACCAATTACTGCCAAGTCAATTTAAGACACAGTGCAAATGTGAAACTGAGAATATTTTGTTATGGTACCAGTATTTAGATAACATCTAAGATATTCACTATATGTTAGCATATCAGGTTTTTTAAAACATGGAATCTGACTTTGCATATGAAAGCAAAATTTTTTTATTACTAGATTCCTATAAATGTGTAAATAAATTCAATTCGCCCAGAATGAGCAAGCATCTGGCTGGGGAAGGAAATATTAAGCTCCAAACGTACCCCAAACTTTCCATACATTGTCTCTATTCTCGGAAAAACCTGACCCATGATGTATGTCATTTTAGAGGAAGAATGGAGGCTTGGAGAGCTCCAAGAATAACTCATGCAAGGATACAGAATCACAGTACTGCAATCGGAACCCAGTTCCTGAAGCCATAGAACATGCTCTTTTCTTTGGATCTAATTATGCAACCAAAGCCTATGCCGGGGATCAGAGGAAAGAGAAAGAAAGAAAATATAGCATTAACTTGCCACTGAGGTCCTTTACTAGAATTTACATGAAATTAAAGTAGAATAAATGAATCTATAGTTTCTTTTCTTTCTTCTCAAATAAATATTTTTAGAAGTAGCATTTGTGGAGTTTTACTTTATTTGTAGCCATGGTCAACATAAGTTTATAATATCAAGGTTTGAGCTCGTACAAAGTCAATGTTTCTCAAATAAGATCATCACATCACTCATATTTGACCTGACTCACCATCCCTTGAAGACGCATGGCTCCCTTAACAGGCTACCAAAAGCAGATAAGAAAATGTAAGCAAGTGAATTCACAAACTTTTTGTGTTGGCCTTGATCAAGGTGGGCCTGGGTGATTTTTGCTTATGACAAACTGAATGCTACTTTTACTTTTAGTCAATATTAGTTATCATTCACCTTTAACCACAATATTTCCCCTCTCTCCCTGCTCCCATACCCAGTAGGTCTATCACAAGCTTCAGAGTGCTCAAATGAAAGAAAGATTAGTGTCTGGCATTATCAATAGCATTTACTGGCCACTCTCAGAGTGGTAAGGTAATATAGGACTCTCAGGTACTATAAGGCTAATTAGTTTAGACTAAAATAGACCCTTTGTCCTCAGTGCGTTAGAGAAAAACCAGAGAGTCAATTAAGCGCATGGATTATGGAACCAGACTGGCTAGATTCAAACCTCCCTCTGCCTCTGTGATCTTGGGCAAGTTACATCGGCGTTCCAGTTTCCTCATCTGTAGAATGCAAATAATAGCATCTAATTCACAGGCTTGTTGTGAGGGCTAAATGAAGTTTGTATCTGAACATGCGTGGCATATAATTAAGTGCTATAAAGTGTTAGCCACTGATTTTAATTTAAATACAAAGAGCAAATTAAAATTATAGCTTTGCCTGTAAGATATGTGTATACAATGACTACAAATCGGGCATACTGGTACAACTTGAAGCAGTATGTGTTTCTCAATCAATAAGGTCTTATTCCAGCAGAAGGTGTTAAGTCACACCTAAAACACTCAGGCTAAAAAAAAATAACAATAATAATAAAAATAAAACACTCGGGCTTAGACAAAGGAAATGGGCTACTTGTTCTTTTCTGAGAGGGAATCATCTGGGTAGAGACTACAAATGAAAAAGAGGGAACCTCATGCAGAGAGGTATTAGCTGTTCTTCCAATTTCTCAAGTTTGAAGAGCACCTGCCATGCCACAGGGACAGGGACCCTGCCTGAATGAGAAGAAATCAGGGAAGAGAAGACCAATCCAAAGGCGGACTGTCACTGTTTGGTGAACAGTCAATTTGGCACAATTGGTGAATCATTCTGTCTGCTGTAAATGAAACAGATTTTGAAGAGATGAAGAAAGTGGTAGAACACTGCAGAAAAGATCACAGCCGCCAAAGCCCAAAATAAGTCAGGCCCAGCAATCTGACAGTATATATAGAAAGACAGAATGGTAAGTTACCAGCTATTTTATTAGAGGGAGAAAATGACAGTCTTAGAAGCAGCCTGATGAGAAAAATTTAAGATGAAACAAAAAACTTCAGGTGGAAGGCATATGACCAAGGTAAAAAATAATGCAACCACGGAGAGGCAAAGCTGGGGAGAAATGGACAGTTTTCAGTAAAAAAAAGAATTAGTGCTTTTGGGAAAAATGGCTGATTTCAGGTCTAGAGCAAGAAATGAACAAGATAAGCTTAGAGTATCTTGTGCCAGAAAGCAAGAAAGGTATCCAAAAAGCTACTGGGGTCTTGTAAGAAGTATATAGCAGATAAGGACAGACTGTGGGTCAAAAAGAATATTGACTGCAATGGATTGAAACAAATTGAGATCCACAAGTTCTTATGATACGTAAGAAGAAAAACTCATTATAATGGAAGATTGCTAGGGTACCAAATCACTACTCAGAAAATTGATAAAAGGAAAAAAATTAAGCCTTTCCTTGTCTTTCGTATACAGTCTGATTTCAGGAGACCCAAATAGCTCAAGCGGGTAAGTTCTTTACAGATAGAATGCCAAATAATAAATGCAAGAGAAATGATAGATTTTGAGCATCACCATTTTGCAATCCCTAATGAAATGGATCTAGGGTACAACCATTTATGTATGGATGTTACACTCATTAGGTGAAAGGTGGCAAGGTAAGTTGTTGACTCGTACCTGAACGCACTAATCAATCTTAACATCTCAAAAAGAGACACACGCAGACATCATGTATCTTGTGGTTGTGATATAACAGATTTTAACAGTACCACCTACAAAGGATGCTTGCCTTTGAACCTAAATCTAATCAGGCCTCTACATCTAGTTGGATATTATAAGAGACATGGGGAATAGAGAAACAAGCTAAACGACACAAGTGAGAAACTGGCCCAGAAAATAAATCATTCCACCAGACAAATGACCTGTATTCTCTTTCTTCATCAAATCAATGGCATGAAAAAAGAATGGAAGGCAGACCATTATAAAATAAAATAGATTTTAAAACCTAACAGCCAAATACAATGTGTGGACCTTGCCTAGTTTCTGATTCCGACAAATCATAAGTAAAAAGAGATCTTTGAGAATATGTGAATATGGAAATCATATTAAGAAATCACTGTTAAGGGCAGCCCGGGTGGCTCAGCGGTTTAGCGCCGCCTTCAGCCCAGGGCCTGATCCTGGAGACCTGGGATCAAGTCCCATGTCGGGCTCCCTGCATGGAGCCTGCTTCTCCCTCTGCCTGTGTCTCTGCCTCTCTCTCTCTCTCTCTCTCTCTCTGTGTCTCTCATGAATAAATAAATATAATCTTTAAAAAAAAAAAAAGAAATCACTGTTAATATTTTTAGGCGTGAAAAACACATAGAAGTCTTTCAGTTTTTGCTTTTAAAGAAAAAAGTCCGTATCAGGGATATAAACTGAGATATTTATAAGAAGGATGACAGGATGTTTAGGATTTTGCTTTAAAATACCAGCCCCCACAAAAAAGTAGGGAAGAGAAATAATGAAACAAGACTAGCAAAATGTGGGTAACTGCTGAAGGATGGGTGTTTATCATACTATTTCTCATAATCTCTGTAACACAGTTTTTAAAAAAGGACTAAAGGGTTTTGGTGGGCATTCAAGTTGTGCCTTATCTTACCACTATGTTAGGAGACAGCTAGGGTCCTCTCACAAAGCAAAATGTAGTCATTCCCCACTTGGTCCAAAGTCTTAATCATTTTGCATTTTGCATTTTGAGTTCAATACAATTAGAAGTGAGTGAACCAAGGAACACAGGGGTTCTGCAGTATTAACCAAATGTCAGCTTAATTTTTCCCAGTAAGAGACAGCCTACAATGCCCCTGGGTTGGGCAACAGAACCTACAAAGAACTTACTTGATTACAGTTGATGTCAGATTGTCCAATTTGTGAGAGCCCAAGGCAGCATGGACAAGTGCCACAAGTATTCCTAAATCAAATCTTGGTCAATACAGAAATTGCAAACCTTCTTACCAACTTGTGTAATACCTAGAGCTGCCTTTTTTTTTTTTTTTTTGAACCGATGGTAATAAATGTGTTTTTATTTTTTTTTTGAACTGATGGTAATAAATGTGTTTTTATTTGTCCCTACAATCACTCAGCTATAATCTGGAGCTGCAGCCCATAAAATACAAAACTATAAGGCCACAAAAGGATCTAAGCCATGATTTGTTTGCATGAGCATCACTGCTCTATTTAAAGGACTAACCAGATGACCCCGGATGTTCACAAGTCACCAGCTGGTTTGATACGTATTTCACCTGTTTTTCTCTTTCCTACACACCCCTTCTGCTATGGACTGAATACCTGTGGTTTCTTCAAAACTTGGTATGTTGAAGCCCTACCCCCTACTGTGGTACTATTTGGAGACGGAGCCTTTGGGAGATACTTGGAGGGAGACTGGGTCATGAGAGTGGAGTGGTCATCAATTCCATGATGGTATTAGTGGGCTTATAAGAAAAGGAAAAGAGATCTCTCTTTCCCTCCATGAGCACTGAGGAATGACCATGTGAGGGTGCAAAGAGAAGGCAAGCCAGGAAGAGAGCACTCACCAGAAACTAAGCAGCTGGCACCTTGATCTTGGACTCTCAAGCCTCCACAACTGTGAGAAAATAAATTTCTATTGTTTAAGCCCCCAGTCTATGGTATTTTGTTACAGCAGCCCAAACAGACTAATACAGGTACATATTTCACCTGTTTTTCCTTCCTTCTTTTTTCTTTTCTCTTTCTTTTCTTTTCTTACTCCTTCCTATCTGTTAGGGAAAGTTCTAAAACGACAAAGGTGGTTCCAACACCAAAGGAAGGGGGAAATAGTTGAAAAGCATGGGTTTCCAACACTGGAAAATTTAACAATCTTTCCCCAATTAAAAAAAAAAAAACCAGCCATGCATTTATGAAATGTGTTTGGAATGTCCCTAAGTAATACAGTATTAGGATCAAAGTATGTTTTATTTGAAGTAACCACATTCAGAATAATTAAGAAGAGTAAATATGTATATTGGCAAGGCACACAACATCATCCCAAGCAGCAAGAAACACAAGCCTTTATGCAGATGAACACACAGATCTATTTATACAGAAACCTTCAGCAATTCCCGTCACAGATTGCCTGGCTGCCCTCATGTCTTCAGTATTCTGTGCCATGAAATAGTAACTGTCAAGGATAATAGGAACACAATTTGACCTAGTTTTCCCCAGATTCTTGCAAAGTCTGTAACTCTGGTTCTTGTGTTTACTTAGGTATCACGTCTTTAGGACACATTTCCTTGCTTCCTTTGCAGACAATCTGGTGGCATGCCCCATGTTAAGTGTCACTTGTGGGCAATTCCTAAACTCCAGTGGTCATGAACTCTAACATCCATGTCTTAACATCCAGCTAATCCCCGGAATGTCCTCCTAAGGTAGATCACCTACAGTCATCCCTACACTGGAAGGAAAATGGGCTTGAAAGGAGAAACACAACCTGGAGAGGCTGAAGACCTACACCAATTCATACCCTTCAAGCTCACCCAAAGGAAGCCACACCAAAAAACGAACGTTTCTCCCCAACTCTGACCCTTCCACAAACCTATCTTTGTAAGAGCTAGAAGTCCTCCAGCAAGACCTTCTTTTAAAACAGACAACCAAGAAGACTTCAACTTCTAACAGCAACCCCCCGCCCCAACATCTACAACAGTGTTGCAGCTCCTCAGTAAAGCCTGCTTAAATGGTGACAAATTCTAAAGGACGGAGTAGAACCTAAAAAGTTGCCCCAAAGCCCTGGTGGGCAGGGAAACCTGAGTAAGTGGGCCTGAGGCCCCAGGAGGGCCTCCAGAGCAGCTCGCGAAAGGTCCCAGGGGGAAAAGCAGCAGGCCGTCCGCTTCTCTTACCAAACCAAACACGTCGGACCTGCTCGGGGCCCATTAAATGCACTTAGATGCCCAAGCGGGGACACTCCTTCAGCAGGAAATCATATCTGAACACACCATCAGGAAGTCAATATTTAAAATTGGGGGGAGGGGCGTGCACCTTCCTGCTCCAGGGGGCGTCACCGAGTACTAAGCGCCGGAGCCTCCGGAACCCTGCAGCTCGAGAGGCTCGCCCGGGAACTTCCAGCTGCCGCGGCCAGAGCCCGACCCGATGCCCCAAGCTGGCCACGGGGCGTCCCAAACCAGCTCACGCATCCCGAGCCTCCTGCAAACGGAGCTCCCGTTTGCAGGGCCGGAGGCTCGCTGCCGGGACGGGGCTGGCCGACGGCGCGGGACGGGACACCTGCAGCTTCGCCCTCTGCGGAGAGAGAGGCGACGGCCCTTCCCGGGCGATGCCCGCGGCCCGCCGCCCTGCATCCAGGCGCCCCCGGGCTACGTCAGGTGCGTCTGCGGGAAGGGGAAGCCGTCGCTCGCCGAGGGGCACCCCGCGATGCCGCCGTCCCGGGACCCCGCACGAGGGCGCCCCCCGCCCCTCCCCAACTTCCAGCTGCCCCTCTGCGGCCCGGGAGGGCGGGCGCGGGCTCCACGTGCGCGCGGGCCACTCACCCGGGCCCCGGCGGCGCTCCGCTTCCTCCGCAGCGTGAGCCCGCTCCGCAGCAGCGCGGGCAGGTCCCGGAGCCGCGGCCGCGGGGGCGCCGGCGGCGGTTCGCGCTCCTGCTCGCGGGCGCCGGGGCTGCGGCGCAGGGCGCCGTCCGCCGCCGCCGCCGCCGCCGCCGCCGCGGCCAGGGCCGGGCTCTCGCACGGCGGCTGCATCTTGACGGAGCCCACGGCCATCCTCATGCCCTGACGGCGGCTGCGGCGCCCGCAGCTCCGCTCCCCCGCGCTCGCCTCCGCGCGCCGTCCGCGCCTTCGCCAGGCAGCGGGAGGGCGCGACTGCGGCTCGGGCGCGGGGCGCGCTGCCAGCCGCTGCCCATTGGCGCGCGCCGCGGCCCCCGACAGGCTCGGCCCCGCGCGCCTCCCCCTCCCCGCCCAGGTGCGCCGGGCCCCGCCCCGCCCCGCCCCGCCCCGCCCCCCGGGCGGCCCCCTCCGCCCGCCGCCGGGCCCCGGTCTGCCCCTCCCGGAGCCTGGGAGGAGGAGCGTGGGCAGCTTGCGCCCCCACTCACCCACAGGTGCGGGGCGCCCAGAATCCTCCACCACACCCACTCTATGCCCATCCCGCCCCGCCCCCAATTCCCTCTAGGCTGAAAGTCTCCCTTCACTGCCTTTTACCTAACAGCCCGGGTTGATTTGGACTTCGACCATGTGAACTGGGAAGTCTGGGGCACTCCTCCCTCTTCCAGCCCCTCCTTGCTTTTTTTGCACAATCTACACCTAAACCGTAATCGCTATTCCTCGACGCTGGTTTTTGCCAACGAACTTCAAAATGGGCTCTATGTTCTGCCTACAGGTCCAACACCATTGAGACAATTACTTCCACACCGTCCCCTCTTCGCACTAGAGAATGAGGGGAGAAAACTTCTGTTGGCTGTGATACGTGTTTAGCAAAATAGATGCAAGTCTGGTGACCTGAAGGTGAATCTCAGTTAACATGTTGGAACCTGATCTTCCCTGAAAGCCTGATACATGTGATGAATGTGCTTGGTAAACTGCATAGGCCTACCATGGTGTGAATCATTGTTTACACCATTCCAGGAGCTAGGAATAGTGGAGCATCTGGAGTGAAACTATTCCAGCAGGGCCTTAAATCCAGATGGCCGTGAATCTTCACATCCCCATGCGGTCTGTCTACAACCGGTGCTCTCTAGGGCTTTTTATTCCTTATCACTAGGCCACTGGGGTCCCTTCTTTGCCCAAGACTTGTAAGCATTGAGGAAGTTTATTCATGTCAAAAAAAAAGAATTCACAAGTAAGGATTGCAGGTCAGAGCTCTCAGCTGGTTTACTATTGTACCCTCAGCCCCTCATGGGGTAGACGCTTGGCAATCAAATGTGAAAATACAGCCACGTTAGGAAAAAGGAAGAACGACCCGTGATCTCTGCCCTCAAGGAGCTTAAGGTTTTGCCCAGGAGTAGAAAAACATACAGAAAAACAAAGATACTACCTTGTACTCTTAGTAATTGCCAAGTGAGTGTGGATAATAAGCATTCCAGGCCAGAGAAGCGAGAAATGTTTCTGGCCTAGGATGGGCAAAAATATGTCAGTGGAGGGAGTTTGAGCTGTGCCGTAAGGCTGAGTGCAAGATTCAATCATGCAGAAAGGAGAGTGAGGATCCTTTAGGTAAGGAGGAAAAACATGAGAAAAACGCTTGAACCTATTGGGCATGAATATGACATATTGCTGCGACAGAGAGGGATAGCATAGTGGAGAAACAGGGAAAAAAGATCAGAATGGATGCTGGTCATCTGCTGCAGAAGGCCTTAAATCCTATCACCTTCAGTTGGGTGTGTTTACTGTAAAGATCTCTGCAATGAACTCTATAGTCCCTTTCAGTTTCCAAATACCCATCACATATATTTATTCCAGTTTGAAATCCCCCTTGTATTATTATATGAGACTGTGCCAATTTATAAAACGCTTAAATATTTCAGCTCCAGGTGGTGATCAGTCACTTTCTTGAGCCCTAGAATGACACTCCATACTCCAAACTTCCTCCTGAAACAGCAACTAAAGGTCCACTAGAGGTCGTCCAGGACACCTTTGGTCAACACAGCTCTGTTATGGCTTACGCCAGACCACCCCTGGTGTTAATACCTTTTGAATCACACCATGAACCTACTCTGCTCCCAAATAGAACTCATGGGTTCTTTTTCCCAGTTTCTTGGTCTTCACATTCTTTTACATAGCTTCTCAGTGTAAGACTGAGGAGTTTAGACTTTATCTCATGGATTCTATGGCACTGAGCAGTAGTGTAAAACTCAATATCCCTAAGGGCCTTTGGAACACTGGCTTGGGTTAAGGTGATAAAGGTCAATTGCCACACAGCCATAGTAGAAGGCAGACAATAGGGAATGTAAAAATGTGTAAACAGTAGAGCTATGCCTCTATCTAGCTCAAATCAAGCAATGTCACAACTCAGTAACTTTGTACTTGCTGTACCCTCCATCTGGAATACCCTTCCTCTGCAATGCTATCCTGCGGAACTTGCTGCAATGGTGGTAATGTTCTCTCTCTGTCTAGCCAGTAGCCATTTGTGGCTTTTGAGCCCTTGAAATGTGGCTGGTGTCCTTGAAAAATCAAATTTTTAATTTAAATTTAATTTTAATTAATATAAACAGCCACATATGGCTCTGGGCTATTCTATTGGAAAGCAAGGTTATAGAAATCCTTGTTTCCCTTCCTATATTCCTTTATTTATTTATATATATATATATTTTTTTTTAACTAAAATGTCTCTATTTCAACAAGGCCTTCCATTGACCATGTGATTTAAAATTGCAGCCCTTCCCATCCACTCCTCTATCTCCTTCTAACCTTCCACAGAACATATTGCCATCCAAGATTCCATATATTTTACTTATTCATTTCATCTATTATCTGCTTTTCCACAAGAATGTAAATTTTACCAGGATCTGATTTTTGTTCCTTTTGTCCAGTACCAAGAACATACCAGTTGGAGAATTTTTCCACATATGAGAACTCGGTTTTTCAAAAAGGAGCTTAATCTGGATTTAATCCAATTTTGCAATATTGGAAGATTTTTTTTTTTTTAAAGCATGTAAATCCTATACATGCCAACATCACCCAAGTCAAACAGAGCCACTCAGGTACCAGAGCCTATTTTTACTTAAGAGAATGACAATCCTATCAAGGCTAAAGTTTATGGAAATAGCAATGGTAAGAAAACTCAAGTTTTGCTGCCTATTTGCAGTGAGGGGAAATTGTAGACTAGCAAGATAATGCCGACATTTAACCACCTACCAAGAGATGAGGGTCTGAATTAGTGGGGTCAGTGGAAACTGGGGAAGGTGAGAGGTCAGACATTGCAAAGAAAGATCCTCAGGCCTAACATCTGTTAGGAGGAGTAGAAAAGTACTTCAGGTGGTGCTACCCAGGGCCTCTTATCCCCCAAGATTTTTCCTGCAATATATTCCTTCTATATACAATGGAATATTAGCCATTAGAAACGACAAATACCCACCATTTGCTTTGATGTGGATGGAACTGGAGGGTATCATGCTGAGTGAAATAAGTCAATCAGAGAAGGACAAACATTATATGGTCTCATTCATTTGGGGAATATAAAATATAGTGAAAGGGAATAAAGGGGAAAGAAGAGAAAATGAGTGGGAAATTTCAGAGAGGGAGACAGAACATGAGAGACTCCTAACTCTGGGAAACGAACAAGGGGTGGTGGAAAGGGAGGTGGGCAGGGGTTGGGGGGGTGACTGGGTGACGGGCACTGAGGGGGGCACTTGATGGGATGAGCACTGGGTGTTATGCTGTATGTTGGCAAATTGAACTCCAATAAAAAAATATATTAAAAAATATATATATATATATTTCCTTCTACTCCCCCATGACAAGACAGGGTTTATTACTCCATTCCCTTTATCCTAGTCTAGCCCTGGGACTGACTACTCTGGCCAATAGAATACAACAGACGTAATAGTGCCAATTGTATAAGTAGGCTTAATTGACCTGGAATGCTCACTCTTGGGATGCTCCCACTCAGAGTCCAGCTTCCTTTCTATGGGAAGCCCAAGCCACCTGGAGAAACCATGTGGAGGTGCCTTGGCAGCTGAGCTCTCATCCATCAAACACCATCAACTGCTGACCATTTGTAAGCCATTTTGGACACAGAGTCCCGCTGAGTCTTCACATCACTTTTGCACAAGCCAACATCTGACTACAATTACATGTATATAAAAAAACCAAAGCAAGAACTACCCAGCTGAGCCCAATCAACCCACCAAACCATGAGAGATAATAATAAATTGTTTTAAGCCACTAAGTTTAGAGGCATTTGTTGTACAACAATAGGTGACCAGACATGTAGTTCAGAAAAGTATGAAGAACATACTCCCTTGTGAACAAAAAGGAGGGAAATTTATATCCATTATTGTATATGTGAAGAAACTTGAAATTACTTGCAAATGGTCAGAACTGGCTATGTGGGGAAAGGAAAGAAGGGAGATCTTTCATGTGTAACTTTTTGTATTTTTTGTTTTTTAAAAACATGTAACTGTATTACCTTTTAAAAACAATTAATTTTTAAAAAAATAAAAAATAAAAAATAAAAATAAATTAAAAAAATAAAAACAATTAATTTTTTAAATGGCTCTGGATTTAGCAAAGTCAGGGAGGTGGGAAGAGCTGGTTTTGAGGATTTCATTTTTCAGAGTTTAACTTGACTAAACTAGAAGGCACCCAAGTGAAAATCTGGCCAGCGGACAGAGGGTGTTCAGGAGACAGGATGGGAGAGACAGATATGCCAGTGCCAGTGTGCTAACAAATCTGACAGTAAAGGGTAGAGCAACAAAAGGAACTGAACCAAGTTGTTCAGAGGACAGAGGAGGAGCCAAGACAATTTTCCCCTCCCTAAGCTAGGCCCTTGGAGAGCATGCAGCAGATAACTGTGCATTTCCAGTTTTATGAAACTGGGAGCAATGACTCTTGGGACCTTTCCTCTTTTAATTCTTGCAGTCTCGTATGATTACCACAAATACCAAGGACAGTATCTATTGGCTGAGCTTTCCCTTGTGTTCTTCCACACTTTGTTCACCTGCCTGTCTCCTGATTAATGTACAAAAGACGTGTGATGGCAATAAGTCTCCTAACACCATCGCTATTAGAACTTGGATGAGTCTTCTTTGGAGTTCATCCCTTCCCAGGATCTCCTGTGCTTAATTTTTCTTCCATAAAATATTCTGCATTGCTTACCAGCTCTCAAAAATAAAAAACCTAAATACAGTTTTGTCTCCCTGTTGAAGCCTGCCAATGCTTTAGTATGTATTGATTAGAATGGATCGAATCTGACTTTCCCAAAGGCCAAGGTTGAGCAGTGGGAGTTCAGAAGGCAGGCTTTGCACAGGTAACCTGGTACTGCCCATACTGCCTCTACTGAGAAGTCCAGATATAACTGTTGGTGTACTTGACATTAATGCTATTTTTATGTTTTCTTAGGGAATGAATATGCAATTGTGAGACTGTAGCAAGATGATGAAACCTGTTTCAAAACTAAAAATATTAAGGCTTACTCACTTTATTTTAGTTTTCAAGAATCATAAATAAAACTATATGGCGTCAGACTGTTCATGACAAACCTGTGTGATGCTGTGCTATTATTTTTGTAATGCATCACACACAAGTATTCCCCTTGTGGATGAGACATTTTACATATACTATTTGCATTGGTGGCTCCAGCCAGAGAATGGCTGGCTGATAAAGGTGGGGGCCGTTGTAAGTTTGTCTTCTATTCATTGTACTCATAATCTTGAAACAAAACCTATTTATGCTTTTTTATATGCTGTTTACTCTTATCATCTTGGAAATTTCTTTCTGTAAGTCAAGCATGCAAGTTTACCAGGCTTTTGGGTATTTAGAACACTCTTGCAAAAAAAAAAAAAAAAAAAAAAAAGACTTTGTGGTCAGATGCTCAAGAAGACAGAGGAAGAGGGCAATAGAAGAACTTTCTAGCAGACAGCTAGACAGGCAAGCCAATCTTGTCCCAGTGTCCCCACTCTGCTCATGCAAATCTACTCAACCTTATACAGATCAAACAAAACCTTCTCCTAGAAGCCTTTTCTGCTCTTCCCATTTGGAATTAATTCTTCCTGAGCTAAATGTAAAGGTTTACCTCCAACTATGAATCTACTTTTACCACCTCTCTGTCTGAATATATATTTTATTTTATTTTTTTCTGAATATATATTTTAAAGACTTATTTATTTATTCATGAGAGACAGAGAAAGAGAGAGAGAGGCAGAGACACAGGCAAAGGGTGAAGCAGGCTCCTCACAGTACCCCGATGCGGGACCCGATCCTGGGATTCCGGGATCATGACCTGAGCCGAAGGCAGCCACCCAACTGCTGAACCACCCAGGCATCCCTCTATTATATATTTGAATTGAATGTTTACATAGAAGACCTGTGTGAAGTTATAAAGTCCTTGAGGGCAGAAATTATTCATCTTTGCATTCCCCTGCAGTGTCTATGGCAGTGTCTAGCACCTAGTAGGTGATAAGTTAACAAATGCATGCATGACTGAATCCTGGACGCATGAATAAACAAAAATGAATAAACAAAATCATGATTCGCTAAACATTACTGTCATAAGAAGAAGAAAGCAAAACAGAGGTCTTAGCAGATTCAGAGTCTCGGAGGTCGCAGGAAAATACATTATCCCAAGGGTGAGGGGAGGCTATAAATGGACTCCAGATGGTGGCATGTTCAGATCAGCAGAGAAGGAAGATGATTTTAGCATCAGTATATGAAGTGCTTCAGAATAGTGAGATGTGGGAAACTGGGCAGCCAGCAAAGCAGGTTACGGGATCCCAGGCATGAAGATTAAAATGATAATCCATAATATTGGGTTGATGGAAACTTCTGTGTTTTCCTTATACTATTTGCATGGGTGTGTTCTGTGTACAGTGTCTGTGCTAATTAAATGAGCTGACGTTTGTAAAGCTGTTTGCACACTTTAAAGCACTGTGCAAAAAATATTGCCTTTCCGTGGGGGTAAAGGAGGGGGGAAAAATGAAATGATGCCTTGGAGGAAGCAGAGCCTGGACTGGGATGACAAAAGAAGTGGGAAAAGAAACAGTGTGTGGAAGATCAAGCCCAACCACAAGACAAAGGCCATTAAGAATATGTTGCTTCCTGTTTATGAATATTAAGCATGTGTAGCATTGATCCAAGCCAGCTACCGAATAAGCGAGGAGAAAATCTACCTTAGGGGGTCTGGCAACATCGTATGAGGTCCAATTGGCTTTTGAAGATCTCAGAGAGAAGATACAGAAGTGGGGCTAAAAACCAGGAAGAGCTAGGACTTCCTGCAGGAACAAGAAGTGATTTCCTTAAAGGTGGGTACTGTAGGGACCCAGGTGCTGAAATGAGAAGACCCATGCTTTGGAATCAGCTGGGCCCGAACTCAAACCCATATTTTTCTTGGCTTCTCTGAGTGTCTATGATCTGTGCTGTGTAATACTTATAATACCAGGTTGTTGAGAAGATGAGACAAGATACATATGCAGCATCTAATCCAATGCAGTGCCTCTTACATTATAGCTCTCTATGTGACTGTAGCTGTGATTACTCAGTCCCCAGTGAATGAACAAACAAAGGCCTAGATAGGATTTCTTCCAATTTCCCCCCACATAGTTCCTGGCTAGGCAAACTCCATGGCTTGAGATAGGCTATTCCTGAAGTACTTTCTTTACTACCAACCATCAAAATATAACTTCCTCATCCTTTATGCTCTGAATACAGGTGTGGGATAGTAGAACAAACATTGAATATGGACTTAAAACACCCAGGTCATGTCCCACACTGACTGATTGACCCATTGATTAGCTCTGTGAACCTAGCCAAGCACTTCGTCTCTTTGAGTATATTTCCTTATCTATAAAAAAGGGATAATAAAACCAATTCTAATGTGATATAATAATTATAACCAATCTGTGGGATGGTTATAAAGGCTAAAGTAAGCAATGCTTATGAAAACACTTCAAAAATTGTAACAATGTGTTTGTCTGTTGCCATTAATAAATCCCATCTACTCTATGTTCAAAATATTGGTCTAATGTAGTGATCCAAAGGGGCACCCACACCCCAATGTTTATAGCAGATAAAGAAGATGGGAGATTATATATATATATATATATATATATATATATATATATATATATATAATGGGATATTACTCAGCCACAAAAAAAGAATGAAATCTTGCCATTTGCAACAATGTGGATGGAACTAGAGGGTATTATGCTAAGTGAAATTCGTCAATCAGAAAAAGACAATTATCATATGATTTCGCTCATAGGTGGAATTTAAGAAACCAAACAGAGGATTATAGGGGAAAATAAAACAAGACAAAATCAGAGAAGGAGACAAACCGTAAGAGACTCTTAATCATAGGAAACAAACTGAGGGTTGCTGGACAAGAGGGGGGTGAAGGGAGGAGGTCACTGGGTGATGGACATTGAGGAGGGCACATGATGTAATGAGCGCTGCATGTTATATAAGATTGATGAATCATTGACCTCTACCTCTGAAACCAATAATACATTACATGCTGATTAACTGAATTTAAAGAAAAAAATTAAAAAAAACATCTGGGGGGGAAAATATTAGTCTAGCCTAAAAAATTCCACAATGACTATTTAGTCAAAATTATCTCCACACAAACACACACACAAAGAAACACACATGCACACAAGTACACATTTATTGGATAATAACCTGAAATTCGCACTGATTTTTATAAGCACACCAATGCTGTGAATGTGTTCTGGGCAACACTCAAATTTCTTTTTCTATTCTAAAGTTTATGTCAAACCCAGATAAGGAGAAACTCTAAGGCGTATCAATCTTTATTTCTAAATAAACCTATTTAACAGAGGTAATATTGATAAGAGCAGCAACAAAGAACTTTCTTTAAAAAGTTAAAAATGGGGACACCTGGGTGGCTCAGCGGTTGAGTGCCTGCCTTCGGCTCAGGTCATGATCCCAGGATCCAGGATCGAGTCCTGCATCAGGCTCCCTGCAAGGAGCCTGTTTCTCCCTCTGGCTGTGTCTCTGCCTCTCTCAGTCTGTGTCTCTCATGAATAAATAAATAAATCTTAAAAAAAAAAAAAAAAGTTAAAAATGTGACACTCATCTCTTTCCTTATGACCTGGTCCCTTTGACCTGAGCCAAAGGCAGATGCTTAACCACTGAACCACCCAGGTGTCCCTTAACCTGTGCTCTTTTATGTCTATTGATTTAGAAATAGGAAAAGCTGTTAGTCATAAAGTTTCTGTTTACTCCTCATAAAATGTTAAAACTTACATTTTCAGGGCTGAGAGAACCCGACTGTTTTCCAGTCAATTCAAGACCAGCTTTTTTGGTCTCAGTCCACTGGGGTATCCACATATTTGTTACCCTTGACTCCTCTTTGGCTGTACAGTTCCTAAGGACTGAGGTCACTCCTTGTGAATATCATGTAAATTCACTATTACTTATTGTATTATTCTCTGCACAGTGAGCATTATGTGGAACTGTATTTTTATAATTCCAGATTAGAATTGATCATGTTTCATTTTCCAATAGGTAGATTTGAAACATTCTCTTAGATAGCATTCATAATGGTAAAAACAAAATTTCATGTTTATTTACACAGGACACTCAAAGGATCAATAAACCTTCATGTTTGGAGAGTTTTCATATTTTTTTCCCCAGGCTTTATGAACAAGGTGATTTTTAGGGGCACTTGGGTGGCTCAGTGGGTTATGCGTCTGCTTTTGGCTCTGGTCATGATCCCAGGGTCCTGGGGTTGAGCCCTACATGGGGATCCCCACATGGGGCTCCCTTGGGGAGCCTGCTTCTCCCTCTCCTTCTGCGACTCCCCCTGCTTATACTCTCTCTCTCCCTCTTGCTCTCACTCTCAAATCAATCAATAAAATCTAATAGAAAAAATGATTTTTAGATCTCTATGATGTAGACATTAGAAGAGATGATGAAATGAAGTCAAGTGTCTATGACATCATAGGAAAGATTTAGAAGCATTGGGTGTTCTAACTTCTTGGGATGCCTGGATGGCTCAATGGTTGAGTTTCTGCCTTTAACTCAGGTCCTGATCCCAGGATCCTGGGATCAAGTCCCACATCAGGCTCCCCACGGGGGGCCTGCTTCTCCCTCTGCCTATGTCTCTGCCTCTCTCTCTATCTCATGAATAAATAAAATCTTTAAAAAAACACACACACAATTCACTTCTTCTTAGCTTTTCTTACAGTTTCTAATTCAAAAATCCTAGATGAGCACCACTGTAATATGGGGGCTTCTGGGGGGCAAGGCTAGCTGAATTCAAATTCTCCCACTGCCTTGACCAGTCCCATAAAGTTCTACAGGCCACATCTTTGGCCTCAGTTTCCTCAGTTGTTAAATGAGCATATACTCACAGGACCTGCCTCATTAGATTCATGTGGGGAATAAGCGAGTTATTTTGTGTCAAGTACTTAGACTGGAGCTGGGGCAGTCAGGAGGACAGATGTATTAGAGATTATCCTTATTATTCTTTTCCATCAGGGGTCCGTAGGCTTTAGAATGGCTAGAAACCTCCTAAAATTATATGAAAAATGTCTGTGTACTTTTCTGATGAAAGAGACATAGGCTTCATCAGATTTTCAAAGTAGGTAATCTGATAACGGCATCTCTAAAACCTATGGCATTTGGATTAGAGTCTAACTTCTTAAATGTGAGCATGTATAGACAGGCCAAAAACAAAGATAGAAGTAAGCCGCCCATTTACACTAAGAGGCGTTAACTATGAATTCACCTATAATCAAAAGGAGTGCTCCTTCTCTCCATGAACACCTAACTTGTACAAACTGATGCCCCCCAACACACCCAAAACATACAAACCCGAAAATGAACAAAGGTTAACATGCCACATGGGTATGTGAAGTAGACCAATAGCTGCTGGCTCAGAGATTTTTGGATGGATTGAAGGCAGTTTGGGAAGGGGCAAAACAAATGGAAATCCACCACATCTGTTGATGCTCGAATACTAAAAATACCCCGAACAAGTAACAATCATCACAGCATCAAATACGAGAGGTAAATGCTAGAGGAGAAAATGCCAAGAGAAGGCATTTGCCTTTATTTTCTGTTCTGATTTTACATTTGTCTTCCTAAGGCAGCACAGATCCTCCGTGAGAAGAAAAAGACAGATGGGATGACAGGATTTTGTGGCTGTGTATTCTGGAGCATTTACTGGAGAATTTACGACTCCTCATGGTTACTGTTAGATATGTATTTAGAATAATTTTCTGCCATGACAACAGGTAATCCTCATAAAATTTCAATCTCTAACAAGAGGGCAGAGATGTTGCTTTCCTAGCTTTTCTGCCTTTCATTTTGCATATTAATAACCTTGAATAGCTACTTGGTATTCTAAATAATTGAATCTGCCTTGCTTGAGATCTACTTTATTATTGTTGGTTAAAAAATGATGAATCCTTTCTTCTCTCTGGAAGATTTCAACAACTTCCTGGAAAGGGTCTTGCTCCTTCAAGATCACATCTTTGGTTCACATTAGGTATTTCCAGAGATGATGCTGGTTTTGCCTTAAGAAACATATCAACATGAGGATGCCTGAGTGGATCAGTGGTAGAGCATCTGCCTTTGGCTCAGGGTGTGATCCTGGCGTTCTGGGATAGAGTCCCACATCGGGCTACCTGAGAGGAGCCTGCTTCTCCCTCTGCCTCTGTCTCTGCCTCTCTCTCTCTGTCTCTCATGAATAAATAAATAAAATATTTTTTTTTAAAAAAAGAAACATATCAACACTTAATGTATTTTCCATGTCCAAGAATCAGATAATTAGTATTTATAGAATACCAATCCTGGGTTCAGCCCCATGCTGGCTACAAATGTGGATGGCAACATCCATGCCCTTAGGGGCTCAGAAACTAACTAGGAGAATTCAAACAATCCCATTTGAAAAAAAGAGAAAACTATTCAATAGTCACTAAGCCTCACTGTGTTCTGCTGTAGAGATGGAAGGATGAATAAAAAAGGGTTCATGCCTTCTATAGCAGGGGAACTCTTAGTAGGAACTGTTTTGGGGGTAAGAGCTTATGTGACTTCCAGAACTTCAAAGGAGGAAGACACAAATGAGAGTTGGCATAGTTAAGACGTCACAGCTAAGGTACACTGTGAGGGATGAGAAGGATTTAGACAGACAAGCAATGGAAAGGAAAAATTCGGGAAAATAGAAATGATGAATACTGTAGGATGCATAATGCCAAGGGCTGTCACTTAGGTAATAATCAATATGAATAATGCCCTTGGGCTTGAAAGTGTCAGACCTGTAAAATCATACCCATTGGCCCTGGGTAATGGCTTGTTCATGGTAAATGGAAAAAGCAAAACGTGTTGAGTAGTGAAACAGGAGAGTATGCTAGAATGTGTGGGACAGTCTGGATTACAGAGGGTAGCGGGAGTCAGGCAGAGAACATTGGACGGTGCATGGCAAGTCATAGGGTGCATGGCAGCTTTCCGAGTTGGGGAGGGATGTGGTGGAAGCATGTTTTGAGATGATGAGCCAAGAAACAGGAGGCAGAGTTTCCTGGAATATGGAGAATTAGGATCAGGGAAGCCAGCTTGGAGGTATCATAGTGACACTGGGTGAGGTGATGACCAGCAGTCTAAGCAGGAAGGGAGAGGAAAGGAGGAGTTGGACATATTGAAACAAAACCAAACAAGATGATGATATGGGGGATGGGAGGTGAGAGAGAAGATTCGGGCAAAGAGGACACCTGCTTCTGCTGAGCTGCCAAATGCTGTTTTGGTGCCGAGTGCCCTTCCCTAAAATAAGATAATATCAGCTCTTCAATCGAATAAACTGACTTCCCAATTATGAAAACAAAACAAGAAACAAAAACAAAATATTTTTATCTTCTCGGAAGCACATTCTGGGAAACCAAACAAGGGATTTTGTGCATCGTAGTTCATTGCTAACGCTCTTTGCATCAGGGCCAACCTAATACCCCAACAGGTTGCTAGGAGAAATTATCTTACAGAACATGTTTAAACTAAAGACAGGATTAAGGCTCTCGTCATTTTACAGAATGACCTACTTCAAAGGAAGTCCATTTAAATGTAATGGGTGGATTTAGACAAGTTAGTAGGTTTACCCAGAGCCTATTTGAAATCTTCTCTTTATTTAAAACTTTCATCAACTCATAGGGGAGGCTTTTCCAGATAATTAGATGGAAAATAATAGAGTCCCACACACTTTTACTATTTCCTTTTTACTGGTAAAAGAGAAGAAGGTAAATAAGTTGGCTGAGATGCATGGAGTGAGTCAGTAATAGCCCTTTAAAACTGTGGTTCTGGCCTGGAGTCCTGTGCCCGAGACAGGTAGCCTCATTGCTGCCTCCACACTGAGATGATGGACCCTTGAATGTCTCATATAAGTCCCTTAAGTGAGAAATGCTTCTTAGGATTTATGCACTAACAAAAAAGTTCACAAAAGATGCAACATAAAAACAGCTTCTGTGACAAAACTTTTCCCAAAGGGGCAAAGATGAGTGATCTCACCATCAAACACCTGAGAAGGTTAAGTGCATAGTTCAGGTGAGGCTTTGCTAATGCGCTTATCAACAGCCTTACCTTGGAGCCATCCTTAATTCAAAACTATAGGGTTTGGGTACAAACAGTTTGCTGAAGACTAAGGAAGCCCAGAATGCCACACGTGAGTTTCCTAGCACTGTCCAGAGTAGCTGCTGAGAAGACTGAAACCTTCTGACATCAGCGTACAAACTAAGTAAAAGAGAAAAACCTTGGGGTTGGTGGTCCTTATTGGAAGTTTTCCTGCACACCCAGGGCAGCTTGCATTGTTGCTAAGAAGTTTGCTCCCATTGCAATCTCCTGGACTCTTGTTCCGGAGCAACCTCCCCACCCACATACGCAAACCAAACTTCACAGGCCTTACCACAGCCGCCCATAAGGAAATACGTGCCTCAGCTACAAGACAACCTATTAAAATCACACAACGCTGATGCAAATATGCCTAACAAACATACAGATATGATGCAAGAGCACAAGCTAATAAAAGCCAATAAGCATTGAAAGGATTGGGCTTTTGTGTTTATGGAGGAAAAAATGCAGAGTGGTTGATTTGAGGCACATGCATTTACACGAGGCAGGACTGTAGAGCACTCCTCCCCACAAGGAGAGGCTCCGAGAGAGTTCACCAGTGGATGGGCTACTTATGCTGTAAAGAACCCAATGCAGTGTGTCAGCTCATTAAATTAGGTGCCGCAGCAGCATCTTCAAATATGGAAGTTTCTTTTTTTTTATTTAAGATTTTATTTATTTATTCATGAGAAACAGAGAGAGATTGAGAGAGAGAGAGAGAGAGAAGAGGCAGAGGGAGAAGCAGGCTTCATGCAGGGATCCTGACACGGGACAGGATCCTGGGCCTCCAGGATCACACCCTGGGCTGAAGGAGGTGCTAAACCGCTGAGCCACCCAGGCTGCCTAGAAGTTTCAAATGCACACACAGGTATCCAGAAAGCAGGCTGCCTTTGTTTTGGCTCCCCGAGAATCACACCCTGAAATAAGAATTCTATCTTATAAGAATAAGACTATTCTATCTCATAGTCTATCTGGGAGATGCTTTCAAGTGAAGAACAGAGTAAAAGAAAGGAGAACTTTAAAAGGGATAGGAAGGGAGCTTATGAAAGATGCATTATCTCAAAAGATTAAGGCAGCTTAATCCTGCTGGAGAACTCTAGCAGCCAATGTAAAGTTATTGGAGTTAGCGCATTTAAGGGTGAGGGAACTGGGGTATTTATACTCCAATTCCTGCCAGTTATTGGGCATCAATTCTCTGGCAGTGCTAGTCCCCTGAACACTGACAGAACAGGTTTCAGGCACCAGCATAAGTCCTCTGCACACAGAGATGCAATGCAGGCACCTTAAGGTCTGACTGGTGTGTGCTACATGGACAAAGCCTGAGGGAACATAGGTAGGGGATGGATTGGATCTGCCTCGGAGGTCTTCCTTGGAAAACTCCCTATGTATTAGACCAGGAGACAGAGTTTTTAGGCAAACATGGTCTTTTTCCCAAAGAATATTTTTTGTTATTTATTTCAAGCAGACACCCATCTCCTATATTCTGAAGCTACATGGCTGGAAAGAGCCAAAGGTCCAAAGAAGGAAGCGTGTATTAGTTTGCTAAGTTTGCCATAACAAAGGATCACAGACTGGGTGGCTAACAAAATAGAAATTTATTTTCTCACAGATCTGGAGCCTAGAAGTCCAAGATCAAGGTGTCAGCTGGCTTGGCTTCTCCTGAGGCCTCTCTTCTTGGCTTGTAGATGGCCATTTGCTCCCTGTGTCTTCATATAATCCTTTCCCTGTGGAAGTACATCTCCAGTGTCCCTTTATATGCCCAAATGTCCTCTTCTTACAAGGACACCAGGCAAATTGGATCAGGGCCCATCCATATGATCTCATTTAACCTTAATTATCTCTTCAAAGGCCCTATCTCTAGACACAGTCACATTCTAAAGTCCTGGAGGCTAAGGCTTCAGCTGGTGAATTTTAGAGGGGAGAAATTCAGCCCATCACAGAGATTAATTAACACATTCTTCAGGTATTTCTGTTAAAAAAGAAAATAGTGTTAACTAGGTTCCAGTTAACAAAAGTATATGTGGGACTTAAGTTGGAAGAGACCTTTTACAAGTTTCTCTAGATCTCCACCCACAATGTGAAGACCACTTGCAATGCTACCCTCTGATGTTTAATAAATCCTGGCTTTATTATGTTAAATCTGACAAGCGATTTGTGAAACTTCAGATAACAATATGAACCGACCTCTATGGAGTGCCTCTGTGCAGCAGGTGCTGTGCTAAGCCATCTACATCTTACATGATTCCTGTGGGGTAGGTAATGATTACCATTTAACAAATGAGAAAACAAGCTTAAAGAGGCAAAGCCACTGTATTTTTTGTTCTTTATTAAAGCAACTGAACCTATCTCCTAGCTAATACAATACAAAGACAAGCTTCACTGCTGCAATTTTTATATTTACTTCAATAGATATTTGAAAGGGATACTTTTAATCACTGAGCTCAGGCTTGGGAGAAGGTGGGAAAGGGTGGGGTAATCAGTAAGCCTGTGCGCTTGTCCCAAGAGGCTGTGCAATAGAATGGTGGGAGAAATGTACTAGGTTGAGGGAGCCAGCACACAGCCTAGTGCAGCACGCAACCTCGGCAGAACTCAGACCGAGGACACAGGAAAGCTTAAGGATACAGTGGAAATCGAGCTGAAAAAATTGCAGCATGGAGCACTGAAATGGGCAGGTCCACCTACTCTTTCTCCCCTCTTCTGTAGCAGGAGCTCAGAGAGTTGACCAGTGAACTAGAGCTCAGGATTCAGGAGCCCGTCCACACGTAAGGTCAACACTGGAGAGCAAGCATGTTCCATGGACACACTGAGTTGTGGGAGCCAGTTGTGGCTGAGGTGGCAGATGGCGGCATGTGGGCTTAGCATGGAGCTACAGGTGTCCACTGTTGGGTCACAAAGTGCCTTTATAAAATTAAATGCCAACTGTTTAAAAATGGGAGATTTTTGTTGAACTCCAGCTTTTGGCTGCTCTGGACAAATCAAAAGACCTGGGCACCCTGGCCTGCATGCCTGCCCAAGAGCAGCAGCCTCTCTTTCCCCAGGCTGTACATTTGTCCACGGCCCTGGCACTCCCTGCTGTCCTGCAGCAGCTGACCTCATTCTTTTAAGTTGCCTGCCAGGCCCCCTGTAGCAGCTGGGACTACCACTTGGCTGAGCAGCACAGCGATTCAGAGGACCAAAAAGTCAATGGGATCTGTGTTTGAATCTTGGTTCTACTATGTTACTAGTGTGTGATTTGCCTCTCCATACATCAGCTTCTTTTTCTCCTACACTGGAATAACAGTCCTCAAATCGACAACAACCACTTCCTGTGCATAGTTTGCCTCACACAGCACCCGACCCATAGAAAGCTCAAAATTGAGGTCAGCTCATATTATTGTTACTGTGGTTGCAGGGTTTTGTCAGTGTGTAAGTTTGTCTTTGGATAATTACCTCCATAGAGAAAAATGCTAATGTCTGGGCATATGCAAGACGATTATTTTTGCATTGTTCCAAAAGCAGTTCTGCAACCTCCACTCAGCCTGGCCATTTTTTGAACATGTGTTAGTGTTCAAAAAAGGCACCAGGAAAATAGTCTAGAAAAATGCTCCATTGACCCAGGGATCAGTGACATCTTTTTAGTAGGTCAGGTACAAACATTTTTCTTAAAAAAAAAAAAAAAAACAATCACTATTGTACTAAGGGTTTAATGCCATACCTGTATTCAAACAAACAAAGCTCTATTCTAAGAGATTAAGTTATAGAAATCAAAATACCCTTCATGATAACACTTTAGACAAGATTAAGGACAGGAAAAGGGTATTAACACTGTTACAATTTACATACATGAATTATATATATATACTCATAATTATTCTGATGCTATTAATAACCCAAGTTTATATTCCTTGAATAGACAGAGATTGATTGCGTGATAAGGGGAAGATGGTGATAAGGTGCAAGCTGCCAAATTAACCCACAAGGCCTTTCCAGTTTGCACTGAGTAAATCCTGCATGAGACCATGGAGATTGGTCTCCCCTGAGAAGTCGCATAACCACACAGTGGCCAGACCCAGGATGATACTTCTATTCCTTTCCCTAATGTGGTATAGAGGCTGAACACAGGGGCCAAACTCCCTGGTTTCAAACTCTACTCAAGAGCAAGTCAATTAATTTATTGAATCTCAGATTCCCATCTAAGAAAAGTATTCAGTTAACGCCTCTAACATGGGGTTGTCATGAGCATAAATATATACAAAGGATATATGCTTATGACACATGCAAGTGCTCAATAACGTTAGACACTGTACTGTTAATTAAAGGTCTATCGCCCCTTTAAACAAAATGTCCAGAATGTTCATGTTCACCAAAAGTGAAAGGCATTCATGTCTCTGTTTCTGTTGAGTTCACTGTCACCTTTGTGCCTAGAAAGGAGAAGACACACTGGTTTTTCCTCCTCTAGAGAAGTGCAGATTTGTATAGGTGAGGAGTATACATAGGTTGTGGGCTTGGTGGGTCCAGATGCAGGAAAAACAATAAAAATGAGGACAGAGTGGCCGAGTTGAAGAAAGAGAAAACAATGGCTGATCTGGCCAGAACGAAGGAGAAGACAGGATACTCAACGACTGTGTTCATCTCTCTCTCCATCCCAATACAACACGGAAAATGCAAAAGTAGTTGTTACTGGGGACCCAAGGTTCCATGGGAGTGAGCTAAGATGCACATTTTTTGCATTGTTTTGAACGATTGAGTTAAGACTTATTTATAGGGAAGTATGCAGTCAGATTAGCATTTCCACACTCATCCAACAGTGCACTTTCCAATCAGGTACGGGTAATCATGCTGAGGGCAATTTCCCAGGACTACAAGAAAAATTAACGCGATGTTCTTCCTTCATAAACAACTTCCAATATATCAATATTTCTGATTTATACCAGGCACGGGAATAATAGGCCCATGGAGACTTTGACTATTAATCCCCCTGCCCCTGCAAGTGCTTAGAGAGCTCCCTCCCTGTCACACGCAGGATCCACAGGCCCTGGTGTGAAATCCTGATGGGTCCCCAGCAGACAAGCATTCCTAGCTAATGATTCTCCTCACCCCTCTCTTGAACCATGGACTCCAGGGCAAATCTGTGGGTGAATTTTATGACTGACACTAATTTATACAGGCTTAAAAAGGGGTCTTTGCTGCCTTACGGCATAGAAGCTGTAGCAAGAAAGTAAAGACTCCAGCAAAATGGAGGGGAGGGGTGCCTGGGGAAATCTAACCTGGAACAAATGGATTGTCGTGGATAAGTGCACTGTCACTGGACTGAATTAAGATGTCAGCCACTACGGTGTACAGGCTGTCCTCCGGGGCCTGGGAAACAGCTGGGGACACAGTAATGAAAGAGAACCTAAGATGCTCTCTGGACAAGATGGGGTGGGTGCCTCCTGAGACAGTCATTAGCAGCTAGATGCCAGTGGATCAGGGTGGAGGTGAAGAGCAGGCCAGGCGCTTGATTTTGTTTGCTTTTTCCTGCTGATATCTGAAATAGCACTGATGATTATCATGCTTGAATCAACAGTGCTTAATTGGCCTATTCATCTAGAAATGATCATTTTGAGGGCTTTATAACTTTTGTCCTCCGTTCCCTTAGCATGAAGTGCAGGCATGGGCTTAGCTATTGCCTAGACTGCCCCCTGCCCAGCATGGGGGTTCATGGAAGGAATAGCCCCAGGATTTAAGCCAGGATGTCTGAGAAAGGTGGAGGGAAGCCCTTTTTACAGGTCTCCTGGGAGACATAGACTGTAAATTCATGCCACTTGCTACAAACTTGGAAAGCTCTTGAGCATTTGCACTTGCTTATGAAACATGGTCTTGACTTGATCAAATGAAAAACGATGTGAACCTTGCCCAGGGGTTATTTATCCCAGTAGCGAAGGCTCAGAGAGTCTGAGATTCTATTATCATGGAAGCCCCAGTAGACCTCAGGCTCTTTTTCTCTGAATTTAAATAAGCCTGATGCCTTTGCATTTGTCCTCATAGATCATATATTTGAATGACAGAATCATCTTGGAGGCGCTCTGCTCTGGGCCCTCTGTAAGAGGGGAGGTCATGCTAGTTGATGAGGTCCAGCTCCCTAAACCAAGGGTCAGCAAACCACAGCCCATGGACCACAACCAGCCTGCCACTTTGTTTTTTAAATAAAGTTTTACTAGAACTCAGCCATGCCATTCACTATGGATCATTTATAGCTCTTTTCACACTATAACAATGAAGTTGAATAGTTGTAACAAAGATCGCATGGCTTGCACAGCCTACAGTATTTTCTGTATGGTTCTACATAGAAAAAGTTTGCTGGGGCTCCTGAGTGGCTCAGTCTGTTGAATGTCTGCCTTTAGCTCAGGTCATGATTCCAGGGTCCTGGGATCAGACCCTGCATTGGGATCCCTGCTCAGTGGGGAGCCTGCTTCTCCCTCTCCCCCTGCCTGTACTGTCAAATAAAATCATAAAAAAAAAAAAAGTTTGCTGACCCCTGCCCTGTGGCAAGCCCCCCTTTCCAGACTTCACTGGCATGCTTGTTAGGGGGCAAAATAGAGGAGGAAGCATGACCCAAGTGGGTCCCCTTTCCCCTCCCTGTGCTTAGGGACCTCCCTTTTTACATTTGTCCTCAGTCCTACCACTGGAATCATGAGGTTTTATTCTTCTGTTATCTTTGACCCTCAGGTTCACAGAGGTGAATGAATTCTCTTAGTCTATAGCACAACATCCATGGTCTATGCCAGGTCCTTTCTTGTTTATTTTACTTTATTTCATTTAACCCCTTCCTCTTCAGCACCCCCCACTCTTTCTTCCCATAGGTATGTCACTCTGAAGTATTTGATACACATATACCGTTATAAAATTGTAGTGTCGTTGGTTGCGTGTTTGTGTTTTTAATGTACATAAATGATAGTCTTCTGTAAATCTCATTTTATTTCATTCTTTTTCACTGAAAACCATTTTCATTCAATACCACATATATAAGACACACCTATGGTTCTTATATACATCTAGCTCAATGTTTCTAATTATATCTCAAAGTTTTTCTGGGAAAAGGACAATAGATTCTTTTCTCAAAAGGTAGGGAACCAAAAGAAAATTAAAAAAAAAAAAAGGTAGGGAACCTATGGTGTATGAATTCTTCATAAAAGTTGTGACATAGTAGTAGCTCCCCAGAGAAGATATAGTTTTTTTAAAGATTTTATTTATTTATTCATGAGAGACAGAGAGAGAGACAGAGAGAGAGAGAGAGGCAGAGACACAGGCAGAGGGGGAAGCAGGCTCCATGCAGGGAGCCCGATGTGGCACTCGATCCCAGGACCCCAGGATTACGCCCTAGGCTGAAGGCAGGCACTAAACCGCTGAGCCACCCAGGGATCCCCAGAAGATATAATTTTTATAGAGATTGCCACACATAAAACACAATTGGACTTATATTAATCTATAGGATCCCTGAATTCTTTAAAAACATTGGTGTCAAATGTAGTTTTAAGGTAGTATTTCCGATAAGCATTCAGCATATTCTCTACTAACTATGCCATGCCACCTCTACCTCCCAGTATCCCTACAAGCTAATTTGTGGCCACTTATTTCCTACTATACATTGTCTGTATTGGGTTCTGAATGAAGGCAACCAAGGTTTGGGGGTTCTCAGAAGATAGAAATTGAGGTAGGTCTATCTCTAAAGAGGAAGAAAGAGCTACAATGTATTAGTCCCCTGATAGTTGCTGGATCAACTCCACTACACAACTGTTAGAAAAACCTATCAGGACCTTAGTTCCCACTTCTATTCCTGCCTCATGCACTGTCATGAGAGTAATGTTTGGTTCACAAGCCTTCCCAACTCTTAGGCTTCCCAACCCCTCAGCAGGTAGAGGATCAAGGAACAGAGAATTTGCCAGGTAAATGCTGTTCAATGCATGCTTTGCATTAAACTCAAGGGAAGAGCATTCAACTTTGACCAATCATTATTCCCGCAAAATACTGTAAATAGTTTCCTGGCCAAAGGTTTTAATCTTAGCTATCATGTGCATTCACACTGTCACATTGCTTTTTATATGGTTAAAAAAAAAAGACATTTGACCTTTCATACTTTTCCAATATGAGAGTAGGCAATAAATGGTAGATTAAAACTAGGAATTTGCATGTACATTTATAGTAATGTTTGAATTATAATGATGTTAATGCTCCTAATAGAGTTCCAGAAAGCATTTGTGGAGTACCTAATGGACCATTCAAATTACTACTATTTGCCTACTTCTCAATTTTAGGGCATTTCTACTTTGCATTTAAGGTAGTATCTTGAGAAGAAGCAGTGGTGAATTAAAACAGGAACTGATCTACTTCAGGATGTGATGGAGTGATCTGTTTCACTGGCCCAGAGAGGTGAGGCTCTGTGGGGGATGGTGGCAAGGGATGCAGCACAGTGCTTCAGCACAGACATAACCGTCTCCTAATTTGTCCCAGTGGGGTTCAGATCAATGTCAATGGCAATTCTGATAATTAAAGAAGGGTTCTTGATGGACCATAACTCACTGCTTTTGTACCAATCTATACCCCCTTCAACTCAATTTCCTAAAATCTGAGCAATGCCCCCCTCTCCCCCACACACACATACAAGTTAGGCTTGTCAGAATAAAATCACTTGGACCAATCTCTGCCTTTCTACTTCTTTATGAATCTGTCTTCTATCCATATACATCTCAGCATTGCAGACAGATAAGTAATTTTTCCCATCTGCAATTAGCAAAGGTTAAAAAAAAAAACTCTCTGAGGTTTAATCTGGGAAGAGCTATACTTCTAGCTTATAGCTGAAGAAATTATACACTAATTAAATTGAAGAGCCCATCAGGAAGAAATTCCATGAAAGGAAAAGTCTAGAATGCATCAATGAGGAAAGTGTGCAAAATAAAATTATTTTTAAAGTATTTTTAAAGAATTTTAATAAAGTTATTTATTAAAAGTACATTTTTAGGAGAAATAGTTACAACAATAAAGATTTTCACACAGGAAATGACTATCTTATTAATATTTATTAGGTATCCTTTTTCTTCTTCTTCTTCTTCTTTTTTAACCTTGAGCAAGAGGTTGCTTCGATCCCATGTAGCATACAAGTACTTTTTCAACACTTCAGTGTTCAGTTATGGGTATTTCTGCTCAGCTGTTGTTCTGCTAAAAATCCTCCTTTTTTCTGCTTCCATCCCCAACACACGTTAGTGAGTTTAAACTTCTGTGGCAGTGCCTAACGATCTTCGTTCCACTATTTGTCATCTTCCCACCCACGTTCAAAAGACACGAAATGTCAACTGTCACTTTTTTTTAAAGAAAAATCAAGAAAATTATAACTTCTCCTGTCAACTGGGCCTAATGAACAATAAATTTTTTAAGACTTAAGTGATAGGCACAAGGGAAGTATCAAGCAGCATTTACGAACAAACTACACATAGACTATGCTAAATTTTTTAATTAAAAAAATACACAGAATCTATAATTATCTCAAAATAACAGCTTTAATTTGAAAAGCCCTAACTTATGAGTCAGAACTTTCATGGAGTTAAAGATATAAATATAGAAGCTCAACATTTTTCACATTTGCTTTTTAAAATGTATTTACTGAATTCATGATATCTACACATTAACACATTTTCTAAAGGAAATAATAAGCCACACTACTTCCCCATTACCTGACACTTTTAAACTTTAAGTTGCAAAGAGTCTCTAAAACTTTTAAAGGCTGTATTATATTTCAAAAACTTGGGCTCGACTGGATGGCAACATGAGAGGGAATAAAACATTTCTCTTTGTGCTCATTGACACTGCTAAGGATACAAGCCACTAGGCTGTCCTGTTGTCCTTCTCTATCCCTCCATATTCTACTTCACTTATACCCTGGTCTTATGTTTTCCTGTCATTATTGAACTCTATGCAGAAAAATAAGATATATGTCTGAAATTCCTGGACAGAGGATCGTTGGAATAATGCTTGGAGAGGGTTTGGAGGAAAAGTTTCTTTAGCATTGACTGCTTTGAAGGAAATACTTCTTGACTCTGATTTAGCCTTAACTCTTAAGGGGTATTAGCTGGTAACTTCTATCAGACTCCCAGCTGAGGTAGGGCCCAAATGGCAGGAGAATTCAGAACCCATATTGAATTTATAAGCATATTTCCTTTTGATATTCTTTACTCGGATTATTTGCCTGCAGATATGGCAATACAAAACTGTGGTTAGAAACAAGCTTTATATCAGAATAATGTAATGGATTCTACTTTCTTTAGAAAGCAACATTTTTTTTCACAATATTGGCAAGGATGTAAAGGAAAGGGTACTATCTTTTTTTTTTTTTTGTATTTTTTTTTATTGGAGTTCGATTTGCCAACGTATAGTGTAACACCTGGTGCTCATCCCACCAAGTGCCCCCCTCAGTAAGCAACATTTTTAATGTCATTAATACCTGAATCATAAATTACCTTCAAAGTTGCTAGAATGTAAGCTTCTAGAGGGCAGGGATTCCTAACTGTTTAGTCAGTAACCTGTTCTGAGAAATCAGAATTGTGTTTGCCCATGGTAAATTCTCAATAAATATTCGTTGATTGAATGAATGAATGATTCATGATTGAATGAAGTCATCTGGGTGTTTTAGGAGCCTGTATTTCGAAAGGGGGGATAATGAAGCAGTTAGAACTGACTGTAAGAAGAGATGCCATTGGTTCCTTAGATATTAGTAGAGATAACAGGGCTAGATAGGGTTTACTTTTCAAAAAGGTTAGATGTTCCTTTTAAATGTAATTCACTCACAGAAATGCTGGCTGGCAAAAGAGAGGTTATAGAAGCAAAAGCAGAAATATTGTAATCTGCATGTCTGAACTTCTCTAATTCTAAAATTCAATTAACAGTGGGCTTTTCCCAACTTGCAGAAAATAAGTTAGTGAATACTGCATGTCCAACTTTTTGTTAAAAACTGATCTGATCAACTATAAGTTGTGTATATAAAAAAAACTAGCATTCAATGGCTTGGTTTATTGCTTCATGGTGCTTGGCCTAGATCATTGTAACACCTACATTCCACCACCTGAACATATCTAAGAACCATTCTAGAGCTAACTCTGTGTTGTCATGACAATTAGCAGCCTAACGATGAGAGTTCTGGCATATAGCCCCCTTTCAGCCACAAATAAACTATGATCTTTGAAAAGTCAGGCTCTCTCTATATCGTAACTTTATCATCTGTAAAATAGCTTAAACCCATCAACTACCAGAAGCCAGAAGCCAGGGGGACTTTAGGTATAGTACAGATCAGTCCCTCTCCTGAGATGCAGAGCCAAGTGGGCTAATGGGGAGACCGCATATAGAAAGGCAAATGGAAACTAGCTTCCAATTTCTTTCTTTCTTTTTTTTTAAGATTTTATTTATTTATGCATAGGAGATACACAGAGAAAGGCAGAGACGTAGGCAGAGGGAGAAGCAGGCTCCCTGTGGGGAGCCCGATGCAGGACTCAATCCCAGGACCCTGGGATCCCAACCTGAGCCAAAGGCAGATGCTCAATCACTGAGCCACCCAGGTGGCTTAAAGCAGAAGTCAGGATCAAGCTGGTGAACTACCCAGTTTACCTACAGCTCCCAACATTTAACATGGACAACAAGTTATGGACACATCCCTGCCATGGTAATCATTTTGCTTTTGCAACTATCATAAGGGCCATATCATTATTCTCCCTACCTCCACCATCAATGCACAGGGTCAATAAACGCATAATTGTTAAAGCTGGATGATGGGTACGTAGCCTCTGTACTTTCATGTGTATTTTAAATTTCCCTAAATTATTTATAAAAATAAAATAAAGCCTCTTTCTTGACCACGTGAAGGAAGGGACAACCCACAGCCTTATAAACCCATCTGTTTTTTGCATTGGATAACTAATTTGGAATTTATGGGTAATTGTTACTGGATTTTTTTTAGTTATACAATTAATTCTGTAATGACTAATGCTTAAGGCATTTTCTAAGCCAATGATACATAAACATAAATTATATTATAGGTAATTTTATATGGTGATTTTAAGTTGTGCCTCCTATTTGGTGAGTACACAAAATAACATTTAGATAGCATTTAAAAACCTCCTATAATTACAGTGGAAAAAAATTTCTTTCCCAGTGTTACTGAAATCAGTTGCAAATTTTGCTTCCAGATACATAAAGTACTAGAAAAGTAGCCAAAAAGAGACATGGACTCAACATGCTGCCAAAAATAATAATAGAACTTTAAATGTTAAGCAGTTTTTTAAAAAGCTCTTCTCTGGAACGAAATGCATTTACTCAAGTTGTTTTTCCCTCCATCCTCCTGCTTCTCATTATAGATGTGCCTTTCCGGCTGACTTCCCGATCAGTTGGTGGGCCCGTCCTACTGAGTCAGCCAGTTGCTGCTGTTGGTAAGGATGTGCGGAGTTGGTGGAAGCCAAGATGGGGAGTGGGATGGGGACTGGGCACTCTGGGAAATTTTAAATTGGAAAAAAGAAAAAGAAAAATTGGGCAGGAGTACTGAGTTGCCATCAAGAGGGTGGATTGATTGCACTTTAGCTTCTTGTTGGCACTATGAAATGTACTTGATGGTTGAGGCCAAATCGGCCTATGTGCTTTGCCTCTTTGGTGAAAACAGAAGATCAAGGATTGTCCTCTGGTTGGCCTCATGTTCCTCCATGCACAACTTATTTTTTCTTACCAATAGTTTTGTAGGTCATGTAAGGGGGAATGGGTAAGAGTTAATTTTTCCATTATCACTTAGAAAGCTTATCATGACATTTCATCCCCAGCTGTTCCTCTATGTCTGGTTGTCCCTATTCATGTGCTCAAAGGAAAACTGACAATGGTATCAAGACATGATTTTGGGTGTAATGATTTCCCTGGTCCAAGTTTAGTCTGGATCCTTGAGAGCCTCAGCCAGTATCAATCACTTTAGGTAGAAGGCCACTCTACCTTCCTTTAGGGAAACACCCTGAAGTCCAGTTGGATTTCAGTCAGTTTGCCCAGTTTTAAGAAGAGTCATTTAATGCCACAATCTTCAAGCAATCAATGCTAGTGCCCACTTTTTGAAACTTTAATAAAATATTAAATGAAATGAGACAGTGTACATAAAGCCCACAGTCCAATGCCTAACATATTGCAAAAATCAGCAAATCATCTTACTGATGATTATCCTTTACATAAACATGGCAAACTTTGTTCTAAATTACTTATTCATTCAGTTAGCAAACAATTATTGAGCACCCTCTATGTGAGTAGCACTGTTGTTGGTTAACAGAGATACCCCGGTATATAAGCAGGGCCAGGTCCCTGCTCTTCTCAAACATAAAAAATGCTGTGGTGTGAAGTCAGACAATAGCGGATTAAACAGAATAAATTAATAGTTGCATGGGTAAAGTAAAATAAGACCATGGGATAGAAAGTGACTAAGGAGACAGGGATGAGGAGGGAGGTTGACACTAGAGTGAAGATGAAAAACTTCTCCAAGAGTGAAACATGGATGAGAAGATGGAGTCTGCTAGGTGGAAGGGCCAGAAGAAGAGCACTGCAGGTGGAAGGAGCAGCAAGAGCAAAGGCCTTGAAGTGTGCACCATCACAACATCATGCCGTATCACTATAAGCCACATTCCTCTTTGCTGTCATGTTAACAGTTTTGATGTCCAAGGCATCTAAATACTCAGCCTATAATCAGAATAACTTGCCACCAGGAGAGGTGTCGTACTTTAGTGAGACTAACCCATTTTTACAGATGGTGTAGAAATTTTAGCTTAATGAAGCATGAGAACTGACAGATCAATATTGCTTTTCACTGGGAGAACCAAACCTTTGATTTTGAGGACCAGGCCCATGACTCATTTCTACTCAAATTCACAGATCTAAGAACCAGATTATGAAATGGATGGTTCCTGCTCTGCAAGTGACCTGCTGTAAGCTCTTAAGGTCATTTAGACTTGCCATGAATTAGTTTTTCTATAAAACAAGAAGAATGGGTTAGACTAATGCACCTAAAACTTTAATGTGCCTTCTGGCCCTGGCATTTGTTACATGCAGACTCTGATTCAGTGTCTGGGGTGAATCCTGAGGTTCCACATTTCTAACCGGCTTCTGGGTGATATTGATGCTGCTGGTCCTCTGGACTACCCCCTTGAGTAGGAGAAGTTTAAATGATCTCTAAAGTGCCTTCCAGTTCTAAATCCATGACTGTGTTCTAGGTTTACTATGACTTGAACTGCAAGTCCTTGAGATAATATTTATCACTTAAATATTTGTGATAACCAAGATACAGGTGATCTTTCTGCAATACTCAACCTGTGCTTCCTTCTGGTTGTCCAAGACTCACATGTCAAGGCTGCTGACTCACATCAGCTGCCTCCTACTGTAACACCTCTGCATTTTAGGGCAGAGACCAGTGAAACTCCTTATCACTTATCCAATCCAATATGATGAATTGAGGAAGTTTTGATTTCCTAAGTGTGCCAACATTCGGGCTGGAAAGGAATGGTTAGTTTCCCAGAGTAAGCAATAAAAAAGGAGCACACTATTTTAATTTACATTATTAATTACTGAATGCAAACCTTGGTTAAGATGTTTATAAAGTACACAAAATTCCATGGAGTACTGGAAGTTCAATGAAGTATGTTATTGCTGATTTTACCCTAATTTACCCCAGTAGGGTTTTCACCTTGAAGGGGTTATTAGGCAGGTAAACCAAATAGAACAACCCCTAGATTCTTTTTTTTTTTCAACCCCTAGATTCTTATAATTGAAAAATTCCCCACTCTCCTCAAAAAGATCAGTTGCCACCTCGGCTGTTTCTCTCTGAAAGAGAGGGCTGAGGTAGGTGATTTCCCAGGGTTTGTCACAAGATCTACCTCTGATGGGCAATGTGAAGGGGAAGCACGAAGATATAACTCAAGAATCTCTAACTCTTCTTGAAGACACTGCTCCACTATTTACAATAAGAAAGTAAGGGAAGATAAAGTAAAAGGAAGAAAGGGGCATAATGGCACATGCTGTAATAGTGGCTTACAATGATGACTTACGTTCGAATGTTGCCTCAAAGTTTTCCAAACGTTTTCATCAAGTGACTATGGTTATCACCATTGTATGAGCTAAAAGAGCTACAGATTGATAACTAGAGAAACCAGGGTCTAACTCAGATCTTTCATCCATCTGTAATTCTCCGTATGTAGCTCATGCTCCAATTACAGAACATTAACCCAGTCTTTACAAATGCTCCCAAACTCACAGAGCATGGCACATGGAGGAAGAATAAAAACTATACAGTTATGTTGGCTCTCAGAGTGACATACTTCATGGCCAAGCCAAGGACTTGTGATTGCCTTTTTGGCTAATTAGGACCAAATCTACACTTCTCATCAGATACACTCCCCTGGAAAGAGTCCCCTAGGGACAGATTGAGCCTCACCAGGATGTCAGTAAATGCCATGTTGGAATTAACTGGCATTTCATTCATTCCTCAGTGTTTCTTCTCCTGGACATCAGTCTAAAGGATCATAGTGTCATGGGGCATCCATTAAAGAGAAGCAAAAAAATGAACTAGGACTTATTCTCCATAATCCTTCTTAGGCTATTCAGGGAACTCCCTGGTATACAGCTGGCCATTTCAGAAAAGGTGCTATAAATACTGATTAGTTGGTTCCTGAATTTTCAATTGGTCTTTATATATTTTTATTTTCTCTGGAGAAATACTTTGTACCTGAAGTTGGTGAGCATACATTTCCAAAGAAATGTTATCACCAAATACTACTCACTGAGAGAATTTCTCTTCCTGAAAGAATTGGCTCCTCAGGCCAAGAACTGAAATCGGTTCAGGTCAACAATACGAAAGAGAGGTATTTTTATAACCGTGATTTCTACCCATTGTGGGCCCTTTACAAGGTTCACAAGGGCCACAACAAATATTTATAAATGATCATGATACATAGATAGGCAATAATATTACTGGACAGCAAAGCCTAGATAGCGCTGCTTTTATTGGCTTCCCAGCTACAGCAGGCACTTGCTTACAATTATGTCCACAGGTGGGAGCCTCAGTGCTATTATACATTTTTGAAATTAATTTCAACCCAAATGGAGTGGACCAAATCACAGGACAACATCCTGCATAACACAGGGTTGAATATCCCAGCTCCAGATATAATGAAAAGCCAAACACCAATAGAAACATCCAGGACTTATTTCCTTATATGGTTTTTCTTCTCATTTTTAACCTGTCCTTTGTTCTCACAATGGGCATGCCAAACTGAACTGAGGCTCTGGCAACTATTAAACTGGCCATACCCACCTACACATCCTCTACTCCTCATCCAGGTGATTTGGGTCTTAACTGAGGAAAATGGTGACTATGTAGAGTTTTCCTATGGTGGTGGGATTCTCCAAGGAATTCCAGGCTCAGACTACCAGTGGGTTATTCTTGCCACATCTATACTTGGGGCAGCTCAGATAGAATGGTGAGGAGTGGACTTCCCTCATCTTTTGATGACTCAAAACTTGAAGGTGATGACAACCTTACATGTTCCTCCTGAAACCCCAACTAGAGTTTATGACCACTTCCTATCCTGTTTTGTTGAGGTTAGAGAAAGTATGTGTGGGAGGACTGGGTAGGGCCAGGGTGGAGGATGTGCTGTATGGCAGAGGTATGGGAAACATCCAGGTAAGGTAGCGACCTTGAGAAAAAGACAAGAGGACCCACCATTTGGCCTAGTACCCTGTTTCCTTACCCCCAAAACTTTCTTCTTATTCTCTTAAAGGACATCAATTATCTTGTTAGTAGCCTATATAGGGAGCTGGGTCCCCACAGCTGTCAACTCTCTAAATGGCCAATGGGTATTGATGGCCACAGCAGTCAAAGTCTTGAATCAAGGAAATCATGTTATTAGAGGATTGAACTCCAATTGAAAAGATCTAGATTCCCTCCCCTGCCCTCAGATTCTGGCTCAACTCCATTTGATCTGGCTCTAGCTATAAAGATACTTTCCCAGAGAAGTAGCAGCATGAAGGAATGGTGTTCCTTTTCAAGATTTTTGGCTTTCCACTCTTGGTTGTAACAATGGACTGAGGACTGTCTAACACCAGCTGTCCTCCCTAAGGTCCTGTCTAAGCTATAGAGAATGGATCTAGCTTGGTGAGAAGGGCTTCTTCTACACACACAAGCTCTTCCCTGACAGCCACAGGGGACTCTCTGCACACTTTCTCCAAGCCTCTGGCAAGAGGAAAAAACTGGCTGGAAACATTTGCAGTCACCCTTCTAGAACTGAAGGGACTATGAAGGAATTCTGCTGCAACTCCTCATGACCCTGGTAGGCTGCTGACTCTGAGAAATGAACTTGCCATCAAGCACCAGTCAAAGAAAAGACTCTTGGCCCAGAAAGATCTGATGATCCTTAGCGTTCTTTCAGGCATCTCTTGGCCCTCATGCCCTATATTTTTAGTTCCTCCTCTTGCTTATCTTAGATAACCCAGAAAGGAGCTGAGAGATGTAAATAATATTTCTGATAGTGGAGATCTGGGGCCCAATTGGCAAGAAGGGGTGTGATTAACTCCAGGCTGACTCAGGGATGGCAGGAAGGACAGCAGGCATCTGCAAGGACTGGAGCAACTCCCTGGGGAGGAATTGGAGGAACAGGGAAGAGCTGTGGGAGGACCAGTGTGGAGACATAAGAACCACCTCCTCATCCCCACACCCAACCAGCCTTTCATTCCAACATGGCTGTGTCAGGAAACAGGCAGTTAGCTAGAGCCCGCTCCTGGGTGATAGAAACAGAGTGCAATCGGGCTGTTTCTATGTTTGGGAAAGGAGGGACCAGATGTCATTGCCAACTGGGTTTCATTTCCATAAACATTAATTGAACTCCTATGAGATCCCAGGCACTGTGGTCAGAGAGAAGACAGAAATGATAGAGAAGCCATCTCTGTTCCTTGTGTGGGCACAGAGCTGTGTAAGATGCTACCCCAGGTCCCTGTAGTGATCCATGTTCTGTTCTAAATGAGAAGCAAGCAGTGGCCTGAGCTATGGAACCAAGAGCCTGGCTCAGGCACAGCCCAGAAGCCTGCTCAGGTGGAGGCACAGCCCAACTGCATCAAGCATCATCAGGGGACCCAGGGCCTCCAGAGCTGTGCTGATGGTTACACTAGCAGTCAGGTACAAGTAGGGGCCTAGGATATGTCAGTGAACAAAATAGTGAACCCAACAGACAAAAATCTTTGCCTTGGGGGGTGGTTTACCTTCTCGGGTAAGAAGAAACTCTTCATAAATAATAGTCATAACGAATTAAATTATATATGTTAGAAGATGCATGCATGGAAAGAAAAAAGTAAGTAGTGCCAGAGGATCACAGGTATGACAACTAAAAATAGGCTGCTCAGGGTAGGTCTCTTTGAGGTGACATCTGAGCAAGGACTTGAAGGGAGTGAGGTCCACTCAAATAGATGTTGAGGGTCCCAAGAGCAAACCCTGGGTCTTCCTCAACCTGAGCCAAAGAAGCCAGCAAGGGCATCTGCAAAAGGCCCCCATCTGCAAAGTGAGGACCTCGGAAGTGGGCTCTGTGTGTCCTTCTCTTTGTATGTCCTGCTCTTATAGGGCCCGGTACTTAGTAAATATTCAGTTAAAACTAGTGATGAGGCACATTCTGGAACAGCATCTCAGGCTTGCTCTGGTGAGGGCCCCTTTCCTGGGCTGAATGAGCCCCTGGTGGAACTCTGAATATAGAACAATCAATAGTGCACAGTTACAAGAGAGGACATTGAACGAGGCCTTCAAACAACTTCCTACCTTCATACCCTTGGATTAGTGTATTTGCCTAAGTGCACAAGTGGGATGACATTCCCCAAACCCAATCACCTAAGAGACATTATGAACGGTTTTCTAAAATGCTTACAATTGTTCTAGCATCTGTTGAGAAGTATAGGTCTTTATAATAATCTAGTGTAACAATGGATTATTCTGGCTCTCCCCTTATCAGACACATCCTCCATGCCTCCTCAGGTGCTCTCAGCCTTACCTGTGTCCCAGAGCTCCGTCTGCTTGCTCTGCTGCAGCAGCCATCACCGGGACTGGCTCTGTGCGGACAGCGGGCATCTGTGGGACAGGTGCCCAGAGTCTCCACCATCCCTGGATTCCATGAAGCCCTGGGCCACAGGGCACAAGATCAGTATCACAACCTGGCCAGGTGTTAGAAAAGGAAGTTCAGAGGACTAGAGGGAGGGAGCAGGTAATTCTATGTTCTGGCCTCCCATGGCCTGTTCTAAGAATAAAGAATACATAGCAGCTAAAGGTTAAAATAGTAAGAATTCTGCTTGCTTTCCTGGACATGTGCCCACAGATGTATTTCAGATGTCTTTGTTCTAGGTATTAGATGTGGTCATAAAATTTCAAGATGAAGTCCTATCTACAAGACCCAATGCTTCAACTTTTCCAGCAATAACTAACTTCAGAGACTCGGGTACCCTCAGTGAAAAAGACCACATAATTTTGTTTACTCTTGGAGTTTTAAAATTCACACCTCTCACTGGCCCTCCACTTCCCTCCGCTATATGAAACAAACAATAAAGAGCATTACTTGAAGTCCTAGGCACCATCTGACAAAAAGCTACACTATTAAGGCATGAATTGCTATTTGTACGTGTGTGTGCGTGTGTGCTATTTCCCAACTCGCAAAAGCCAGCTAATGCTTTTAAGCTCTGCTTTGAATTTTTTTTAACTCAGATAATTTTCCAGGATTTTATTCAGCTATATTCATCCATTGCACTTTGTTTTTCCCACTGTGGATCCACAGGGGCAATTTTCAGAACGATTGGAGAGGGATTATTTCTCTAATGTGTTTCTTCCCTGAGACCCGTTTGCCTCCTTATGAGCTGAAGGTACTTCCTTTGCCCATGACAGAGGTTGGTGAGAGTACTTGGTCTTTTTCACAACAAAGTAATAGGAAATCTACTTCTCACAACATGTTCCCTTTACTTGAGGCAGGTTCCTGGAATTGGGCGTTTGAATTGTATGAGGAAGGATTTTTCATGAAGTTTCGATGCCTTGAGGCTTACCAGGGCACTCCTGTGGTTCTGGCCTTGACTCAATAAATATTTCTTTGTAGAGCAGAAGAGGAAGAAATAACTCTCTGCTCAGAGAGCAACTACTTTTGCAGGCCTCTGGGGACTGATTATGAAGTTCTGTTATAGGAGTGTCACCTCATGCTAGGCAAGCTGGTTTATGGAGAGAAACGAAGGACAAAGGCTGTGTGGAGAGGTTTTCAGAGAGGGATTCTGTGCTCACTTTCAGCACACATGACTCGACAGATGCTCCCCCACTCCACCTATTTTAGGGTAATCTCCTTTGCACAAAGAATAAATGTAAAACTCCTTAGACTGGCATCCAAGATCCTTTGCAAAATCACTGCAAATAATTTTTCCATCTTTAACTCCCTCCCCTGGGCAGCCCGGGTGGCTCAGCGGTTTAGCACCTGCCTCTGGCCCAGGGTGTAATCCTGGAGTCCCAGGATCGAGTCCCACATCGGGGTCCCTGAATGGAGCCTGCTCCTCCCTCTGCCTGTGTCTCTGCCTCTCTCTGTGTGTCTCTCATGAATAAATAAATAAGATCTTAAAAAAAGCCCTCCCTCCCCTGAGCCACACATGTCCATAAGCAGTGAAACTATCCCAGAGCGGACTCCACATATGCCACCCCAAATCCACTTTTCATTTGCCCAAATCTGGCCCTTTCCTTATGGAGATCTCACCCACCTTTCCAGGCTTCAATTAAATGGCATCTCCTCCAGGAAGCCTTCTCAGATATCCCTTCCCAATTGGAATTTGTTTTCTGCTCCACTCCCTCCACATTCTATGGCTCTATTTCATGGACCTTATTGTCAGTATGAGTATAGGAGGTAGTACAGTAGGTGTTTGGGGGTAATTAGGAGAAACTAGAGCAAATCATACACAGGCATTTTGAATTTCACTTCCCACTTTGGTGTGGGGGGTGCTATATACTAATGTAAATGAAATCTAATGGAAGAGAAGGAGGCAAGGCTGGTGGATTTGAAGGGGACAAATGTTCTAGAATACTCTAGCAGATTTGGGAGCAGCCCAGGTGGCTCAGCGGTTTAATGCTACCTTCAGCCCAGGGTGTGATCCTGGAGTCCTGGGATTGAGTCCCATGCCAGGTTCCCTGTATGGAGCCTGCTTCTCCTTCTGCCTGTGTCTCTGCCTCTCTCTGTGTGTCTCTCATGAATAAATAAATTTTTTAAAAAATCTTAAAAAAAAAAAAAGAATACTCTAGCAGATTTGGAGATGAGGTCTCCGCAGGAGAGCCAGAGAAGAAGGCAAGGTTTTAAAATCCACCATATGGAACAAGAGCTGAAATGTGCACCTGTGTTGGTGGGGATGCTTACTGAACAGCTGTAGAGAGAAGCTGCCTTGCATAGGAAGTGCTGTCCAAAATGCTCTGTGTCTCTGGAAGGAATCAAGACCAAGAGATTGAGGTGGCAAGAGTTAAGAGGGCTAGAGTACTGATCACAGACAGCATGATGGCTTTGGCTTTTGAACCCAACTCATTCACTTGGCTCTGAGCATCTTGAGAATAGGGATCAAGCCTTACTCACCTTGAATGCTCCACATATTGGCACTCAATAAGTAATGATCATAAAATTGAATTGAATTAAATGAGCCCTAGTAAAGTTTTTGCTCCTAATGATGTTTGAGTAGCATTCATAAGAAAACTAGACTGATGTTTACATAGCTTTAAAAAAAAATCTCTTTTAGTCCAAATCAGCTTCAAGGAGGAAAAGGCTTCTTTCAAATAGGTATGTTTGTCTGGAAACATAAAACCACCCAGTAGAAAGAGTCTTCATCAGAAACATTGTCTAAGCCCTAAGTAATTCAGTCTATTTTTGGTCCAGATATCTTCTCTGTACTCTTTGTTTCAAAATGTAGACTCTTTCTCAAATGTTAAAAAAATTGATATAGCGAATTCATCTCCCTTTTATAATTGAGGGAAAATAAAAATGTGCACACACACACACACACAAAAGAAAAATATTCATGCTACCAAAGATAAATGTTTTGTCAACATATTGGTGTAGGACTTTCAACCTTTCCCCCAGTATCTCTGAGCCTCACTTAGGATCCCATACTGAAGGTATGCAGAGCCCTACTCTGGGACTGTGGCTGGCATCCCTTCTGTTTGGTCATTGCATATGTCTTACCTTAGATCTCATCCTACTTTCTCTTTCGATTCTCCCCCACTCATTTTAGGTTCTCACATTATTTGCTTTCTCTTCTTTACCTGTTAAATCTGCTCTCAGGAAAAGCTATAACTCACACACTCTGAAGTATAAATGGCAGATAAGACACTGCGTGCAACCCATTTCAGCAGTATTTGCATTTAATTAGAAGTGAAAGCTTTAAGTGAAAGAACTACATCCCCAATCTATCTAAGCTATAGAGCCCCGAGAAAACATTTCTTTAGTGTTATTTCCAGAGACCTGTTCAGGTTTTGATGTCCTGAAAAGCCTGCCTTATTCTTTTATTACTTATATTTATTTGTACATTAATACAGACACAGGTTTACATTTACTATATATTATTTTCTTTAATATTTATGACACTCCTTATTCTTTGCTTTTTCTTAGGAAACTCTGATTTAGTCAAAACTATAAGTCCAAAATTAGGCATAAAAGCATATTTAGCTAGAAGAGAGCCAGGCAAATGAGATGCTCTAAAGTTCAGTCCTCAGGAGCTTGATGGTAGACTCACTTCTCATTTCTTCATTGATCCTCACCCTCCAGTGAAATCGCTAAGGTAAGTACCACTAGCCCCATGTTACAGATATGGGAGCTGAGGCCCAGAGAAGTCACACAGTTAACAAATAGAATCAGACGATGATAGATCCTGGAGGTTCCCATACTAATGAAATGAAGGCAAGAGGACTGAAATTATGTGTTATAAAGAAGAATACATTTGTAGATGAGATCTCCTGTCTCCAAGCCTGCTACCTGTTCCATCTCGCTGAATGGAGGCTATACCTCACACCTGCTAAAAACCTTTATTCAATGCTTTTTCCCCCCAGCTCCGGTGTGAATTGACCCCTAAAATAAATAGAAGTACCGTTGTCACAGATTTGGCCTTTTCATATATTCAAGCATGGTGAAAAACATAACTAAGAATATCACCTCAACATATAAGGAGTCCTGAGAGAAATACAGATAGGTCACATTTCATGTGGTAAGAGTGCCCAGAAAATTTCCATGCCAAATTTGTGAGAAGTAAATTATATGGTAAATTGAGAACTCAGTATTTCAAGAAACTCTATAATAAAACCTTTGGTTACAAATTAAAAGAATTCTTGTCAATCAAAGAATAACATTCTAATTTCTCTTTTGACAGCTTGAATGTTCATACCCAGGGCTTTCTTTAGGTAGAGCACAATTATGCACATTAGGGAAAATGCTGGAATTTGGATAGGCTTGTGAGGTGGACAGAAATCAACCCCGAGACATGGTTTGGATTCATTCAACAAAAAGAACAAGCTTCAAACACTGTGAAAATACATGTCAATCCTGCTGGTTTTGTTTCCATCTCAACCATATGAATGATACTGTCAATAGGGTTTCCAGTCCTTACTACTGCTTTTTTCTTTTCTTTTTTTGAGAGACAGAGATTGGGGGTTGTGCAACAGAAGAGGTGGAGGGGAAGAGGGGAAGGGGGAGAGGGAGAGAGCCAGAGAATCTTAAGCAGGCTCCATGCCCAATGCAGAACCTGACACAGGGCTGGATCTCGCGACCGTGAGATTATGGCCTGAGCCAAAATCAAGAGTCAGCTGCTTAGCCAACTGAGCCACCCAGGTGCCCCTCCTGTCCTATCTTTAAAAAACAATTAATCTGTCTATTCTCTTAGAAACCCTGCTAGATTAATTGCAATCATAGTCAAATTGTCTACACTTGCCTGGATCTGTGCCTTCTGCACTATCGCTCTGCACTCCTTTCATTAAGAGGCAGAGCCTATTTTCCCACCTCTTGAGTATGAATTGCTTTTGTGACTGCTTAAGCCAACAGAATGCAGTGCAAGTGACAGTGTGCTGCTTCTGAGCCTGGGTCTCACGAGGCCTTTCCTGCTTCCATTCATAACATTGGCCCCTCCCTAGGGCTGCATTGTCAATGATCCCAGGCCAGCCTGCTGGAGGATGAGAGACTTGGGATCCAGTACCCTGCCCCACCCACCATTGCCTTAGCTGGCAGCTGACTGTGAGGAAGGCCATGCTGCATCAGCCAGCTCCAAACCAACCTACCAGGGCCATGAGCAAACCTGGTCTTTCTCATTTGAGCCTAGCCTTGACCACAGGGACCACCCAGATGATTAGACTCGTAAGCTAAATAAATTATTGTTTTAAGGCATTAAGCTTTGGGGTGGTTTGTTTTCACAACTAACTGACACAGAAAACAATCATAACAAAAAATCAGCTATGGTGACTGCATTTTCTGCTTAGATAACAACTGAAATTTCAGCGCTGGTGGTCAACATCCCATCTTCCATCTGCTTTAATGCCATGCACAGAATCGTGGACTGTGTCTAGTCTGAGCTTAAATAATTCTACACTATGGATATATTCACAGGGAGTCACTGACACATATGTTTGGCAAGAACATTGCTCTGGCAGTCATTACAAAGCAGGGAAAGCAGAGTTTTCAGAACAAAGTGAACTTTTTTTGATGAATAGATCTGGCCACACACTCTGAAGATTCAGTGATTTCTCTTCTGGCATCTCATCAAATAATTAAGACTTTTTAGATAGGCTGTAATTATTCAGGAGAATAAGGGTTTGGCATGCTGGTCTCCTATTTTTGCAAATAAAGTTTTATTGGAACTCAGTCATATGCATTCATTAACATATTGTCTATGGCTGCTTTTGTGTGACAACTATGAAGTTGAGTAGTTGAGAGATCATAGAGTTCATAAAATCTAAAATGTTCAGTATATGACCATAAAAAGTTTTCCAACCTCTAAATGCACCATACATCTTTTTTTTTTTTTTTTTTTTTACAAGTAAATCTATTTAAGTGGCCATTATTAAGACACTCCAAAATTACAAATGCTGGCTCAACCAAACCTAACCAATCACACTGCAGGGGGAGATATTAAGAAAGGGAGGAAGGGGTGTCCGGGGGTATTGTTGCACACACAAAAATGTACGAATGCAGCCCTTGTTGGGTCTGTTGGCTGAAGATCCCCTCACTAAGTCTTAGTTAGGTTGTCCATATAGGAGAGCCAGTGGTCATAAAGGATTTACACCAAATTAAGCTCCAGTGGGCTTTGGCCAACTGTTTTGGTAGCCCATTCATTAGTCAGGTCCCATAGGAGTCATCTGATTCCTTTGGGAGAACCAGTGACCTTTCAGAGATAGGAGAACTCATAGCCAGGGAAGGTGGGTAGCTAGGCTCCATGGTTAACATTCCACCGAAGTTCCTTCCTGAACTTCAGTTTCCTGATATTTAAAATAGCCACCAGGTAGCCTCCACCGGAATGGACACTGTGATTCTGAGCCGGTGCCTGCTGGCAGCTGTGGTGCAGCTCCACCCAAGCAAATCCATGCTGCACAGACTTTCTTTAATCCCATCAACCTGCTGCCCTCAGCTCAGCTTTTCAGAGGGGCCCCAAGCCCCAACCCCACATTACTGAAGGAACGAGGCATCTGCTGGTGTGCCAGTTGGTAAGGTGGGCAGATGGAAAAATGGTGGTGCCACCAGCCTGTCTCAAACAGACAGGAAACCTGTCTATGTGGCAGGAAGTGGTTCTGTACACACAAGTGTTAGTGGTATAACTCTGGGTGGTAGGAATGCTGGTGCTTCTTATTTTCTTTTTACCAACATACATTTTTACAATGATGTGCATAGTGGAAAAAGAAAAACAACAACAATAAAGGGTGTTGTTCAAAGATCGTGGTCCATCCCTTAGGGATAACAGGGCAGGCTAGGACCAGATGCTTCCCAGCTACACATTTCCAACTCTGAACCATGACCACGTCTTTCCCCCTTCACAGCCAGCTTTGAGGCTTGTTTTTCTTTTTTTTTAAAGATTTTCTTTATTTATTCATGAGAGACACAAAGTTAGAGGCAGAGACATAGGCAGAGGGAAAAGCAGGCTCCCTGTGGGGAGATCGATGGGGGACTCCATCCCAGGATCCTGGGATCACGACCTGAGCCAAAGTCAGATGCTCAACCACTGAGCCACCTGGGTGCCCCATCGAGGCTTGTTTTTAATGTATTTCCCCTGCACACAACAGGTCATTTTTGTTGTGAGCCTCCCTCCTTCAGCCCAGGCCTGCTCTGGCCTATCCTTCAGCTTGGGAACACTTGGATTCTGTTCAAAATGTCCCCAATGTGGAGATGGCATGGACTTGAAATCTACCTGGCCATTAGAAGCACCCAAGGATGCTTAGTGTAATTCCCAGGGGGTGGGGGGTGGGGGGCCCAGACTGCTTCAGTGGCTCCGGAGCAGGCCTTGGGTAACACCTTTTCAAGTTGCCCAGGCGTCTGCAACGGCCAGTTCAGCTTGGGGCCCAGGTCTCCAGGGAACCACAGCCAGAGTTCTGGCCTGATCTTGCTGGAGAGGTGACCCCAGGCTCAGGCTGGGCCTTATAGACCTCAACAAGAGAAACGTGGGGAAGGGATGGATCGGTTAGCTCTCGGCGATGATGCCTTTTCCCTTCAAAGACTTGTTTCCTTTGTCTTTTCTTTACTAGTGAAGACCCTGAACAGCATGCACACGCACCCGGTGCAGCAAGCTGCCACAGGCATTCTGGCTTTGTCTTCCCCCAGAGGCACAGGGCACCTGGGGCCCTGGGGTGCCAGCAGTTGGGGGGGGGGGCAATGGGAGACAAAGCTGCTCTGTGTCAAGGCCAACCCAAGTAGGGCTACTTCTTGCTTGACGTGTGGCTGGCCACTTGGAAAACGTCCAACATTTTAAGGTATAATTATCACAACAATAGACCCCAAGCAATTGGATGAGGTGAGAGATTCCATCACTTGCCAAGTTTCATGTTCCAATGGTGGAGTTTTCACTTTAGGGGATTCCTGACTCCTGCTCGCACTGTGGGTTAATAAACAACCGTCACCCTGGCTGATCAGAGAGAGAGCAAGAGGAAAAAAAAGAACACTGTTCTCTAACTCATCACCTCTCCACCTGGAGCAATTTGGGATGGAAGAGTTCCAGAGACTGCTAGAAGCTGCCATTAAGAGCGTCAGTGCTGTCTCCCCCACATACAGGAGCTGTGCCACTTGGTGGCTGCCTTTTTTTGAAGCTCCATATATTAGCAACCCCCAGGGGAACAGTCCTTTATTTTTAGGCACCAAAGGCACGATCCTTTCTATTCCCAGAATGGCATTAGGTACTTCACCTGATGATTTAATGAGCTTCCCTCATAAAAATAACACACTTATCTCTAAGAAATTTCTAGTGTTACCTTATGTTTGGTGGTGGTGTTCAGCACTGACTAGATGCCTGCAAGGATAAATAAATGCTAACTTGGTGTAGAGGTATCCCTCCAGTGGCATACGGTTAGTCACCGATGGGGTAAAAAGCAGCACAAGAGGGCAGCCCGGGTGGCTCGGCGGTTTGGTGCTACCTTCAGCCCAGGGCGTGATCCTGGAGACCCGGGATCAAGTCCCACGTCGGGCTCCCTGCATGGAGCCTGCTTCTCCCTCTGCTTGTGTCTCTGCCTCTCTCTCTCTCTGTGTATGTGTCTCTCATGAATAAATAAATAAATAAATAAAAGCTTAAAAAAAAAAGCAGCATAAGAATTCGAGTGAGACCACCTGAGTGTGAGGCCCAACTCCAAATTTTGTGTCTCTGTAGGCACATTTCTTAATTTCTCCAAGTCTGCTTCTTGAACCAGGAACAACAGCCACTCACAGAATGTGGCACAGAAATTAATGCTACCAAGTATTTCCTTTGCTCCCCTGTATTTCCAACCAGCTTGCAGCGAGGCAGGCCATGTGACCAGTCTTGGCCAATGAAGTAGGAATGGAAATGACATGTATTACTTCTGGCTGAAGTGAAACCCCCATGTGTGATCATCCCATCTCTCTCTTCCCTGGTTCAAGGGATTAAGAGGGCCACATTTTTTTTTTTCCAGATGGTGCACTTTACAGGGTGGTGGAAACTCTTTCAGCTGGGGCCCTGAGTGATCTGCAGAGCCAAGCACTCATTTCCCTCTTCCCTGACTCCCTCTCCTCATGCCCCCCTCACTGAGTAGACAGCTTGGATAAGAAATCATCTGTGTTGTATTAAGGGATTTCTGAGCTACTTCCTCCATTCCTCATGGCCAGGGTTACTGTGAGGTAGCAAAATGTAGCAGTAAAGAGCATGAGTTCTGGAACCACGCTGCCTAGATTTGAAGCTTAGCTTTATCATCCGTGAACTCTGTGATTGCTCTGAGCCTCAGTTTTTGCATGGAAACACTGAGGTAATTCCTCAGAAGATTGTTATAAATACCAGTCGAAAGATATAAAACTCTTAAAATAGCACTTTACACATAATAAGCACTCAATAGATATCAGCTACTCTTAGGTCAATTGCCTCACACATAGGAGATACTCAGAAAATATTAGTTTTCTGGACCCACCATCTTCTCCCTCTCCTGGATCAGTGATCTTCAACCCGGGTTGCACACTGACTTAAGAAGATGTGGGAAAGTCCCAAGCCTGGGCTGTACTCACAGATCTTCCCATTTAATCAGCCTGAGTGGGGACCCAGGACTGAGAGTTCTCCTAACTCCTCAGGTGTGTCTAACGTGTGCAGCCAGGGTTCAGAAACCCTTTGGCAACAAAGAGCAAAAACTAAAAGTTTTCTCAAACTTGGTGAGTATCAAGAAGATGTGGGATTTCCTGTGAGCCAATATCCTTTCTCAGCTCCAGGAGGGTGGCATTCAAACCACAAAGAAAAAAGCCAAGCCTGTGTTACGTCGACTTGACTGCGTGGCTGGCAGTGTGTATTATCCCCTGAATACAAAGCAGCTCATCTGCAGCATTTAATACCTCTACAGGGGAGGAGGAGCCTGAAAGGAATAGGGTTCAGAACTTTGTTACCCACAACACCCAGAGCTGTGGTTGCCTCTGGTTCTAGGGGGCCAGTTTGGGTTGCAGGCCACAGACGCCCATGGGTACTAGCCCCAGGAAAGAAGATGGGAGGGGAAGATGTAGGAGGCAAACTCCGGGTGTTGGAGGGCTAAGATCAAGCCCAGTGTGACCACAAGAAGACCAAGAAAAACGTCAAGGCCTGAGGATTTGAGTGGTGGGGACTTTCTAACTGTGGTGTTAGAAACAGACACAGAAGTGGTAGCAAGTGTTCCCTGGGGCAGCATTCACCGTGAGCCATACTGCCCCAACAGCTCCAGGATCTCAGGAAGAACGCTCAGGGGCTCTTCAGGTGGAAGACATCTGCTCAGAGGGCATGCTGTGGAGTCTCTGTTAGGAATTCCATATTAGAATCCCACAGCAAGCTTCTAAAGATCCTGATGCCTGCCTCCTCCCACGCCACTTACCTCCACTTCTTAACCTTGGCTGCACAGTGGAACCTCCTGGCAAGCTTTAAAACATGGATGCTTGGGTTCTCTCCCTGCCACTTCCACCTGGAGCTTCTAATATAATTGGTGTGGGGTACAGCCTGGGCTGTTTAAAAGTCTGCCAGCTAATTCTAATGTGCAGGCAGGGTGGAAACCTCTGCCTAAGAAAAATCTGGAACCAGAGACTCTGATCTAGGAGGTCTGGGTGGGGGTTCAGGAATTTATAGTCTTCCCCAAACAGGTAGTACCTGGATTCCACTTGAACAGACAATGTGCTTGGCTGTCTGTATACGGTACAAAAACAACAATATGAATTTAATTGCATCAATTCAGGAAAAGCAAATCAATCTGATGATCTAATATTGTGTAGCCATAACATCCTGTTGATTAAATTTCCCCCTTTTCAAGCAATTATCTCGATATCCTATTGAAAGGGCTATCACATCCTATTAGCTTCGGCATCTTGATTACATTGACTGGTCCATTCCATCAGAGCCTGTAAGGTCCTCAGCTTGTACCCCCCATGCCACCGCAATGCCTGGCACACAGATGATAATCAAGTAACAAGCAAAGTGAGACCAAGAGTTACCCAGGAATCTTTGAAAAAACCAACAAACCAACAAACCAGGCCCTACTCTAGACAAATGAATAGAAATGTTTGGTATGGGGCCTAGGCGTTAGTTCTATCAGCTGTTTAGATAATGGATGAGGTTTTTTTTTTTTTTTTTTTTTTTTTTTTAGCCAAGGTAACCAAAGTGCAATGTGTGTACGTGAGCCTTGCCTCGATCTTTCTCTGATATCACTCTCTTCCTCTTCTAGTTGAGGAGACGCCTGTCAGCCCGGCAGATGGATAATGCCTAAGCCTCTCTCTCCCTTCCTTCCCTCCCTAATCTCCTAAACGGACTTGTCACATCTGGAGAGCTTTAGTACTTAGAGATTTGCAGCTCTCTGAAAAATCCTTCCTTGGTCGACTAGTGAGCTCCCAAGTGGAAGACACAGGCTCACATTGGCATGACCAAGGCTTGACGAATGATATTCTGGAAAAATCAAGCCAGTGGACCTCCTAAAACAGCAGCAACTGACAATGACCCCCTAATGTGTGCTCTGGACCCACAGCATACCTGGAGAAGAAAGGAGATTTTCCAGAATGGAAAGAGGAAGGATATGAGTCTCAGTAAGGAAGGAGGCAGAGTGTGTGTGGGGGGGGTGGGCACCAGGAATGAGGGGCATAGGAGCAGGTTGGGATGGGGGTCATGGGGCTCTGAGCATGAGCCCAGAAAGAGCCTGGGAACCAAGAGATGTTGCTTGTGAGTGAGACCAGCTCAGCAGTGGACAGGTTCTTGGAGGACTAAAGGGAATCCAGTCCCAGTTACTGAATCTTCCCATAGGTCCCTTGTGCCGCCTCCCTGCCGCAGAGAGCAGCTTAGGCCTGGACCCCGCTAAAGGTGGCTTCACCTCCATCCTCTTAGTCAGCACTGCCCCAGCCTAGAGTCCACCACAGACACCCTCCCCGATGTCTGGGCCCTGCTCCCTGAGACAGACTTCCCAGATAGAGCTGCTGCCAAAGACCTCCACATGCCACTAAAATAAGGTGACACTAGAGCAGAGACCTGAAGGAAGGGGGGGTAAGCAATGTAGATGTGTGGGGAAAGGGCATCATAAACAAAGCAAACACAAGTACAATAGAACTGGGACACAGATGCATTTGGCTTGTTCTAGGAGCAAGTGGATTTGCATGGTCTGGGGTATGGAGTAAGAATTGGAGTAGGAGAAGTGGCAGAGGTAATATGTAAAAGTTTAGGAATCTGGATATTACCCTGAGTGAAATGGACAAGACACTCTTGTCAAAAACTCATACAACCTGAAACCTGAGGGAACTAAAATAACAAGGAATGTGCAAAGATGAGCTGAAGTCAGAAAAACTAGGATGTGGTCCTTGTTCTAGCTCCATCTCTGCAGTAAAGCATGATGACAAGTCCTATTTCCACTACACCTGCCGCTGGATCCTTCTCTCCATTGGCAGCACCACCCTAGGGAGACTGCCCTGTTCCTTTGCCTCTCTGTCTACTTGTCCATGTGCAATTAGGCCTTCCTTGCTCCACGTCACTAAGTATGAAAAGTGTTTGTGTCCTGCCTCTTGGCCCAGAGGAAGAGAAAGGAGAGCATCAATAATAGCCCTGGTTAGTTAAGCCTCTTAGTATCTGTACTTTGAGGGGACGAGGGGCTAGTGAGAAGGGGAAGATGCTGCTACTTTGAGATGGAGGGGAACAGAGGGAGTGGAGTGGCCCTGAGGGACCATTGTCCCTTGCTTCCCTCTGTCCCTCATCTCCACTCTGCCCACCACCATATGCTCCATGTGCTGAAGGCTTACTTGACATTCTGCTGTCAAGCCCAGGGGGCTCTGACTTCATTCAGTGATGTCAGGGAACTCTTGATTTGACCCTGTAAAATATACACTGGCCATGTATACACAGCCTTACCTACCTAGCCACACTCTCTGCCTCAGCCTCCTTGGCGACTTTAGACATCTGGTCCAGAAGCAGGTGACACAGTGATGGCCAGGATTCCAGAAATCCATTGCATTCTAGTTACAACTAATGCAGCTCAAAGAATAATCTAGACCGTAGACTTCTGTACAGCACATCCATAATAAGTACAGTTAAAAGACCACTTGGGAAATGATCTATAGATATACTGATACAGATGTAATCTGTACATACGTGTGTACGCCTACATGTATGTATCTATCTATCAAGTTCCCCCATAAAAAAAATGGATAAAGGACACAAAAGGCAAGTAACAAAAGAAATATAAACGCTTAAAAACATTGAAAACTTCAACTTAAGACTCAAAAGAAATGTATATTAAAATATTGAAAGTAGCCAGAGTTATTTAGAAAAGGGGGAGATACACTCTCTCGTCAACCATTACTGATGGAAATTTAAAGTGGTTTGACCTTTCTGGAGGGAAATCTAGCAACAGGTAGGAAAATTTTAAACAGGCAAACCCTGAACTACTTAGCTTGGAAGCTAGTTTGCTTCTAAGTATTTATTTTGAAGAAATAACTGGACAATTCTACAAGGATGTGTGTGTGTGTATATATATATATATATATATATATATATATATATATATATATATATATTTCCAGGGACAACAACCTAAACCTCCATAGTCAGGAACTAGTTAAATAAGTCATGCTACATGCACACTATGGACCAGTCTTTATCTACCAAAAATTATGGAAAGCAGTATTTATCGACATGAAAAGGAATCCACAATATACTAAGTATGAAATGGAGATTACAGAAGCATGTAGTCTGTGATATCATTTTTTTCTGAGACTGTGTCATGTGTAAAAGGTCTGGAAATATATATATATAAATATATTCTCATATATATCAGAAAGAAACTATTTTGGATTACCTTTGGATTATGGGATTTTGTTTATCAGTTTTTCATATTTTTATGTCTCCTCTGAATTTTAAACAATGAACATTTGTGCTTTTTTTTCAGTCAGAGAAAATCAGTAATGCAGAAATGCTCTGAAAAGTGAGGTGAAACGCTCGGTCGGTAGACCTCGGTAGAAAGGAGATTCCCTTCTCTGCTCCCAGCCCGCAGCCAATCCACCTGCCATCTCCAGATAGGATCAGGCTCCAACTAGCTCAGACAGATGAGTGTCTATCCTATTTTCCAAAGCTCCCAGAGAAAGAGGCTTCAAAATTCCCCTTGACAATCCATTCCAGGGTTTATCAAATTCATCTGAAAAAGAAATGTCCCTTTATATCTAATCTGAAACCCTTGCTCTGTGCCTTAAGCTGTAGCTTCTCCCCCTCAGCTGCAGGGAAAATAGGAAATGGTGACTGCATTTGTCCTTATCTAGAGCAATTATTTTCCAGGATGTCTACAATTATACGCATTCTGCAAGTTAAACACATGGGTGTCCCCCTGGCGCCCCCCCCCCCCCCACACACACACATTCTTTCAGGACAGTCTAAACTGACATTACACAGACACTGTTAAACATTACATTCCAGGCCTTTGGCTCAGGGCAAGAAGCCATCTGGAAAGCCCACCGCATCCTCAGCTGATCTGAAGCACAGAATTTCAGCCCTGGGTGGGTAGTCTTGTCTTTTCAGCAGTGACACCAGCAGAAGCGGAACTTTGAGCAGGAATAAGAACTGGAGATGTTGCAGGAAGCCATTTCAGACCATTTGGGTTGACCAAGGGGTATATCATCCTCAAACCTTAAGAAAAGGAAAGAGGACTGCTGATGCAGACAGCCAGTGTGAATGATCCATTGTGACAAGAGCCGTTCCATCTGTCCTTCTTTTCATCCTTCCTCCATCCCTCCCTCCCTCATCTTCTGGTTGTTCCTTCTCTTCATCTTTCCTGCCTAGCCCGTCGTCCTCCAAACTATCGTAGCCAACATTTATTGTGTATGTGTTGTGCGTCAGATACTGTTCCAAGAATGCTGCATGTACTCAATTCTCACACGTACCCTGGGAAGTGGATTCCATTAGCGCCGTTAAAGTAGTTTCATCCAAGAGCTCTCTCCTCTATGTGCTGGGCATGAGACGGCTGCTAGATGCAGCCCATTGGAACCACAGAAGGGTGTCCCTGACCTTAGAGAAGCCTGGGGGCTGGAGGTGGGGGAGACATACCCGGGAGCCTAACTGTGACTCAGGGACCAAGGTAGCTGAGCAGTGTAGAGTGGTGGGAAGATCTCAGGCTTTATAGCCTAGAGCAAATGCTGTCCTTTCTCAACCCACAACCCTTGGACAATCATGCAGTCCAGATGACTTCCAATTGTCAGGGTCTGCATCTCTGCACCTGAGGTTGTCTGTTCCCCAACCCAGGCACTCAACCAATGACTCTTGGGTGTTGGTGTGTAAATACCCCAGCTCCCTCACCTCTTGAGTGGGCTAACTTTGGGGTCATGGGTTTTGTGCTTTTTCTTTTGGAGATTGAACCATAATTGCCATTGTACTAGCTGATATAGTAATGCATCCTTTTGGGGCTGCCTTTCTTCCCCTGGATTATTTTCCATGGCCCAATACACTATTTGCACTTAAATTTTTGTCTCAGAGTCTCGTCCTGGAAAAATTTAACTAAAGCAGACTCTAAGCTAGACCTTCTTTGAATTCCAGCTCCAATGCTTTCTTTCTATATGATCTTTAAAAAGCTTTTACTCTCTGGAAAGGGGGCAAGCTGGTACAGGACTTGGACATTATTATATATTGTTTTGGCATACAAGCCCTCAAGAAATGGCCATTCCTATTATTACTCTTTACTGAAGGAGGTGCTATCGTTCTACAGTCACTGTTCCTAATCTTTAAAAAAAAAAAATATTTTATTCATTTACTTGAGAGAGAGAGAGAGAGAACATGAACAGGGTGGAAGAGCAAAGGGAGAGGGAGAAGCAGACTCCCCACTGAGCAGGGAGCCTGACATGGGGCTCAATCCCAGGACCCCAGAATCATGACCTGAGATTGACTGAGCTACCAGGTGCTCCACTCTTTCTGTTCCTAAACAACTATAAAACATCTTTTCTCTCCTCATTAACACTTCTGGAAACTCTAACCCCAAAGGCTTAAAGCTGACTCTTCTCCAGCCTACGGCTAGGAAAGCTAACAGCAAATTTGACCTATTATAAAGACCTGATATAGTTCTTCAGAGTTCAAGTATGATTTCAAAGAAATAATTGGCGGTAATTTTCCGAGAATGAGTTTTGTCAAATTGTTCTACCCACTTGCTAATTTAGAGATGCTAATTCCTTTCATGGATAAAGTGCTTTAATGTTATCAGAACATTTCCATCCAATGTTTATAATTGCATCTGATTCTCACCTCCGATCCTTGTGTCAGGATAGGATAGGCCGGGCTCCATAATGAACTTTCATAATCTCAGTAGATTAACACTACAAATATGTTTTTCTTGCTTGCTCTCTCATGAGTCAGCTGTTGTCTCTGTAGGATCTACACTGACAGAGTGGCCATCAAGGAACATGGCTGCTCATTGTGGCAGAGGAAGAGAGCATTCAGGGGTGTTCTACTCTAGCAATTCAATATTGTACTTGAAAGTGACACTCTCATCTCCTCTCACAATTTACTTACAGGATCTATTCACCTGGTCAATCCTATCAGGCACCTAGAAGGCAGGCAACAAGAAACTGTTGAATAGAAATGGTGACTACCACCATATTATTTTACCCATTGTAATATGGAAAATAGGAGAAATAGTGAGTTTCAGTGCTTTTTGAAAATCACCCAGAGAGTGTGGGCCTAGGATTCTGGTGTGGTTCCTTCTCCCCGAGATGCCTGAAGAAGACTACATTAGGAGACAATGTGGGTCTGGTTTCTTTCCCATCTCACTGAAACTCAACAAACCTGAATCGTCTTTGTAATTGTCCTGCCCACTGGCAATCTCCAAGTCAAGGACTGAATGGTCAAAGAAACTGAATTACTGGAAGAATTTAGGGATCAGGTAATAAGGGGATTGCTTTTTTTTTTTTTTTTTTTTTTTTTTTAATCAGTAGGCTGTGTAAAGAAAGTGGCCTTCCCTCTGGCCTACCACCTTGTCCCCAGAACTAGGTTAGAGCTCTCCAACCATTGGAATGTAAAGCACTTAGGCCATATTGCCAATACGTGGTGTTCTCCTCTGAAGTCTTAAAGTATTTCTCCCCAGTAGCGTCCTAGAGCCTGCTCATATCAGCCTTCAAGAACCAACTATGTGCATCTTTTCCAAGTGCCACATTTAGAAAGATCACAATGGTGGCATGAAACTGGCCATGGTAGGAATATTTACACCACAGAAACTGGAAAATTAGGGCCTTTTTTTCTCCTGGAGAACTGGCTGTTTACTGTGTGCATGTTTCTGTGCTCAATCCTTCACATACAATTGGCTTTTCCTTCATGCTCTTGCACACTACATGGGCATGCAGGGATCCTTTTTTTTTTTTTTTTTTTTTTAAGATTTTATTTATTTTTTCATGAGAGACAGACAGAGAGAGAGAGAGAGAGAGAAGCAGAGACACAGGCAGAGGGAGAGGCAGGCTCCATGCAGGGAGCCTGACGTGGGACTTGATCCTGGGTCTCCAGAATCACACCCCAGGCCGAAGGCAGCACTAAACTGCTAAGCCACTCGGGCTGCCCCGGATCCTTGAAGACTGGAGAGCTTCTCTGAGGACACACTCTACCTCATCCCTTTCTAAAATCCTTCCCTTGTCCAGCACATACTCATATGGCCTGTACTATTTGCCAACCATCGTTCTAATCACTTACATGTATAAAGTCTCTAAACCCCATGAGGAAGGCACTATTATTTTACAGATGAACAATGGAGGCACAGAGAGGGTGGATAACTTTCCCAGGTCACACAACCGGGATTTGAACCCAGGTGGTCCAGCTCAAGCATCTGTACTTATAACAATCACACTCTACTGTCTCTGTCTCAGAGCGCATAATAGAAGAATAGAAAGATTTTGATTCATAAAAAAATGACATTAAACACCATTTTCTGAATTTACAATATGAATTTTGCCTGGCAAGATAAAGTGGATTTTCTTTCATTTAATATTCATTCATTGGACACTGGCTGTCTGCTAGGCTCTGTGCTAGGTGATGACAAGATACAAGGATGATGGTAATAGGAGGTACCATTCACTGTACTCTTATAAAACAGGCCCAATGGCGGGTGCTGATGTGGGTACAAAGATGACAATGACTGATACGATGACAGCAATAAAAGTTATATTACCTGAATGCTTGATGTGTGCAACATATACATTCTGAGTATCATTACGTTTTAATTTTGCCACACCTTGTGAGACAAATAATTTTCATTTTGTGCCCATTTTACAGGTGAGGAAACTGAAGGCCAGGGAGATGTCAAAAGACACACAGCTTGTCAAAGAGCTCAGAATCCAGGCTGCTCCTATATATTGTCTACAAGGCAGCAAACTTAGACTCTTTGGGGTTTCCCTCCATCACCTTCACACAGCCAGGCAGTTCCATCTATGTTCCAACTCGATTCTGAAAATTTCCTTTTTGACCTTCAGGAAAACTTTTGATGTTGTCTGTCCAACATCTTAAATATAGATATAGTAAGGGGAAGTCCAGTAAACCAAAAGAAAAAACATTTTTCCAAGCATTTTGTAGGAATCATGAATCCTTGACGTTTTGAAGAAGCCCGTAACAAGCATATATGAGCATGATATTCATGAAGCTCAACATACAGTGCCACTGAGACCAGAAGCTCATTATGTGCTCCATAGGGAGCCGAAAACCAAAATATGGATCTCTTCTTCCCTATACACCTGACTTTGTAATTAGAACCTCCTATGGGAACATTTTTAGGATGAACAAAACTTTGAACTTGGAATTATCAAAGTTAACTTTGAAATGAAATGTCACTATCAAGTAGTAGGATAAATGTTTAAACAAATACACTAGAACTTAAACATCTATTGGAATATTTTTATCTTTAAAGATGTCACTAGAAAAGGTTATTTTCTTGTTAACTAATAATCACTTAAAATATTGATAGCCCTATTTTTAGAATTGTTTTCTGATTTAATCTAGGAAATACACAGAAAATGTAACCTTACAGGTACGTGCACGCGCGCACGTGTGTGTGTGTGTTACTATGCAGTCCACATTTCTGGTTCTATCTATCTATCTATCTATCTATCATCTATCTATGAGATAGAGGGTGAAAGAGAGAGAGCACGAGCAGGGGAAGGGGGCAGAGGCAAAAGCAGACTCCTTGCTGAGTGAGGAGCCCAATGTGGGGCTCAATCCTGGGACCTGGGATCATGACTTGAGCTGAAGGCAGATGCTTAACCAACCAAGCCACCCAGGTCCTGGACTTTATTCTCTAAAAATAAACTTCACCTGCCACAGATGTTGTAACCACTAAGGGAGAGCCAAAAAACATGCCCCAGGCTCTGTAGGGGAATTTCAAAAGAACAGTCCCCAAAACGACTTGAGGGATAACTTCATTAAAATATTCAAGCTAAATACTTTGAGGATAAATATTCTCATTTGAGGTTAAACATACTCAGTGGTAGGATTTTTTTTTAAAGGGTTTTTAGTCTTACTACTTTCAAAAAGATTTAAAGCCATTTAAATTGACCACTTAAATTAATCACATCCGTTTCTCCTAAGATTTCATAGGGCCAAGTTTCAGGGAAGTACTTATTTGTTTGAATGAGAAGGAAAAAGATGTTGAAGGATGTGAAAAGGAGATCTTGAGAGAAAAAGATCATAAAAATTCTTTATTTAAATATGGATTTAATGTAGTAAGATATGACAAACAACTGGGATAAGGCAAAATTATTTTAAATCCTTACATTATAGAGCAGAATAAAATAGAGACAAGTGGAGGAGTTAAGTATAAATTTGGGGCACCTGGGTGGCTCAGTCAGTTAAATGTCTTGATTTAGGCTCAGGTCATGATCTCAGGGTTGTAGGATTGAGCCCCCTGTCAGGCTCTGCTCTCAGCAGGGAGTCTGCTTGAGATATTTTCTCTCTCTCTCTCTCTCTCTCTCTCTCTGTCTCTCTCCTTCCCTTTGCTCCTCCCCCATTCTCACTCTCAATCTCTCTCAAATAAATAAGTCTTTAAAAAAAGTTAAGCATAAATTTACCATACACTCAAGCCACTCCACCCCTCGGTATCTACTCAAGAGAAATAAAAATATATATCTACACAAAAACCTGTATGTGAATGTTCATAGTAGCTTTATTCATAATAGTCAAAAGATAGAACAATCCTGATGCCCTCAAAGCAAAAGATCAGTGGATGAATGGTTAAGCAAAATGTGGTGTATCCATCAATGGGCTTTTATTTGGCCATAAAAAGAATAAAGTACTGATATATGCTATGGTATGCTAAACTTTGAAAACGTGACACTAAGTAAAAGAACCAGTTACAAAAGATCATATGTTTTATGATTTCATTTATATCAAACATCTGAAATAGGGATATTCATAGTGGCGGAAAGTACATTAGTGTTTGCCTAGGAGTAGGAGTAGGAATGAGGAATGATTGCATGGGAACAGGAAATGTCTTTTATGCTGATGAAAAATGCTGATGACCCCTAAATCTAGGGATCCTTGGGTGGCTCAGGGGTTTAGTGCCTGCCTTCGGCCCCGGCCCCGAGGCAAGGTCCTGGAGTCCCGGGATAGTCCCGCATTGGGCTCCCTGCATGGAGCCTGCTTCTCCCTCTGCCTGCCTGTCTCTCTCTCTCTCTCTCTCTGTGTCTCATGAATGAATTAATAAAATATTTTTAAAAAAGAAAATGTTCTAAATCTAGACTGTAGTGAGGTTTGCATCACTCTGTACATTTACTAAAAAGTCATTGAATTGTGTACCGTTTAAATGAATTTATGGGTTGTCAATCACACCACAATAACACTGTTAAAAATAAACACTGTAATTAAACGACTTTGTCTTCTATCTATTTTTGGTTCCCAAGCTTAAATTTAATGTAGAAATAATAGAGGAATGATAGATATGATTACAAAAATATACAGAGATTTTACACATCAAAACACAAAAGAGAAATAAAATACAAAGAAAAAACTGATAATATTTACCATATATGACCAAAACTTGATGTGATTAGTATAGAAAGATTACATACAAATCTATGAGAAAAAAGTAATGAGATCCCAATTATAAGTGGGTAAAGGGTACCAACAGACTAATTCACCCCTCTTGAAAAATGACTAATAAACTAATTCAACCCTAAGAATAATCAGAAGAATGTAAATTTTAAAAAGCTATAATTTTCACCAATTAAAGTAGCAAATTGTTTTAGATAAAATATTCCATACTGGCCTAGGTAGGGTACAATAAATTCTTGTGTGCTCTGTTGGAGTAAATATAAATAAGGATATATTTTCAGGAAAACAATTTGGTTGCTTGTCTCAGAAGCCTGAAAAAAAATCTATAACTTTTGACTAAATAATTCTACTATAATTTTTAGGGTCTAGCTTAAGAAACTAAGGTAAGATACAGAAAAAAATTCACGTACAAAGATGTCCAATTAAGTACTATTTATAATATAACAAAACCCAACCTAAAATAGGAGAATATTTAAGTAAACTATTCTACGTTTATATGAAATACTATGTTACCATTAAAAATGTTTTTGAAGAATTGATAACATGGGAACGTATTTGAGTCATCATGTTCCATGGGAAAAAAAAAGCCATCAGTATACAAATTGTTAATGGGAAAAAATCGTATCAGGATACAGTATCATCTCAATTGGTAAAAAAATGTATGGAAAAAAGGCTGGAAGGAAATACACTAAAGTGCTAACTGTTACCACCTCTGGGTAAGTGGGATTTTTCAGGTATGTATCACACCAATACTTTTCTAGTTTTAGAAAACATAATTTAATGGTGTTTATTAAAAGGAAATCCTCAAAACAAAAGACCAAAAGCAGGTAACTTAGAATAATTCATTGCCTGTGGTTTAAAGGTCATCATAACCTTGTCTATCAAAACCTACTGGATTAACTGACCCAATGATTTAGTGTCATCCATTAAGATTTAATTCACTGGACAGAGTGCTGTACTGCCTATTATTCACATGCTTTTTAAACCCACTAACTACTAGGTTGGCAGCATGAGGTGGTTTCGCAAGGAAAAAGTTAGCAAGCCATCTACCAGCTGGGGCTGTCCACTAACACTCATGACATTATTGGTTGCATTTGGTGATGGCCCAACAGAGCAATCACTGTCTACAATATGTCAAAAGGAACCATGCAATTAAGTCCGTTTGGGCCCAAAGTCAGTGAATTCAATGAGACGAATAAGGTGTTTTGTTTTTTTTTTAATGCACTTGGCATTGCATGAAGGAAAACTGATGGATTGACTGAACTTCTCACTTTTTAACTGATTTGTGCGGTATTCTGAGCAGTCCAACTCGCAGCTATTTCCAGCCACACTATCTCACCAGAGCCAATAATCATTTTTTAAAACTCTGCTATCCAATTCATCAGGGTACCACTGTTCCCATTTTGATTGGCACCTTCCCGAGGCACAGCCTTCATGAGCTACAGCAGCTGAAAGGGAAATGGCCTCCAGCCTTATGCCAGAGCAAAAATCCTGAGTGAAGCAAGTCCTTCATACCTGACTTCTAAAGAAAAAGCAAAAGGAGCAACTTCTAACAAGAGCTACTGGCTGAAATCAGCCATAACTCCCAGAGCTACTTCCCATTTCATATTTACAAATGACTTTTACAGTCCCAGTGGCTACGACAGGTTCCTTGGAGACTGTTGTGTTATTATTGTCCTCCGTCTTGTTTGTCCTCCCTATGTAAGGATACTCAGGCTAGAAATATCTGTTCTGTTAAGCCCTGCAAAGAAAAGAAGGCACAGCACCAGTCCCACGTGGGAGGAAAGTACCGCCTGGGAGGTAAGGAGCCCCAGGTCTGGTCTCAGGGTTTTCATTTATAGCAAGACCTTGGGTAAGCCACTCTGCTGGGCAGCTGTGTGTACTGCATGAAGAATGGAAAGCTTAGAAAGTGTCATATTCAAGAATATGGTAAACCAGATCCTCTGAAATCCTTCCCTACAATGCAAAATAAAATAAAGAAATATTTAGTTGAAATGCATAGCTAAGTGCCCAAGAAAGTAAGGGGAATCCTCAGAAGACCAAAAAAATAAAGTGAGAGCAAGAAATCGGAATTTTTAAAAAGTGGTAAAATCAAAGTTGCCAGGGGATATTAGCTGATATTCACTGCTCAGCAAGACAGAAACGAGGCCTGGGAGCCCTTAAAAGGTATCAGGTGAAAAGGCAGATGCTCTCTTCTGCCATCCTAACTCCATGAATTAAGTGGCTACTCTAGCAGAAGGGCTACCCTCCACCTTCAGGAAAATGGGGAATGACAGTGAAAGCCAGAACAAAACTGTCACAAGAAGGCAGAGCTGTGGCTCCAGGTGAAGGGGAAAATCGTTTCCCCTGAGAATTTTTAACTTCAGGCCAATTTGTAGCTTTACACATCCTTTCATCCATCAAAGATTTATTGAACGCCTACTATGTGCTGGGCTATGAACTAGACATCGAAAATACAACAATGGACAAAACAGGTCAGCCTTGCCTTGAAGGAGACTATATTCTAACCAGGGAAGACAGACAGTAAAAAAATATATAAATCAGGTGATGATGAATGCTAAGAATAAAAATAAACAAGGGTGAGGATAATAATAAGTAACTGGATAGGAGTAGAATTTTCTATAGTTTGGTGAAGGAAGGACTCTGATGATGTAATGTCTAAGCAAGACTTGAAAGAAGTGAGGGAATGATCCATGCAGTGATTAAAGGGAAGTGCTTTCCAAGAAGAGGGAACCAAAAATGTAAGAGCCCCTAAACCAGGTCTATCTAAGGAAAAGAAGACTACAGAAGAGAAAGTCCAAGAGACAGCAGGGGGGCCAGACCACAGAGCATCTTGTGGGCCATATGGTGACTTGGAATTGGTTCTAAAGAGCTAAAAAGACATTGAAGGTTGAGTAAACATTCAGAAGGCTGACTTGGAGTGTTGTGTGGGGAACAGACCATAGGGCAGCCAGAGAACCACTTAATATAATAGGCCACTCAAGAAGTGATGATGGCCTAAACAACTTGGTGCTATGGACTGAATGTTTGTATCGCCCCAAATGCACGTTAAAATCCTAACCTCTAAAGATGGTGGTATTAGAAGGTGGGGGCATTTGGGAGGTACTTAGGTCATGAGGGCATAGCCCTCATGAATGGAATCAGTATTCTAATAAAAGAAACCCCACAGAGTTCCCTAGCCCCTTTTCCTATATGAACACACAGCCAGAAGATACTAGCCATGAACCAGGAGGAGGGCTGGTTCACAGAAAGTAACCATGCTGGGGCCTTGATTTTGGACTTCCGGTCTCCAGAACTGTTGAGAAATTTCCATTCTTTATAAGCCATCTGGTCTATGGAAGTTTGCTATGGCCATATGAGCAGACTAAGATACTTGGTGTAATGGAGATGGCAAAAATGGCCACCAGGATGTCCTGATTGACTGGAAGTGGCTTGCAAGAGAGAGAGGATCAAACATGACTCTAAGGCTCATGGCCTGATTCACTGGAAGAGGAGGGTTGGCTTTCTTGAGATGGAGAAGGGCAGAGGACTGGTAGGGATCACCAGGCCAGGTGTGGAAATACTCTGCTTGCCATCATATGAGACCTATTACTGTAGATACAGTTGTTACACCAGTAAGTTTTGACAAAATAGACAAGTTTCCCAAAAAAAGCCTAACCTTCCAACTCTGATTTAAGAACAGGAAACCTGGCTGTTCTTATAAGCTTGACAGAAATTTAATCAGTGGTTGTGGGTTTTGTCTTCCCACAAAGAAAACATTAGTAAATTCTAACCAACATTCAAGCACCAGACATTTCCATTATTGTCTTACAACTTCTTAAGAGAAGAAAGGGAAATGGACAGGAAGAAGGAGAAAAAGATGAGGGGGAGGAAGATGAGGGAGGAGGCAAGAAGGAACATCCCAATTAATGTCGTGAAGCTAATGTATCAAATTGAGAGTCGTACAAGAAAAATTACACAACAATCTCATCTGTGCATAAATGCAATAATTCCAAATCACATATCAGCAAACCAAATCTGCCAGTGTGTGAAAAGTAAAATACCCGCGATCAAGGTTAGTTTCATACTAGAAAACCTTTTTCTTTGACCTCAAATTAAAGATTATGAGTAGACCTTTCACCACAAAGGAATTACAAATGGAGAGTGGGATGGTGAGCCCATAAACATGTGGGAGACGTTCAAACTCATTAGTAAATTGGAGAAATATCACTTTATTTTATTTTATTTTTTAGAAATATCACTTTAAACATCCCAATCTGACAAAAAAAATTCTTTTAATCTGATGATACCAAGGGTAAGCAATAATCAACCCCCCAAAAAGAAATAATCTTTAACAATAAGTAACAACCCGTAGCAAACTCCCAGCACCTAGATTGTCACTTTTAATACCTTTTTGCAGGATTCCAGAGAGATGGCTGATTCCAGGTCCGTGACATAAAATGTATGAATTGAGTCTGACACTTCCTGTCATACCAGAAAATTAGGAGGCTGCTGAAGAGTGTTATAGAGGAGTCAAAAAGACACACAGACCAATAAAGAGAGGCTTCCGCTGGCCAGAGATGGGACAGTTGAATGTCAATAAGTTTCATAACTGCAATGGACTGAAATACTAAATATATTTCAAATGTGGTAGATAATAATTTTTAAAATTCACTGGTCATATCTAGATGTTGGAAACCAATTTGTTATTTTGAAAACTAGTAAATAAGGGGAAAGCATGAGGTCAGCTGAATCTATTTACAAACTGTATCTTAGGATACTAAATGGTTGATGAGGAAAAGGATTAAGATTGCTTTTTAGATTTTACTTATTTATTTTGAGAAAGAGTACACACGCAGAGGCAGAGGCAGGGGGACAGAGATTCTTAGCAGACTCCATATTGAGTGCAGAGCCCGACTCTGGGCTTAACCTTATAACCATGAGATCATGACTTGAGCTGAAATAAAGAATTGGACTTGTAAGCAACTGAACCACTCAGGTGCCCCTCTTTTTTTTCCTTTCTTTTTTAAAGACTTATTTATTTACCTTTGAGAGGAGTGGAGGTGCAAAAGGAGAGCATTTTTAAGCAGACTCCACTCTGAGCCCAGAGCCTGACACAGGGCTCAATTCCAGGACCCATGAGATCATGACCTGAGCTGAAATCAAGAGTCAGATGCTTAACCAACTGAGCCACCCAGGTACTCCAAGAGGAATTTCTTTTTTTGTTTCTTAAAGATTTTATTTATTCATTTGAGAGGGAGCAACAGAGAGAGAGAGGGAGAGAGAGAGAACATGATCAAGGAAGAGAAGCAGAGGGAGAAGCAGACACCACCCCCCACCCCGCTGAGCTGGGAGCCTAATATGGGGTTTGATCCCAGGACCCTGAGATCACGACCTGAGCCAAAGGCAAGCAGCTTAACCAACTGAGCCATTCAGGTGCCCCAAAGGATTTCCTTATAGAAGTATCCCAGCTAATAAATGAAGTAGGGGTGATAGAGTTTTAATATTTTAATGCCATAATTAAATAATAAATCTAGACAATATCATTAATGACAGTGGCTAACATCATAAAAAACAGTTAACTAGATATTATATGCCTCCTGATGGATGGAATTACACCACATTAACTGAAGTATTCTTGTCAGGAAATTAAAGCTAAATGCAATCAGTTCTCTAGATCTTACCACCAATTTACAGAAAACAGAGGGTTCAGTGGAATATGTTGATTGACATATTGGAATGTAATTGCAAAATCTAGACTGTAGGAAAGTACATGGAATAAATGACCTGGTTTCTTCAACAACAAAAACTGTGAAGAACTTAATTAGAGGTGGAGTACCAGAGACAAGCGAGACTGTGCTGTCCACGAAACCTTCACACACTGCTTGTGGGAGTGTTAACTGACACAGTCACTTTGGTAAATAACTAGTCAATACCCAGGGCACTCAGGGCTGCATAGACCCTACAAAGTAGATGCTCCACTTTTAGGGGTTCAGACCCTGGAGAAACTCTTGTCTGTGGGCACCAAGAGACAAGTATGGGAGTGTTCCTAATGACAACATCTGAGCAGTAAGAACCCTCTACCCAAAATGTCCAACAGTCACAAGAACAAAAGTAAAATGTGGTGTATTCATAAAAAGAAATACCACATTTCAGTGAAAAATGAATCAATAGAGCTACCTGTATCAGCATGGCTACATCTCGCAACATGCTGCATATTTTTGAAGAATACATACAGCATAATACAATTTCTACAAAGTCCCAAAACTCATAAATCTAAACCACAAATTGTTCAAGATCATAAAAAGTATGTCTGATGGGCTTAGAAGGCCTGATGTAGGTTGGGCAGATCTATAGGTAGTAAAACCTACAGAAAACCGAAAGAGCACTAAACACAAAATTCAGCCAAGGGTTTATCTCAAGGACAGAGGGCGTGAGGGGCTCGCTTACAGAACAGATACACAGCGCCTTCCACAGCAGGACGTCTCTACGTGGTTGTGGACATATGGGTGTTTGTTACATTATTCTTTATAATATGTATATATGTATATTTACATTCTTCTGTGTATATGTGCTATTTCGAAGTTTGTTAAAGAGTGAGCCAAATGACTAAAACCTTTTCTATCACTTAAAATTCAACCCACGTGACTTATTTCCCTCATATGCCCATTGGGAAAAATAATAGTAATTTTCTCATAGAAGGTGGTGAAGATGAAATTAATTAGTGCGCATCAAGTTCTTGGCTTAGAGCCAGGCATATATTAAATGCTCAATAAATGTAACTAGTACCATTACCATTATCTTCTTATTTGCCACCAGCACTGCCTGGAGAGCACATGTTTAATTATGATCAAGGACGGGAATTATTAAAATCTCTAACCAAGGGAGACGTTGTCAGAGAATATTTTGTATTGTTGCTTACAGCAAAGTGAGTGCCAGCCAGGGGGCAACTTTGTCCTTCTCCCTCCACCCCATGGCTCGCTTGGTTTTGAGTGAAACCACAGGCGAAGCCCAAAGGCTTACTGTCCTAAGAGTTATGACAGGAGACCGCTGAGAGCACAGCACCATGGTTTTCCTCAACAGCCACATATTCTCAAGGAGCTTCGAGAGAGCTGTGTCCTCCTGCTTAAAGAATGTGATTGTAGGAAACGTTTTGGCTTCTTTCATTCTTGCTTTTTTTTAAAAAAAATATATGTGTATTTGGAAGCATTGATTGACAAATTAATGAATGCAGTTGCAGTTTGAGACATTTGGCTCATCCTTCCTGGTAATACTTCATTACTCATTCAAAACTGTCCATCCAACCCGCCCCAGGCCTTTGAAGCCTGTCAGACAGACACGCTCACCACCATGACTCGGTCTTCCCTGTTTGCTCTTCATCTGCATTTTCCCCCAATCTTGTCTATACTGGACATAGGCCCCTTGACTCCATGATTCCAGCTTCTGGCTCTTCTGAGGCATTTTGGACCTGGCCCTGTTCTTCGTTTCCCTCTCACTTACAGTACAGTTCTCCCCATCAGACAAAGCTTGCCTTGCCCTGTGGGGCTCCATCTTCTGGGAGGCACTGAATAGGAAAGTGTTTTCTGGTTCTAGGCACAATCCTGCTCGCTTTTGTAAGACGTTTTTGGTCGCAAGTAACAGAAACTCCAACTTAAACTGACATAAATAGTAAAGATGGGATTGGCTCAATAATTACCCACCACAGCAACAGGATGGATGTCAGTGGCCCAATGGTGGCACCAAAGATACGGTTTCTTTTTCTCTTCTCTTCTATGGTAGCAGCTTCATCCCAAAGCTGACTCCCTGCATTGCAAAATGGCTGCAAGCAGCTTCAAGGGCTACATGTTTCATTTATGTCTAGCAGGAAGGGGGGGGAAATCTCTCTCCCGTCAGCTATCTGAGAACTCTTCTTTTCCAAAAGTCTCTAGAAAAATCTTTCTTTTGGCTCATATGCCTGAATTGGGTTGTGTGTCCCGAATTAAGCACTTAGGCTAGGGAGATGGAATTTACTGGCTGGGGATTAGCTAATGAGGGTCTAAGGCTATGTTTTTGGAATGGTCTCGTCTCCCAGAGCACGAGGGTGGGCAGAAGAGGCACGATTTCTCTGCCTTTTCATCCTCGCCCCCAGATCCATTCTCTGCTCTTCTCTGCACCCTCAGGGGCGCACTTGTCAGAATGCATCCCACCAGCTGTCTTGCTCTCTAGTTTCTAGTTGCATTTGATCCTGGAAACACCAACAGAAGATCGGCAGGTGGGAAGAGAACAGGGTCGGGTAACTATTTTCCAGATGCTCCTTGCCTTGCTGCCTCTCCAGCAGAGATGTTTCTCTACAGGGACAACTCCTTTTGGGTGGCCCCCAACTCTTCCAGCTGCAGTGCTAGCCAGGCTCCCGTCCCCTATTCCCTCCTTCATTCCATCAGGCCGTGGGGTGGAATGGCTCTCTGGCTCTCTGCTGTTGCCATTCCCCTGTCCTCTGCTGGACCCCATCCCACTTACATCTCTGTAACTAGCCCTTGCATTAGACCTTGGGGTTGTGCCTTCTGTTTCCTTCCCAGACCTTGACTAGTACAATATCTAAGTGAAGACTGAGAAAACATTACCAAGAGGAAGGGAGAATGGGCAACAGCAAATGCTCTCTGTTACCCCCTACTCCTGCCCTCCTCCCACCTCCCCCACCTCCTAGTAATGGAAAACTAGAAAACTTCCCTTCATTGGTATCTAACAGATTGTTTACTATTCTAACTTGTTACTCTGCTATGGATTACATAAAATACCAAGAATATTTTAAAACAGATACACACACAATTGGAGTCCTGTCTCTTTTTAGAGAAATGCCCTTGTCATTCCCTGTGAGCAAAGGATTTCCAGTTGCTTCATGAGCTCAACCTCAGGCAGAACAATGGTAAGATGTTCAGACCTGGTCTTTCTGCCAAAAATGGTGCCTGATGCTCACAGCACATTTCAATCATCAACTGGAAAACAGAAGACAGGAAAACAGGAGAGAGAGAGAGAGAGAGAGAGAGAGAACAAGGACTCTCAGAATGGAACAGGGTGACATGAGTGAGTTATCCCACAAGAAATGCACACATCACAAGCCTCCTGGTTATTTGACCAGATCTCAGCCATTGTGGCGAGTGTCCCCTCATTATTGCCAGCCCTCTGCCACCTCCACATGTGGGCTCTCCATGACCCTGCAGAGGGGTCTTGTGCTCACAGCAGCACTGAGGGGGTCAGGTTAAATCAGTTTTGGGGAGGACGGCTTTGTATCGGAAAGGGGATATGAGTTATGGGGTTGAGGCCTGCTATCCCCACTGGGTAGAAAATATTGCAATATTTTGCGACGTGTAGTGGCACATACAATAGGGCAGAGTATACTAAATGATGTGAAGAGATGGGCTCAGGACTGCAGAGAAATCCTATTCTAGAAAGTTCCCCACCCCTACCCCTTCAGCAAAGAATGAGCTCTTGAAACTGGTCTAACTGGTTGTCAACTGAGATGAATTGAGGAGGAAAACTGTTGGGCTTTGTCATGATGAATATATGTGTGTGTATACGTGTGTGTGCGCGCGTGTAGGTATGTGTGAAGTTCTCCATCACAGATAAGGTTCTCTTTTACCCTCTCACTCCTTTGTAATCTCATGATTGTGCTTTATTGGGGGAGCCCACCTACCTCCATTGGACCCCGTCCTGACAGCCGGGAAGGACATGTGCATCCACACAGGGGTGTGCACCTGGCACCCCGCCTCCCCACAGCTGTTCCAACCACGTAAGAAGCATGGGGGTAACCGGCCATTCTCCATGAGAACAAAGGGCCAAGGATGCAGAGATAATTGTATCAAAGGGATTCAACTTCCTGGATGACCTCATTCCAAAGATCTGCAGAGCCCAGATAAGCATCACAGGGCTCTGGCAGAGGGCCCCTCCAGGGAAAGAAAAGGGACAGGAAGCTGACTTTCCACAGTCTGCACTGCCTTCCTTGATTGAGAGACAGGGCACCTGTGGCCATCAAAAGTCATGATGCCTCATGCCAGCTCCCGCCAACTCCACAAGAACGACAAATGATGGTCACATCACCCCCAGTGTAAGGACTCCACTGAACCCATGAGGGTCCCCTGGTGAGTTTTTCCTTCTGTGTCCCCAACCATATACATTTCTTGTTTTTTTTTTTTATTCAAATGAATTTTGTCAGCCTTGAATTTCTTCTTTCATATTATCAGAATATACAGCATCAAAAATAGTAAGACGAGGTTAAAAATGGTACATTTCAGAATATCATTTGTGAGCCTCATAGCTATTGTTAGCAATAGAGAAAATTAAGTGATGCTTCCAAGCATTTATTGATTCATCTTCACATCATTTTTTGAGCCCTTTCTTTGGCAGACACAAATTCAAGCCTGGAAGACAGGAAGATAAAACACTTTCCCTATTCTGAAAGAGCTCACAGATTTGTTAGAAGTCACAGATACTTAAATGGTTATAGAAGTGCTACAAAGTAATTTTATCCCTAGAAATTCAACTAATATTATAGTAAATAATAAGTAAGCCAGGAGACTCATTTATCAAAACTTGGTTTTATATTGCTTAGTTTGGTCCCAGAATCTGTTAGTGTATTCAATAGTCTCACCCCAAACCAACTGCCTTGTTCCAATAGAACCTTCTGCAATGATAGAAACGTTCTAAACCTGTGCTGTCCAGTGGCGCAGCCACTAGCCACACATGGCTACTGGGTACTTGAAATATGACTGAGGAACTACATTTTGAAATTTAATTAATTTAAATTTAAACAGCCACCTGGGGCTGTGGTCACAACGTTACATAACACAGCTTCCGTGGATCTGGTCAGATTTACCAGAACCCGTGAAGGTTAATCGATTGAGATTAAAATCAAGTACCACACCAGTGAGAATGGCCAATGAAGCATTAATGAGTCAACTGCCTGCCCACCTGGACTCACTCAGCCTTGGAAGTCTGGAAGAAAATGAGCCTGTTACTCAGCTGTAGGGCAGGAAAAAGGGTAGGAAGTGAAACCATAGTGCAGTGCTAAGTGGCTAAAATGGAAGTGGCTAAAATGGAAGTGGCAGGCATGAACAAACCAGAACGAGTTTGCGGGGACAACACAAAACTGGTGAATGTCAAAAATCAAAGTTAAAGATGAGTCAAAGTCAAGTAAAATTTTTTAAAATTTGAGATATTAAGGAAATGGATTAAATATAATACAAAACCCTTCTATTGGCAACCCTCCTTCCATCAACAAATGTTTTTTTTTTTTTTTTTTTTTTTTTTTTAACAAATGTTTTTCTCAATGCTTCCCATGTGCTCGGCACTTGGGGGTGGTTATTAAGAAATCTACAGTAACATCAATCTCTGTCTTCAAGAAGCTGAGGTTTTTTGCTTGAGACCACCAGATGGACACACGCAGAAGAATGAGAAAACTATACAAGACAGTATTCGGTAAAGCCCTGAATTGTCTTTAACTTAGCCTAGCTAAAGCACCAGGGCTGGAGGAGAAGGGAGGTGGGACAAGTGAAGGCTGAGGCCACCAGGAGGTCTTCAGTGAGTAGAGTTTTAACCCCAGCTCTCGGCAAGGCTCAGGACTAGTTCAAGTTAGCCTGGCCTCCACCCGCCTCCAGCAGCAGCCTTCATCAGACCCACACTCCAGCTTGGTTTTTGCCAACGTGACCAGCAGTTTTGCAGCAAACATGTCATCTCTTGTGCTGAGGATGGTTCAGGCGGAACCAGGGCTGGAGTCATAGACCTCAGCTTACATCCCAGCCTTGTCAAGTCCTAGGTGGGGGACTTCCAGCAAATTCCTTAACTTTTCTAAGCTTTGCTTTCTTCATATGTGAAATCAGAGAACATTATCCATTCATAGGGTTTTTGTAATGATTAAATAAGACTTATTTATACAGAACTAATTTTTAAAAATATTTTATTCGAGAGAGAGAGAGAGAGAGAGAGAGAAACAGAGCAGGGGGAAGAGCAGAGGGAGAGGGACATGTTGACTCCCTGCTGAGTGCAGAGCCCTGGGTTGGGGCTTGAGCCCACCACCCTGAGATCATGACCTGAGCCAAAATCAAGAGTCTAATGCTTAACCTACTGAGCCCCCCAGGTACCCCCAGAGCTATTTTTTTTACTTTACCCTTTAAGATTGATACTCCCTACCCCAAGAAAGATCCCCTGACCTCCCCTCACTGTGGGGTGCCTTTCCCTGCTTACCTTACTCAGCCAGTGAGATAATACATCCATCCTGCTTCACCCAGAACAATCCCAGTTTATGCTTGGCATCTCATGCAGTTTCTAGCACTTGTCCCACAAGTTTATTTTCTGTAAAATACTGTCAGTGATGATTGCATTAATATATGTTGGGGGTGAGGGTGCCTAGGTGGCTCAGTTAGTTAAGTGTCTGCCTTTGGCTCAGGTCATGATCCCCGACTCCCAGGATCAAGTGTCATGTAGGGCTCCCTGCTCAGGGGAAGTCTGCTTCTCTCTCTCCCTCTCCCTCTGCTCCTTCTCTCTTTCTCTCAAATAAATAAATAAAATCTTAAAAAAAAAAAAAAACCAACATATGTTGGGGTGAGTTTGGTAGAGGTCCACTTTGTACCATGGTCTTATCTGCAAATATGTAAAACAGAGCAGTAAACAGAGCCCTGACTTTAAAGGGTGCTTAGATCTGAAGACAACAAGCAATAACCTGTCTCTTTTCCAGAGCTTTTCTAGATGAAAACCAGAACAGGTAAAAACTAACATCTCCCTTTCAAGAACAATATGCAGTGCACTTGCTGCTGATAAAATGAAATATATTTATGTAACCCCTGGTCTTGGAAGGTGGGTGAGATATATTCAGCACCACTGTATGTGCCCACCATTTGGTGTGCCAGCCAGGTGTGTGTTGGCCAGTGTAGGGGCCTGAAAGATACACTAAGCCACCAAGCTCCAGTCAGCATAGTCTGGAAAATGAGGGAAATTATACACGAGGTGCCAGTGTAAAATATGCAGGAATTAGAGACTCAGAACTCTTGCAATAAAGTATATAATGAGTAATCTGAATGCTTTTGCTGTAGAGGTTTTTCATTAATAATATGGCATATAATTACATTTGTTTTACTCTTTTATTAATATTTTTTTTGGTTTGGCAAGAAATGTTTTCAGCAGCTACTGAACAAAGAATGTTCATGGTAAATGAAAAATGACTGAATTTCAATGTATTAAGAAAGTTGATGGATATGTAATGTGCATAACATCTTCGATAACATTTACTATCCACTGTTGGGTTCTAGTGTCATCACTGACCACATTAAAACCAGACACACATCTAGTGGAAAAAGTTCTAGCCTCTGTTTCAAAAGTTAGAATTTTTTTTAAAAAGGCTGTGCCCTGGGCAGCCCGGGTGGCTCAGTGGTTTAGTGCCACCTTCAGCCCCAGGCCTGATTCTGGAGACCGGGATCGAGTCCCACGTCGGGCTCCCTGCATGGAGCCTGCATGACCATTTCACATATGCTGCTGTCAGAGGGGTATTGATATACTACTCTGTGAAGCATGGCTTTTCATTCAGATCAAATGACTATTCTTCTCAATTAATTTTGCCCATGTTTATTCCAAGTCTCTAACATTACAAAAAGTAAACTAACAGCTATACGTGTGTTGGTAATATGAGCAAAAGCAGAGCTGCCAAACATTTGCATGAAGACTTTTTTATATTAGAGTCCTCAGATAATCGATTAATTCTAATGATGGTGTGATTTTTCTTCCCCACACAATTTGTGAAATCAAGGTAAAATGTTAGAAGTTCGTTCTCCGGTAAAACATCTGACGTCATTGGGGATACTGCTAAAAATTCATCTCAAAAGTTCAATGTTGAAGATAATATGTGTTTCTACAGCAATAATAGGAATACAAATTTTGTTGGGAGCTTAGGTCCATGGAAAAATAACGTTCTCACCAAATTAAGAAAGCTACAGAGCAGGGTGTACTTGGAAATTGTTGTGGAACACATAATTCATGATCGTATCCAAACAAGCTGATATTCCACCAAAGGAAACAAACTGTCATTGTCCAAAAATTACTAATGTTTCTATATAGGAACAAAGCAACTAAAGTACAAAGTTCTTGTGATAGAGCTTGTATTAAGTTTCGGATCACCCCTCTCAAACCAACCCCATGCATCAACAACGACAAAACTTCAGCTTGGCAATAAACACATTTTCTTCCTTTCTCTGTTGCTCATCAGCAACCTGGGTTTAGAAATGTTTGAGTCTTTGAATAATAATTATTTTGTAAATCACCCTGGAATACTATCAAATTCTTTTGAAATAACTCTTTAAATGTTGGTTGCATTGTGATGAAAATCAATTGGAATACTTTAATAAATTATTCAATAGATGGAGCACAAAAAAATTCAGGTTGTAAAACTTCTTATGAATTGTAATTATCTAAAACAAGCTTATAAGGGACAGATTGAAATTGTCTCTACCCAAGAATGGGAGGAAATGAAGAAATTAAACCTTAGGAGCTCAGAGGCATAAACTATCTTGATTTGTGAGAAAAATCTTTTGATGAAACTCCCATTTTTAATTAGGATCAATTTATATTCTGTACTAAAATAGAATTGAAAAGGCCTGCAATTTTACATATAACTTTAATGAAACATTCGAAAGAACCATAAATAGAAATTATTTGGCAATTGATGCCTTTTAAAAATATGTGTTGAATAAAGATGCTCTGAATGGCAGCAAAAGACTTACATTGTAAAGTTATTCGGGCTGAAATATTAACACATTCTGATTTGAAACATTAGAATGAAGACTATCTTCTATTTATCTACACTTGCTCTGAGCTTACTGAATAATTCAGCACCTTTAGAGAGTATTCGCTCAATTAAAAATATTTTGGTCCACAGAGAAGGGTCAATTTCAAATTATTAATCATAAAATGCAACTGTAAATGACATGGCAACTTGATTTTAAAAATGAAAATGAAAAAGACATTGGCATGAATACATTCTTCAAAAATGCCAGAAACTCACTGTAAGAGACAGATACAACTGAAGAATTGATTAAACTATGTGAATATGTATTTATGTACTACTGTACATAAATATGTACATAAATGCATATTTATGTATGTACAGTATTATTGCATTTTGCTTATATTTTCTTAATCAGTATAGTTTATTAAAATCTTGCTTTTGTGACGGTGACAGGCACTGAGGGGGGCACTTGACGGGATAAGCACTGGGTGTTATATGTTGGCAAATTGAACTCCAATAAAAAATTATACAAAATAAACAAACAAATAAATAAAATCTATAATATAAATAAATAAATAAATAAATAAAATTTCTGTATATGAATAGTTTTATTTTTTATTTTTTAAAAAGAATTTCATTTTTATATTCATTTTTAAAGAAAATTCTTTATAGTTCTACTGCTAGGCTAAAACTAATTTGTTGGTCAATAAATAATTTCAACAGCTATGTGACTTCCATTGTTCTAATTCCCCCCATGATGTAGGTGCACCAGGTTGGCTGAGTCCTAAGTCTGCCCCAGCCATAGCTCCAGCCTTCATGGCTACATGTCATTCCTTCCCATCCACTGGAACTGCCTTGATTTGATGTGAACAGCAAGGATTTGGTATCACTGACTTGGTTACCCTTCAGTTACTTTACCATGTGCCAGGCACTGTTGAACTAATTTAATCCTCATTAGCCCCTGAGATGGGCATCCTAATTATCTCTATTTACAGAAAGCTGAGGTGGAGAGATGTTAAGTAATTCTTCTTTGGTCCCACCTCTTAGACCGTGACTGAGCTGGGATCTGAGCCCAGGGAGTCTGGCTGCAGAGCCCATGTCACTAATGATAACCTCATGTGTCTTTCTCTCAGCAAATGTCTATGAAATAAATAAAAACCGAATGAATGAATGAATGAATGAATGAATGAATGAATGAATGGAATGAACAAATGAACAGGAACAAAGCAATGGCAATCATTGTAACCTTGATGGTCAAAAACATCACCAGGGGAGGAAGTGTCTAACACACAACTCCATATTCACAACACGACTGAAAAGCTTGGAGTTATAACCAGCAGTTTTCAAGGAAAAAGGAATTACTGTCAGTAAACAGGATTGTTTACTCAGCACACCAACTGCCAGGATGCAAGGAGTCAAAAAAACAAACATGCTTTCCCTCCTGCTGATAACGAGCCCTCTTGGTCTGGGTTGTTTGCTCAGACTCTGATAAACAGACATTCCCTGGGGCTATAACAAGGATGTTGTGCACCCTGTCCTGTCAGGCCCTGGATTTTGGAACCAGCCCCACCGGAGGCGGCCTGGCCTGCAGCTGGAGCCTGCATGGCAGGAGTGGAGTCTTGAAGAGCTCATTTTCAAGTGTCTGGGATCGGAAATGGTGGATGGTAGACTGTCTGAGACATCAGGACAGGAACAAAAATGAGGGCGAGAGGAAAGCTAGATGGATGTGCCTTTGAGAGGGTGGGAACCTCAGGAAAGAAAACTTTCACAGAAAGGAATATATGCTGATGCAGTTTGGGCTGGTTGAGTTTGAGACATTGGGGAGTTGGTTGGAGAGAGAGAGAATGTGGAAGGCTGAGAAAGGACCAGGGTGCCCCAGGTCACCTTGCCTCTTAGAGGTCTTGTTGGAAAGAAAGAAGGTGTAGAGGTGATGGAGACACTGCTACCCTCGGGTGGAAGAAACACAGAATGGGGAGACATTGCTTGGAGAAGGAAAAGTAAGAACCACTGTCAACACCCAGATAATCCTGACACTCCAAGTCCCTCTTAGCCATGGGGAGGCAGCACTTAGATTTTGCTTCAAGAATTAAAGGCACCTGGGTGGCTCAGTGGTTGAATGTCTGTCTTTGGCCCAAGTCATGCTCCCGGCATCCTGGGATCGAGTCCCGTATCAAGCTCCCTGCATGGAGCCTGCTTCTCTCCTGCCTCTCTTTCTGTGTCTCTCATGAATAAATAAATAAAATCTTTAAAACAAAACAAAACAAAACAAAAAAGAAACAAGTTTGAGGTTAGCTGACAGGCTGCCTACAACTTCGGGGCTCCCCAGCGGAAGCCAGTGCACTCAGGAATCCTGCTTCTGCCTCCCATTCTTTTAGCAATGGGAGATCTGTAGAGGGGCCTTCCTCACCCTATCCTACCTCTTCCATTTTCCCCAGGTGTTTCCCCAATAAACCAAAATAACCCAATAAACCCAATAAACTCAGTTCTATTCCAGTGTCTGCCTCTTGCGGGACCCGAACACACTCCCCAGATCTCTGCCAGTGACACTCCTTTTCTAAGACCCGGAGAAAATTCTATTGTTGGGTTCTCTGGTTTTCTTCAGGAACCGAGTACCCAACATTAACAGTCCATGTATTCACTTGTTCGATTCATTATTCACTTGATCAACTGCTCTGACACGTTTTAGTTAAGTGCCCACCATATGTCAGGAACTGTGCTAGATCCAGGGAAACTGCACAAACAAGGAAGACCTAAGGGACCATCTTGTTTAGGCAAACTTGGAAAATGGAACGCCATGAGGGGTGCACGGAGGGAAAGCTCTCTCTGGGTGTGGCTGAGCCTAAAGCAGTATCTTCCACCTGACAAAAAGCCATACAAAAGGATCATCCCTCTAGACTGCAAAGATCTTCAGTTCCACGCAACATGACTTCTGCTGCCACTGTGCCCAATGCTGTACACGTCATGTTACCAATACCAGCAACCACTGGAGGAGGGCAACAGCACACCCGTGGCAACACAGTGGCATAGCATTGCCACCTCCCATGGTGGTCTTAGGGGTTGGCATTGCCAGCTGCCTTTTTTGCTTTTGGCTCTGTGTCCCTCACCCACCTCACCCTCCAACCAACCAAGAGTCCGACAAAACACTCGCATTTGACTAGAGCCACCATGAATTTGATTTATAGAAAGTACCCCCAAATTCACCCCAGCTGAACAAGCTCCAGGCCAGAGAAGCTGCTGACCAGGAGCTGGCATCGGGTGGAAGTTGGAGGGTCATGTGGAAGCCTGCAGGGATGAAGGAGGTCTCACAGGGCCCTGGGCCAGCCCACGAAGCTATCTCTGTAAGCTGATTCTCAGGGGGATGCTACCTGGGTCCTACTTGCCCAGTCTCCCCACACCTGTGTGATGCAGGGAAGCCAGAGGGCTCTGCAGCCTGAGGAGCTCTTGGAGAACAGCCACAGAGCCAGTGGCTTCTGCCTTATGGAACAGAATTTTTCCTAGGGGTAGGGCGGGGGCTCTAGGGGAGGTAGTGGTTCGAATCCCTACTTTGCCGTCCTTGACCTATGACAAGGATCAAGTCCTTTCGCTTCTCCAGGACTCAGTTTCCTCTGTTACAAAGGAGAGAGAGTAGCTCCATCTCCTCATTAGGTTATTATGAGGCTTACATGAGATCATGTCTAGAAAGCCTTAGCACTCTGCAAGGCCACTTGAAAGTGCACGGCCACCACTAGTTATTAGTATTCTCATAGGCCCGGCTCCTGCCTCCACACTGACCTCAATGGCCTCTGACTGTGTGTCATTCCACTCTCATCTATTTCCTCATAAAAAAGAAAAACTAAACTATAAAGTCCCTTCCACTTTGAGGAAGGGTTCTCTGAAATGAACACCCACCACAAAGATCACAGGGGCCACTCCCATTGTAGACACGCTGGTCAAGCTCGTGGGGAGGATGGCCTGTCAGGCCCAGAGTCAGCCACCAAGGGGTCTCTGCTTTGGCCACCGGCAGCAGCCCTGGGAGAATCAGGGGTCCCCCCTAGAACAAGAGGACGGATTGTGCCTCTGACAAGGAGTCCACCTGCCACTCTGACGAACAGGTTTTGATCTCAGGCTCACTGCCAGTTAGGAAGTGAAACCCTCTCTGAACAGTTGCTGTTTTGTTGGTTTTCCCCTGGAGATCTAACCGATTTCACCTAGAAACTTCGCTGACAAGCTGTGCACTGCACAGCGTGTACTCCTGTAAAACGTGGTATTTCATGGGCACCCTGATACTGTTCAGCGTGAGTTGGGGACACCATGGATCTTCCCCCTAAACTGACACCTGGACACTCCCCCCCACAAAGTGTGCATTTTCTATTACCTGAGTGAATTCTGGGCTGTCCACTCAGGGTGAGGTAGCTGCCCTGGGGCCTATATTTTACCAGTCTTTGGTAACTCAAAGGCCTAACTGAGAGAACGTTAAAAAAAAAAAAAAAAAAAAAAAAGAAGAAGAAGAAGAAGAGGCCATTGTTTCTGCTGACAGGTTTGCCTTCAGAATCTGGAAAGTAAATCTGGTTTTTAGTTCGAGGGCCTCTGAGCAGGGTTGGCGTCAGGTGTGGGGGCTGAGTGAGCTTCCTGGACCCTCCTGCTCTTGTCACAAGCAAGAGCGATTGCACACCAGTTGTGCAGAGGCCCTCACAGACCTCCCTATGGTGCGGTTCCCTTGGGGGAACAGCTTACTGTGGAGCTGGGGAAGAACAATGGGAAATCTTTTCCCATGACCTTCATTTCGCCCTCACTTTAAATTCCATTGTATTTGTAACTTCAGAGAAAGGGGGGCTAATGTCTGCAACTCTTAAGGGAGGACAGATGGGCCATCCCCACCTCAGGCTTCCAAGCCTTCCCTGGTCACCTCAGCCAGCGGCACTGGGATCCTCAGGTGGTCGTGCGAGAGCCTGGCAGGAACCAGCCAGCAAAGGTGGCTATAAATATTCTTCTTGGCGGCTGGCTTCCCTCCGGAGCCTGCAGCTGAGGGGCAGGGCCTGGGGGAAGCACCTGCATCTCCTCAGGGCACATCCGCCACTGGGCCGGGCTTCCTCGCTGCCCTCAGCCTCCCAGTGGCACTTTCCGAGTGCATTTTCCAGTTGTGAGGAAGCCGGGTGGTAACCCAGCTTCCCTGCTGAACACCAGGCTCCAAGCAGCCAACCCCCTTTAAACTGGAGGATCTGAGCTTCATTTCCACCAGGGTTGATGGAACTGAATAGCTGAGGGTAAAGTGAGGAGGGAGGGGACAGGAAGAAAGGGAAGGCGTCTCTTCACAGAATGCTTTTCTGCTCCTGATTTCACTTGTGTGAGGAAGCTCAAAACCACTGCAAATCAGTCAGGCCTCTTGTCCCCCTGCCCATGAAACAGAAACTTCACAAATTTAAAAAACAGTGAATATTCCCATGTTTTGGTTTTATTTATGGGCATTTTAAATAGCCAGAAGCGAGGCCCCTGGGTGGCTCAGTTGGTTGAGCATCTGACTCTTGATTTCGGCTCAGGTCATGATCTCAGGGTTGTGAGATGGAGCTCTGAGTCAGGCTCCTTGCTCCGCAGAGTCTGCTTGAGATTCTCTCTCCCTCTCCCTCTGCTCCTACCCGCCCCCCTCCCTCACACAGGCATACTCATTCTCTACCCTCTCCTCAAATAAATAAATCTTAGGTTGTGAAGCAAGTCACGACAACAGGTAATGGTCAGTTGTAAATGGAATTCTGTGCAATCGTCATTCAAAATGAGACAATTTAAAAGAGGCTGTATGAGAGATGAGAAAGTGTTCAGAAACTCACTGGATGACAGTTCTCACGCTTCAGTGAGCTGAAGAATCACCTGGAATCCTTGTTCAAAAGACAGACCCTGGCGCTGATCACGTGAAACTAAATCCTCTATATCTGGGCCCCAAAATCTTCATTAGAGTCCATAAGTCATTCTGATTTTGAGAAACAATGCCCAAAGACGGTAGTTCACAGAGTCACATCCCAAACATAAGCAACAGCAGCACCAGGATAATTTGCTAGAAATGCATGTTCTCAGGCCAATTCCAGACTTAAGAAATCAGAGACTCCGGGCACAAGGCCCAGTCATGGGTTTGAACAGATCCCCAGGTGATGTGAAGGTGGAGAAATCCCACACTAACAGATTTCTTACAAGGTAGGAGAGTGTGAACCCTGGCACAGTGGGGATTCCACGCAGCCCGGACTGAGAACCATGCTCTGGGTCTATGGGGTATAAACGTTTATATCACTTTCACAGCCCTCATTTTCTGAGCATCTACTTCCTTGAGTCAGGGTTAGAATCAATCATGTGAAGGGGGAAGAATGTGGACTTTGTTTCAGACAAGGACTCAAGTCTTGGTCTCAAATTTAACCTGCCTGGCTGTGGGTGTTTTTACCTGTGGCATAGAAGGGACTCAACCTTCCCCACACTGGCATTGTGAAGAGTGAGGAGACACCAGCTGGGAAACCGTTTCGCCAGCATCTAGCACGTTGTAGGCACCTGATTTTCCTCTGTGCCTCTCTGCAATTGTTATTTCCCTTCATTGAATTGGGGTCTGGAATGAGATGCTTAATCTTTATAGAAACACGGCTTGAGGGTATATTTCCCAGAGAGCATCAAAAACCTCATTGTAAAATCATCCCTCTTACTAGCAGAAACATATGAAGAGCTCAGTGAGGAATCCTGATTTTAAAGACGGCTGGTGTGAGCATAGAGGCAGCTCTACTACTGCTTAACCAGATTCAACTGCAGCCAGTCTCTTTCCTTTATTCAGAGATAGATAAGTAATGGGCAAAACCTTCCAATTTTATTATTACATTCTTTGCACAAGCACTTCATCTTCTCAGGTTGATCTCCACTGCTTGGAAGATGCCACATGAACTATCACCAGGATAGCTACAGAGATCTGCAATTGACTGGTATAAAGAAATCACTTTGTGTGTGTGTGTGTGTGTGTGTGTGTGTTCTGTTGTGTAATTCTGTTGGTTTGAACATCAGCTAGTGTTGAACACTCACAGGAGAGCAGATTCGTAACCACTCTGGCAGGAAGCTATGCTGCCTGTGTTGTGTATTTTCTGTAATACATAATGGTTTGACTGGCCCTAAATAAATACTTGACAATGACTTCTTCAGTCAATTCTTCTAAAGATGAAGTGGCTGCAATGTCTCTTCCGAGAAAGCGTGTTGTTGTTGTTGTTTGGAGCATGAAGTTTATGCTGACTGCATTTGTGGGAGTGAAGTAGGAGCACGTCCCCATACAACAATCAAATGTTCCTCACACTTACATTAGGATGTCCCTTATGTGACCAAGACCTGGGACAGTGTGCAGCCCTACATGGCCAACTAGCTTAGTTTATGGTAGGGTACCAGGAGGCCTTTAGGGCAGTGAAAAGTGGGTGTAGCCAAAGTTCGCTGCCATCTAGTACTTCAGTTCTAGCTTCAACGAACATTTACTGAGGGGCTGCCAAGTGCAAAGTACATTTACACACACAATCTCAGTTAAGGCTCAGCGTTACCACCATCTGCTCTTTACAGACCAGGAAATTGAAGTTGCAGAGATACAAAAGCATTTGATAAACATCATGCAACCAGTTACCAGCCAAATGAATCCATCAACCCGGTCTCCTGTCTCCAGGGTAGTGTTGTTCTATGACTCCATGGTTGTTTCCCCCTAAAGACCAAAATGAATATTCCAGCTGTCACTGACTCAGAATTTCTAAATCCATTTTACAGATGACAAAAGAAAGACAAGACATAAAGCTTGAGAAAATACATTATTATAAGCCATTCATTTAGCTATAGATTATTCTCAAATAAAGACAGAAAGAAGACTCGGACTGACTTGGCTTCTGATCAGGGCCCCAGTATCAAGAGCATGATGTGTTGTTGTCATTTTCTGTATATACATTTCCCCAGGAGAAGAAGCTGAGAAACTGAACCTAAGCAAGGAAACATTTGTTCTTAAAACAAGTGTTATTGCCTATTTTAGGTATCCAAAGGACTACAGATACCTCAGCAATTTTATATTTGTGATCATCCAAAATTTTAAAATACTTGATCTTTTGAAAGTAAGAATATTTAGTGTTCTTTCTCATCTTTGAATTCATAGTCCGTTCCATTTCCCCAATTTTACCTGATTATAAAGTATTTCATGCTTGAAAATCTCTTACTAATCACCCTAACATATCCTATGTAACAATAATATAAATCAACATGATCTTTTCATTTCCTGTAATCTTAGGCCCTTAACATGTTAAAATTTTCTCTTGGATTGAATTATTGCTAAAATTATGAGAACAAAATTAAAACAACAAATATATTACAGCTTTAGACAATTCACTGTAAAATCAGAAGTGGGAGGTATAGTTTTCTTTTTGAACATAAATGGTGAGCTGGGAAAGAAGCACCTTTTCCATGGGATCTCCCCTGGAGGCAGGTTCTCAGGCCAATCTTATTGGGAAAGAGTACATATGGAAGTCTAGGATCTGGAAATTAATACCCTGCTCTATATCCAACCTAACATACCTCAGCTGGAAGGCTGCTTCCCAGGAGCCAAAGACACAGAGGCCCCAGGAGGGACACGTACAGACAACCACGGCACAAGTCAGGTGGGTCAAGTGGTGGATCTGTCAGGGACAGTCCAGAGACAGGCCCCCATCAGTAATCTGAACGGGGGACGTCTAGCCTATAGAACTGAGAACTCGGCAAAAGATGATTAACCACCAAAAGTGGCAAAAGAGGACTGGAAGGTGTAATAGATGTAGACACTTAGAATAGATGAAGCTACTATCCCTCAGGCTGAGGGCAAAGCAAAAGAGAACTTAGAAATTCAGAAGAGGATCCTGCAAGGTGGAGATACAGACCCTGGGGTTGGGGGTGGGGGGTAGTGCTTGCTGCAGCAGCAAAGAAGCGGTGTTGGAGGCGCTCCACCCAGGACCCTGAGAACTGCCACTGCTGTAGTAAGAATTGCTGGGACCTTCTGCACCCTGATTTGCTAGCAACTCCTCCAGAAACGGAGCAGGGAACAAGTGTTCTCGGCTCCCACCTCACAGCGCCCTGTGTTGGTAGAGTGTACTATGGAGCCGGCCAAAGATAAATGCAGGGCACAGAGTCCAGCTCCAGGAGGACAAGGCAGGACAAAAAAAAGAAGGTGGGTTTAGAGCTGAAAGGCAATACATCAGCATCTGGAGCAAGCATGGAGGGAAAATTGCAGTTAAATGATTGCATGAATCCAGGGAAAGGAGAAATGACTTTAAAAAAAGATTTTATTTATTTATTCATGATAGACACAGAGAGAGAGAGAGAGAGAGAGAGAGAGAGAGAGAAGCAGGCGCCATGCAGGGAGCCTGATGTGGGACTCGATCCTGGGACTCCAGCATCACGCCCTGGGCCAAAGGCAGGTGCTAAACTGTTGAGCCACCCAGGGATCCCAGGAGAAATGACTTCTAATCTCCCCTCTCCCCACATCAGAAGATGAGTAGACCTACACCGGATCCTGAGCTAACTCTTTGGGTCTCAGTCACTTCTGCAGCTTTTAATGGAGAGTAACTGCATGCACAGTACCTCCCCAGTGGTGACGTCCAGGGTGGAGAATCTCACTCTAAGCTCACAAAATCTTGGCTTTGCCCCTGTGTGCATGCAAAGCAAGCTGGTTTTCTCGCATGTTCAGGAAGCACAGCCAGGATTCTCACGGGGTGAAGAATGTATACTGTACTGTCTGGGGTGAAGTATGTATCTGTCTGTGGCTGTTGCTCACACTGACACCAGTCCTTGGAGACCACTTTTACCACCCAGCTTTTCCTCCTGTGATTCTTGCCCAAGTAGAATGGAAAGGAGGGGAGGTGGGGATCATCTATTTTGATTTCTCCATTTCTGCTCCGTGTTTTGAAGTGAGATGATTTCGTACAGCCACCAAATTGGCACCAAGTTCTCCCTTTCACCAACTCCCCTACAGTCTTTATCACTGCAGTCAAGGAGACATTGCAAGAAAATTTTTTCGTGTCCATGCCAACCAACTGTGACAGAATTTTATTTCAAAATTATTCTATTGGCTTTACTCTGCCATATTCTGTAAGGCACATTACTCATCTCAAGCACCTTTAGAAAGAAACCCCCGAAAGGCCACATGATGGGCAGAGAGTGCTCTGGTTGGGACCAGGAGGCGCAGGTGTTCCCATTTTTCACTGCTAACTGGCATGTATATAACAGAATCACTTGGTTTCTCATCCCACCCCCGCCCCCAGCCTCACTCTCTGAACACTGCAGAGTTCTGGACACTAGTCAGCAGCCTCAGGGGATGATTGGAAAATACCATGCTCATGTTGCTGAGCGTCGTTGAGATGGATGGGGCCAAGCCAATTAGCTTGGGGAGATCTCGTCCACCCAGCTCTATGCCCAGAGCCCTTTTTAAATGACCTTATATTTATTTTCCCTTTTTAGTTTTATTAGCTTTTAAAAATTGAGGTATAACAGACATTCAGACTGAAGCTTGGTTAGTGAAGGCTGTTGGTGACAAATGACAGTTTTGCTTCTTGGTTCCAGTGGGCTTCAGTACCAGCTGGCAAAGGAAAAAATAGGTAAAGGGCCCAGGTCTATTTTCACAGAGCAGTCAAAAAGGGTCAACTTGTTGCTGAGAGACAATACAACCATCCCTGGCACAAGTTATATACCAAGGAGGGGAACCGCTGGCTCACAGGGCTGCTGCAGATCTAGCTGAAGTGGATTTTATTCAACAATTTTCCAAAGGGCTGCACCAGTTTATCATCTCACCAGCAAGGTATAAGACTTTCAGCTGCTTCATATACTTGCCAGCACTGTACTGTCTGTCTAATTTTAGACATTATGGTGAGTATGAAGTAGTATTTCATTATGATTTTACTCAGCATATTCTTCATGAGTCCTTTTCATGTGCTTACTGGACATTTAGAAATCCCTGTTTTATCAGTGGGGAAGTAAGACACAGATGAGAAGGAAGCCAGTTACCATGTTACCACTATGGGAGGCAAGAGTCCAACCCTGCTGGGCTCTAGAAGACAATGTGAAATACACCCTTCAGAGCCATTCTATCTAAGGTGCAAGGGAGCTGGGATATTTATACACCAGCTGTTAGTCAGCAGCTGAGGGCGGCTCCAGGGGATGGGAATGCCTTCATTCTCTGCACACCCAGTCTTCTATGGGCAGAGAGAAGTAGGGGCCGGTAGCTGGAAACCGGATTGGTATGCATGACACAGTGAGTGCTGGAGGAATGTGGGCAGGCTTCTGACAGCATTTCAGAAGTGAGAGCAGGGCAAGTGCAAATGTCAAAAAAGGAAAGAATGTCTCATGTTGAGGAAGCTATCAAAAATTGGGCTCTGGGGGCACCTGGGTGGCTCCGTTGGTTGAGTGTTCAACTTTTGATTTTGGATTGGGTCACAGTCTCAGAGTGATGAGATCAAGCCCTGTGTCAGGCTCCACGCTCAGTGGGAAGTCTGCTTGACATTCTCTCTTTCCATTTGCCCCCCCTCCATTCACACACATGTGTACTCACTCTCTCTCAAATAAATAAATAAATCTTTAAAAAAAACCCCTGTTTTGAAAAGCCCATTCAAGTCAGTTGCTCATTTTTTATTGTCTTTTTCCTACTGAATTGCAGGGGCATTTTTTATATGCTAGATATGGGTTCTTTATCAGAGATGTATATTTTAAGTATCTTCTCCTAGTCTGTGGGTTGGTTACATTACTTTTTAAAAAATATCCATAGAAAAATTAATCAGAATACTGTATCTTCCTACATGCTGTCTCTTTTAGGATAAATACCAATGGCTATAGAGTGAGCCATGGTGACATGATTATATAGTTGGAATGAAGTAAATGAATCTTCTGGAGTTGGTCTCTGCACTTGCCTAGGAAGAAAAATATCTTAAAATCATCCTCATCCATTTACAGTGACTATTCTCCTTGCCTTCTGCCAGTTCAAACTGAAGTCAGAAATTTCTGAAGCTGACGGAATGGTTCAGGGTTTGAATTTGTTATGGAAAGCTTCTATGAGATCAAATCAGATGATCTTCCCCAATTTACAAGGAAGACATCTTAAAAAAAAACAACAGTGCCACTTCTATGCCCTCCGGTGGCACCCACCCTTCCCTGTCACAGTACCTTATGATTATGTGCCTGGCTCTCTGTTTTCCTTCTCGATGTTAAGTTCCTTGAAAACAGGAACCAAACATTCATCTGTATGAGCCGAGGGCTAGCCCAGGAACTGGTGTGCCCTATGCATTCAAGGATTGTTCCTTGTGTATTTTGACTGAATCAGAGCAAGAATCTATTCCAGATGTGGGATGAGATGCAAACTGATATTGGGGCTGATGGTGGCTAATAAGAGAAAGACAGGAGCCTGGAAGAAAGGTCTGAGTCCCTGAGGCATAAAAAATGGGAATTTGGAAGCTAAGGAACAATCCTTCTGAGATGGAGACTGATAAGAGAGGGGCTATGGTCTAGTTTAGACCAAGAAGGGATCAGAAGGGATGTTGACGATATAATGCCAGAGGGAGGCATGGCTGGAAGAGACAACAGAGTGAAGGGAAGGGGCCAATCGGGAACCCCTTAGCAGGGCTTGCCAATCAATACCCACCCACTGCTTGGGAGACCTAAGCAGCGCCACTGCAAGCACCCAGCTTCCCAGCAGTCCGGGTGACTCTTAATGAGGGGAACCAGTCAAGAGGGTTTTTTTTTTTTTTTTTTTTTTAAAGCATCCCAGGTGATACTGATGCTTGGTGAAGGTTAGGCTGGAGGGCTTTTCTCCAACTTTGACCCTGAGTTCTGTGTTAAGAAAAGGCTGATTCATATATACCCCTTAGAAGATCCAAAGGATCCAGCAATTAGAGATCTGGGTAAGCCAGGTAAGCAGTTTTAACTTAGATCTGAGGGGTAGACTTAGGCCTTCTGTAATGAGGACTTCACTTTCTTTCACTGCGGAGAGAAGAGCAATGAAAGGGAGTTCTGACTTTGAACTTGGGGTAGAAATTCACAGGAGGTGAATTAGGAAGCAGAAAAGGTGACCACGGAACTGAAAAGCCAATTAGCTGATTGTATCCCACTTCTCTCCAATTGCTACAATGAGCCAATTGTATTCTTTTCGTACCCTGAGGGTACCCACACTGGGGTAAGGTTATTTTTGTGATTAAAGGTTGAGACCAGAGCATGGGGAGTCTTGGACAGCAAAGTAAGGAGAGCAGACATAACTGCAGACCAGGGAACTCACTCCTGGGGTAGGTGGCCTCACTGGTGAGTCAGTCTCAACCCTGGAAGCCTACAGCTCTATCATATGTATTATTGGCAAGATGCAAAGGAACTACTAGCTAGTTTTGGACTTGAGTTTTCCTCACATCTATCCTGCTAACGCCAACTTGCATTGGTAACTCATGTTTTCCACGTGAGTACAACCGGCAGTAGCTGGCAGGGCTCAGGTCAAGTAGAGAGAACTAGCAAACCGATGGGAAAGTTATAAACCCTTGTAAATCTGTGGTTTAGAAAGAAAGTACAAAGTCAACTGCAAGGTCCCTGCTTGCCTACATAATGACATGGTATTAGAAAAAGAAAGTGCATGAGCTTAGAAAGCATTGTAATTATTGGTGTTACCCCATACGGAAATCTGAGGGTTTCTTTGCCACAAAGAGCCAGCTGGAGAAACCAGCTCTCCAGCCATTTGCCACCCTGACCAACTCTCACACGGCCTAACCTTCGTGGCTTATGTCTAACAAGTCCAGATAAGCTGTTCCAATAGGTTGTTTGAATAAGGCTGATTACTAAGAATACTAGACAGTATAGTCTCGTCGCAGGGGGAGAAAAATTGCATTGTTTTGGAAAGGGGGAGCTATACCTACTTGCTCAATAAACATGTATCAGATGATAACTATGTGCCAGGCATTGTGCTAGGGGTACCAAAAATCCAGAGGAAAAATATCTGATTCCAGTCTTCATGGCATTGAGTCTGAGGAAGAAATCGATGTAGAAACAGAAAAGTCTAAGTCAGTTTACTAAACTGGAATGATAAGAGAAATGCACAGGATTTCATGAAAGCAGGTAGGAGGTTGTGATCAGGGAAGACATCCTGGAAGAGATGCTATCTGAGCAGATAGGTGGAGTCACGAGTGGCCTCAAGCCACTCACTTTGGCTTGCAAAGCCAGTTGCCTACATTTCTCCCCAATTCTGCATTTAGTGACCAGATTGGTAACATGGAATCAGCAGTGGCATGAGTATTCCCACCTCAGAAATCAGCAAACCCTGTAAACCAAGCTTTTTTCCTCTTGGAAAGATGGTTGTTAAACATTTCCCAGCACACTCCTTGGGGGGACGTAGTCATGAGGGAGAGAATGGTATTACAGGCCAAGTACACACCATAGGTGAAGGTTTAGAAGTCAGAAAAGGCATGGGGGTGGGGACTACAGGACTTTCATTTTTCTAGACTGTGAAGTGCACAGCTGTAATAGCAGGAGATAAAGCAGAGAGGAAGGCCAGGGCTAGATTATGGAGGACATTGTAAGTCATCCTAAGGAGTTCCCACTTTCTCCAGTAGGGGATGGGTAGGCAAAGAAGTTTTAAGCTAGGATGTTATATTCTAGTATGTTAGAAATCTCCTATTTATGTTCTTGATGAGAATTATCTTATACAACCTGAAGTGATTAGATAGGAGAAACTTGGCTTCTAAAGCCACCCTCAAAGCAAAAAAAATAAAAAAGCAAAGTAAATTTAAAAAACAAATTTTTAAGCATTATATGGTGACAGATGGTAGCTGCACCTGTGGTGAGCTTAATATGTGGAGTTGTTCAGTCACTGTATTGTATACCTGAAATGAATGTAATGTTGTCTATCAATTCAATTAAAAATAATTTTTAAAAATACAGTTTTTGAAAAAAAAATTATTTTTGGCACTCAGATTTCCTGCCACGACAGCATAATTGGCTTCAGAAAGGTGGTCTGTGGAAGATGTGGCAGCTTTAATCCTACCAGAAGATACATTTTGGACAGTGGGTTGAATGAGGGGGTTTGATATAAAGAAGTATCAACTATGAAAAAAGGCTAAGACATGAGGAGACTCTCTATGGCTCCCGGGGGGGGGGGGGGGGGGGAGAGGTCCCTCCAGTGCCCTCTACTGAAAAAGCTTAATATTCTAAGTTCACTTAAAATTTTTTTAATTGTATATATGTGTGTGAGAATATTTATATACACGTATATAATGCAAATAAAATTTTATTTATTTTATTATGCACTTTAAAGAAGAAATACTTAACGGAATCCCATTGTTTATCACAGAGGATCGTGAAGGGTGTATTTGGAGCTGAGAGCTGACATAGGAGGTTACACATTCTAGGGGGAACTGAAAAATTTGGTCATTCTTTTGGCTATTTAGCTCACAATGCTGAGTCGGTAGCTTTGCTGAATTTCTTATGTCATCCGTAGGCCCTGAAAAATTGTTTACCACTCATTCCGGGTATCAACTTGGGGAATTTGGCTAAGTTGCAGTTCTAAAGAGAACCAACTCAGTTTCTGCTATGATTTAAATGTGCTCTGTCATTTATTCCTTCAGCCACTAAGTGTACTCACTCTTTCTGGAGTTCTGCTCCAGCGTGTGATGGACCTTCCCCAACTCATTCCCAGGTCACTGTTATGGGACACTTGCATTTCCCACAATTCCAGACCACGGGGTTACACCATATGTTCCACATTTCCTGGTCTCTCTTTGAAGGGAAAAATCTAGAGTTGCTTAAATTTTCCTGATGACGCAAACAAACTCCTGTCATGAGAGACCATGGTTAAGAGCTCCACTTCCAGAATCAGGCATGCCTTGGTCTTGGTTTTTGTTAAGTTGTGCATGAAGTCTTGAAACCTTCGTTTTTCTCATCTATGAAATGAGGATGAAGCGCACCTGCTCATGTGATTGTTAGAAGCATTAAATGAGATAATCTGCATGAAGCACATAGAAAGTACCAGTAGCACAGCAAATGCCTGGCAATAGTTATCATTACTTGCTTTGCTGATGGCTAAAACTCAAACTCCTAGAGAAATAGGAGTTATGCTTTGCCTTTCCCAAAATGCTAAAAATTTAACAATCATTTATACTTACTATGATTTGGAGTGTCATTATTACCCAACTGGAAAAGAAATGAGGTGCTTTTTTTTTTAAAGAAATGAGTTTTGATGAAATGTTCTTTACTCCCCTTTGGATTCTTCCAGAGTGGAGAATTCTCAAGGTTTTGTCTTTGATTTTTCTTTTCTCTTTTTAATTTAGCTGATAGTGTTGTTCATTATCCACTTGAGGTGGCATTAGAATAAATTAATATTAAAATATTTAAATTTCGAACAATGTATTTGAAATGCCATTAGGAAGATTTATCACCTGCAATGAGAAATCAGTGCTCCATTAGCTACAATCCCCTCTCCAGTAAGTTTGGAGACCTCGGGCTCAGATCATTACCCAATACCTCTCTCTCTCTTTGTCCCCTGATGCTGTGTGGACTGCTGTTCTTGGATTTACTTAGAGTCTGTTATACTGACTCACTTGGCACCTCAGACACTTACATCTGTCAAGATGCCAAAGTGAGGCCAACGATACAAGAAAAGGCAAAACTCATTCATTCAACTAATTATTAAAAATAATATAAAATGGATCACAGGAAATGAAAATACTGAGAACTACATTTCCAACTCGGAGAATAGAGCTGTGCCTGGGAATCCCACCAAATCTGTGTGGCTGTATGGTGTGGTTGTTAAAAGCATGGCATCTGTAGCCAAACTGCTTGGGTTCAGACCCCAGGCCTGCTCCTTTGCTGGCTGTGAGATCTTGAGAGGGTTACTTTACATCTCTGTGCCTTGATTTCCTCATCTGAAAAATGGGGATGATAACTGTACCTGTCTCACTCTGCTGTTGTAAGGATTTTGTGAGTTAATGAATGTAAAGGGCTTCAAACATCTGACATATGGCTAATGCCATGGGAGTATTTGCTGTTATTACTCAGTCTTTGAAAAAGACTTAAGAGCAAATATAATTATAGGTTCTTCCAATCAATTAAGCACCTGCCAGCATTCCAGAAGACCCCTTGTTTATAAGATCCCTTTCTTTGGCTCAGACTCGTCTCCCTTTGCCAATTTAATTCAAAAGGATAATGACCTACTTTTAAGTAGAAAGCCCCTAGGAAGTCACTTTGAGAGGAAATTTCTCAGGAAATTCCCTAGTAATCTGTTGGGGGGAAATATCAGTATCTTAAATCTGCTTAAAAGCCAGCCAGCCCCAGTCTAGTCTACTGTATTACAAGTCAGGATAATGAATTAGTAATGTGCTGTTTCTTGATCTAATGCTGAGTCCTTGGGTGTGCTTACTGGGTAGAAATGGATCCAACCATGCACTTGTGCTTTGTTCACATTTTTGTATGTATTTAACTTCAAATATAAATTTTACTTGAAACAAATACCCTACCTGGAAATATATGTAGTCCAAGCTCACCCAAGAACCATCTGAGTGTCTTCTACATCCTCCTCAAGGATATCTGAAAATTTCTTTGGTGAAGAGCTCTGAACCTTTTGAACCTACAACTGAGGCCTGACAATTAGGTAGCTTCTAAATGGAGTCCCTAGAACATCAGGGGTTTTTTAGTATAAATATGTCCCATGTAATTATGGGGACATATTTATACTAAAAAAATACTTATTTACCTGAAATTCAAATTTAACTGGGCATTTTGTATTTACTTGCTAGATCCAAATTTTGGATAAACCGGTTTTTAGCATACCTCAAATATTACGTGGAATGATTTATACTAAAAAAAAATATTCAGGGGCACCTGGGTGGCTCAGTCTGTTAAGTGTCTGCCTTCAGCTTAGGTCATGATCCCAGGGTCCTGGGATCCAGCCCTTTGTGGGGCTCCCTCCTGAACAAGGAGCCTGTTTCTCCCTCTTCCTCTGCCCCTCCCCCGCTCATGCTTTCTCTTTCATTCTCTATCTCAAATAACCTTAAATAAAAATATTCATCTGAAATTCAACTTTAACTGGAAGTCCTGTATTTTACCTGACAACCCTGAGTGCTTTATACATAATTGATTCATTTAACTCTCATACAACAGAATGGGAGACGTACTATTATTACCTCCATTTTACAAATGAGGAAACAGAAAAATGGGCTTAGTAGTTTGCCTAAAAAATCTACAATATCAAGTGCTGGTAAAGATACAGAATGCTTGGAACTGTCATACTACAGGTGGAAATGCAAAAGGTACAGATACTTTGGAAACTCATTTGGCAGCTTCTTAAAAGTTAACACACACTATCATATGACTCTACGTACAACATCACCCACCAAAGGCCTTTGGAAAGCTTTGATTGGATCCTGCGAAGCTAAAGTAAAAAATAACTGTACACATACACACTGTACTCTAGTTGGTAAATCTGTCACAGGGGCAAGGATTAGAAATTCTGAAACTATTTGTATACTAGAGAGGAACAAACAAGCAAATATATTACAAGTAATTACAGCCAATCTCTCACTATTGGAAAAAGGAGTTACAAATAAGGAAAGAAAGAAGGCTAGAATAAACCCTCAGGTACTGGATTGGAGTCAGAGTTATCAATATTGATTGGACCTTTGAAAGATAACACACGCAGATAAATAAACACAGAAATACAGCAGGGGCGTGTATATGCATGAGGTAGTATACATATGTGTATTACCTACTTCTATCTACCCAGACAGGCTAGAAACAGCAGTACCCTAGGAACAAATGAATGCGTCTACTGCCCAGATCTTGGTTTCTAACACCATTCTTCAAATGAAAATGAAATGAAAATCCTTGGAGGACTGGTTGATTCTAAGATTGGGGCAGAAAATAATATGAGATGAACCTGGAGTCTCTTGTGGTGCCAGAAAGAAAGGAAGAGTTAAAAACAAAAAGATTGGAGCATATCAAAGGAGTACAGGAGCCACCAGAAGAAGCTTCTAGAGGCCAAAGTTGGAACCATTTGAGCAACAAAATAAATGAAGGGATTAGATGAGAACCCAAAGAATAAGTATCTATGAATCCACACCGAAATAAATAAATAAATAAATAAATAAATAAATAAATAAATAAATAAATAAAATTGACATGTCTTCTTCACAGAATCCCAATTAATACACGTAGAAGGAATGAGGGAAGTAGGAAGTCACCATTAGACCATCATAGTAATCATTACCGAAAGCGAGATGTAAGAAAGGATCTAATGTCATAGCGCAAGAGTTCCAACAGCAGATACTTGCATAGATTCAAAGTCTCTCTCTTCCGATGTTAAATAATCACAAGAGGAAAATCATGAGTTTAGGGAGAAATACCACCTCAGCCAAGCGACCAAGGTTAACATCACCAGTGACACGTAGGAAAATTATCTAATCTTGATCCGATGTACAGAGAAGGGGAACCTTCTGTTGCATCCTTTCCCAACCTACATCATCTTAATCTCATCATGAAGAAACATCAGATAAACCCAAATGGAGGAACATTCTCTAAGATAACTGACCAGCGCTCTTCCAAAGCATCAAGATCATTAAAGACAAGACTGAGGAACTATCACAGATGGGGGAAGACTGAGGTGTTAGCAACTAAAAGAAATGTGGGATCCTGGAACAGAAAAAAAAAAAAATAGTAATGGAAGAAGTAGTGAAATACAATTAGTCTGTAGCTTCATCTATTGTACCAAGGTTGAGTTCCTAGTTTACACAAATATTCTATGGTTATGTAAGATGTTAACGCAGGGAGGAATGAATAAAGTACACAGAACAACTCTCAACTATTTTTACAACTCTTCTAAGTCTAAAATTATCTTAAAAAATGAAAATATTATACCCCCAAAGGTAAAACTCTAGTTTATTTCACATTATCCCTTTACATAGCAAAAAGAAAAAATAAAAACAAAAATAAATTTAAAAATGTAAAAAATTAAAAAGCCAGTTTGGGCTTCAAGAATAGGGCCAGGCTACCAGATTTTGGACTACTAAATTATTTTCCTGGTCCTCTTTTCATCTTTAAATCGGGTCAGGAATCCTAAAGAGTCTATTTTTCTCCCCTCTTTCCTTTTTCAAACTTCTAAATCAGGATTTCCTACTGAATGCAGCTGGCGCTCTCCTGCTCCCACACAGCGCAAGGACTGCTGAGTGACAAGGCCCGACTGGGGGCCTGTGACCCTTCCCAGCCTCTGCTGTACTTAAGCTTTCTAAGTGTGGTTCTGGGAAAATGGGTTCCTGCGAGTGCTACATTCTGTTCCAATATCTGCAGACTCTTCTAGAAAAGCAATACAGAAGAATCTCACCCAAAGCAAGAGTTGCAAGGTCTAGTCTTAAGTATCCCATTGCCTCATTTTTTGAGGAAAAGCACTCCTGTCTCTGAATGTATAAATAAACTATTAGTGGGAAACAAAGTAAAAACCATCTGCTGCCATCTGAAGATACTGCCAAACTGTGACATTTCATAGGGCTGTCTACATCTTCCATCTTTCCACAGGCAGAGTTACATTTTTTTTTTTAACCTAAAAGCAGATATTTTTACCTCATTAAAGTGTTCATATATTTTGTAAAAGATTTTTATTTATTTATTTTAGAGAGAATGAGCATGAGCAAGAGGGGCAGAGGGAGAGAGAGAATATCAGACTCTGTGCTAAGTGCAGAGCCTGACGTGGGGCTCCATCTGACAACTCTGAGATCACAACCTGAGCCGAAACTAATTATTGGATGCACAAGTGACTGCACCACCCAGACACCCTTAGAGTCTTCGATACTGTATGAGAAACAGACTTGTCTCTGATTTTCAATTAGCTCACAAGGTAAAGGCCTATTTTTATTAACATAAAATGTTTACCTATTGGTTATATGAATCATTAGCAATAATTACTTTCAAGATTTTATTTATTTGACACAAGCTGGAGGAGGGGCAGGCAGTGGGAGAGGGAGAAGCAGACTCCCCACTGAGCTGGGAGCCTGACATGGGGCCCCATCCCAGAACCCTGAAGTGATGACCCGAGCAGAAGGCAGACACTTAACCAACTGAGGCACCCAGGTGGCCCATAATAATTACTTTAAAAGGAGATGTTTCTGCCTAATGGAAAAATGGGCTACCTACCAAAAAGCAAAAATTAAAAACTACCACTAAAAGCCACCCATACATATGGCTGTGTGTCAGGGAGACAGCATTTGGGTGGGAATACCTTTAATAGGTTCAAGACACACTGGACCTATTTACAAGGCTCAGAGATTCTCAGAGCTTCCAGAATAGGAGAACTAGCACGATTGTTCCTTTCTCTAGGCATTAGGCCAGCTTCTTAAGGCCTCAGGAGGATACACATACGTTCATGGTAGCTGCGATTGCCACAACTTGATCAGAGCAAGTTATTAAGCTGGCATATTCACTGGGCACATTGGGAGTTTTCTAGAAAGTCTGCAAGGAGAAACTATAGCTGAGAATAATCCTTGGAGGGGCAAGGGTAGGAGCTTTCTTTATTTCCTATTTCCAGTTCATCAACTGTTTTATCTTTCAGCTCCTTGTTGGTCTCTCAGTATATGCTTCATATTGTTGCATTTCGTCTCAGTCTAGGTGTAGAAGGCAGTTTAAGATGAATGAGATGCCAACCAAAAAGAAACAGTCAAGACACTGTGAAAAAGTACACAGGAGTTTTGTTAAATATCATAATTTCCAATGCCATTTCCACCATTCAACCTTCTTATAAGAAACCAGCAAAGGAGAATGAGACAGCATGGAATCTGTGTCTTTTTTATTTTAATTAATTAATTAATTAATTAATTTAGGAATCTGTGTCTTGAGCCCAGGGATAGCACTATAGCAATGTAATTCTACAATGTATGTATAGAAGATAGGTTTTTGAGTTTTTCCAAAGTCTGGTGTTCATTCAACTTACTGGTCTCCAAATCCCAAGGGATAATGACTCAGTAGGTTTGAGGTGAAGGAGGGACTGGATTCTTCAGGTTTAAGATGACGGTTTTACTCTACAGATGGTTGTGGTGCCAAATGAGGGCTGGGACCCTCAGCATTAACCTGCACATTCCCAGGATAGATGCCCTGCAGACTCTGGGGCAGCCTAGTCCTGGGTGCCAGCTAGGTGTTCCAGAGGCCTAGGCCTGGCCATGAGCGCAAGTCTGAAGCTGCGGTGGCGGTGGTGGCTCATCAAGACCAATGAGAAAGTAGTGTTCTACTCCACTGCTAAAGACCTGCCTAGGATCTACTAGGAAGTACCCAGACCTATGGCTGTATGTCAAGAGTCAACACCAAAGGCAGGAGGTAAGTACGTAACCTATTAAAAACACCAATGAATGTTTTATTATTAAAGCTCAAAAGGGTAATATGAACAATTACGGGATGGTAAATTCATTGCCTGTTACTTTAAGGGGAGCTCTACATCTATCTACTTGTCTCTCTCCCCTCAAAGAGTATGTGGGTATACCTGCATATGCATACCCAGATATATTTCTATATTTAAATATATATTTTGTCCAAGGATCGGCCAATTACAGGCCTGCATGCTCAACATTTTTAAAAAGACCCTTCAATTCAGTGGCTCTCACCCTTGACTGTACCCTTGGCTGCCTGGTTCCCATCCCCAGAGGTTCTGAGGCATGGCCCCGGCATTCTAATGTGTGCCTAAGGCTGAGGATCACAGCTTCATTTCGAGTCTAAAGGCTCCAATTCTAACCGTGTAAATTTCTATGGGAAAGCAGTTAAGAGCCAGCTTCCTGCGTGGCCAGCGAGGGCCACCATGGAGAATAAGCATGCTCCACTGACAGCTCTTGAAAGAAGATGGTCATGCGACTGATATTACACTGCTCTGGTACTTATCAAAGATAAGCTGGCACTCTCTCACGTACAGGCTACAGCTGCTCATGGGCCTGGCTGGGTGAGATGCTGGAGCAGGTTCAAAGTTATGTAGCCACGAGCTCAAACAAGATGATGGAGTTAGACAGTAGAGCTTTGGTCACTTGCAGCCTCTGTGGAGAGCCCAAGTCCCAGACAGGTGGTTGTATGGACTTCAGCCCTAGGAGATAAGAGATCTTATGGGATCTGAATAAAGTTAGAAATCTCTCCTGATTGCTAAACAACTAGTCACATTAACTGTCATATTTGGAAGTAAGATCAACTCCTGGTATCTTTTTAAGATTTTATTTATTTATTCATGAGAGACAGAGAGAGAGAGAGAGAGAGAGAGAGAGAAACATAGGCAGAGGGAGAAGAAGGCTCCTTGTGGGGGGCCTGATGCGGGACTCGATCCCAGAACCCCAGGATCAAACCCTGACCTGAAGGCAGATGCTCCACAACTGAACCACCCAGGCGTCCTTCCTCGTATCTTTGATTACCCAGCAAGCCTCTTAGTATCCTCATCTCTCATTGGGGAAGAGGAATGTAGACCTGAGCCCCTCCAGGCTTGAAAGCAGGGATGTATACACATTAACTCATTTCATTCCCCCCACTGTCGTAAGAAGTGGCTCCCTCTCCTGGCCTTCATGCTGTTGTTCCTAATGGGCCACCAGCCATCGCTGTCACCCAGTAGGGAGGTGTTGGTCAGGACTGTGTGGCCAGCAGCAACTGCCTTTTAAACAGCATTGTGTAAAGAGTCATGTCTGCCTGGAGCGAAGGATGGAGGCTCTAGTCACTCTCTTGCAAAGGCAGCCTGTGCCCCACTGTGTGCATTTGTGCGTGGTCAGGTCAGGCTCTGGGCCACTTTCCACACAGGGTCTTGTGTTGCTGAATCTTTTTGTTCTCCCTTTCCCAGCTGATGGGAATCTTTCCCAGGTCTCAGTGTATTAGTTCTCTGTTGCTACCTAATAAATTATCACCAACTTAGTGGCTTAAGCAACACCCATCTATCATCACAGTTTTCCGTGATCAGGAGTCTGGGCACAGCCTGGCTGGGTCTTCTGCTCGGAGTCTCTGGGGCTGTAACCAAGCAGTCAATCAGGCTGGGTTTTCATCTGGAGACTTGACTAGAAAACAATCTGCTTCTGAGCTTATTCAAGTTGTCAGCACCTCCTCCTAGGTGATAAGACTCGGGCTCCGGCATTTTGCTAGGGGCCGCTCTCGGGTCTAGAGCTCACCCACAATTCCCTGCCATGTGGTCATCTTACAACATGATGATATGCTTCTTCACAGCTAGAGTTTCCTTCTCCCATTTGCCGAGTTACCCAGTCACTATAGCAGTTGACTGCTATAGTGACTGCAGTTCCACCTGCACTCAAGAGGAGGGGGGAATACAAGGGTATGACTCATTGGGGGTCACCTCAGGGTGCCATATTCAGCCACTTGCTTTTGTATTTGACACAGACTGCAGGATTAGATTTCCTCTTTGATCCATCTTTCCAGTCCTGAACTTGACCTCAATTTTTGTGACTGATCCCTGGTTGCTTCCACTAGTTCCCCCCCACTTTCTCTCTCTAGGTGCTCTTGGATTGTAGTTGGATATACTGGTGGCAATCGTCCTTGACAAATAGATGTCATCTAACTCCTGAGGAAACTTAGGTTAAATGGTCTTGTCCAAGGTCACATAGATTATAGAACAGATGGAACCCACACCTGGATCTGTTTGATTCCAAATCCCATGACCTCATAAGTCTGCTTAGCCTGTGTGGTAAGAATAATCATCCCACCCATCTACCAGGACCAATAATGAAACAATGCATAGAACAGGACTTTGTAAATTGAAGAGTACTATGCAAATATTTATTAAGAATTTCATTCATTAAAGTCATGAATTTTTGGCTTTTTAACAAAATAGATCCTCACTTGCATTTGCCCTTTGAAAACCCTACATCTAGGACAAGCTTTTGTTTATATAGCTTTGTGGCGTATTAACAAGAATTAAATGTTTTTAAATGCTTCCAGTATAATCCAACATGTGGCCTTCAAAGCCTAAGTGCGGGAAAACTAATCAAAGAAAAAATCTTTAGCCTCCCCTTCTTAGTCTTTGTTCTTTTCTGCTTTCTTGTAGCGGACTTCTTCCTATTTAGGCCTGTGATTTCCATGAAGGAGCCACAGATACCGGGAGAAGCAGACTGACTCTCCAGACCCTCTTAATATCTAAAAATATGGGGAAGATGTACAGAGGTGTCCTTCCCCCTCTACTTGGGCCTTGCGCTGCCCAGAACTTTCATTTCAGTGAGCAAACCCATAGAGCCGAGGCTGCTGGGAAGCCCTGGAATGGGCACCGGAGGAAGGACACTGAGGCTCAGGCCCAGATGGGGCCCCTGTGAGCCTACCAGACTGGTGAGACCTGAATCTGGTCACAAGTAGGCATCCATTTGCTGGATAACAGAAGCTGGTCTTAAAAGCAGACAGCTGGACAATCACACCATTGTCTGAGAAGTCCAGGCTTTATCTTTGGTTCTTTGAGGCAATGAGGACAGAGATTTCTCATATCTCCTGGTGCTGAGACTCATGGCTCACAAGGCAAAACAGCCTGCTCTTGCATGTGGCCTACCTCTCCATCCCCCACCCCCCAGTCACTAAATACTCTCTCTGTTGTAATCGCAAAGTTCTCACAGGGTATTCTCAGCGTTTCTCTGTAACATGGTCTTCAGATGGCCACACACTGTTGCAGAGGCAAGTTGCCTCTTAAGCTCTGAGGTAACGTGATCAAAAGTCTGAGACACCTGGATTGGAAACTTCGACTGGGCCATCGGGTATCTAGTTCAACCTAGCCTCTCTGGGTCTTTGTTCCTCCTGTCTGAAATGAGAATACCACTACTACCTAACTCATTGGTAGGCTGAAAACTTGAGTGGGTGTGTGTAAAATCGGACCAGAGAGCTTGGTCTTGGTAGAGCTCACTTGAGGATGGAGATGCTCCATAGCTTTGCTGTCTGATACACTAGCACTAGCCAGGGAGGGCCATTGAGCCCTTAAAATGTGGCTAGTTGGGGTTTTGCTCTATGAATTTCTTTCTCTCCTACATTATAAGAGGGAGGTCAGGCCATTATGTTCCTTTGCCTTGGGGGTACAAAGGCCACTTTACTTTCACTCTGCGGGTCCAGTAAACCTGCACTGTTGGGCCACCCTGGGTAGAAAAGGGAAACCATGGTGGAGTGGAGACCACTGTGCAGCTACCAGATTCCTGCCCAGCTCCCTGGCTACTGCCCAGGAACAGCAGAACTCAGAGGACCGAGTGTGGCTCCCATGAGGCTGCCTCTCAGTCTTTGTGCCAAAATACTGGGGATTCAACTCCTGTCCAGCTTGGCAATTTTGTTTAAAGATCACACCCAAGGGGACTAAGAGTCATCCATACTACAGTATTATCATCATTGCTACCAGAAAATGAGCAATTCCCAGAGTTTCCTTGGGTCCAACTAAATCATAGACTGGGGTGGGGAATGGGGAGAAGGTAGATGGAGGAAACAAAAAGAGGGCCAAACAGGACACCTATGCTGGTTGGAGGTGGTTCAGTCACCCACACTGAGAACTCTCCCTGCCTTCCCTTAACAGAGTCACATTACAGTGCACGAGATTTTACAATTTGCAGCCTTGTTCATTTAGAGCCTCCGGACTATAACAACTAATTCTGCAGGGCAAGGAAAAGACATTTTGTTCATTAAATTATCATTTTGTTCATATTCATTATCATCCTGGGAGAGTAACCTCCCATGGAGGGAGGGGCAAGTAGGCGAGGCCACGTAGTAGCTGGCCAATATTTTTTATTTAACAGCTGTCCTCAAACTCTCCTGATATCCCATATGATAATAGTAAGCTTCTCGTGGATTGATGCATAAAGTTCTTCTCGTGGATTGATGCATAAAGTTCTTTTTCTCTCTAGAGTTCTGCTATATAGGACAGTAGCCACTAGCCATGTGTGGCTATTGAAATTTATTTTGAGGGGCACCTGAGTTAACTCAGCTGGGTAAGCACCTGCCTTTGGCTCAGGTCACAATCCCAGGATCCCAGGATTGTGCCCCAGGTTTGACTCCCTGCTCAGTGGAAAGCCTGCTTCTCCTTCTCTCTTTCTTTTTAAGATTTTTATTTATTTATTCATGGGAGACAGAGATGGAGAGAGGCAGAGACACAGGCAGAGGGAGAAGCAGGCTCCCTGCAGGGAGCCTCATGTGAAATTGGATCCCAGGACCCTGGGATCACGCCCTGAGCCGAAGGCAGACACTCAACCACGGAGCCACCCAGGTGTCCCTCCCTCCCCTCCTCCTTCTGTCCCTCTCCCTGCTTATTCTTAGCACATAAAATCTTTAAAATACAACAAAATTCTATCCCCAGTCATACAAGCCATATTTCAAGTGCTCAGGAGCCACACTGGACTACTGTCCATGCTGTTGCACAGAGCAGATATACAACATTTCCATCACAGCAGCAAGTTCTACCATATGATGCTATTCCACAGAGGACTACTGATTGCGTATCTAGAAAAGTGTTTTAAACAACCACTTGCTTGGTTGTTAGGAGTAGTAACTTATTTTATACTTAAAAAAAATGAAAATAAACCTTACCCTGTTCCAAATCCTGAGGAGTCATATTCTAAAGTCATAGTTTTATACAACATTCACAGCTAAAAATAGAAAGCTAAGGCTTCCCAAACACACAGCACTTTTCTTGCTTTGGGGAGTTGCATTTGCTTCCCAGGGACCAGCGATACTCTAATAGTCTGGTCAGTGTCTGTGAGTGGCAGTGTCTTCTGTGTACCGAGACCCAGTTATTCCGCAAAGGTGACAAGAACACGGGGACCTGTGCTCAGAGTGAATACAGGTAATACCCTGCTGCCAGGATGGGTTGCAGTTATGGCAATTTACAGCTCGCCCCAGGGAGACTCCACTATAAAAGCCCAGTGACAGTCGTTGGGAGGGGGTTGCCAGGATGATGCAGGTAAGAGAGGCATTAAGCTATCAACTCTACAGAGGCAAGAAAGGCCCCAGGGCTGAACTGTCTGGGTACGCTGTCTACACCCGACTATTCCCACAGTGGTTTGATGTTCCCCTTCATCTACCTGGGGACGGCATGTCTTCAGGTGGCACAGAGAGTGATGCCGCTACCTTTGAGTGTCCGAGAATAAAGTCGCTCCCATTAGAAGCCTTTATGGGATTTTAATAGGTGCCGCTGTAGGACACCTAAGGCCTTCTAGAAGCAGCAGGACCCGAACATAATCATTTAAGTTCCATGCTAACGAAACAGAAGCTGCTGCAAGACAAGTAAAGGCAGACCGTGAAAGAGAAGGACGGCATTCCAGGCCACGCCTGGCTGGATTCCAGCTCGGCCCGTGTGATCACAGCAAGTCCTTCACGGCACATGACCTTGCTGGCACAAGGACAATGGTCTGATGTTACATTAATAATAACAGTTACCAGGTATCAGATGTTTACTCGGCCAGGCTCAGTGCTAAGCCCTGAACATGCGTTATGCCAGGGACCCCTCCAATAGCGCTGTCAGGGGTCACCACCAGCCCCCTCTCCCAGTGCCTTAAATGAGTTCAGGGCCACCCTAGCTCATGCAGTGAGAGGAAGTAGCAGAATGTGAACCAAGGGGATCCGGGCACTTGTACAAGTGTCTGGGAGTCTCCTGGCCCAGCACCCTGTCAATTCATCCGTATACCCATCCAGCCCACTGGACTTTTAATCAGCTTCCCCATTTGCCTGATTTCAGGGTAAAGCACATGGGCTCTGGGGCCAGATCACTGGGTTCCAATCCCAGCTCTGTAGTTAGCACCTGTGTGCTTATCTGGGCTGCTTGGCTGTTCATCTATAAAAGGAGAAAGATATTGGTGGCTGGCATCACCTGGGAGCTAGGAGAAAGGCACAACTTCAGGCTCGACCACAGACACAGTCAGAACCTGCATTTCAACATGATCCCCAGATGTATTTACACATCAGGGCTTGGAAGCACGACGCTGCGCTAGATAATAGTGCGCTGCAATGAATTATTCCGTCGGATCCACGAGACTCCAGCACGAGCGGGCTACAAGGCCAGACCCAGCCCACAGGTGTAGCTTGACTGCGCATGTGCACTCAGAGCTACGAGCTCTTCAGGTGACCACGGCCCTGAGAAAGCAGAGGTTTGTTTGCTCTGTTCAAAGAGGAGGTCCTGAAGCTCGGTCATTGCTGTTAGGACTCAAGTCAATGAGGTTAACGATAGCCACGCAGACCCGGTAATCTGTGAGGGCTGCAAGGGAAGCATCATATAAGCAGAATAAGGTCTGTTGTCCATATCTGTTCCCACCAAGATTTCATGCCTCACTAGGTCTGGCCTAGGAAAGCCAAATCCTGTTCTGGGGAGACTGGGAGGCCACTGTGTACTTTCTGCCAACTGACTGCTCCTCAAGGGGCCACGCAGAACTGTGTCCGGGTCTGGTCCTCAGATTCCTAGAATTCTGCTTGAAAGGGAACCTGCTTACAGGCCACTAAGCAGGTAATTTTGAATAAAGGATCCTGAGTGGCTCTGACTGGGTCTATTCCTGTCTTCCGCCCCCTCCCCCACATTCTTAGGAGGCTCCCCCAAAACAGAGCTTGAGACAGGAACTCTTATTCCAATGACTTACTGGGCATGCTCTCAAGAGAAGGGGCACAAATAGGATGCCTAGTTCAATCTTAATTCCAGATGACCAACAAATAACTTTAATGCAAGTATGACTCAAAGATTTTTGTGGGACCTGCTTACACTAAAAAGTTATGATCTGAAGTTTAAATTGAACTGGGTGTTGTTCATTGCTAGATCTGGCGACGCTGAATGCAATGGACACAGGACAGGCAGGGAAAGGAGCTAAGTAACCAGCAGGTAGCCCGGGCTGGGTCCTGGCTTTTGCCTGAGCCCATGAGGAACCCACAGTGTACACACTAGGAGTCCTACCTTGGGATAACGGGGCTAGCATTCTGTATGCTTCTGCTACTGAGTCAATGGCTTGGGCTGCCCCTGGGCATGTGGATGGGGAGGTGTTCATGGCCAAGGTGGGAGGTGGATCCCTTTCAGCCAAGGGTTAATTTTCTAGAGACCGAGAGTGGCTGGGAATTGCCGACAGCCAGCACTCAATCAAGGTGGGGTAAATAGTACCCACAATACCCTCCCCCCAACATGTACATTCCTTGGCAATCCTCAAGCCCTTGAGAAGTCACCATCTTATTAATGGTTTTACGCTGGGGGAGCGTCCCTGGATCTTTTATCCTCATTTCATTGGGGATAGATCCATATGTAGGGCTTTCAAAAAATAGAACAGGAGCGTGCTTTATTCACCAACTCCAGATCTGCACCATCAGCATATTATCAGGCTAACTCCGGGCATTTCCAAGAGCTGGGCTGAGCATTTTCTTTCTCTGGTGCTTCTAGAACGGAGTTATTGTTTCACTAGAATGGGAAATGGGGTGAGAGAAAAGCTTCCTCCCCGGGTTCCCGCCTTCCAGGCAATAAGGACTTGGCAGTCTCTGCTGGAAGCTGGCTGGGCCGCTGTCACTTTCAGAATACAAAATGACATGATGGCTTATGGATAGGGCATGAGTTGTACGTACATAGCAGCTAAACAGATCCCTGTTTGTGTTTTTTTTTTTTTTAAGATTTTATTTATTTACTCATGAGAGGCACAGAGAGATAGAGAGGCAGAGGGAGAAGCAGGCTCCACGCAGGGAGCCCGACGTCAGACTCGATCCCAGGACTCCAGGATCACACCCTGGGCTGAAGGAAGGCGCTAAACTGCTGGGCCACTGGGGCTGCCCAGATCCCTGTTTTATATGCATTTGTCCATTTAAAGCCCAGCAGAAAACCAGAGATGAAAAAGAAGTATTCAGGACCAAAGACTTCCAAATTCAGCCTAGTAGGAAGAAGGGGAAGATTTTGCCCATTTAGTCAGCAAGGAGACCATACGAACTATATTCCTAAACTTCAGATTCCGAGCATTCTTCACTGATAACTGCTAACTACCACCAGCTCTTTGCCAGCTGCAACTAGATCAGTCTTCCCAGAATGTGATCCACAGAACACCTCCCTTGTAAGTGAGGTTGTATGTGTAAGAGTTAGGCTATTCTGCACGTGGTAGCTATTTCTTTGAAACTTCACAATGCCCATTTGTACTGTAAAGGCCCTGAGAAGTCCTGTAATACAGAACCCCAACTGTTTGCCAGTGCCCAACACGAGGAGTTCTGTAGAATAAGTACCAACCTGAGCAATGCCCACAGTTCAAGGGGAAGAGGACAGGGGCGCAAAAGACAGCTACCTGCCGGGAGGAGTGGGGCAGGGCAGGGGAGGGTGTGTATTCAGTATTTACACCAGAGAGCCTGCATCGGTTCCAGTCATTCCCCCATTACTAGTTTTTTCTGGATAAGAAATTAAAGGCAGTTAAAGGGCTAACTGGAATCAGGAACAGTAGGACTTTGATATGGTTGGGCCTGTTCTCCAGTAGATCCCGCGCACCATTCCTCACTACCTTCCACACCCAGAAAGGATTCAGGAGAGCCGAGTCCAGGTTTTCTCAGAAGTCACCACATGGGGGAGCTCGTAGTAAAACGGAAAGTCTGTCAGAGGGGCCCGCAGGCTCAGGAATTGGAGTACTTGCTCTTGTGCCTTCTGTAAAGAAAAGGCTGTTGAGAAACAGAAAAAAGTCCATGCCTCACACTCGGGTAGAAGGACAAAATGAATCCTGCTCATTCTGACACTTGGGAGACAAGTCATCTTAGAAGCAAGTAATGACCAGTGTGCTGTTTTGCTGTGTTTGACAGATTTTTATTCTATGGAAAGATAAGGGGCATTTGAGAAAATGCTCACTTTTCCCCCAATTAAAAGAATAGGAAACATGAAAAAGTGGCCTGTGGGTATTATTTGGGAGGCAATGAGAAGGTCTCCCGGCCCCCAATATATTTCTTAAAGTAATTTAATGGATAGCTGGAATTTCATCAGTAGAGATTCATTCCTTTGAGTTAAGTCATTGGTTCTCAACTAGGGATGATTCCCCCCCACACACACACTCCCACCCCCCCGCAGTCCCCTTGTTAAAATAGATTGCTAGGCCCCACTCCCAGAGTTTGATTCAATAAGAACCAGAGAATTACAGGTCTAACCAGTTCTCAAAGGACGTTGATGCTGCTGGTTCAGGGACCCTACTTTGAGAACTACTAGTTGAAAGACCTGAATGAGATAATGCATGTACATAGCTATTCATTTACTGTCTGCCATATATAAGCTGCCATGCTCAATGGTTCTTGAACTGGGCTACACATTAGAATCTCCTAGGGAGGTGTGATAATCCCAGTGCTCAGTCCACATCCTAGACCGATTAGATCAGAATCCCTGGGGGTGAGGATGCCTGGGTGCCTTCAGCTCAGGATGTGATCCTGGAGTCCTGGGATTGAGTCCCACATCGGGCTCCCTGCATGGAGCCTGCTTCTCCCTCTGCCTCTCTCTCTCATGAATAAATAAAATCTTTAAAAAAAAAAAAAATCCCTGGGGGTGGAAGGGTCCCAGACACCATCACTTTTTGAAACTCCCAGGTGTTGCCAGTATGTAGCCATGGTTTGGATGCACTACAGCCAATGGTAGCTTAGAGTCATCTGCAGTACCTGGCCTTCCCTACCTCCTCACCAGTTGACCTCTCTCATCCCAAAGCACTACCATGGTTCAGGTCCTGACCAGTCCCCCTCTATCATCTACTACTTCTCCTACACTGGTCCCCCTGCCTCAAGTAATCCTCATCTCCATGCAGGTCCACCCGCCCCTCTGGCAAGGAGTGATCCTGCTAATACATGTGCCCACCTGCTCTCACCCTCTGCCATGCAGTCCCTTCCTGGCAGTCCCACCCTGGATGCCTAGCCACACTATTTGTCTTTCTGGTCCTTCCTCTCTGGGCTGCTCAGGACTAAGACACTCTCACAGCCTCGGACTCCTGCTAACTTGGCGCCAACCCAGGAAGATGTCCCTGACGCCGTGCTCCCCTTCCTAAGGGCTGAGTTATGATAAAGGCTGTTACTACAACTGTTAAGAGTCATCATTATTACTGGTTGGTCCCTCCAACTAGACAGCAGGAAGGGAGGGGATCTTCACTGGTAACAAGAAAGCACCATTTATCAGGTGCTCATTTTTTTTTCCAGCCATGCAGATTCAAAAATGAGAAAACAGCTCCTGCTCTGAGGAATTTTCATCTGATTGATCAGAGAGCCTCCTAAAATGTCCCTGTGGTTGCAGGTCTAGCCCTAACTACAAATCAGGACTAAGAGTTTGATAAGAGATTTCTTTCTGTCACGGCACTGTGTGTCAGGAAACCCTTACAAAAGGGATAAAACTTAAAACACATTTTGTTACACACTCACCATATTGCCTAACCAAGCAGGAAAGGGAAGGCAGGCAAAGAAACCTACAACTGAGTAGATTATAGCCATACCTGGATCTATGCAAGTAATTGGGATTAGACCCACCCGCCACCCCCAGGAAGGGTTATCTACGCCTACAGTCAACCCAACCCATCCTTGAGATTGGAAATCCAGGAAAAGAGCCTCCTCCACTCCCACAGGCCGCCACAGAGACAGCCTGCTGCATAACCCTCTGGCCACATCTGAAACAGGTGGCCGCACACCGCCCCGACCTCCGCTTCCTCTCTCTCCTGGCCTCCTTCCTCGACTCCCCCCTCCCAGGAGCTCCTGCCCGCCTCCCCCCAGGTGACCTCCAGCCCCCGCAGCTCACCCAAGCAGATGTGTTTCCTCTTCTTCTCCTGCCCCACCTAGCCTTCCCACAGAGCAGGATTCCTTCCCAAGCTTCCTGTGGAGCCATGCATTTTCTGTGTTTGTGTTTGAGGGGGGAGAAAATAAAGGAAGAGCTTTATTATTTGAGCCTCGACCTTTATAAATGCACCTCCCTGCCATCTGTTATCCTTAAGAGTGGGAGCAAAGGAGAGGGGCCCCAAATGACCCGGCTGGTCACTGAGTGGACTCCGTGCCACAGACAGTGGGAATCCGAGTGTTTGAACAAGAGGATCCCACCCCACTCCTCTCCTCACCCCTACAGATGGCACTAAACCCTTCTTGCGAAATATTAAATTTAATCTTGAAATGGAAACCCAGTGGAGAATTTTTTTAAAGAGGGGCATGGGGGTAGAGGGGCAGAGGTAGAGAGAATCTCAAGCAGGCTCCACGCCCAGCACAGAGGCCAATGTGGGACTTGATTTCACAGCCCTGAGATCATGACCTGAGCTGAAATCAAGAGTCAGACGCTTAACTGACTGGGCCCCAGTGGAGCATTTTAAATAAACCCCTTAGATCTAACAAAAGGAGAAGATGGGAAGTAGGGTTCATGGTAGGCCCCACCATGCTTCATAGGAGCATCACGACAGATGATAATCCCAACAGCCCCCGAGAGGAAACCACTGCTGGCTGCTGCCCACCGGGGCAGATACAGTGACAGAGACCCAGGAAGATCCGAATTGCCTTGGCCTTGGCTCTAATTTCCCAAACACATAGTCTTAAGCCTGTTGTCCCCCCCTCCCCCCCCTTCCCCCACCCCACCCCCCCAGCTAGCATGAGCAAAGGCCGAAGCCGAGCAGCACGGTCCAAGACAAAAGCCAGGATGTTTTCACATTTTGCCACAGACAAACCCCCAAATGGATTGTGGAGTTAAGGGAATGAGAAAATGTCTAGCAGTTGCAAAGACTGGGATCCCTGTTACCTCGGATACAGTTTCTCATTCAGTGACTATATTGCTGGGTTTTCTTCTACCCACGGCTTTTGTTGAGAACAGTCACAGAGCGGGCAACAGCGACACCTGCCTTTCAGAACAGATTCAAACCAGGTAAAGAGAAACCAGAACCTTACCCTTCAGCACCTGTGAGGGGGACCTTACTAGGAAATCCCGTCTTTGGAGATGGTCAGGTTTCTGAGGTCATTGTATGGGCCCTAATCCAATAGGACTGGTGTCCTTGTAAGAAGGGGAAATTTGCACAGGAAGATGCACGCAGAAAGACCATCACGTGGAGATGAAGACAGATCAGAGGGACACATTTACAAGCCAAGAAATGCCAAATGGCCAACAAACCATCACACAAACCAAGAGGGAGGCAGGGAACAGATTCCTCTGAGAACCAACCAACCCTGCTGCCATCCTTGATCTTAGGATTCTCAACAGCAGAACTCTGAAATTCCCCAGTTTGGAGGACTTTTTGTGACGGCCCTAGGAAACAGATATAGGCACTAGAATTTGAGAGTTTGCTTACATGGTAGCCTCAACTAGATAGAAGCATTTGTGATACAATAAAAGAACTCAAGTGGGCTCTAATCCCACTTACCAGCTGTAGGACTCTAAAGCTCAAAGAGGCCCAGGTACTCACCCCATTGCCTTGTCTGAAAAATGGAACCCTGTTGTCACTAACCACCTCAGAGCTCATATGCACCTTTGATAAGTTCGTGCATGTGAACATGGCCTATAAATTGGAAAAGGTGACAACTATAGTTGTCATGAGAGTTTTACTGTTCCTTCATGTGATCCAGAAATGAACAGACTGGCCAACCCTGAGCAGGAGGCGGCTCTTTATGGGGCCCTACAACTGCCTTGTTCTAACCTCCCTAAGGGAGCTTGACCTGTAGGGAAATTTGCTATCAGTCAAGATTGGCCAAGGGGAGACACCAGGAGATGATAGGAGGGCATGAAAACAAAGACATCAAGGCTTTCATCTCCAGGTGCCTTCCTGCTTGGGTTATCAGGAGTTGACCCAATCCTCTATAGAAGGTTTCAGCTACCATCAGAAAAGCATCCCTGTACAGTCACTCTCTCAGGATTCTAGAAATTCTGTGCTCTCCTTATCTTTTCAGGCTTAGGAAGCAACAGAGTTCCATCGGGGATAACTCCGGGACATTGTACTAACCATGACCAACTTGCTTTCACTCCGCACATACCTTGGCAAATAATCCCTTTAGCAAAGGCTCCTCAAAGGATCCTGTTTGAGTGTGCCATCCTGGCATGCCAAGACTCTGATTCAGTAATTATACACTTAGAAAGTAAATTTTACAATATCCAGTCATCACCTTGTACACCTTAAACGGATATGTCAGGTACGTGTCAATAAAACTGAAAAAAAAAATAGACACATCTGTAGTTCCTATGAAAAGGTAGGGTTTATTTCTCCACCCCGATTCTGACCTTAGCCATCTTTTCCTCTGGCTGTTGGGATATTAACAAATGTGACACGAGCAGAAGTGGAAGTGATCGTGCATTAGTGGCTTGCCCTTGTCTGCGCTCCTTGGCAGCCTTTGGACCACCATGCAAAGGCACCTGGGCTGGTTTCCTGAGGGTGAGACAATGTGAAGAGAGGCCCCAGCCATCTCCAGCATCCCAGCTGAGGCATCAGACACTCCATTCTAGACAATCTGCCACCAGTCGCACTGCTCAGACCAGAGAAGAGGTACGTACCAGCTGCCTCACAGAATTGTGAGCAAATAAAATTATGGTTTCCTTAAGTCCTTCTCACTTGGGGTGGTTTGTTAACTGAAATAGTAATTATAGAGATTGTAGGGCCCACTGACTTTCTGATGGAACTAGAGTGAGTGCAGAGGGATAAGAGAAATTGAAGGCCATGAATATCCAACTGAGAATACAACAGGGAAGTCAGCAGCCTCTCAGGCAGCTTTGAAGGAATCCTGCATTGCCTGTAATCCCAGGCAGATGTGGCTGGGATCCAAGCTCAACACACGGTTGTCAGGTTTGCAAAACTGCAACCACAAATATTCAAACCCACAGGTCTTTCAAACTAAGATGGTTTCAAAATGTAGTTCTCATACCAGCAGCGACAGTGTCAGCTGGATACTCCTCAGAAATGCCAGTTCTGAGGCTTCACCAAAGGCCTAGTGAATCAGACACTCGAGATGGGGCCTAGCACCCGTGTTTTATCAAGTCCTCCCAGTGATTTATTTGGAGGCAGGCTACGGTCTGAGAAACCACTGCCTGAAAAGAAGTCTCTGGTGGAAAAGGATTGGGGCTCTGAGATGGGGATATCTGGGCAGACACACATGAAGCAAAGAATTCTGAAGCCTCCCAGTTCCCCTTAAATCTGCTTTGTCCTCAGAGGCTGTCCCTCACCCAACCTGGAAACTACCTACACCTGTCTAAAGCCTTTCAGGGACTCCCAGGAGATGCCTCCAGGCCCATACGAAGAATTAGGTCCCGGCATAGCCCAAGTAAACACGAGGCCTACTCTGACCTGAGCAATTGGCGTGGCAGGAGTCCGGGCTGCTTACACAAGAGTGTGTCCTAGGGCTGACAGGCCGCAGAGGAGTCGCTGGCGGTGTGGGGGAGAGTTCACTAGACTGAGCTGATGGGAGCCAAATGGAGATTTTTTAGGGCTTGAGGTACTTGTTAAACATAGACCTTATTAAAAGTGAAATTGTGCAAACTTACAATGAGGTGTATTAAAAAATAAAGCTAATTCTCAAAATCCATGGCTCCTATTTCTCTCCCCTACGTTTTACTGTTATTGATGCTTTGAGGTTATTTGCCTTTACCACCTCTCCATAGGGGGAATACTACATCATGGTGGCCCACCCTGCATCTCCCCCCAGATCTGCCTTCGGTACAGAGATGTTTACAGCTTGAAGAGAGCAATGGTGAGAATATTTACAACTCAGAGATGAGCCAACAAGAGAAGCCAGGCTTTCCCTCTGGCCCAGATTGCTGAGCAGTAAACCTTTACCAGCACACCACTGACTCTAAGGCTTGATAAGCCAAAATTTATTTTTTTTAAAGATTTTATTTATTTATCCATGAGAGACACAGAGAGATGCACAGAGAGGCAGAGACACAGCCAGAGGCAGGAGCAGATTCCATGCAGGGAGCCTGATGCAGGACTCGATCCCAGGCCTCCAGGATTATACCTTGGGCTGAAGACAGCGCTAAACCGCTGAGCCACCCAGGCTGCCCGCCAAAACTTATTTTCATGAGTTTAGTCATCTCTGATTTGGGTTCACGTAGGCTCTAGAACCCAGGAGTGATGTCAAGTTGAAGCTTGGATTCAGTGGTAGCTCTTGTCAATTCCTGTTGCTGCTATGACAGGTTATCATACACTTAGTGGCTTCAAACAACATAAATAAATGTAAGGAATTACCTCGAAGTTTGGGAGGTCAGAAGTCCAAAACAGGCCTCACTAGACTAAAAATCAAGGTGTTGACAGCACTGAGTTCCTTTCTGGGGGCTCTAGGGGAGAATCTATTTTCTCACCGCTTCCAGATGTCTGACAGTTCTTGGCTCGAGACTCTTTCCTCTGTGTTCAAAGCCAGCAACAGCCAACGAACCCTCCTCCTGCTGCCAGCCTGCTCACACTGGCTTTTCTGCTTCCCTTTCCTCCATTTAACAACTCTGGTGATTGTATGGGGACCACCTGGATGACCCAGGCTCTTCTCCTTAAGGTCAGCTGATTAGCACTTAAGGCAACTACTCTGCCTTCTATAGTAGCCTAGTCAGACGAATCACCAGAACTTTCCTGCAAAGGCTCAGAAAGATAGATCAGAATGACTCCTCTATGTTCACCCTGCTTGGCACCCATTCACCCCAGTCCTATCCCACTGACAGGCCCTGGAGCACTCTCCACGCACACTGACAAGTGTTTTGGGGATGGGACAGCTGCACAAGTCTTCGAGTAGCTCTGTGGTGGCTGTTATTTGCAGGCAGGAGCCCAGATGGGAACGCTGAGCCACTAGACAAGGTGGGCCTAACTGACACAAGAACAGCCCAGCAGGGATTTGTGGCAATGACTAATTGATCATGGTGTCCTTAGGAATGAAATCAATAGACAGCCTACTAGGATGCTGCTTGACGTATATCAGGACAAATGTGGATTTACTAAGTCAAGTGATCCTAAGGGAATACAGGACCTCTTTCTCTGTTCAGACCCAGAGCCCCAGAATGAATGTCCAAACATTCAGTATAATGCAGCGTAGTTAGAATTTTCTTCCAAAGCCTTCCCAGAGCAAATTGTGGTCATTTATCTTGGTAACTGGGACTGGAGAAGAAAATATACAGACCTCTCAGGAGTTATGAGATACTGGCTCTGAACACACATGAATCCCTGAAATATCACCATGGACCACTCAGAAGCTCATGGAGGTCACATGACGGACTGTCCTGGTGCAAGTCCCTCTCACAGTATGTCCAACATGGACACCCTCTGAAGTTGGCTCCTCCATCCCAGGGTGCAAACAAGGAATACATAACCTTGGCAACTCGGAGAACATTCACATGAGCTCCCTGACCTGTGGAGTAAAGGCCATGGTAGCTGGAAGGGCCAAATGGAGTCCCCTGGAACTGACCCCTCTGTGTCCCAGGGAACTGCCAAGATTAGCACTGAGATCAATGGCCTGACAGATGCAGGTGTGGTGATTTCTACTGCGTCCTCATCCTGCTTGGTGGGTGCAAATTCCAGAGGGCTCATGGAAAATCACTGTTTTCACCAATTAGGTAACTTTTAATATGCATTTTTTCATTCCGGATCTCCGGAAAGAAAAATTTTCCAAAGAAGACCTAAAACCCAGAATCCATAAAGACAAAAACCAATCAATTTCATTATATAAAGGTTAAAACTTTCTGTATGAAAGAATTAAGTGAAACGGTGATTTTTTTTAAAAAAAGATACTTGCAACACACATAACAAAGGCTTCTTTTGCATAATACAAAAAGAACACTTGCTGATTAGTAAGGAAAACCTACAATCCAATAGAAAATTAGGAAAGAAGCTTAAATGGAAGAAGAAATCCAAATGGGTCATAATTATATGAATAGAATTAAGACAATGAGAAACCACTCTTCCTTGCCTTGCACACTGGCAGAATATTTTAAAGTTTAAAAAGGTTTTTTAAATACAAGATGGTAGCAAGGATGTAGAAAATGGACATTTTAATATATCATGGAAATTGCAAGTCTCTTTAAATTACAAATTGACAGTACTCTATCAAATGTAAAACACACATAATCTTTCCACAGTTCCACATCGAAAAATCTGTCCTTTCCGATAATTGCGCACATGTAGGGAGCTGTCACTGAAGCAAGGACTGGTTAGGCTAACAACTGGAAGCCATTCAAGTGCCCATTAGTTCGAGTGAAGCAGAAAATTGGAAGTCCAAATACTTTGACTCAATCTTGGTTAAAATTATAGTTTCAAACTATGGCCCACAAGTTTCAACGGCATGATGAAAACTTTAAATGACGATATGGTTGATACAGTGCTTTCGATAAGTGAGGCACCTGGTTAGCTGTGATCTGTCACTTAAAAATGTAAGAAGGACGGGCAGCCCGGGTGGCTCAGCAGTTTAGCACCTGCCTTTGGCCCAGGGCTCCTGGAGTCCTGGGATCGAGTCCCATGTCGGGCTCCCTGCATGGGGCCTGCTTCTCCCTCTGCCTGTGTCTCTGCCTCTCTCTCTCTCTGTGTCTCTCATGAATGAATAAATAAAATCTTTAAAAAAAATGTAAGAAGGAAAAGTTAGAGAATATTTACCAACTAATAACTGTAACACTAATAACTATAACATTCAAATAAGTCTATACTCATCCTGTATCTCCTGCATTTGAAGAGGAGTTTCTGTCCGCTTATGAAAAAGAGCGACAATCTTCCCCAATAGAGTTTGTTTTCACAGTTACCTATCAGGACTGCTGACCTGTAACTTTAATACCGTGTATTTGTTATTGGAAACTGACCACGAATGCTTATTTTAGAGGATTGTGTTTGTTTTCTCAAAAACCGTGTTTGCATAACAGATTTAACTGCTTATCAACCTGGGACACTGAACCACTAGCTATGACCTCATGGGTCTTGTGATAATAAACAAACCCGTATGAAAACTGTGAAGTTTCTTTTGGAGTTAAGAATGTATCTTTATTTTGGCTTTCTCCTTTCCCTGGTTTATGGAAGTAAAATAATCTTTAAGCGGTGTTAATATCAGATCTATTATTTAAAACACAACTCAAAATATGTAATCTTTTTCAATTAGCTAAATAATGGCACGCCAAACAATAAATAGGGAACAGAGCAAGTGCTCCACACCACCCCCTCCCCGATGTGGTTCTCAAGGCCGAGAAAAGAGGGCTTGTTCAAATACCTGCCAACAAGCCGGAGCCAGGTGTTTCTGATTCCGTTGGTCTTGAATAGGGTGGGGGCAGAGGGAGAGAAGCTTCCAGCAGGCTCCCCGTTGAGCAGGGACCGCTAAGACAGGTTGTGAGGCTCCATCTCAGGACCCGTGAGCGGACACCAAGAGCCCTCCTTTAACCAGCTGAGCCACCAGGCATGCCAACGTACCCTTAGAAACCAAAATCAGCAAGAGACGGCTGCAAGTCTCTATGCAATGCATCCCCTTGCGGCGACTGGGGCCAAGCGGGGCATCCCGAGCGCAAACCAGCTCCACGGGCCAGGTTTCCCCAGATGGGGCCCCGGTGGGACATGGGGTGAAGGCGCAGGAAAACAGGCAGGGCCAGAAGCGGGCTCATTGCTCATCCTGGAGGGAGGGCAGGGGAGGGGGTGAAGGGGGTGGGGGTGAGGGGCAGAGCCGCACCAGGGAAGTCTTGGTACATCGCAACTGCTCTACGTCCCGCCTGGGAGGCTGCCTTAGCGACTCTGTAATTGCCAAATACATCGCCCTGCACACTTAAAACTGATGAATTTTATTCCCTGCAAGTAACACCGTGAAACAACAGCAAAAAAAAAAAAAAAAAAGGGGGGTGGGGGGGTGGGGGTGGAGGATAGGGTGACAGCCGGCAAAAATGCCGACCACATACCCTGGAGCAGGCCAAAGGGGCGGGGACCACGGAGCCGAGTCGCCCGCCTCGTGGCCCGGGAATCTGCGCCTGCCTCGGAGGGAGCGGGAGCGAACACCTGCGGTCCCTTTCCCGAGCAAGCGACGTGAAAGAAACCGCCCCGGTCGGCGCGGGGAAGGAAGGATGTGCCGCGACCGCGGGCCGGGAGGTCCCTGGCCTGACCCTCCGGGCGGGCGGGCACGAGGATGAGCGCGGCGGAGATGCGCCTGCACCTGCTCCACGGGCGGCGGCACCTGGCATGAGCGTAGGTGCAGCACCCAGCAAGGCACCTCGGTGGGAGGCCTCCGCTCCCCCCAAAACACCGCCGCCCCGAAAATAATCCGGCAGCAGCGCCCTGTCTCCACCTCCCCCCTCGGCTTGACTTGCGCAGCTGGATGCGGCGGGGCCCGGGCACCGCCGAGCGCTCTGCGCAAATGCAAGCAGCGGCTTCGGCCAGAAGGGGGCGCCGCTGCTCCGCCGCTTCCGCGAAGGCGGGCCCGGGGCGCTGCGCAGAGGCCGCCGCCGGACAGGTCCGGCCCTCGGCGGGAGGACGTCACGCCCCGGGGGACTCCTGGTTTATTATTATTATTATTATTATTATTATTATTATTATTATTATTATTATTATTACTTCATGAGAGACACAGAGAGGCAGAGACACGGGCAGAGGGAGAAGCAGGCTCCATGCGGGGAGCCCGACGTGGGACTCGATCCCGGGTCTCCAGGGTCAGGCCCTGAGCGTGAAGGCAGATGCTCAACTGCTGAGCCACCCAGGCGTTCCCCGCATCCCATTTTATTAGCTTCTAACGTATCTTTCCGGTGTTTCTTTATGCAAATACAAGCAAATGTGACTACATTTTCTTATTTCCCCTTTTCTTACACAAAAAGTAGCAGGACATACCTAATATTTGGCATCTTACTTTTTTCACACAGTATATCCTAGAGATATATTCTACATTTCAAAAAAGATTTTATTTATGAGGGACACACAGATGGAGGAAGAAGTAGGCTCCATGCAGGGAGCCTGACATGGGACTTGATCCCAGGTCCCCAGGATTATGCCCTGGGCCAAAGGGAGGCACTAAGCTGCTGAGCCACCTGGGCTGTCAGGACTCTTGGTTTAGTTAGTTTGATTTTGGTCGGTATTTTTGCCGGCTGTCACCCTATCCTCCACCCCACCCCCCCGTTTTTTGTTTTTTTTTGTTTTTTTGCTGTTGTTTCACGGTGTTACTTGCAGGGAATAAAATTCATCAGTTTTAAGTGTGCAGGGCGATGTATTTGGCAATTACACAGAGTCGTTAAAGTTGCCTTCCAGGCAGGACATAGAACAGTTGCAATGTACTAAGACTTCCCTGGTGTGGCTCTGCCCTTCACCCCCTACCCCTGCCCACCACCAGTACCCAGCCCCCCGCGCCCCCCCTTCAGCGGTGGTTACTAATCTTCCCTTTTCCAGAATGCCCTATAAATGCAACCATGGAACCAGACTCTTTAAGTTTCAAAATTAGGCCAAGTCGTTGTGTTTTCATACCTTGCTCCTTTCTGTGACTGGGTAGTTGTCCGTGGTGTGGGGACCCCAGCGTTTGTTGATCCCCCCACCACTTGGTGGATGTGTGGGGGGCTGTTTCCAGTTTTGAGGTTACATCAATAAAACTGCTATGAACAATATTGTACACTTTTTTACGAACATAGGTTTGCATTTCTCTTTGGTAAGTACCTCAGTACTGGAATTGCTGGGACAAATGGTAAAGGCCTGGTTAGCTTTATGAGTACTGCCAGACTGTTTTTAAAGATTTTATTTATTGATTGAGAGAGAGAGAGCTTGTGTGCATGCAGAGGAAAGCAGGGGTAGAGGCTAAAGAGAGAGAGAGAGACCCAGTCCCACCACCCTGAGATCATGACCTGAGCCAGAATCAAGAGTGGGTTGCTCAATAGGCTGAAACACCCAGGCGCCCCTGCCAGGCTGTTTTTCTAAAAAAGACTGCACCGTTTTAGGTCCCCACCAGTAATGAACGTGGGTTCTAGTTTCTCCACATCCTTGTTAACACTTGGCATTGTCGGTCTTTTAAACTAGCCATTCTTGGGGTTCTGTCTGGCCATCAGGTTTTACTTTACCCCATTAGGTCCTGGGTACCCAGGGACACAACAATTGCAAGATGCTCCTACCACATGGTTTAGGGAGCATGAAAGGCTGCTGAGGAGTCTGCAAGCCCAAGAAGGCAAGATTCTGTGGCTTGTAACCTTTGTTTCAGGCCTCTCAAGGCTTCTGAGCCTCAGCAGCTGTTGTAAAACAAAGTTCCAATACACAGATTAGATGGGGTGTCTTCGTGCAGGGAACTGGGGGATGAACACCAGCAATACCTCCAAAAGCTTCTGAACGTACTGCATACTTTTAGGGTCAAAGGAAGGTTGTCAGCTGACGGTGGCCTTGGCCTTGCAGAGACCTATATGGAAGTGTCTTACTTGGAATTGGTAAATCTCAGAAATGACTTATATCATCCCAAATGCATAATATTGTATAAGTAGAGCTTCTGTGACCTGCCCCTCTGTGTCTCCCAGTCTCTCCTGCAGTTAGATTGGGCCAGGTGATTACATTACAGAAGATAACGCAGAGAAGTTCCAGACCAGACCCTTAGAGATAGTCCAGGGGATCCTCTATCTCTTTAAATACCCCGTCATGGTGACTTGATAGGACATTCTGGTGCCCCAGAAAATGAACTTACGACATAGAAGAGGGGCTGTCTGAATCCATTTGATTTTTAGGTTAATAAGAAATATATCTTTTCCATGTTAAGTAGCTGAGATCTGAGGATTTTTTTGGTTACTACAGCATAGCCTAGCCTAACATATATTTAAGTGATCCTCCCATTCTTCCAATGTCTGCAGAAGAGCAACTTGAACATGTTGCTAAGACCTCATTTGATGGTGGGAAAATCACAGTTGCACAAGAGGATGTTGGGAGGGCAGGCCCCTCTTCCCCGCCGCCACCCTTGTCTCCTACACCATTCTGTTTTGCAGCTACAACAGCAGTGATTCTGAGCTTTCTGGGATGAGGGAAGGTAGGAAATTATACCTGTAAGACCTTGATTCTATACAAGAAGCGCTCATGGCAAATTGATCCATAAACAACCTCCCATCCCACATTTTATTTTATTTTATTTTTTAATTTTTTATTTATTATTTATGATAGTCACACAGAGAGAGAGAGAGAGAGAGGCAGAGACACAGGCAGAGGGAGAAGCAGGCTCCATGCACCGGGAGCCCGATGTGGGATTCGATCCTGGGTCTCCAGGATCGCGCCCTGGGCCAAAGGCAGGCGCCAAACCGCTGCGCCACCCAGGGATCCCCCATCCCACATTTTAGATGATAGTTTCCACAACCCTCACACGGTTTCCTTGCCCAAGATGCAGACACATCCATACATGAATGTGTGTCCACTTCCACCCCTCCATCCCCCTTCTCTCACACTGAGGGCTACAGGCAATACAAAAGGAAGAGCGATCAAGTTCTTTGGTCACAGTAATAAATATAAATATAAATTTGCATTATCCAGTTATTTCAAGATTTCAGGTAGGCGCACTCAATCAGACTTAGTAGGGAAACTCCCTGCTCTTGGTTATTTTCTATGAACAGAATATTAGACAGTCGCCCTATGGCCAAGGCAAAGGGCCAAAGATCTGAATGGGGGATGAGTTTCACCTGAAGGCAGGTGGGGGCAAAGGAAAGAAGCTTCCAGTCTCTGGACAGTGGTACTGTTTGCACTGTGTCATGACCTCTAGGAAACCAGAGACCGAACAGCAGAATGTGGTGAACTGGATTCCAGGAGGTCAGGAGAAGCTGGATGTGGACTTTGTTTGCTCAGGAAGAGAAAAATAAAAAATATTTTCAGAAGCATTCTTTTCCTTTTTATTGATTTATTTTTTATTTTAAAGATTTTGTTCTGGAGGGTATTATGCTGAGTGAAGTAAGTCAGTCGGAGAAGGACAAACATTATATGTTCTCATTCATTTGGGGAATATAAATAATAGTGAAAGGGAATATAAGGGAAGGGAGAAGAAATGTGTGGGAAATATCAGAAAGGGAGACAGAACGTAAAGACTGCTAACTCTGGGAAACGAACTAGGGGTGTTGGAAGGGGAGGAGGGCGGGGGGTGGGAGTGAATGGGTGACGGGCACTGGGGGTTATTCTGTATGTTAGTAAATTGAACACCAATAAAAAATAAATAAAAAAAATCACACATTTAACATAAAAAAAAAAGATTTTGTTTATTTATTCATGAGAGGCAGAGACACAGGCAGAGGGAGAAGCAGGCTCCATGCAGGGAGACCAATGTGGGACTCGATCCAGGGACCCCAGAACCACGCCCTGGGCTGAAGGTGGCGCTAAACCGCTGAGCCACCCAGGGATCCCTCCTTTTGATTAAAAAAAAAAAAAAAAAAGTTCCCTAACAATGTTAATCAGAACCTCAAATTAGTTCTGAGAAGCTCCAAGAAGTCCTCAGAACATACTTCCCTCTAATCAGGGTCTGGTTTCCTCATTCAGGTGTAAGTCAAGGGCTTTGTCAGCCCCGCCCTCTGGGAGTCTGTGTCCATCAGTCCCCAGCAAAGGAGCCTTGGACAGCTCCAAATTTTGACAAAAGTCAGGAAACAGTGAAATCAGTATCCTGTCCCATCTACATCTCGGGCTCCTCCTCTACCCCAGAAGCCATAGACCTCAAGGCTGGGGAGGCAAGTGAACAATTCTGGCAAGCTTTGTGAACCATGCCGGAAGGTCCCCTCGAACACCCTGACCATGAAAGCCAGGGCACTCCTGAGAACCCAGGCAATGCTCAAGATGGTTTGCTCTGGAGCTGGGGCCTAACCTGTGTCTTGTTCTGTCACAATTGCTTCGTATTGTTCTGCTTCAATGTACACATGACTAGTTTCAGCACTGAAGGACTTTGTAGCTTTAACATCATATTATTTTTGATTGTGCTTTATTTTACTTGTGCTTCCAAACAAGGAACTAATGGATAATAATGCTTGTGGAGTGCTAATTTTTTTTGAAAGCTCTTTAATAGTAGAGCCCTGCTGAATTTACTCTCCATCTTACCACTTATGTCACCTGACATTTGTTACTCCTCTTAAGTGGTATTAATGAGCTTTCAGCTAAAATGTATGGCACTTTCATTGTGGGATAAATCACAGGATAATAATAGTCCTCCATGAATAATTCACTGTGTTCCAAAGATATTTTCTAGAGATTATTATGTAATGATCCACTAGTTATGCCACAGCAATTTTTGTTACAGAAATTTCATCAATACAAATATTAACTTGTATTAGTATATAGATATATTAATGCCAAGATAAGACACTAAGTGACCCTGTACGTTATTGTTCCCTAGGTGTTTTTACTTTTTAAGTTTGCAGAATTAGGATTTGAAAACAGGAAATGGAAATAAGAAAGAAAGAGAAGGAAAATTATTCGGATGCTTGAATATATTTTTGAAGAAAATACAAGAAATGCCAGCGGGCAAGAAAAGGAACTCCAGAGGCTCTTGATTTCGTGGAGTGTGGCAGGCATAAGTCACAGTTGGGCACCCTCTACCTCTGTGTCAATCACACTGAAGAAAAATAAGAAAGGCAGGAAGACCCATCACCCCTGTGAAACCATTTTCCTGAATATACTTTCTTTAATCCAGGTACATGACCATGTAATTTGAGTATTATGCCAAAGGACACTATTGTTGAAAATTAGTCACCTCTGAAAAGTAATTTCCACTTTCCAAGGACAATAGAGATAGGAAGTTTTGAGAAAATTTTTACCCTGAAATTTTTCCAGATGAAAAAAACTGCTAGACTCTTGTCACTTTATTCTATTTTGAAAGAGTCTGCTTTGTCCTTATTATAAACTCTTTGTGGGTGAATGGGAAAGCTGAAGCTGGCGGCTGCACAAGAGCCTGTCAGAAGGCAGCACAATGAGAAGCAGATGCACACTGGTGGTGGGACAACATATTAAAGGTGAAAACCTACTTGAGGGCAGCCCCGATGGCTCAGTGGTTTAGCACTGCCTTCAACCCAGGGTGTGATCCTGGAGACCTGGGATCGAGTCCCATGTGGGGCTTCCCTGCATGGAGCCTGTTTCTCCCTCTGCCTGTGTCTCTGCCTCTCTCTCTAGCTGTGTCTCAATGAATAAATAAATAAAATATTTTAAAAAATTAAAAAAAAGAAAACTTACTTGAAAATACATAACTGTCGGGGTGCCTGGGTCACTCAAGTGGTTAAGTGTCTTGCCTTTGGCTCAGGTTATGATCCCAGGGTCCTGGGATCAAGTTCTGCATCAGGCTCCCTGCTTGGGAGCTTCTCCCTCTCCCTCTGCTGCTCCCCTTGCTTGTGCTCTCTCACTCTCTGTCAAATAAATAAAATCTTAAAAAAAAAAAGAGGAAAATACATAACTGTCAATGCTGTAGAACGATAACACATAAAAATAAGAAAATATATCAGTGAGCCTCTGGAGAGCACATAATAGGCATAATTCCATGTGAAGCAATATCTAACAATCAGGGAATCATCCACAATACCTATGACTATGATGATGTGCATTGTCTTCATTTGGCAGAAACAATGCAAATATTGATAATATTATGGTCGCACATTTGTGCAGAATATAAACATCAACTCCAAATAATACTTTAGTTTATTTAGGGGACAAAACAGAACTGAAGAAGGAAAAAAAATAACAGATGTGATGAATTAAATCATTTTGAATAAGAGAAGAAATATTTTAAAGATATTCAGTTATAATTGATACAAGTCCCGATACAAACTTTGTAGAATAGTTAATTGTCATTAGGCTCCTCATTTCTTAAATGCAACTATTTCCCTATTTGCATATTAACCTTTCAAATGTTGAAAATCTAGGAATGTATAATGCTGCAAATATAATACATTGCAACAGAAAACCCTCTAAAATACTCCTAGAACATTCTGTATTTCCAACTCTGTGTTCACTAGTGAATAATACAGCAAAAATCTCTTTTGACACATGAGTCTTTAAAATATTGCCTGAGATCTCTACAGCTACATGAAAGAAAGAGTTGCACTAAAAAAAAAAAAACATATTTAAACAACTTAAATTTGAGGCCAGTTTCAAAGGCAAAATGGAAAAATCGAGTTAAAAGAGAAGTATGCAATACTCACTTAAAAATTATTGATGATTTTATTGATAAAAACCTGAGAAAGCAAGCGAAAGGTACACTTCTGAAAAATATCAACTTTAAATTTTATTACTTGGTAATCATTTTAGATGACAGATGACGTAAAATTAATGACACAAGCAAAATGACGAAGGAGCCAAATGCAAGTGCATAATGATCTTGACAGCACCTAAGAAATGAAAAAACTCTTTGAAGACAACCAACTGTCAATCAACTGTTACTGATGCTAAATAAATTGCAGGATCTATTTATTTCACACCAACTTCTCCACCATTAATAAATAAATAGACAAATAAATAGGAGGAAGCTCTTTGAAAGTCTCATGATCAGGCCTTCCATGACCCCCACTAGATTTTAAAGTCAATTTCTTTTTTCTACATTAGATACAGTAATTTTATTATTAAAAGAAATGTTTGAAGGGGCTCCTGGGTGGCACAGTCTGTTAAGTGCCTTGGTTTCAGCTCAGGTAGTGATCTCAAGGTCATGAGATCAAGCTTCATGTTAGGTTCCCTGCCCAGCGTGGAGTCTACTTAAGACTCTCTCTCTCTCCCTTTGCCCCTCCCCTCCTCTAAAATAAATAAATACATCTTTTAAAAAAGAAAGAAAGAAAGATCTATAATGCTGAAAGAATATCACAGTTTTCTGGATGATACATAATTGGAAAGATTAAGATAGAGATAAGCCATCTTAATTATGTTACCATTGCTTTGGAATGTCAAACTTGCTAATGAAATTAACTTATAAACAGTAAGAGATGCGATACTGATGGGTCACCCCATGTATGAGGAGCTAAAAACTTTAAATTGCCTTAAATTCTAGTATGTGGGGGCACCTGGGTGGCTCAGTGGTTGAGTGTCTGCCTCCTGCGGGGAGCCTGCTTCTTCCTGTACCTATGTCTCTGCCTCTGTCTCTGTGTCTCCCATGAATAAATGAATAAAATCTTTCTTTAAAAAAAATTCTAGTATATGTCTCTTCTGGCATTAGAGTATATTTACAGCAATAATTCACCAGGAATTTCCAAATACTTCTGTAACTTTCAGGATATAGTTAACTTGGCCAGTGAAGAATATAGTCAGTAGGGATCTAGCTTCTCAAAATTCATTTTTTTCCCCAGAGGTTCAGGTTGGGAAGGGGCAGAGGAAGAGGGAGAGAGAGAGAATCTCAAGCAGGCTCTATGCCCAGCACTGTACCTGATGTAGGCTCAATCCCACAACCCTGAGATCATGACCTGAGCCAAAATCAAGAGACGCTTAACCAACTGAGCCACCCAGGCACCCCTCAAAATTCAATTTTTATTTTAAAAGAGCAACCTAAGTTTATGTTATGTCTGAGGATCATAATATTAGAGGAAGATTGTCAAACACAGCAATTATCTCTAGAGAAAATGAGACGTTGGAGCAAGTAAACACTGAAACTGCCAGAAGATACTATTTCTGTGAAAGCAAGGCAAATAACTATTTTAACACAAAGTATTAACATCTTAGCGCTATTGAATGCCTAATTGTTCTCGTGAGAATTTCAGGCTTTCTGTTACTGAATTATCTGTAATTTAATTTGTATGATTTATACAGAACTGATATAAACTTTATGCTTATTATAATATTGAAATAATTTTTATTTTTGAAAAATTAAAAATGTCACAACAAAACAAAACATGATTTGACTTGAGCAAAAGCTCCTTTTCCCAATCACAAAGCCAGAGTATGTCTTGCTTGGTACCTATCTGAGAAGGATGGATCTCTAAGCCATTACCTCCCTTCATGGGGCCTGTGAACTCTCCTAAAGTGGTCGCAAAAGTCCGCACGCATGTGCACTTGTGTCTTTTTCCCTGGGGCAACTGTTCCTGCTGTAGAAGATCAAGAACAATCATTTTAGATGCAACCCTGGGCCTCACACTTGGGCATGCATTAGAATCAGCTGGGGGGCTTGTTAACCAGCAGATTACTGTCCCCACCCTCAGAGTGTCTAGTTCAGCAGATCTGGACTAGGGCCCCCAAATTTGCATTTGTAACAAGTACCTAGGGAACGCTGTCGCTGTTGATCTAGGAATGACATCTGAGAACCACTGCAAGGGCCCGCGGTGGCCCGGCTCGCGAGCCCCCGCCCCCGCAGAACCCTGTGCGTCAGCGACGAGGTCTCACCAGCAGAGGGCAGGCCCGCATTTATTCCAACTCGCCGCAATAGCACCTTTGGTCACTAGGTGGCAGCACACGCCTACAAATCCCCACGTGCCCGTATATGAAAAAAAAAAGGCATCCCAAAAGCAAGGTAAGAAAGCTACATGAACAGCCTTTGTCTACCAATTGGACGATAACCTAATCCTGACAAATGATCGAAATAGCTATCTGTTAAGAATATCTGTTAATAGCTATCTGTTAAGAATCCATGCAAATCAGGCTTCAGGTACGAGTAAAATACACCGTTTGAGAGAACAAGCGGTGGGATGCTATGTGGCCTCTGGCCTGATGCCCCTGGATGGGGTTTCATAGTTCTCTGTCTGATGATTTGGAAATGTCCCTCCGTGGAAAGTCCTGGGCTAGATGCTGCAAAATTACCCAAGGAGTTCGTGAAGAATACAGATCCCTCTTCCTCCACACACACCCCTCCCCCATTCTAATTAAGCAGATCTGGGGGGGAGGCACCGGCTGTCATATTTTTCAGCGGCATCCCAGTGGATTCCGAGGCACAGCCAAGTTTTGGCCATTTGCATCTTTACATTTAGTAAACATAAACCAATGCTTAGGTGTGAATATTTGGATTTTTTCCGCCTTTTGCAAAATGGTTCTTTCTGGGTTCAGACATGACAACCGCTCCAAACGCAGAAGAGCCACACTGGTCCATACCGAAGCCACCAACCACATGTGGCTGTGGAGCCATGCGAAATATGGTCCATCTGAATCGAGATGTGCTGTCAGTGTTAAAGAACATCAGATTTCAAAGACTTGGGGAAAAAAAAAAGGAAATAAAATATGTTTAATGTGACTACTAGAAAAATTAAATTACATAGGTGGATCACAATCTGTTTCTCCTGGATGGGCTAGTTGGAGGATGTAAATAACTTTGAAAAGAATGAGGGAGTGGGAGTGGAAGCAGAGAAGCAGAGCCTGGCGGGCTCAGGGGAAGGAGTTTTGACCACCTGGCCCTGGAACCGCATTTCTGGACGTGGGCCTCCCGCCCTGGCAGTCTGGCCTGGAAACACCCCTCCGCCTGCAGGCAGCGCTACAGCAGCTCATCCGTGAATGGGTTTCCAACTTAAGCCCCAGCTGCCTGTGAAAACACAGGCAACAGTCACCCTCCAAATAGGTTGAGTCGGAAACAGACCGGGTGTTGTCCACCTGCCAGAACTTGGAGGGGAGTTTAACGCAGGAAGACAGCGTGGTTACTACCAGTGGTTGCTGGTGTGTGCGCCAACCCATTGGGACCCGACTTAACCTTTCCAAGAGCTGAACAACTGTCCTTAGCCCCGACAAAAACTTGACTGCTGATCAGCAAACAAAACCGTGTGTGTTTGTTTATTCTTTACTTAGTAGAAAAAGAAAGATCTGTTCAGAGAGCCTCTCTGCAGTACTAGTTCTGTGCTCCAAGAAGGGAAGGCAGGTTTATCCTAAGCTGTCTCCTTGGTCAAGGTCAGAGGCATCTGACCTCATCATCTCATCTGAGAACTTGTTAGAAGAGCAAATTCTCAAGTTTTCACCCCAGACCTTAGGAGTATGGAACTCTGCAGGTGGGACCCAGCAATCTGGGCTTTGAGGAGCGGTCCAGGTGATTGTGAGGACGCACCCCCTCCGCCAGGGAAGCGCCCATCTAGAGAAAGAGGAGGCCTGGAAAGGGAAGCCCAAGGGCACCACAAGCCGTAGATGCAAATTGCTCCCTACTGCATCTGCTGACATTGGAAAGCTGTGCGGTGAGCCAGTTAAGGGCCTAGAGTTTGGATTCAGGACAATCTGGTTTCACAGTTGAGCTCCGTTCCCTACTGTGCGTCCTGCCACAGTTACTAAACTTTTCTGACCCTGTGCTGCCAGTTAAAAGATGAGGGGAAATAATACATCGTGTGTATGATTCTTATTGGGAGTAAATGAGCCACTGTATGGAAAAAGCTGCACATGGTTCTTGGTACAGAGCAGGGGATTATTTTTAGGTACGTGTAAGTAAGACATCCAGAATGCTAGGAAAAAACAACCGGAGAGCTTCTGTGGTATCATCCCATCATTATTATCTTATCTGTGTCTGTAACATGCTTGCTCTTCTCATGGAAATTACTTATTTTCCGTGATTAGCCAACGAATCCACGACAATTTTATCTAATCTCTTTCTTGCTTAATTGACTCATTAATGTTTTATCTCCTTGGTTTTATTGAATCAGGTTGGATGGCAGGGAGCGCCCCACATGGTTTTTGAGGGTTCTACTTTCTTTGCCTTCTCGCCATATGGCTTCAGAGGCTGGTTTTGATTAAGAGAAACTGGTTTGTTGGTACTTACGTGCTAGGACCTCATTCCTGGGTTTGCTGCTTTCCTAAGTCTGTCTCATAAAATGCATAATGCTTTAATATTGAGGATGCTTGCTGACTAACAGTGACATTGGACTGTGGAAAGGTCTGCCCAGGGTCAGAAGCAGCAGGCTTCTCTCACTGGTTTTCTTTCCTGGGTCTTAAAAGGAGAAGCATTGCAGGGAAGCATTGCAAGTATCAGGAAATATCATTTTCAAAGAACCTAAGATGGGCCGAGTCATCGGCAAATATGCACCACAGCAGCTCTCCCCAGTGGGCACTACCAGTTTGGGCTGCATCCTGGGTTTGTGGACCAGGCAGCAGAAATAGCCCAGATCAGACCAGATTAGGAATCTGAAACCAAGAATCCCCTAACTCTCACCTCTCTCTGGTTCCCCTGTCAGGTCCTATTTATCATCAACGATCTACTTTAAGTCCTCTGTGTGTCGGGGTGGGTATCACTGACGCTAAGACTTTTTTAGCCTAGGGGGATCTCAAGTGAGCATTAAAACTGTTGGCTTCACCTTCAGAAGGGGGAGAAAATGCACTTCCCATTTCCTCACTGCTGGTGCTAATGGACCATGGGGCTGCGGTTGGAGGAGGAAGCCCAGGACCCAGCTCCCTTCCTGTCTCCCCAGCCTGTGGACTCCAGGTGATGGAGGGCAGGAAGGTGGCACCTGCCTCCTCCATATGAACCATCCCAGGAAGTCCTAGACCACAAGAAAAACTGAACATGCCCTCAAAACCAGACAGTTTCAGCAAGCTGGGCAGCCCCCAGCTGCAGCATTGACCCCTTCCTGAGGCATGGAGAGCAGAGAAGGACTATTTATAATCACAGAGGAGAGAATCAAGAGACATTTGACCTTCCATCCCAATGTGTTCCCAGGTGAGCGCACTCTTCTAAGGCTATAAGTTGCCTGTGAGGTTGAGAGACTCTTCCTGAGTTTTGCTGTGGGAGGCTGTCTCTGAGATCCCTCTACCTCATTCAAGAAGGTGTCAACACGCGAGCTCTCAGAAATGCCTCCCTTGGCTTTCCACTCTCGATGCTGTAGTAAAGAGGTTATTATCTCACACACAAACACCGGTTAATTGGTGTCTACCCAGAACCATAACTCTGAGTCTATCCCCTGGGTTGAGTGGAAGGAGGCAGTGATTGCTTATGAATATCTGCCCAAGGCAAAACGTGATGGACGATAGCCTCAACGTACACTTTTGGCCACCTCTCTTCTAGAGCAATAACTCTTCAGTTTCTTAACTTCAGCACTGGAAGACTCATTTAGACTACTTACTTCCCCCACCCTTGCTACAGCAAATGAGAAAGATAAACATTACAATAGATTGGGTATCTGCTAGGTGAGAATCACTCCATCGTGTCTTGTCCGCATATTATCAGTGACTTTTTTTCTTTTAATAAATTTATTTTTATTGGTGTTCAATTTGCCGACATATAGAATAACACCCAGTGCTCATCCCGTCAAGTGCCCCGGGCCTCAATGTCCGTCACCCAGTCACCCCACCCCCGCCCACCTCCCTTTCTACCACCCCTAGTTCGTTTCCTACAGTTAGGAGTCTCTCATGTTCTGTCTCCCTTTCTGATATTTCCCACTCATTTTTTCTCCTTTCCCCTTTATTCCCTTTCACTATTTTTTATATTCCCCAAATGAATGAGACCATATCAGTGATCTTCAGGGCAGCTCAAGAAACATATCCTAATGGCTCCTTTGGAGGAGACTGCCGAGACCCAAGGAGAGCAAGAAATGCCTCAGCGTAACACTGGCCAGGGTCAGAATTTGAACCCAAGCTGGCCTGACTCAACAGCTGGTGCTATTGCACCACCCTGTAATCTTAAACCACCTGTTCTCTCCAGACCTCTCATTCTTAGATTATGTCTGGTTTCTCTAACATAGTAAAATAAATATATTGTTAATTCATCAAGAAATAAAGTGCATGAGACATGGGAGTCAGTCAGTAAATAAATGTGAAGTGAGTGAATGTGCTGAGCTGGTATCAGCCCCTTTCCCACCCACAGGCACAGCCTCCAAATCCCACCTCTACCCTAGGACATGGCCTTGGGTGTGACACCAGGCTCTGCACCATTCTCTGACCATGTAGGATGCTGAGGAATTAAGGCTTCAGGTGGTTTCGTGTCCCCTGCCAAAGTTTCCCCAGAACTCAGACTTTGGTCTCCCTTTGCCTTCAGCGCATGTTGTGCATGCAGCCAAAACCAGCTCCTCCAGGATGCAGTCCAAACCAGAGAGTGTGGACAGGATGTATGAAAGACTGTTTAAACAGTTTAAAGAATGAACCATTTTAAGTCATGAATACTGTGGGAACAGCTTGGAGGCACTGAGGACCGCAGATGGCTGGAAAATGCATTTTGGATGCAGAAGAAGGTGAAGATATTGGTGAATACAAGGAGGACTTTGGTTTTTAATTTCAAATTTGTTATCGAGGAGATATATATATATATATATATATTCCTATAAAATTAAGAAAATGAACATAAGACACCTCTAGGAGTAGATTATAACATGACCTAACATTTCAAAAATGATCTTTCAATTCAAAAATTTGGGGAAAATGGAGACCATGATTATTTTGTTAAGCAAATTCCAGCCTAGTTAGAAACCACATGTACACATCAAATGAAGAAGTGGCTTAATGACTAATTGATATTGCTAACATCACCTTCATTCATCACTGAGCCCACGGACTGGTCCTTCTCACAGGGCCTATTATGCAAATTACTAAAACTGTCTTTTTTCTCCTCCTAGTAGAATGAGAGAAGCTGTTTTTCTCCCTTCGAACTGCTCTCTCTGACTAACTCCTGACTCCTAGACCCTGGGTAAGGCACACAGACGTGACTTTCACCTGGGGTGTGCTTATCCCTGTGGACAAGCAGACACACCACGCGTCCTGGACACACATGCTCTGCTCACCTCCAGGCCCCTACACTGCCTCCCACCACAGGGGCTGCTCCCTCCATCTCCTTGGCAGCCTCTCCCCCACCTCTTCACACTGAAGGCCAGAGCTCAGTTCTCAGTGCTCCTCTTCTTTCTTACTCCCTTGGTGTCTTCCTCTGGTCTCGAGGCTTCCATAGTCCCCAAATGCCTAACATGTAGCCCTCGTCCAGACCTCTCTTCTGAGCAACAGCCAACCTTCCCCACCTTGTTGTCTAATGGCCTCCCTTCACTTAGTAGGTCTAGAAAGAGTGCCTGGTCTCTCCCCCAAACAATTCCACAGGAAGCCTTCCCATCATAGGAGTAGCATCTCTATCCTTCCAGGTGCTCCAGTCAAGGACCATGGTCTTGGACACCTCTCCTTCTCTGATACCCAACCTGCCATCTATCTGTTGGCTTCAAAACATAGCCAAAATCAAATTCTTTCTTAGTTCCTTTATTACACCCCCTCATTCCCTGCCCCACACATACCTACCCATTTTGTTCAAAGGAAAAGCCAAAGTCATCACAATTGTCAGTAAGGCTCTGTCAGGCTTTTCCTCTCTGACCTCACCTACTCCTCTCCAGCCTCACTGGCCTCCCGGCCAGCATCAAAACACAGGGAGCATATCCTAACTCAGGATGTTGGCTCTGGCTATTTCTACCTCCTTTAGGACTTTGTTTAAGGATCATATGCTCAGTGAGGTCCACTTGGCCATTCTACTAAAATCCAAGCTCCAGGGGTGCCTGGGTGGCTCAACGGTTGAGGGTCTGCCTTCCGCTCAGGGCGTGATCCTGTGGTCCTGGGATCAAGTCCCACATTGGGCTCCCCACAGGGAGCCTGCTTCTCCCTCTGCCTGTGTCTCTGCCTCTCTCTCTCTCTCTCTCTGTGTCTCTCATGAATAAATAAATAAAATCTTAAAAAAAAAAAATCCAAGCTCCAGGTCTCCATGCCTCCTCTCAATCCCTTACTGGCAATACTTTCTCATAGTTATCTTAGACTATTTGTTGCCTATCACACCCACCAGGATGTAAGCTCCAGGAGAGTGGGGGTATTTTTTTCTGTTTTGTTCATTAAACGAAGGCCTAGAACAGTTTCTAGGCACACGGTAGGTGCTTAATAAATATCTATAGATTGAATGAACACTACACACACACAAACCTTACATTTGAATCTTACTAAGGGAAATTACCATCTCGGATTTTTACTAGGATGAGCTGACCCTCCAAACACAGCCAAAGTCATTCTTCCATGTAACCCCAATTTTATTCATTGCAGAAACAGCCCCAGATATCTGAAATGAAACTGAAAGATAGTGTAATAATTTTATTTCTGCCTCTTAAATACCCCAGCTCACCACAATCTGATAAATCTCCTAGCTTTGCCAGGAGCCACATGTCCGCTTTGAGGACCAGGCACCTATCCTGAACCCAGGGACAGGTACATTTGGTCCCTGATTCCCCCTTGGCCTCACTGACCAGAGGCTGACCCTAATTCCCAGGAATTTCACTGTATTACTGACATTTTTTGTTGTATTTTCTTCCCACAAGTATGTACAGTATTTAAACTGTGTCCAAATCTTGGCTCCAGTGAGATTAAGTTTCTTCATCTGTGTTTCAATTTTCTCACCTGTGAAATGAAGATGATGATAATACTAGTACCCACCTCATAGATTTGCGGTGAGGATTGTTTGTGTAAACAGAGGCAAAGAGCTCAGAACAGTGCGGGGCACACAGTAAGTGCTCAGTAAACATCAACCATTAGTATCAGTCTTATTATTACCACCATGAACATCAAACACAGTATCTTTTTAGTTTTTTATTTCCAGCCACTAGTACAGTGCCTGAGAAGTGCTTAGCAAAAGTCTACTGGATATGAGTGAATGAATGAATGAATTAGCAAATGAATGTGATAAGCTATTTCAGTGCAGAGGCAATATATTTTAATCTCCATTTAACATAAACCTGGCACCTAATAATACTCAGGAAAGGCTTGTTGAATTTTGAATGAATGACGTATAGGAAGCTTTCTTCACATATTTTGCATAGCACAGACAGTTTTGGAAAGGCATAAAATAAACAGAACTAGTGAGAGCATGGAGGAAGTTGGGGTGGTGCTTAAGGTCTGGAAGATGAAGAGACAAGGTATGTGACTGGGCAAATTTTTAAAACTTTTGTGGGTCTCAGATTGCTCTCCTCTACCAACTAGGGCTGAAGAGTCACTGGATGCTAAGAGGACCATGCCAGACAACGCCTGCAAAATGCACAGTTTAGGGCACGGCACCTGGATTGCCTCATTTGACAAAGGTTGACTTTAAAACCACGTGGCCAGAATGGCTGCTGTGTGCACCCCTGGGTACTAAGGGGAGGCAGGCATCTGGCTTTACAGGACAAGAGCTGAGTCTCCAGGGACCCATCTTTCTATCCCCATGTCTTTTCATGTTGTGCAAATAGACATCTTCACCAAAGACATCTCTTTCTTGTCTCCTTCTGCCCATGACCCCAGGAACAACCTGGATAAGTTCCCACATCTATAACCAGAACTTCATCTGTCATGTGCAAGGTATTTCTCCAAAATTCTTCAAACAAGTCCAGGCAAGTCTCATCCTTTCAAGAGACTTGAGAACAAAAACTGGACATTTCCTACTAGTTTCCTGTTCTCACTTCCTCCCCTGGACCTTCGCAAAATCTGCGCAAGCAAGCGGATGGGTGAAAGGAGGCTTGGCAGACGATGATTCAAGCTCTTAATCACAGATGGCACTCATCATCATGCTTGCCCAGTACAGACTGAACTTTGGCTTTAGTTGATTTAAATCCAGAAAGTAAAAAAAAAAAAAAAAAAAAAAAAAAAAATCCAGAAAGTATCCACAGTTTATTATAACTTATCAACTCTGAGCACATTGTGAGGTCTGTGTGATCACTCTTTCTTTTTAATGTCATATATTTTGAACTGATTGACTTCTCCAAAAACTTATGATGGTTATCATTTGAAAGAATGTTTTCTTGCACTTAGATGAGAGGAGAGGGGGAAGTGCCTGCACCGTTGGTGCTTTGACTATCTGAACAGGGGAACTGGGAGAAGGATGGAGGCAACAGCTTGCTTCTTTGTCTTTCAAAAACTGAAATTTATTTATATTACAACTTCAGGGAGTCAGAAGAATACCAAACTGAGCACTAAAGTTTGTTCTCCTCACCTGAACTTTGAAAAGCAGGATTAAAAGTTCTCAAGTTTAAAATTGGAAGGAGGAAAATGATGAAAACAAAAGCACAGAATGACAGAGGAGATAATTTCTACAACTTAAAAAATTCCCCATATTTTCCCCATTTCATCCTATGAACGGAAAAGTCTTCAAAGGAAAATACTATGAATTGCTTAGTGTTCCTCACTGAGTATCTTTACACTTTAGTATCTTCATTTTGATTATAATAAATGAATTAAGAGCCTGTATCTGGAGCTTCAGTGATATATTTGCCATACATATGTTCATGTGTATGTTTGTATGTGTGCATGTATACACATATAGTTGGTGACTAACTCTTCAAGAATCCGCTTAAAAATATTATTTTGAGCAGGAGTTGTTGGAGAGGGTGGTAGGAAAATAACAAGGACTCAGTCTGTCTTGTTCCTAACAAATCTCAACACTGAGAAGTATACTCAGTAAATGTTTGTGGACTATATGAAAACAGGAAATGATATATTGAACCAAAATTACACATTAAATATGGCAGTAGTATGTACAACATTAGAGGAAAGAAATTCAAGCAACCAGATGGAGGCATCTGCAATAATCCATGACATTCTGATGTTGACATTCTGTGGTAGTTGTTGACATTTTAACACTCATACCAATTTTTAATCCCTTAAGAACAAAACATTAAACTTTCATCTTCTTTTTTATTATCATGAGATCTGTGCACTTGATGCCCTCACCCCATCCTTCACCTCTTCTCCCCCAGATTAGTCCTATTTGGTCCCTAATCCACAACCCATACTCGACTCTCACTTCATCTCTCTGTAGACTTCCCCATATCCTTTACCCTATCCATTACCAAGTGCTCCCAAGTCAAAATATCCTTGGTGTCCAGACAGTGGACAATGTCAAACAGTATTCCAGTTCCACCCATGTGGTACAAGTGGCCTGACCAAGTGTGCTGGTAATGGATATATTAGGAAAGGCAGAGTGAGAGGAAATTGGAAGGAGCAATGCACAAGATTTGGCAACTGAGTAGATGTAGCAGAAGGGACACAGAGAGTGGGCAAAGATGACTCTCTAGTCAGTATGTGATTAAGAAGAATGAAGACACTGGGGAAGTGGGGAGCAGAAGAGGGTATGAGAACAGCTGAAGAGGATGAGTTTGGACTGGGGCACACCAAGGTCAGTAGCAACACCAAAGCCCTGAGCTTTACGTGGTTGCCGATTAGATATGGCATTGATGTACAAGATGCATGGGACCAGGATATTTTGGGGTCAGATTCAAGCAGGGCTGATGAGCAGAAGGAGAAGTTCCTGAGAAGGACAGCCCCAAATGAGAACTGTGTTGAGGCTGTAAGGGCCTAACTTCCATGTATGCTAGGCCACACTCTGGTTCCCCCCACTCAGGGGGCCAAATACTTCCACTTACTAATTATTGAAACCCTGGAGGTAGAGGAAGAGGCCAATCTCATAAGCTATGCAGGGCTGAGGGAGTTGTCGAATGAGGAAACTGCTCATTATTTTTCTATATCTCACTTTATTCAAATAAAGACCTCCTTGGAATTCTTCCCCTGAGAGAAAGTTCTCTCTCCTCAGAAAGAATGGGGCTGTGATTTAGAAACCCAAAGACAAGTTTGCTATGGCTGCTGTAAGCTACAGATGTGAGCAGCAGAAATTTTTCATCTCACAATTCCGGATGTGAGAAGTCCAGGATCGAGATTGGTTGCTTCTGAGGGCTCTGAGGGAGGGATGTGTTCTAGGCCCCTCTCCTTGCCTTAGAGATGTCTGTCTTTACATTCACAGGTGGTTCTCCCTGTGTCTTCACATTGTCTTCCCTCTGTATATATCTGTGTCCAAACTTCCCCTTTTTATTTATTTTATTTTTTTAAAGATTCCTATTTATTTATTCATGAGAGATGCAGAGAGAGATGCAGAGACATAGGAAGAGGGAGAAGCTGACTCCCTTGAGGAGCTTGATGCGGCACTTGATCCCAGAACCCCAAGATCATGCCCTGAGCCAAAGGCAGACGCACAACCACTGAGCCACCCAGGCTGTCCCCTAAACTTCCCCTTTTTATAAGGATACCAGTCATATGGGGTTAGCACCCACTGTAATGACCTCACTTGAACTTGATTACCTCTGTACAGACCCTATCTCCAAACTGGGTCCCATTCTGAGGTCCTGGGGATTAAGACTTCAACATATGAATTTGAGGGGACCCAGTTCAATCCACAACAGCAAGCCAGAGGGAAAGGACAAGTGCATGAGGAAGTACATGTTCTAGGAGAACCCCATCTAAGTGTGCAGAGTTGGCAGTCATCAGTTTGGCCTCAGACCTTTGGAAATCCCCTGCATTTGGTTTTCCCAATTCTCGTAATCTCATCCCACCAAAAAAAAGACATCTAAATACATTCCATGCATTTCTGGTGAGAAGCTCACTCTGCTGCCCTCTATGCAATGTGTTAATGAGGTTTGAACTAGAGTGGCTTAAATGGTTTGGGTAGACTAAGGTCTCTGAGGCATTTCACCCATTCCTTAAGCCTAAACAAATCTTTTCCAGGTGTTCAATACATTGCACAATATTAGACCACCTGATGTTCCATCTCCCAGTGACAAATCAGGATGGTGATAAAAGTACTTGGTGACCTTTTCCCTTCGTGTCTTGCAGGGAAACCCTATGTCGTGTTCTTCCAGACTAATTGGAGGGACACTGCTGGGTGAAGCAGAAGAGTTTGCACTCAAGACAGGTAAGTGTGGGCTTAGGTAGAGTTTTTGGAGAACGCTGACAATGTACTAGGTGCTGTGCCGCGAAGCCTGAGGATTTACCTATGAGCAGGACAGTCTTCTGGTGGGAGAGGAAATCCTCCCCTTCCCACAGGCAGATGGGATTTATGAGTGGAAGGGCAGAGGAGCTCAAAGACAGTGGGACTAATCCTATTGCTCTAAAACAGAATCTTTGCTTACTGGTTGTGCAAACATTTTGATTGGTGGGTTTCCATGTCATACCAGTTGCTAAGTATTTTTATATTACCCTTGCATATGAGCATATGGCTCTTGGAGGGAAAGTGAGAAGGGAGTGAAGGTGGCAACCAGCTGAGAATTAGCTTGAGGAAAATGAGCCAGGATTTGTGCAGCAATTCTCAACTGTCTTAGTATCAGGACTCTTTTCCACTCTTAAAAATTATGGTGGACCAAACATAAATAAATAAATAATTTTTAAAAATCGCTGAGGACCTTAAAGAGCTTCTGCTTATAAAACTTATATCTACTAATATTGGCTATGCTAGAAGTTAAAAAAAATTCTTTGTAATGTATGTTCATTCATTTAATATAATAACTACCCATTTCATATTAACATAAAGAACTTATTTTTCATGAAAATTAATTATATTTTCTTTCCTCAAAAAATGTAGTGAGAAGATTGTCATTGTGTTATATTTTTTGAAATTTTTGAATATCTGGCCTCAGAGAAGAAAGCTAGAATCTCATATCTATTTCTGCATTCAATCTGTTAGTTGTGCTGTTTCAGCTGAAGTATAGGATGAAACCCAGCCTGATACAGATATGTAGTTGGGAAAGGCAGGATTTTGTGGGTTTTCTGAAAAGAACTCAGGACTCCCCAGAGGACTTCTGGTCACACTTTGAAAACCACACTAGACTAGGTTAGTAGTTATATTATCTTATTACATCTCAATTAGACCTCCAGAAAAAAGCATTCCTTGAACACAGCAGGCAACTAGCCTCTCACCTACGGGAGGTAGAGGCGAGCTCCACTGTGGGTGAGGAGGTGCCATGGAAATGCACTGTACTGAACTCTGAGACACAAGCATTCCGGCTTTCAACTAGACTCACAAAGGGAGGTAGAAGCTAACTCAGAGGAGTGGAGGTGCCCTGAGGGGCTATGTAGTTAACTGTGAGCAACAGGGTTCCTGGAGAGCAGCTTTCCACTACCCTCTCACCTACAGGCATTAGAACCTATATCAAAAGAACTGAAGGGGGCACTTGATGGGATGAGCACTGGGTGTTATACTATACGTTGGCAAATTGAACTCCAATAAAAAAAAATATACAAAAAACCCTACCCAGTGCTCATCTCGTCAAGTGCCCCCCTCAGTGCCCATCATCCAGTCACCCCATCCCCCCACCCACTTCCCCTTCCGCTACCCCTTGTTCATTTCCCAGAGTTAGGAGTCTCTCATGTTTTGTCACCCTCTCTGATTTTTCCCACTCATTCTCTCTCCTTTCCTCTATAATCCCTTTCACTATTTTTTATATTCCCCGTATGAGTGAAACCACATGATGATTGTCCTTCTCCGATTGACTTACTTCACTCAGCATAATACCCTCCAGTTCCATCCATGTGGAAGCAAATGGTGAGTATTTGTTGTTTCTGATGGCTGAGTCATATTCCATTGTATACATATACACGCCACATCTTCTTTATCCATTCATCTTTCGGGTCCATAATTTCCCCAATAGTCATTCCCCCACTACGGCTGCCCTTCTCCTTAGCCTCAACAGCTAAACTCTGGTGCCTCACCTGGGAGTTTCAATGCAATCTGTATTGTGTACATTCAACCTTCGAGCTTCGAGTTCAAATCCATATACACACTTCAAAGCCTGGCCTTGTCCGTGTTCTCTGTGCTTAGCCCTGGGGTGAAATCAGTGTTCTTCCTGACCTACCTCTTTGCCAAGGCCATGTGCAGCTTTAGAAGTAGGCTTAACTGGTGATCCTGCAATAGACTGTCACAAAGAGAAATCAAAACACTGAGGTTCTGTGAGGGGAAATGTTGAGGACTGGGGAGAGTTTATAAGGACATCTCACACGCCTACCCCCAAAAGCCACTTTAACTGATTCTTGTCAAGAAAGAAGCATGCCCCAGGGAACTCAACTTTGGGTCTCGGATTTTGTAGGATTTCCCCCACTCCTTTTGTTAGAAAAGAGCATAAGGTGATATTTTTTCTAGATTTACTTGCAGAAAAACCAATAGTGGTCTTCCAGCTTCGTATGAGGATAATTTTAACGCATGGCCTAGAATATGTGACATTGTTACCTCAGGTCTGCTAGTGGGGTCCAGAGAAAAAGCTGGAGGCTTTGCTGGGGTGTTGCCAGCTGAGGGTCAATCAGTGTGTTTTTCCAACAACCACAAACTGACAGTATGCTTTTGCACTTGCTAGGAAGAGGATTCCTTTCTTTCTGTCTCATCGCAAATCATTGAGTTTGTGGTAGCATCGTCCGGGCTGAACCTTTCCAAGACCACACTCTCCTTTCCTTTGTGTTTTGCTTTTTCCTCGTAATGCTTCCACCCCATAATTTTCTCTCTCAGTGAACATCTCTCCTGGATGTTATGTAGCAACCCAAGACTGAGTGTGAGTCTCCACTAAATCATAATAGGGGTGGTATTGATCCTTGTCTTGACTGCATCCATCAGTAGATCAATGTCCAGAGAGATTCCATATGGAGTAGAACTGCTGTCTGGGTTTTCTGGGATGACAGATCGATTTGGAACTCATGAAAATTTTTCTAACCCCAACTAGACACCGGTGAAGGCCTTATGTGCCAGTCAGAGGCTGCAGGAGATACTCATTCTCAAAGTTAGTGTCCCATGAAGAAGGTTAGGCAGTGTTTACTTTAAACAAACAAACAAAAAAAGATTTATTTATTTATTTGAGTGAGAGAAAGAGCACAAGCAGGGGGAGCGGCAGAGGGAGCAGCAGGCTCTCCATGGAGCAGGGACCCAATGTGGGGCTTGATCCCAGAACCCTGGGACCATGACCTGAGCCAAAGGCAGACACTTAATCGACTAAACCACCCAGGTGCCCTACTATTTTTACTTTTAAAGAAATGTTAAAACAGTTATAATTATTGGATTACATACATGGATTAAGTTATGGAATAGGAATAATAGGACCTTAAGAGATAATGTGGTTTATTTTAAAGTATAAACACATACACACACTCATATTTCATGGAGTAATAGAGGAAAATTTCTTCTGAAAGAGCAAATAAGCTTAGGAAAACCAGACTCACGAATTCATGCGCATTCCTGGCTTTATGATCCCATGGTTTTATTTGGTTAATGTTAACTTTCCACACTTGGCTACCAAAATAGCTTTCCATTCTGAGGCTGTTACTGCAAAAGTGAGTAGCTTTAGTTTTCCTTTCACACCTCACCGGATATTAATCTTTCAGAATCTTTGCCCTCCCTTTTGCAATGTTCCTAATGTTCACACTTCCTATTGAGAAACTGCCGCACACACTGAGGATATCCTGCTTGGTCAGCAGGGTTGGTTGTTCTGAGTGGCAATCCTCAGGAGATGTGTCCCTATTATTCCCCCTGACTATTGCTTTGGAAGACATGCCTTGTACCCCAGGAGCTCTGAGGTTTATCAGATCCAGATCATTCCTTCTGACTAATGACGGTCTTAAATAGCAGTTGTCATTCAAAGTTTGTTCTCTTATGGAATTTACCATGGCTAAGCAATCTTTTTTTTTTTTTTTTTTTTTTTTTTTTTTTTTTTTTTTTTTTTTTTTTGTTTAGAAGCATTAGACATTTTTAGAGGTGATTCCCTGGTGATTATGGAGTTTTACATTAGGCTATGCAGGAAGACATCTTTTAGGAACCCCAGATACTCAGTGAAGCACATCACATTGAATAGGAACAATTGTGAATAGAAAGGTGATTTGAGGACATGGTGATTCCAGTACAATTTGTTTCTGAACTGTGGCTTCTCATAGTACTTCATGGATTGTTTTATTAGTGCTGAGAAATCTGATCTGGGAAAAAAATTGGACAATTTTTCTAAGGCTCATACCATTAAGGACATTTCTTCATTCGAGGAGAAGAATTTATTCCAAATTGGGGGAAATTGAAAAAATAGTTTATAGGACTTAAATCCTAACTCTGTTGTTGTCCCAGTTATCTATTACCATGTAACAAAGCACCCTTAAGTTTAGAGGACTCAAACAAAAACCATTTTCTTGTTCATGATTCTGTGAATTAGGAATTCAGACCAGGCTCGGTGTGGATGGTTCATGGTATTGTCTGAGGCATATCTTGTGCCACTAGATGATCCAAGATGGCTTTACTCACATGGTTAGGACATTACTAATGTTATGTACACCAAGACAGTTGGCTCTGCAAAGGAACTAGAAGTCCTTTAACCCGTAAGTCACACAGTATCACTCCCCTCATATTCTGTTGATCACAGTAAATCACAGGGTCAACCTAGATTCAGGTAGAGGAAAAAGAGACCCCATTCCTTGGCCAGAAAGTATCTCAGTGGCACAGAAATTGTTAATAGCCACTTTTTGCTGAAATGCTTCTACAGAGACTTATTCCTGGCAAAATGCTTGTAAGTTCCTTCATTTAGCCAATTAATATTAGCCAATTACCTCAAAAAAAATAGAGAGTGTTACTTATTTTATTGACTCCAAAGTGCCATTAATTGTAAGGTGTACATTGTTCTATATATTGTTTAAAAAATAAAAAGGCCACCAAGTAAACCAGGACATGGCAGAAACTGTTAAGATGCATCTTGATTCCATAGATATTAATAGGTGGGGGAGATGGACATATTCAAGATAATGAAAAATGGTAATTATCTAACTTAGCAGAGTTCTAAGACAAATGGATAAAACCCAAGGTTTAGCTAGTCAATATTTTGATCACTGACTCCATCAATTGAGTATCAACTTGCATAGTCCTTACCCTGACTAAGGCACTCACTCTGCATGATCTGATAGAACAGGGACTTAAAAGATCATTATTTCCCTCTCACCTCCTCATCAAACCACACGGGCAGGCAAATCATGAGAATCAGGAGAACAGCTAGGTACTTGTAGCTCAATTAGCAAAGCTGCCTCTACTGGGAAACTGATCCCCACTTTTAGTTGCTTTGCACCACTCAGTTCAACCAATACACCTAGCTAGACCTTCTACTGGATTCTTTAATTCACTCACTGAATGTTTTTCACCATTTATATACATCCTCAGTACTTTCACAATGGATTCCTAGATGAGAGGATTTCTAGGAACACCCTAAGTCATTAAAGCAGTGATTACCATACTTCCAAATTTGGTCAATGCTTATTCAGTCCCTATGTACGCCATACAGTGCACTAGATGCTACAGTAGTCAAAAAGACAGACTTGTAGTATTCCCTCTCACAGTCCAATGGGGGAGGCAGGCAATGGACAAGTAAAACAAACATTTGAAATCATGAGAGATCTTCTAAGTCCTATGAGGGAAATGAAGAAGGTAATGAGAGAAAATAAGAGGAGCCCCCTTTAAACAGAGGTGATCATGGAAGAGCATCCTGAGGAAGGAATATTTAAGCAAAGACCTACAGATTTAAAAGGACAAGTCATGCAGAAAGCCAAGGGAAAGTGCTCTAGGCACAACAGAAGGCACAGCAAGTACAAAGGTGCTAAGGTTACAAAGAGCCTGGCATGTTTTTGAAACTGAAAGTCCATCAATATAATCAAAGCACAGGAGCAAATTTCTCTAGAAAACCATAGAACAGGCCTAGAGATCTATGTCAAAATGTCTCCTCTGTTCCATGCAGGTAAAATAAACAGAAAATAGTTTAAAAACAAACAGCAAAAACAAAAACAAAAAGCCCCACATGGAACCAGAACTTTATAAGCCTAAAAATATCTCTGAGGGGGGAAAAAAAAAGAGTCCTATAGTGTTTTGTTTCCTTCCCTTTTTCCTACAGATGATGAGACTCTTCTTGGACTTATAGAAGCTTATTATGAAATCAGTATTTCTCAAGCATGAGTAATGATTTTCTTTTAAAGGAAAAAAAATATAAATCATCAGCATTGACTTAAATCATTTTAATTATGTTCCTTTAAGATGAATGAAGTATAAATGCCTTGTGTTCATAAATCTTATGTAAATCTAAAACTAAGTCAAGTTTATAAATTAAAGGCAAACTAACTTACCAAACCAACAAAATGTAAATTATTGATATTAATTTAGTTATTTGCTGCCACTAAATTGCCCATGTTTGGTTTACCAGCGGACTATGCACTGATGTGTTTCATTTCACTTGTTGCAAAGCTGGGTCATTATTGTTATCATCTTCTTTGATCATCATTTTTAAAAATAAGCTTCCATATTTGAACGGATCCATTATTCATCCAAAGGATTCATTATGATAAAGGCCAATTAGCACATTTCAAAATATAATATTGAAATTAAAATATGGGACACCTGGGTGGCTCAGTGGTTGAGCGTCTGTCTTTGGCCCAGGGTGTGATCCTGGAGTCCAGGGATCCAATCCTACATCAAGCTCCCTGCATGAAGCCTGCTTCTCTCTCTGCCTATGTCTCTGCCTCTCTCTCTCTGTGTCTCTCGTGAATAAATAAATAAAATCTTTAAAAAAAAAAGAAATTAAAATATACTGTTTAACAACAAAAAAAATCTTTGTTTTTCACTACTGCATTTACAACCTAGCCATTGTTAATTTGTATATACAAAGAAAAGTTTTCACAATATAGCCAATGATTTTGTGAATATGTACTAAGACCAGCTTTGGGGTCTTTATAGTTTCATATGGCAATGATATTAATCATTCCCTTCTCCCACTACCTTTCTCTATGGAATGACTGCAAAAATCTTAGCATGTATGTTCTGTTGGAATTTGGCTTTCCATCATACTAATATGACCATATGTTCAATGTAAATGTTCCTATGAAATTGCATGGAGTACTTCAATAAAAGGAGGTAGTCTGGGAGTTCTAAAATGTGCTCAGATTACTTTAAGATTATCACAAATATGAAAACCCCCAAAAGTTTCATCCTATAGATTTTGCAGGCTCAGAAAATATGTCAGAAAGATCCAGGCTGAGAAATGGTACATACATTAATAATGGGGTCAGAAGGAAGAATGGGTCTGAGATGTTTTATAATCTCAGGAACAATATGTGAGTATAGTTAGATTAATGCTTTCCACTGAGACACAGCATGGGACATCTATGCAGTTTAGAAAGAATGTGACTAAGGAAGTTTGAAAAATGTATTAGCTAATAATAATGGTGATTAACACAAGTGTCTAGAGTATTAGGCATTGTGTTTAGTAATTATTAATAATGATTAAAAAAAGAATGCAGTTCATTTATTAGCTACCACAGGCATATATAATAGAATAACATAGTTCCAACTAGGTCACTTTTTAAAAGAAAAAGCAGGAGGGCAATTTCTTTCTAATTTAACAATGTCAAGTCTAACTAACAATCCAAATAAAATCTCTGAAGGGAAATTTCCTGCCCAATTTCTGGTGACTCAAAATCTCTTCCTGAGACTTGAATACCAACACTCATCTCAAATGGAGTGTCAGTGATAGATGATGTCCAAAGATGTCCAAGTTCTGCCAACAGCCCCGTCCCCGCTCTGTACATGCAAGCTGCTCTTCAAATCAAGAAGTGAAGTTCTATTCCCCTTTCCTTGAATACACACTGGCCTTAGTGGTTTGGTTAACCAGTAAAATACAGCAGAAGTAACATTTGGGTGCTTATAAAGCTAGGTCATATGAATGGAACTTGGAACTTCTACCTTGCTCTTTGGACTGCAGCTGTTTTAGATATGCCCTCTTGGAACCCAGCTGTGAGAAGGCTACTATAAGAAGACTAAGCCACATGTGTTGGCACTGCCATTGACAGTGCCAGCTGAGCTGCCAGCCAATGGTCAGTATCAACTTCCAGCCATAGGTGTGAGCCCTAGATGTCTCCCTACAATTTCCAGAGAAAAACAACCAAGAGTTTCCCAGCTTAGCCCAGGCAACCTATGGAAACATTAGTTTTAAGTCACTAAGTCTTAGGGTGGTTTGTTATGCAGCAATAGGTCAATACAGTAGTATCTCAAACCAGATCTTTCATTGCCCTTCACAAAACCACTCTGCTCTTGTGGGTCTATCATAGGAACAACTTCCATTTAATTAGATTAAAAAAAATCTCGAAGTCATCCTTGAGCTTCTTTTTCTCAAATACTACCTCCTATCCATTGGCAAATCCTGTTGGTTCAGTCTCTAAATTGTATCCCAAGTTTCTTCACTTCTTATTTCTTCTTTCCTTCCTATTTTTATCCAAAGCTACCATGACCTCTTACCAAGGCTCCTGCAGTAGCTGCTCAGCTGGACTCCCTGCTTCTACCTTTGCCACCAGTGTTTCTTCTCCACATGATAGGCAGTCAGAGCCTTCCTTTAAAAATGGCAATCACTTCTCTGCCAAAATCCTCTCATCACATGTAGAATAAACCCAAAGTCCTGGGCTTGACCTAGAAAGTACTCTAGCATCTGGCTTCCATTTCCTTGCCGACCTCATTTCTTCCTGCCCTCCCCTTTGCACATTCTTCAGATAGACACGCCCTCTTGCTCTTTCTTGAATATGCCAATCACATCTATAGTTCAAGTCCTTTACACACACTCTTCCCTTACCCTAGAATGCTCTTTCTTGAGATATTACTATGATCCTTTGATTCACTTCTCTGTGCATATTGCTTCTGCTCCAGGAAGCTAAAATAGCAACTTTGGCTTCTACATCCCCATACGCTGCTTTAGTCTTCTTTATCATATTTCTATCACCACCTTTTGCTATGGATCTCTTTGTTTCCTGTCTATATTGCTCCACTTCAGTGGAACTCCATGAGGACAAGGATATTGTTTGTTTTATTTACTGATATATCACCAATGCCTAGAATAATGCTAGGCACATAGTAGGCCCTTAACAAATGATTTGGTAGATGAATGAATGGTCCCTAGACCTGTTTCCCAGATTGTCAATAAGTACTGACACACATCTGCCTTCCTGACATTTAAGCTAATGTTTTCCATATGTCTTTCAGCTCTGAACGTCAAGACACATGACTTTTCCAGGCTGAAATGGGGTGGAGAGGACACGTCATCCCCATATATTCTACTTTATTAATTTTTGGCCTCAGTACTGTCTGGGTATTACAGTATGTGACCACAAATCCTTCTCCCAATCTTAACTTCTTGGAGCTCAGGCTCAGACTAGACTTTATTCAGGAGCCCATTAAAAATTTAGATGGCTGACCCTAGTCATTCATCTATTTAATTAAGGTCAGTAGATCCCCTACTCTGTCCCAGGCTCTGTAAAAAGTACTGGTGCTACAGCAGGGAAGAAGACAAATTGGGCTCCATCTACCCAGAGCTGGCATTTTGAAGGATGGCTGAGAGATAAGGCAGCTGGGGAGTAATGGCAAAAGATGTCAAGGAAACTGCCCATAACTCCAGCCGCTGAGTGTGCAATGGAGCTCCCAGCTCTCCCAGTTAATATCCCAGAGGTCTCCTGGATCCTCAGAGTTCCTTCAGCCTTCCATCAACTTGAGACTGGACCAGATTTCCTGGTGTAACTGCCCTTTGGAGATACTAAAACCTCACATTTGTATGGTAATCTGGGGGAATGATAACAACCAGCATTTGTTGGTGCAAATCTGGTGCCTAGCACCATGGAGAGGACACAACTGTCTTTTTCTCACAATAAACTTGGGAGTTGAGGTTATTACCCTTATTTAACAATTAAAAAATCAGAAGCTCACAGAGGTTCAGTAATTTGGCATACAACTAATATAGAGCACACAGAACTCATATCTGCTTGACCTTAAACTTACGCTTTTTCCTTAATAATACATTGCTGCCTATTAAAAATTAAGATAAAATGCCCGGTGTTAATCCCTTTAAAAGTTCATGCCTGTTATCTCCTTTTGTCATTACATGGCCTTCTGAGTCAGTAAAGTCAAGTGTTGCTATCTTATTTTACAAAAGAAAAAATTCAGTCATAATGGAAGTCATTTAAGACTACCAGGCAGGTTTGTGTATTCAAAAGTATTTCCCACATCGGTTGCCACTGAACCCAACATTTTAGTATAAAAGATTTATTTCTTTGACTAATGATATGTTTAGGTCTCTAATTTCTTATTAAAATATGAGTACTCTTAAAAGGGTTTATAACCCAAGCAAGTTTTCAGGTACCATCTTCTCAGGGTCTGCTTGAGAGTTGGCAGAAAAAGGATTATTGTTTTCTAAGTAAGGCATCCACGGGGAGAGTTCAAGGCACAGACTCCTTCAGAAAATCACTTAGATTGGGATCTAACTGGAGATAGTCCTTGACTGGCAGTGGCCACATGACTACATTAGCAAGTGAGCCAACCAGACCCAGAACTCCTGGCTCCCTGACTCTGCCTTGGGCTCACTCTATTCTGAATCATCCTACACTCATGGGAGGACCCATGCAGTGCCTGCTGCCATACAGCTAACCAGGACAGACCCAGAGAAATAATAGCAAGAGAGATTTCAAACTCCATCTAGTGCAAAGATTCATGGTTTTTTTTTTTTTTTTTTTTTTTTTTTGCAGTTTGTTTCTTTACTATGTAAATACCTGGACTTTAAGGGTGTATTATTGGGATAGAATCCTTTGCAGCAAACAGGAGAACCACCAATAGAACCTTGGCTCTATTTCCTGGCTCAAACTCAGAAGCACCACTCAAAGATGTGTTCCAAATCCTTGTGTGGTTCCAAGGCCACATGCATGCCTTGGGAAGTCCTGTCTCAGTAGTGTCCTCTAGATGACATTGGCTGTAGCTGGCACACTCACCGAGTGCCACATAAGCAAGATTGCTTTGCCCACAACAAGGGCCCTGGTAAACCCTGTGGCAGAGCCAAATAGCCGTAACTCTCCAGGACTTTCAAAGCATTTCTAAAGCCCAGAAGGGCAGTGTATTATCTGTATTTACCCAGCAAAACAGCAAAAGCAAAAACCACAGTTGTGAATATTTTCAGCAGTTGGGACTGTCAGAAGAGCAAGAAGCATGGCTAAATATATCCAGGCAGTTTCCCTGCACTGTTAGGCAGGGCTTTTTTTTTTTTTTTCCTTTGTTTTGTTTTTGTTTTTAAATCCCAGCACCTTCAAAGAACAGTCATATTGAAGAAAAAAAAAAAAGACCACTATAATAATAAACATCCTTAATGCATCATGAATTATTATGGAAACTTTTCCCATATTTATTTTCTCGAGAATTCCTAAATTCCTGTGGAATACACTGCTAATAGGATTTTCAATTGGCGGGATCTTTTGTGAAGTTTCAGAGATGTGGGTCACCAGCTCACATAACAAAGTAGATGCCATTTCCCACAATCATTCAAGTCCCCTTTATACTTCTTACATGTTTTAGCTAAACAACCTCTCTAAACTCTAGTAGGTCATTTTTCTCTTTCAAAAAGAATATGAATGGGGATGCCTGGGTGGCTCAGTGGTTGAGCGTCTGCCTTTGGCTCAGGGCGTGATCCTGGAGACCCGGGATCGAGTCCCACATCGGGCCCCCTGCATGGAGCCTGCTTCTCCCTCTGCCTGTCTCTGCCTCTCTCTGTGTGTCTCTCATGAATAAATAAATGAAAATCTTTAAAACAAAACAAAACAAAAAGAATATGAGTAATTTAACTAAGGTATCTCAGGAACTAACTGCAGATGACAGCATCTAACAGAAACATCCAATGTGCCAAGTGCTTCACAGGCATTATTTCATCGAATTCACACAACCACTTTGTGGGGGGAGCACTTTTAGTATCATCACCAGGATTCTCCAGATGAGGACATCAAGGTACAGCATGTTTTGACTAGCCCAAGATTGCATAGCAGGTAGCTAACTGGTAGAACATGGATTCGAACCAGGACCCATCTTCTGCAGAGCCCGCCAGCACAGCCACTGGGCCCTTCAGCCCTGCTTTAGAGTCTGACACCACAACGGGTATAGGACTCAAGAACAAACAGGGGCAGTTCTCGACATCTGTTATCCTGCTTGCTAATAATGCCCGCATTTGGACACCCAACTGCAGAGCCTCCCGCTACTGTTGACACTGCTGCAAAGGGTGCTCCCATTCCTTCCACCAGAGAACTGATTCCCACCCTTGCCTGATTCCCCTCCCTCTAGGTCGTCCCCCCTCCCCTGTAACCTCAGCCTTGGGGTTGCCCTCTAGAGGCCGGTGAGAGAACTGTTAAAATGCAGGTCATTTCTAGGATAGGAGTGACCTACACCATTGCCTGCCCTGTTGTTTCCTTACCTGAAGGATTCCATTGTCCAGCCTGCAATCTTCTCTCCACCAATATGATTTTCCACCGGAAAGCGAGTTAGTTTCAAACAACCAACCTGCAAACAAGCCCCCTCCGTTCAAACTGCCTCTTTAAGATTATGTTGTACTGAAAATTCCCATCTGACCCTCTCTCTCCAAACCTAACCAAACTGTAGACATGTCAGGATGACATTACGTCCAAGTTTCCTGTTCCATTTCTTACTATACATATGTAAATCGACCAATAGTACACTGTTTCCTATGCCAGGGTTATTAGTCATTTCAGTGTTTACTGGTACATTTTGTGAAACCCTCTCCAATGCAAAACCACACAGCATCTGGGTTATCTGCTCTGTGTTTGCTTCCAGCCTTCACCATTTTGAAATTACCTGGTGCTTATTTTCTACTTCTGTTCTTTATGGGCTGCATTTTCATTCTCCACACTTACCTTCCTGTGTTCTTTTAGGCTCATCTTTGAAATGCCGCTCTTAGTCCACTGACATGAAAGCTTTTTTAAAAAAGAAAATTTGTTGTCATTTCTTTTGAGTTGTAAAAGTAATAAATGTTATTTATAAAATAAACAAAATCATTTTTCCCAATAAAAATGATCTTTGGCCTTAAATCTAGTAAATTAATCAGAAAAGAAAACCTCATCAGTACTTCTGAAAATGCCTTTAATTTTAATTTTTTTTTTTTTTTCAGTGAGCAAAAGCAGGGAGGGGGGTGAGGGGAGAGAGGGAGAGAGAGTCATAAGCAAACTCCATGCCCAGCCTGGCCAGAATGGGAGCCTGATGCAGGGCTCGATCCCAAGACCCTCAGACCATGACTTGAGCCAAAACCAAGAGTTGGATGCTCAACCGAGTCACCCAGGTGCCCCTGAAAATGCTTTTCTTAAATAAAGCATACCCCTGTTAGAATAGTAATGCAGCAGTTCTCAAACTTGAGCACCCACCAAAATCACCTGGAAGGCCTATAAAAATGCAGATTGCTGGGCCCCACTCATAGAGCTTGTGGGGCCTGAGGCGGCGCATTCCTGACAAGTCGCCAGGTGAAGTTGATGCTGCTGGTTGGGGGTTCACACCCTGAGAACTGCTTGGTGTAGCCCAGAAAAGCCGTGTCGTTTATGGCTTATTTAAAGCTCTAGTGGTTGTTAATTTACAAAATCCTACTTGAACTGGCCTGAGTACAGAAGAGAGTATATTGGAGCAGCTGGGATAGACTCATAAATGGAACAATCAGGTGGCAGAGCAGGTGGATTGAGGAGCACAGCAGGAGGGACGAGATCTCCTCTGTCTCTGTCTCTACGTTCTCCAGTCTAAGCTCAAAGTTGCTCTGTTCAAATAGTTGAGGGAGAGATCTGATGGGCCACTGGCCAACTGATGAATTGACTCCCCTAGGATAGGATTAGAGGCCAGCCCTGATTAAATCAGCCCAGGTCACAGGTGCAGAGTCTCTTAATCTAATAAGGTGAGAAAGGTGTGGTTCTCAGAGAAGTGGCTTGGCAGAAACTGTAAAGGGCATCTACTACATCATCTGAACTCTTACTGTCAAAAGAGACAACTGTGGTTTGGGGAAAGTAAAATACTTGCCAAGGAGCATGCATCTAATAAATGGCAAAGCTGAAGACAGTCTTATCTGGGAGTGGCGGGGGGGGGCGGGGGGGCGGGGGTGGGAGTGGAATGTGGTACATGGATTCAGCGCTGGTCTGGAAGTGGAAAATAGAGATTTGTTTCTTAGCCAATGGTGGGCTGGAGCTTCTGGTAGCAACTCCAGGGATCTGAGCGTTAAATATTCAGGAATTCTGCAAGCAGGTCAACCACTGGTAGCTGAAAACTACCAGAGTAGTTGGAGTATTGCCAGAGTTGGAATATTTACACCAAGAAAATTAACATTACAGATCAGCCCTCCCCCTTATCTTTTAGTTCCCAAGAGCCTGTTTACTAGCACCCCATTGCCTCGCTCCATGTGGGGAGAATTTACAATCAACGTAGACACCATATTTCATGTAAGATAGGGCAACCCGAATTTGCAGTTTTCCCAATAGTTGGGGTTCTAAACGCTACCATTAGCTGTTTGCCCTGGGGCTGGCAGCTAGAAGTCTGTGCATCCTACCCCTCAAACTTCTCTCCCACGATGGCACTCCTTGTGGCTGACCCTCGTGCACCAAGCAAGCTCACTGTCTCATTCATTGACCGTGTGCTGCTGCTCTTGTTCCCAGGTTCAAAGCTGGCTCCGTCCTAACAGTTGAAAGGCAGAGCTTGAGTGTTACAAGACTAAGACAAGCCTGAGCAAGTGCGTATAAAACCAAGAGAGGTATCTTTAAGAGATCTGAGTTTAAAAAGCAATACGAAAACAAAACAAAACAAAAAACCCCTAATAAGGCAGCTGATAAATGCCCTCAGGGATATTGACTTTAACTCACTGTGTGGTGAGTTAAAGAAGGAAATGCTTGTGCAAATTGCCTGAACATCTTTTCTCCAGCTCCCATTATGTGACTTGGCTGCCTGCTACCTCATTCCCATCAGTGGACAAAGGCTAAGAAACCTCCATGACTGTAAGTGATTCCCCAGTCCCCTGGCCTCTGCCACCTGTCACGGAGCCCGCTGACGCACCTCCACTGTCACGTTGGCGGCACTCCACGCAGCCTCCTGTCCCACATTTCTTAAGAGGCATGAACTGCATGTGCTTCACTGACCACAGCACAGCACTGGGAGCTGGCTGGGGGGTGGGGGGCGGGCCAGAGCGTTTCCATCCAGGGTTTTCTGGGCCAGAGAGCCTAAAACAACACAAAGGACAACGCCGGCCTTGCCCAGGAATTTCGGCGGGAAGCTGTTGCTGCTGCTGCGACTGTCTGGCAGCATGATTTCCTGGAACACAATGTCGTCACGAGCTCTCCCATGCGTCTTCTCGTCCGGCAGACCAGGAGTTACTAGCTCACTCATTTAAAACACTGAAAACATGTGAGGATGCCAAGATAAATGAAGTCCTGGCACTGACATCTATGGAGACAGGAGCATTTTACAAACTGTAATGCTCTACTCTCCTCCTTCTCTTTTCCTTTCTTCTTCCTCCTTCTGACTTCTCGTCCTTCTCTCCCTCACCCAAAATCTGCCCCCACCGCCCCATTTTGTCAGCATTGAACTTCCACTGTGACCTTCCAGCAGCACACTAAACGAGGTACTTTGAGACACGCAAGAATCTGTGTGGAGGGGAAAAGCATTTGGTGTGTGGATCCAGCCACTTCTCTCCCTCAGACCAGGCCGCTTCATCTGATTCGTTGTTTCTTCCACAGTCTTGAGCTCACTGTTCTCAGTGATGGTGGGTGAAACCCACTCCCTGCCCCTGCAATCTCCTCAGGGAGGCAAATGCTTGGAAAACATTTGAGAGCCCGGAAGAAGACTTGCTCCAAAGTGGCACATATGAAGTGCTAAAATATTTGCACCTCGATTTTTGAATCACAAAGTGCTTTCACTGGATTGGTTAGTGCATAATGTATTGTGACCTTCACAGCAGCCCTATGAAGTAGGCAGGGGAACAATATTGTTCGTGTTTTGGCCTAATTGTCCTTCCTGGACTGGGAGCTCCTTGAGGGAAGGACCTTGTTCTAGAGTCAGAGAATCTCATAATTGAAGAGCCTGTGGAAGAAAGACTGCAGCCTACCACTTTCCCTGTACCAATGAGGAAACTGAGGTAGGAAGGCAGGGAATTTGACTAGGCCACCTGGTTCCTGCCCCAGCTCTCAGCCATATGGTACATACATTATTTCGCATATGGCCTCTTTATGCCTTGATATTCTCTTCTGTAAAATGAAACCAACGCTATGTTATTGTGCTGCTATAAGTATTAAATGAAGTAAGGATGTGAAAACAGTTTGTGAAGCATTACTACAAATATGAGAGCTCTTTGTTACTATCTCTTTTAAAACCTGTCAAATCCTATTACACTTGATTGAAAATGTGGTTGTGTGGGGACCAAATATAAGCTCTTTGGAGGCAGGAGACAAGTTTTACTAATGTTTGTATCACCAGCACTGAGTACGGGGTGAATGTTGTTTTAAATATATATTTTTTAAATAATAATTGCTGGTTGGGTGGCTAAAACATAAATACAGCTTGCCCAAGGGCAGTTCTAAATGTCTCCAGGGCTATTTCAACTATAGCTCATGAACATACCCTCTGAGGAATTTCTCAGCTCCTATTATATGACTACATCAAGGCAAGGTAGTCATGGTGTCCCCACTACAGCAGAAAGATCACCTGTGTTTCTCACTGTACCTTAGGCAGAGTGAGAGCAAAGGCTTGCCACTCCGATCTTACTCTCAAGAGGGCATTTCTAATTTTCCTTTTGTAAACTTTTATTCCAGTCATGCTCAGGGTTAGCCAAAGACCTTAGGCTGATGTCCTGTAGGTAGTGCTGCTGGGATGGATTTATAGTCATGGGAATGGAGCCCTGGGGTCTTCAAGATGCAACAGAGACACTGGGATTCTTCACCACGGGTTACAGATCCACTGTTGAGCATATCCCTGCACACATCCAGATAGAGAGTCTACTAACAATTCCCACTGCTTCTGTGAAACTCTCTGGAAATAATGTGCTCATCCTCATCAGCTATTTGATTAATTCACTGCTGTTTGCCCATGAAGCACCTCCTCTATCCTATGCTTGAAATACTGAAGTAGGAGTTGTTCTCAGAGGTGGGAGTTGAAGCCATGAGAGTGAAAGCTTTCAGGGAGGGTGTGTGAATAGACTGGGGAGTTGGAGGATATTCATAGTTGATAAGTGGGGCAAGAAAGAGGAACTAGAAAAGAGGGAGAGAGTGAATGTAAGAGGAGAATGAGGGAGTGACACTGGGAAAGTGACATGTCATAGAATAGAGAGAGAGAGGTGAGGTAATAGTGTCATATCTAGTGGAGTCATCAAAAAGAACTCTGATGAAAGACAAATAGATGTGGCAATAAGGAGGTCATTAGTAAAATGTAGGAGGAAATGTTCAACTGTGTGGTGAGTCAAAAGGAGCAAGAGAGGGAAGATGTAGCTGCCCAGGAAAATGACATTAAGGTGACAGTTCACACATTCGAGGATTTGGACAAGAGAAAATTGTTAACCTGTAGTGAGAAGAGGTATCAGGGTCAAATGAAGATCTTGTCAATTTAGGCAAATCTCAGCTTGCCTGGTATTGGGAGGGAAAGAGTCAGAAGGAAGGGTGGGAAACAACAGATATACATAACTACCTCTAATTCCTGGCACAAAGCTCCTAAAATACTTGTCATTTCCTAAGTGATAAGAACATGAGAAGCATCTTTTGTTCTAACATTTGATCTTTACCTGGTTTCTGACACAGAGCTCCTAAATTCCTTGGAATTTCCCCAATCCCTTGGAATATCTTTTGTTATAATGAGGCAGCTCTGGATGGGCCTCTGAATAGCTTCAGGATAAGTGCTGGTCACCAGAATGACAAAGTCATGTTAGAAGCTTCCAACTTTCCACCTCATTTCCCATCCTTCAAGATAGGGAGAGGGACTGGAGACTGAGTTAATGATCAATCATACTATGTCATGAATCCTCCATAAATATCCCAAAAGTACTGGATTTGGAAACTTCTAGCTTCTAGCATGGTGAACACATGTAGGTGCTGGGAGAGTGAGGTGCTTGCAGAGGGCATGGAAGCTTTCCCACATATCTTGTTCTTTATGTCTCTTCATCTGGATTTTCATCTATATCCTTTACAATAAACCAGTAAATATAAGTGTCTCTTTGAATTCTGTTATCCATCTAGCAAATTAGTGAGCCCACGTAGGGGATTGTGGGAATCCCATTTACAGAGGTACAGGTGACAACTTCAGACCTGTGACTGGCATCGGAAATGAGAACAGTCTTGTAGGATTGAGCCCTTAATTTGTGGGATCTGAGGCTAACTCTGGGTAGATGGTGTCAGAATTGAAATGTAGGGTACCCAGCTGGTGTGGCAGAGAATTGCTTGATGTGTGGAAAACCCACACATCTGATGTTGGAAGTAAAATACTGTGAGTGTGTGGGTAAAGGAATATATAGAAGTGGCTTCCCTAGACAGAGGGAAGTTTCCAAAGGAGAAAATGACTGGAAGAATCAGTACTTACAGGAAAGAATGGGCTTCATATGATGGAAGTCAGAAACCTCTTTCTTCTAGCCTACAGCTGTAAAATGAGGGTGCAGATAAAGGGCCAGTGAAGTTACATTATCAAGAGCCAACTCCTCCAAAAGACGACAGAAAAACCTGTTAATCAAGCAAGGAAGGGTTTGCGGGTCTGGGTTCAAGTGATTCAACATAGGTCTTTTAAAGGGAGATCTGACTGGGAGAGAGAGAAATCCATGACATGATAGTTAATACTGGTGAACCCAGCAAGGTGAAGGTCAAGTCTTGGATAAGCAAACAGTTGTTTGACAAGTGAACTGTTGGCCAAAGTAAATAATCTATTTTCCTGAGAAGAGAGCTGTTCACCCAGATGAGCAAACTCTTTGCCCAGATAAAAGCAACAGGGTTATTTATTGTTTTACAGCTTTTACTTCCTAGACAAGAAATCCTTGGACAGATTAATGATCATGTTGACAGAGATGGTCTTAGTCTCAGCGCTGGCATTTAAGCTTTGTTGATGTAGGTGATCTTCATGCTTAACATCGAGGGTCTCCTGAAGCATGAGCATAAACCAGAAATGCTATGGCAGTAGTTTCAAACTTTGCTGAACATTGAAATCACCTGAGATCTTCAAAAAAGTACCAGTGTCTGATTCCCAAGCCCCAAATTCTAATTTAGTTGGTATGGGGTGCAACCTGAGTATTAGGACTAAATGCAAGGTTTGGGAACCACTACACAAGGATTACAAGAGATCAGAGGGATGACATCACCATTTGGGTGATGCTTTGGGGCTTAAAAGAAAAGAAAGAAGATTGGTAAGCTACACAGCATATGGCAGGTTGAAATCAGACAGCAGTATTCCAGAATAGGCCTGGTCTGTAGCTTCCACCATAGAAGGCAACAACAGCCCGGGTGTGGCAGCCTCAATGAGAGGCTAATCAGAGGGGACTGAGGCATTGAGCAAGTTCTCTGTGGTGATCAGTGTGGGAAGTGTGGACTTGAGTGAGGGGAAGAGCAGACAGTTGAGAGCTGTGAGCAGAGAGAGACAAGTCTGAGGTGTGAGCTTTTCAGAAATGAGAGATCCTTCGAGGGGATTTAGAAGGAGGAGGCCCAGGATGTGAGGGTGCTGCTTCTCTGTTAGGTGAAGTGAAGGTGGAGGCCTGTGGCCTCATGGAGGAAAAGGACATGATGGATGTAGTGATGGATGATGATGGGGTGGCCTGCACGAAGAGAAAGAAGAACACTGAGGACGTGTGGCGGTGCCTGCAAGCAGACAGGAGGCCACAATATCATTGATTGGAAGAGTGCAGTGTGGACAGATGATTTGGAGTTTAAGAGATGAAATAACAAGGAAGACAGCTGTGATTTGATGGCCTAGAAATGGCCCTGGGGAGTGAGGAAGTCCTGCCCTCCAAGAACGGGTCTGGGAGGAGGTAAGAACTGCCCAGGAAAGGACAGCGGGGGTGATCCAGGACACTGAGAGCCAGGGTAACCTGTGGACTGAAAGAGGGTGAAAAGGTGGGAAGGGACGAGCTGTTGGTTAGAATTCAGGTGCGCTTGTCTCTGCAAAGCAGGAGTTTCACAGAGCATAAAGCACATGGGAAGTGGTGGGAAGGACAAGGTGGTTGAGGAGGCATGCGTGCAGTTTTGAGGAGAACAATAGGAGTCAGTGAGGTGAGAGCAGAGATTCCGAATGCCAGCTGGGGAGAGGAAGGAGCAAGCACAGCACAGCACTGGGCTGACTCCAACTGCCTGCTATAGGCCAGGAGGTCAATGAACTCAAGAAAGACTGAGGCATCTACCAGGATGTTTTTTTTCTAGATAGTTTTTCATCTCTTAAAAAATTATTTAATTTTTGAATAGGCTGCACATTCAATGGTTTAATACCCAAGAAGAGTATTAAAAGGGATACAATCAAAAACCTCCCTCCAGCCCAAACTCTCCAGCAGCTAACCATTATTACTATTTTCTAATGCAGCATTCGCAGAATAAAGTTGTGTATACATATGTAAGCATACACGAGTACACATTTCCCCTTCTATGAACACATTCATGGTGTATTATCGGGGCACCTACTCTTGCACAACTCTAGGAGGTGCTGCTGACATAGAATTCAGTGTGCTCCAGAGTTGTTCAACATGGAAGGGTCCCACAATATGTAGTTATTTTACTTAACAGTATGTCTTGTATATATTTCCACATCAGCATCTAAAATCTGTATCCTTTTTCTAAATTTTTTTAAAAAAATATTTTACTTTTTTTTTATAGCCACTGCCATGCCTTGGTGTGGATATACTATAAGTTCTTAAATATCCTACAAGGGTCATTTTGGTCATTTCCAATGACATGCTTTATAAACAGTGCTGATTATTTCATTTTGCACATGTCCAAGTACATAAAATGAATTGCTCAAAGTGTCATTACTGGTCATAGGCTTTCTGCTGGCAATACATTGGCAAATGTTTTCTAGAAAGAACAGATAGTAAATATTTTAGGTCTTGCAGGCCATATGGTCTCTAACTCAATCTCAATTCTGCATTTGTAGTGTGAAAGCAGCCACAAACAGTATATAAATAAAGGAGAATAGCTGTGTTCCAATAAAACTTTATTTAGGGACACTGAAATTTGAATTTCACATCACGTTTATGTGTTATGAAATATTATTCTTATATTGATTTTTGTTTCATCATTTAAAAATGTAAAAATCATTTTTATCTTGTGGGCTATCCAAAAACAGACAGCAGCCCAGCTTTCCAACCTCCTGTTTATGGAGTAAAAATTTCGATAAGCATTACCAAACTGACCTTCATGTAGGTTATCACTTCATACTTCCACTATGAATGCGTAAGTTGCTATTTCCTGGTAGCCTTGTCAACAGAGTGTATTAATGAGTTTTTGAAATTTTTGTCAAACAGATGGATGAAAGCACTATCTCAGAATAATTTTAATTTGTATTTCTCTAAAAATGGACATATCTTCATAACCATTTGCTTCTCTGTCAGTCATCAGTTTGTATCTTTTATTTGTATCTTTGTATCAAAGAAAGTTTCAAATATCAATTTTTCTTGTAAGTCCTGTCTCTTCTTTTAAAAGTGGAAATGGTTTTATCGGGCTTTCTGATTATAAAAAGTTTTATGATTATGATGATACTCTCCTGGTATAAAAATTTAATGAAAGTACAAAGAAAAAAAAAAGTATTACTCATAATCTCATCCCCATTTGTATATTTTTCTCAGGCTATTTTTCAGACATTTTTATATAGGCATGTTTTTAGAAAAATGTGACTCGTTCAACAAATATGTGTTATGACTACTACAACGGTCACACTACATATACCATTTTGTAACTTGCTTTTTTTACTTAACAATGGGTCATGGAAATTTTATTCTCAGCCTGTCAGTGCAGACAGTTAGATCAACAAAGTAAAAAATACAATTAAATAAACAGTAACTCAATTTATCTCATCGTCTCTGGACCTCTGTGGGTGCCTGTTCTGATAGAGAAGCCAAGTGAACCAGTGACATGGATTGACAGAGTAGTGTTACAAAGAGAAAGAGCCATTCATTCATTAGGTATTTATTGAGGACCTACTGTGTACCATGCTAAATGCTGGGAATATAACAGGAAAAAAGGTTAGGAAAGTTCCCTGATTTCATACAGTTCAGTGAAGGAAATAGATAATGTAGGCAAGAGGTTCCCACAGTGAGATACATGTTATGAAGAAAATAAAACCAAGTGATAAAACAGAGATCAGTGAGGGAGCTGCTTTAGATTGGGTAAAGAGAGGCTACCCATTAAGGAGGAGACAAATGAATTGAGGTCTGATGGGCAGGAGGGAGCCAGCCAGGTAAAGATCTGAGAAAGAGAATTCCAGGCCAAGGGAATGGCACATCCAATGAACCTGACTGGGTCTAGAAACAGAAAGAGGCTATGAAGACAAGCAGAGTCAGAATGATATGGCCAAGGCTGAAGAGATAACCAATGTCAGATGGTGAAAGTCTTGGCAGGCCATGGCAGGGAGCTTGGCCTTTATTTAGAAAGCAACGGAAAGTCATTGGTAGATTGGTATGATTTGATCTACATTTTTTTTTAAAGAGCTGATTCTAGTTTAGGGTTGCCAGAAAAAATACAGAATACCCAGTTCTATTTGAATTTCAGGTAAACAGTGAATAATTTTTTAGTATGAAAAGTAATTTTTAATATTTTATATAACTGAAAAATTACTCATTGTTGATCTGGAATTCAAACTTAACTGGGTGTCCAGTATTTTTTATTTATTCTTAAAAAATATTTTAAAAATTTATTTGACAGAGAGAGAGTGCACGTGCACAAGTAGGCAGAGTGGCAGGCAGAGGGAGGAGAAGCCCCCTGAGCAGAGAGCCTGATGTGAGCCTCGATCCCAAGACTCTGAGATTATGACCTGAGCTAAGGCAGTTGCCTAACCCACTGAGCCACCCAGGTGCTCCAGTCCTGTGTTTTTATTTGCTAGTTCTAGCAACCCTATTCTAGCTGTCGTGGAGACTTTGTGGGAGGTTGAGAGGTAGGAGCAGAGCAATCCTTAAGAGGCTTTTTGAAAAATCCAAGAGGCAGAGGAAAGTAGACGGATACAGAATCTATTTTAGAAGTAGAGCCTAAAGGACTTACTGACAGCGTGCTGTGGGGTAAGAAGGAAGGAGAGACATCGGGGATGACTCCCAGGTTTGCAGCACCTGGAGGGATAATTAGAGTGATTGTTATCTTCCCGTTTGTTTGTTTCACAAAGTCTGTAGATGTGCGACTATTGAATAATAATAATAATAAAACAAAATAGGAAGCAAAGTGGTTTAAGAGTAAAGAAACTCTTTGCTAGAGAGAACCAATAGCCCTCCAGCCCCACCTCCCCACATCAACTGAGATCAGTATACTTAAAGCCAGTTTATTTATTCTCTTTGTTTCTTTGAAAGACAACTTTAAAATTTTTACTTGGATTAAGAAAAAAGAGGGAACATAAAATGTTATTCAATAGTTATAATCAGGACTAACTGTATTTTGGCTCTGTCCAGTGGACATTTTCCCACTATACAGCAAGTGTAAATGATATTGAGGAGAAAGGTAGGGAAGGTGTTAGTAGAAAGAACCAAGGCAGGTTAGGACAGATGCAAAAAGGAACAAAAAGATAGAGAAAAGGTGAGAAAATCCATGGGTTTGGCTTCTAAACTGCCTACTGGATCATTTTCTTATTCAGTTGGTTAATTCCAAAGTATTTAAGGCCCTGGTTTATATTGCTAACACTCAAGAGTTTACTAGTCTGACAAATGGTTTGAGAAGAAATATGTATTGAGCTCTCGGCTAGATAACAAGTCCTTTACATAAGTTTTCCCAATTTTCATAACAACCTGTGTTGTAAGTATGTTTATTCTTGTTTTACAAAAATTAGTAACTTGCCAAAGGACACAGAGGAAATAGTTATCAGACTTGGGTTTGAATGCAGGTCTGAATACTATTTATAATAAATTTCTTAAGCTCTTTTCTCCTTTACAGATTCTCTAAGTTCCAGAGATAGCAATTCTTGTCCTTTTCCTGTTCCAGGGAATATAAATAAGGATGTTGGAAGCAGCAGAGAAATAAATGTTTTAGAATTGGTTTTGTTTCAGGAACAAAAATCTGCCTACAGACTGGCTGTTGCAAAGTGGGAGTGGTTGGTTCATCTTTAAAGGGAAATACCTCTTTTTTCAGGAAGGCTTTGAAGGAATTTTTGGTTGTCTAAGATAAGGCCAAGACTAATTTGAAGTGGGGAAAGTGGTTAGAAAAGGAGGTGAACTTCATCTTTATAAAGAAAAAGGGAGTCTTCCTTAACAGAGTTGTGAGTGAGGTTTCTAGGGGAAGAGAAGTGTTTGTTTTCAAAAGTTTGCCTTAATTAGATTTTCGTTTTCCCCTGCAGAGTCTGGGAGCTGGGGATTTGGATTCTAGCAACCAGCCAGAACCCGGGGAGGAAAGGAGGAATAGGGCTCCCTGTGAAATAGAATCAGCGAAGAGGACCATGTGGCCTGAGAGCTTTCTGCTTTCCTTTGTGTTTCGTAATCCATTTGCCATCTTCATCTTTAGGAAACCAATTGACCACTGCAATTTAGATTGTGTTAGCAAAGGAGGAACTGAACATTTGGAGCAAAGCCAGGAGAGAGAAGCAAAAGGCTTCAGAAACTGTTACTAGGTGATAAGAAATCATTCTCCGGAGTCCCAGAGAGTAGATAATCTGGAAGAGAATGGATTTCCTGCTTTTATGCAGGATGAAGACTTGAGTAATTTTGTTTGGTTAGTACAGAAATGCTGGAAGATAGGGGTCAGGTTATTATAGGTCTGGGAAAATTCTCTTAGCACTGTATGTCTAAGGCAGGAAATCAGATACAAGATGATATCCAAGAAGGTCCTGTGGTTGGGTTTCTCCCACAGAAGGAGGAGAAAAATCCCTATATCCCTAATTATACAAACAATATGCAAATTGGGGGTGATTACATATTTGAGTAGAAAATTTCCGTTACCTCATTTTGGCTTCAAGGGGAGTGGGGACACCAGAAGGGAATGTTTGTCAACAGTCCAGAGTTGTTAGATTTATTCCAGGGGAAACAAAAGGGTAAGTTTCGTATCAAACAAATGTCAGGGTTTTAAGTGAGTTTTCCAAATGCCTCAATGTCTCCCACAAAACATACCAAAGAACAATTATGAAATGGTCAAAGTATGATCCGTAGACAAAACGAAGCACAAGCGGAAAATTCTTTTCTCCCCCATTCATTTTACTGTAAGGGACTTTTTCTCCTTTTTCTTGGCTCAACAATATGAAGGAAGCACTGAATTTTTTTTTCCCTGCAGATGATTTTTGCTATCATTTCTGGCCATTTCTCTAAAGCTGGACTTGGAATCTGTTTGCTTAGGAGTGCTAGAGAAGGCCTGTCTGATGTACCTATGAGGCCGGGAGCATCACACAAATGGACCAGCTGCTTCCACAGCTGCATGTGACACGTCCTGTGGTGCCCAGGCAGCACAGCTGAGACCCAGCTGGGATGGCTTGCAACAACCAAAGGTGGGTGTTGCTGCCCTTGGGGGTTAGGGAGAGAGCTAGAGAACCAACTGTCTCTTTCAGAACAATCTAAAATGGGGCAAAATCTGCCTTGGGTTGAATTAAACATCTTTTCTGAACATTAGCTGACCTGATTAAGAGTTGGGTGTCTTTCCTTTTAGCAGAGGTGGTTGGATAGGTCTCCAAGCAACTGGGAGTTCTCTCAGTAACTGCCCATCTTCCACACCCTACCTCTTCCTGTCTTCTTTCAGGCATACACAGCTTCTGTCAAAATGTCATGGCCTGGGGCCTTGCCTCCAGCTGTTTCTTCTGGCTGAAGATCCACCCCTTGATGCCCTGCCCAGTTCCTCCATTTTTACACATCCCAAACCACAAAGTCAGCTCAAGTCTGACCTGGTCTATATAGCCTTCCCCGATATCCCTAGCTAATCTTCTGAGCCCCTATACAATTTACTCATATAATGAGGTCACCCTAACAATAATAAACCAGGTGCTGCTGATTCTGTCCCACGTGCTTATATGGATCTCAGCCTCCCTTTCAAGTTCTAGTCTACCAGTGTTTCCAGAAATTCCCAGAGTGCCTCATGCAGACTCAGTGAACAAGGACACTTCTTTTGGCCTTTCCCATTGCTCTGCCATCTTCCCCCAGGCATCTCCTGGGCACTGCTGCTCATGCCACAGCTAGGGTGCTGTAGCCCTTACCATGCCAAAGTGGTATAGTGTTCTGCGATGTTATAGAAAGAACATATCACTTCTCCTTAATGAGGAGTTGGAATCCACTCTATTGGAAAGGTCCCAAAAGAATACTGTTTGATGCCCTGTCTTCAAACTACTGTGAAATAGTTTTTCCTGCTTAAAAAAAAAAAAAAAAAAAGCCTTGACTTTACCTTCTGACATCATTATATCTAATGTAACACTGAGTTCTAATTATCCTGTTAGGATATCCCTCAAATCCCACATCTCTCCATCTCCACTACCACTCCCTTGTGCAAGCCACCTCTCACCTAAACTACCGCATTCATTCTTGTTCTATTCCAATCCTTTCTCCTTATAGCAAAGACAAGTTATACAATGTCAGCCAAATCATTTTACACCTCAGCTCAAAATGCTTCAACAGATGCTGCTTGTCTGTGGGTAAACCTCTAAGATTAGTAACAAGATTTAGAGGCCCTGTAACGGCCTGGCCTCCTCATGTTTCTCCAGCCCCATCTTGTACCCCAGTCCTCTTCCCCCCAGTATGCACTCATATCAACCTCTTTTCATTTTCTTTCTCTCTTTTTTTTAAGATTTTGTTTATTTATTTATTTTATTTTTTTTAAGATTTTGTTTATTTATTAATGAGAGAGAGAGAGAAGCAGGCTCCACGCAGGGAGCCCAATGTGGGATTCGATCCAGGGACTCCAGGATAACGCCCTGGGCCCAAGGCAGGCGCTAAATTGCTGAGCCACCCAGGGATGGCCCTCTTTTCATTTTCTCATGGATACCAGGCCCTTTTTCTCTTTGGGTGTGTTGTCTAGACTATTCCTGAGGACCGAAATGCTCTCCTCCCAGCCTCTCTTGGAGGAAATGCCATTCTTTACATCTCAACTCAAAGGTCACTTTGTCCAAGACACCTATCCTCCAGATAGAAATCCTCTATCCATCTAGAGGTCTACCTCTTTGAAATGTAGTAACTTGTTTTTTTTCTCCAAGTAATACATTCCAACTTGTACTCATGTATTTATTTATATGATTCTTTGTTCAAGTCTGTCTCCCCACTACACTAGGAAAGAAATGTCCATGCTATCTTCACAATTACCTCAGTACCTAGACAGTGCTGAGCCTCAAAAAGCACTGACTGAGTGAATGGAAGGAAAGAGGGGGAAAAAAGGAAGAAATTATTAAAATCTTGTAGGGAAATTAAATTTTTCTATGAGGGTGAAATTCTGTAGCTCAACCCCATGCTCCCCATTAAAATAGTTGTGCACTGAAACAGCTCTTGCTGTGTGGTCATCCAATTTCTTTCTTCTGATTCTCTGCGTCCACCACATTTTGCCTTCCCTGTCTTCAGCAATGGATACTCAGATTTCTGCCATCTCTTCTATCATCATAAACAACAGCCAATGTTTAAAATGCTATTTTTAAAATGCCTCAATATGTTTTTAATAAACTTGAGTTAGAATGTGTCATAAACTATCAGAGGGTTTGGAAGGATATCTTTCATAATGACTTCAGTACCTAAATATAATATTTCCTTTAATCCTCCAAATACATTTTCAGGCATTTAGAAAAATTACAAGCATAAAAAAAAGATATATTATCTCCAAGGGTGGGGGGCAAAAAACAATTGATTAAATATGTATGCTAGTTAGGATCTTGATCAACTGAAGGAAAAGCATAACCAAGATGGCCGATTCTCACTGGCTAACCTTCTTTCAAAAAGAGATAGTGTAGGCAGTGACACCAAACATTTACCTAATTTTTCAAGACAGAAACCTAGGACTTATCCTTGATTCGCACATATTATTATTATTTCATCATCTGGGGCAAAACCTAGTCATTTAACATTTCTGTCTTGACGTTATTACTACTTTATTCATATAACCTCTGAACTATGATGACTGGTAGGCTCAAAATGAAAATAGGCAGAAAATTATCAGAGGATTTTGGCTTTCTGCCAATTCTATGGATATGCGAATGTTTCATAAGAGTTGGTTCCAGGTTTTACTCAATGTGCCTCTCACATTGCCCATATCCTCTCTCAGTCCCTTCTAACTCATTCTCCACACAGCAGCTAGGATAATCCTTTTGAAACTTGAATTTGATTCTGTTGCATTACTACTTGAAAATCTCTTGATGGTCCCTCAGCCGAAGGTTGTAACCTGCTCACAAGGGCTGGCCCTGCCTGCTGTCCTATCTACCTCATACTCTGCTCTTCCATTCATCTCTGCTCTCCCATGACACACCAGATTCCCAGTTCCTCAAATGCGCTAGAGCCCACGTACTCCCTGCTCTCTCTGCCCCAAAGGCTGTTCTCGATTTCTCATTCCTGACACCCCCACTCCCAGCCTCCTGATCTCAGTGCAAGCATCAGTTCCTCAGGAAAAGACTCCCCAGGCCTCCCAGTTACTGTGCTCATAGACCCTCATTCCTCTCCTTTGGAGCACTTAAATGGTTGTAAATTAGACAGCTCTGCAAGGCTCTTTAGCTTCTGACCATCCTTACTAGACCAGAGGAGCTAAGATTAGGGGTTTGGCTAATGTTGCTTACCACTGTGCTCATGGTCCCTAGGAAAAATCAGCATAGATCAGCATAGAATCAGTATTCAGAAAGCATTTTAAATGGATAAATAAATGAATAATAGACAATTCTTTTTTTAATAGACTGTTCTCTTTACTGTGATCAAAGCCCAATTCCAGTTGAAAAATATTTGTGAATTATTTGTAATTCTGTCCTGAGATTTTTTTACTAGTTGGGTTCTCTTTTTCCTTTCACACAGATAGAATGTATTATTGTTACTGGATGTGCTGTGTGAAGGGAAAATCACCAGGGATTGGTGATAATACCCAAGCTGGAGGACCAGGCAAAAGACTTGTCTTGGTGAGAGTGAATCCCATTGAATAACAGTGGGTATTAGAGATAAAATGAGAATTTCAGTCACTACTATGGTTCATCCAGGTGAGTCTATCACCCAAAAGGCAGAAAACTAGAACTGGATTTAGATTTCAGTGTATAACAACATGGGTTGCTGTCTAGTTTGTGAACACTGGGAACAACCCAATAGACATAGGCAGATCCAAAGTAAAGTCTTGCCTGCGTACCTCTGTCCAGATTTTACTGATCCGCTGTTCGATCTGAGTTGGTCATATTCTCTCTTCTAGGAATTTGAAATGAGGAATAGAATAGCAAGGAGATTGGTTTTAAGTTCACATATTAGCAGTGGACTCTAGAGTCTTTTCTGTTCATGACTGTTCAACTCCTGATTCTATGAGTGTCTCTAACCTTCCAAGAAATTTCCCCTTCTTTTTTGCATCCAGTAAAAGCTGATTTTTGTTATTAGCAACTCAAAGAGCCCCATAACTACAAATATAGAGAAGGTACCTCTGGTGTAAGTGGTAGGTGAAACTACAAATATGGGAAGGTCATTTTTTACAAATTGCAGGAGAGAATATAAGGGGGAGAAAGAGAGGAAAGAGACAGTGAGCATGAAAGAGAAATAGAGAGAAAATGTGAGTAAGAAAGAGAGTGAGCACAAGAGCAACATAAGAGTAAAAGCCAGAATGTGGAAAGTATGAAGAGCGAGAGCGAGAGACAAGAGAGACAGAAAGAGAGAGAACAGAGAGAGAGAGAGAGTAGAGAAAGAGACATGAGTGGGATGAGGGCAGGAGATAAGATTAGAATAAGAGAGGAGTACTGGCATTTGGGGCTATCTAGCAAGGACGTAGATTGAAAAGTGAAGTTCTGCTAGGGCTAAAGTCACATAAAGGCCCAAACTTAAGATATAAGTCAGGCTAAATTGGTCAATTAATCAAACAGTAGGAAAAAAATCAATTTAAAAATGGAAGGAAAATTCAGCCCACAGTTATTCTGATAGCCATTAGCCATACTTGTCTCCCAACTGGGAGATATCAGAAGTATTTCCTGAGGGGTTGGGATTTATCTTTTTCTGGTGGGTTTTTATAATTTTTCCCCACTTTGGCTTAACCTAGTTTATCATACAACTTGTAAGGAAATAGGAAAATAAAGAAAGAAAAAAAAGAAAGACACAAGTGAGGAGGAATCACCTTTCAGAGCACAGACCCAAGTACATTTATTTGAAGGTGAAATAACAGAGAGGGCTTCATAAATCCTAGGAAGTACCATGCAGGCACCTGAGTGCTGGTTTGCTCTTTTTTTTTTTTTAATGATTGACATTTTTTCTTATTTTTATTTATTTATGATAGTCACACAGAGAGAGAGAGAGAGAGAGAGGCAGAGACACAGGCAGAGGGAGAAGCAGGCTCCATGCCCCGGGAGCCCGACGTGGGATTCGATCCCGGGTCTCCAGGATTGCGCCCTGGGCTGAAGGCAGGCACTAAACCGCTGCGCCACCCAGGAATCCCTTGTTTGCTCATTTTTTTTTTTTTTGTTTGCTCATTTTTTGACAGAGATGATCTCTGCTCCAGCAATTTCTTCACTAAAAAAAACTAGGATTTATAGAAAGAGGTAATTTTGGCCACATTTATAATGTAGATTTATTGGAAAACTTTGAAGCTTCCAATCCTGATTGCAACATATTCACAGCAGCTTTATGCAAAGAAAGGGGTTTTATCGTTTTATTAATCATCATATACTATAGAATTTCATGGGAAGTGCCTAAAACAACTGCTTGCTTACTTGGGCCAAAGAGATGAGCAGCCTCTTAGCATGCTGATACATGGACAGAAGTCAGCAATGCAGAGTCAGGCAGTGCAGACAGAATGACAGACGGCGACCTCTTTCCTACAGGGTGCTGCTCACCTGCCTGGGCTCTTCTTGAGGCTTCTTGAGCACTCCTGCCTGGAATACTATGCTTTGGATCTCCATCTCTTCCTTCCTCAGCTTCCCTTATTACCAAGTTGTCAGAGCAAAGGCTTCCTTTCCTCAGAGCATTGCCCTCAGGTTATAATATACATTCACTGGTATGATTTACCTGGTTGATGCTGTCTGTCCCTAAAGCATCTAGATGAAAGGCTCTGTGAAGGCAAGGGCTGGGCTCTTTTTCACTAATATTGAATCCTCAGGATCTAGCACAGCCTGGCATGTAGTAGGTTTTTAGTAAATATTTGTTAGCAAATGGATAAAGCTAATTAATAATCACTGTTGTCTTTGAACCTCAATATGCTATTTCTAAGAAGACCACATGGATATTTCTTTATTTTGGCTGACAAACACATTCAGGAAGGTGGAGTCTTTAGCACTGTCACCAACTCTTTCCCCTTCTTCCTGCTACATCTACTTGGGATCCAAGAGCTACCCATGTTGCTTCTGGTATGTTTCTCTGATCTGCCCCTCTTTCCCCTCTCAGTGCCACCATTACACGTACAACTACAAATCCTATTCACCTATTGTCTTGGTCCCCATCGAATCTCACCTCCACAGGTTGCTCTGCTCAAGTTCAGCCTGATTTCCAAGTTTCAAATGGTACCCTACTAGTCCCTTCAGCTTCTTCCAACTGCTGATGAAAATAAAGGTTGTCTACCTTATATACACTAGAATCACCCATGGAGTTTAGTGGATACATTAGTTATAATCCAGACACAGATAGATTGAGAATGGCCTACCCAGTTTCTACCCCAACTTAGCTCTCTGAATTAGGACAGGGAGGCACTGCACAAATCTATTCCTTCTGATAGGTCCCTGACACTCCTTGTGGGTACATGGAGAGCCAGCCATGCACCCACAGGAAGCACATCAGCCATTGCCTGGCCCACTAGTTTTGCTATTGGGGGTGACTATTGTTTCCAGCCCATGTCATCATTTGGCAGACATAAAAAACCCCAGAAGACAACTGAACCAAAGTTAAGCAGGAGGTATCTGGTGTTAGTGCATAGTGTCCTGAGAAAAGAGGTCCCCACAAGAAAAGCACTATGGGTGCAAGGTGGAGAAAAAGTGTATAAGAGTGATGCTGGACAGTTTTTAAAAGTATATTGTGCTCATGTCTTATGCTTATTTTTTAATTGAATTATTTGTGTTTTGGGTATTGAGGAGTATAAATTCATTATATATTTTGGGTACTAACTCTTTATCAAATATGTCATTTCAAAATCTTTTCCCATTTTGTAGGTTTCCTTTTAGTTTTGTTGATTGTCTCCTTTACTGTGTAGAAGTTTTTTTTTTATTTTGGAGTCCTAGTAGTTTAGTTTTGCCTTTATTTCCCTTGCCTCAGGAGACATAACCTAGAAAAATATTGCCATAGCCAATGTCACAGACATTATTGCCTGTGCTCTTTCCTAGTATTTTTATGGTTTCAGGTGTCACATTTAGGTCTTTAATCCATTTTGAGTTTATTTTTGCATACAGTCAGTCAGAGAAAGACAAATACCATATGATCTCACTCATGTGGAATTTAAGAAACAAAACAAATGAACAAAAGAAAAAAGAGAGAGAAAGACAAACCAAGAAAGACTCTCAACTATAGAGAACAAACTATGGTCACCAGATAAGAAGTAGGTGGGGGGATGGGAGAAACAGGCAATGGGGATTAAGGAGCGCACTTGGTCACAATAAGCACTGAGTGTTGTATGGAAGTACTGAATCACTATATTGTACACCTGAAACTAATATAACTGTATGTTAACTATACTGGAATAAAATTTTTTTTAAAAGTACAATGTGCCCAATTGGAGTATGAGAGAACCAGGTAAATAGAGGCAAAAGATGTTTCCTCATACAACAAAACAATGTAAAGAGAAAGGCTCTTAGACTCTGGAATTAGACTTGGATGTGAGAATGCTTATAACTACTACAAAAAGGGATTTATGAAAAACCTATCACCCACATTGCCTGAGAGTAAGGCCAGAAAGATTAGTTTTTCCTTATTTGAGATAAGGAAAAAAAAAAAAAAAAAAAGAAAGAAAGCATGCACAACCAAAATCACAACAACAATAAAAATAGAGTTCTGACCAAAACAATACTATGGGAAAAAGGGAAAGGGAATATCATTCTGGACATATAAAAGAAAAACAAGCTTTCACAAATGATCTCCTGCAAAATATAAAAGAAAATTTCAGAAAACTATTTTGTAAGATGTAAAATGAGTCACTTCCATAGCAAAAGAGGGGAGAGCTGTAAGAAGTCAGTTGGCATAAAGAGACCAGAATCAGACTGAAAGGGTGATGACAAGTAAGAAAGGATTGCAAAAACTCTAAGAATATAAAGGAAAATTCTAATTCACACTGATGGCAATAAAAAACTAAACCAACATTGTTGGAAACAGTGTTGTTGGCAAACGAGAATTTCTCACACAAAGGAGAAAAAGTGTGCTGACTCCCAAGTTTCATCTCAGAAATTCAGATTTAATTGACCTACAGTGGGGCCCGAACATATTTTTTATTGTTGTTTTGTTTTGTTTTTAATCATGATATCCAGGCCACATCTAAGACCAATTTCATCAGAATTTCTGGTGATTGGACCCAGCCATCAGCATTTTTCAAAGCTCTTGGGAGATGAGAATATGCAGCCAACGTTGAAAATGACTGCTCTAGAGGTCTGAGAGCAAAAATTTGGAGCTTGAAGATTTCAAGGTTATTTTTTCATTCATGAAGACAATAAGAGACAGAAGCACAAAAGCACTTACAAAATACCGATGTATCTTCTAGAAGAAATAACTTAAAGGCATCCTGCAACTACTAAATTATGAAGCCAAAAAGGAACTAAAAACTAGTTAAGTCATGTTATAAAAGATGTGGACCTAGTTTAAAATGTCAATGTTGCTCTTGAAAAGGAATAATATCATTTCAAAGCATAATTTAATAAAAAATAATAAATCCCCATATATTAATAATGACTAAAAAATGAGACTAGAGTAAAAAAATATAATATACACTTACATATATACATATGTATGTGTGTATTTGTGAATATGTATATGAAAAAGATAATATAAGCAAAAAATTATAAAGGTATTCATATCATTTCTTTTTTTAAAAAAGATTATTTGTTTATTTATTTGGCAGAGAGAGAGAGAGAGCAAGGGAGCACAAGCAGAGGAAGCAACAAAGGGAGATGGAGAAGCAAGCTCCCCACTGAGCAGGGAGCCGACATAGGGCTGGATCCCAGAACCCTGGCATCATGACTTGAGCTGGAGGCAGACACTTAACTGACTGACCCACCCAGGCACCCCTATTCATACCATTTTATATTCAGAATCCAACAGCATCAGTTTTGATTATTGATAGCTATCTATGGTTATTGTTACAAGCTTACATAGTCCATTCAAAAGCCACCATTCATTCTGACAACTTTCCTCCCTACATCAAATTTAGCAATATCTCTCAAGGCCACGCTACTTAATTGCTCAAGGCCTCTGCAATTGAAAACCCAAATCTGGACCACCAATATAACCTTTTATATCCTGGAATCCAAATACTAGAGGAAGGCTATGGCCCTTTTGAATTCTTGAAGTCATAACCATATTGGTGAGTCTTTACCACAAAGCATAAGGATTGGGGGACTCCTGTTCCTGAGTAAAATGTGGTAGGTCACAGCAGATTAGAATTCCCATTGCAACAACTAGAAAAAGTCAGACAGACTACATAAGTTATGTTTTTAAGGGTCTCAGAAAATGAGGAAGCAATGAGGGCTACATAAATTACCAGTTGTTTTCTTCTTTGGGGATATTTGACAATTGTGGGCATGGACTGAGAATTAGATTTGGCTTGTAAAGAAGAATTTCTTGAAGAAAGAGAAACCAGAGAGGTTTTTGGTAGTCACATGGGGTTTGGTGAGAGAAACTAAACTTGAGAACTATTAAACACACAGCTGGTTTTCCCCATGGGACATCTTCTGAGTTCAAGAACTATGCAAAGGAAGCTGGGAAGTTTGGCTGAAGGCTTCCAAAAGGCATGACACAATGTCCTCTAGTTTTATGGTGCTAAGGAGAAAAAATGTAACTAGATAAAGAGGTCTTGTCATTTAAGTGTATAGCCAGTCACCTCTTAGGGCATCTTTCAGATTTTGAAGTTGTGAAGGGGCAAGGAATGGGAGGATAAAGAGCTAAATTCAAAACTTTCAAAGTATAGTACTAAATTGCCCAGTCTTTCAGGACTGAGAAGACAGACATCCTGCAGGCTTTAATCAAAAGCCCAGAAGAGGGACACCTGGGTGGTTCAGTGGTAGAGCATCTGCCTTCAGCTCAGGGCATGGTCCCGGGGTCCAGGATCCAATCCCACATCAGGCTCCTTAACAGGGAGCCTGCTTCTCCTTTTGCCTATGTCTCTGCCTCTCTTTCTCTGCATCTCTCATGAATAGATAAATAAAAATTTTAAAAACAAAACAAGCCCAGAAGAGCTAGGTTTGAGGAATAGGGAAAAAACATAAGTGGACTAAGTCTCACTAAAACTGCAACTTAAACTCTATCCATCTAAAGATAAACCCCCCATTTATCCACCTAATGGGGAAAGTGGAAACCCTCTTTAGAGTAAAACATCATACAGAACCTCTGCAGTGTTCTTAAATAACAAACAATAATTCTTAACAAACAATAACAAATTACTAGGCATTCAGAGAAGCAAGAAATAATAATCAAGAGAAAAGATAAATAATAGAAGTAGACCTACATATTGAAGCTAGCAGACAAGGACTTTAACTGATTAATGTGTTACAGGAAACAGAAGGAAAATATGGGAAAATGAATGAAAAGTTAAGAAATATCAACAAAGAATTGAAATCTATGTAAAAGGATCAAATGGGCATTCTTCAACTAAAAAATATAACACACTGGCCGCGTTTGACAGCAGACTGAACAGCAGAGAAGAAGACAAGATTACCAGATTCTTAAGACAATAAAAAAATCTACAAATTCAAGCACAGATAGAATCTATAAAAACAAAACTGAGGGGGATCCCTGGGTGGCTCAGCAGTTTGGCGCCTGCCTTCAGCCCAGGGTGTGATCCTGGAGACCTGGGATCAAGTCCTGTGTCGGGCTTCCTGCATGGAGCCTGCTTCTCCTCTATCTGTGTCTCTGCCTCTCTTTCTATCTGTGTCTCTCATGAATAAATAAATAAAATCTTTAAAAAAAAACTGATTGAGGACATATGGAACAAAGTTAAAAGGTCCTCTATATTTCATTGGACTAGCAAAGAGGAGAAATTAATTAGGGCAGAAACAACATTTGAAGAAATAATGGCCAAAATTTTTCAAAAGTTGATTTTATCCCACAGATTCAAGAAGTTCAGCAAATTTAAAACAGGATAAATAAGAAGAAAGACATACTTAGACATATTTTTGTCGAACTTCTAATAATCAAGTATTGAGAGAAAAATTTAAAAGCAGCCAGAGAAAAACCATTAACTTCAAAGAAGCAACAATAAAACTAAAGATTGATTTTTCAACATTTGTTATAGAAGTCAGGAGATAATGGAATAACATGTTCAAAGTACTAAAATAAAATACTGTCAATCTAGAACTCTATACTTATTTAAAATGTCATTCAAGGGGATGCCAGGGTGGCTCAGTGGTTGAGTGTCTGCCTTTGACTCAGGGTGTGATCCCGGGGTCCAGGATTAAGTCCCAAATCAGGCTCTCTGCATAGAGCATAGAGCCTGCTTCTCCCTCTGCCTATGTCTCTGCCCCTCTCTTTGTGTCTCTCATGAATAAATAAATAAAATCTTTTTAAAAATAAATAATTATTCAAAAGTGAAGGCAAAATAAAGAAATTTTCAGAAAAATAAATATGAGAGAAATTTTCACCAGCACACTTACACTACCAAAATAATGGCAAGAAATAATCATATGAAAGCATGGAACTGGGCAGCCTGGGTGGCTCAGCTATTTAGCACCTATCTTTGGCCCGTGGTGTGATCCTGGAGATCCAGGATCGATTCCCATGTTGGGCTCCCTGAATGGAGCCTGCTTCTCCCTCTGCCTGTGTCTCTGCCTCTCTCTTTCTCTGTGTGTCTATCATGAATAAATAAATAAAATCTTAAAAAAAAAAGGCATGGAACTGAAAGAAGGAATGAAGAGCAGCAGAAATTATAAATATGTGGGTACACATAAAATACTATTATTTCATATAATAGTAATAATGTCTAGTGGAATTTATAATACATATATACAAACAAAATATATAATAATAGCACAGAGGTTAGGATGGACTGTATTAAATCTCTAGAGAAATCCTAAAATAAGAATACAATAATTTATAACCATCTAATAATGGAGTAGAAAAATTAAACTGAAAAATATGCCTGATTAAAAAAATATACCTGATTAATCCAAAGGGAGGAATAAATGAATAAAGAACATATGAACAAATAAAAAATAAATAAGATGGTGGTCTTAAACCTAACTATATCAGTTATTCCATTTAATATCAATGAGCCAAACATCCAAATTTTAAAGAAGATTCTTAGATTGAATAAATAAAAACACAAATCCCAATTATATGCTGTTGACAATAGAATCACTTTAAATACAGAAATACAGGAAGGGTAAGAGTAAAAGGATGGTAAAAGATATATGGTATAGACACTAACAAGAAGAGAGTCAATATCAGTATGTTAACAGTAGACATTAACAAAACACACTCCATGCTGGCCTTAAGGAATGTCTCGCATTTTTTTCAAAGAACTCAAATCATATAGAATATGTTCTCTGACTACAATGAAATTAAGATATATATAGATAACAGTGGGTAATTTGAAAAATCCCCAAATATCTGAAAAGTATGTAATACACTTCTAAATAATTTAAGGATCAAAAAAAGTAAAATTAGGCAATATTATGAACAAAATTATAATAAAAGTGACATATTAAACAGTGATGCCAAAAGGAAAACTACAGTTCCAAATGCATTGTGCATATTGCAGGTGGAGGGGGAATGGTGGTCAAGAAATATTGAAAAACAATGAATCTAATTCCCTTTTCAGACAAATGAAATCCAAAAAAAATAGAAAACAGGAAATATTAGTGAGCAAAAATCAATGAGATAGATAAGAAATATAGAATAGAGAAAATAAACAAAGCTAAAAGTTCTTCGAAAATATTAATACAATTGATAAACCCTTGGCAAAACTGATCAAGAAAAAAGGATTGGGAAAACATAAATGACCAAGATCAGAAACAAAAGGGTCATCATTATAGACATTTAATAGATAACAATATAATGAACAACCTTATGTTACTTTATTTTAAAAATTTATATGAAATAGATAAAATCTTTTTATTAAAAAAAATTTTTTTTTTTTGAGAGAGAGAGGTCAAGGTGAGGGAAGGGGCGGAGGGAGAGAGCAACTCAAGCAGACTCTGTGCTGACTGCAGAGCCCAATTCAGGGCTTGATCTTATAACCCTGAGATCAGACCTGAGCTGAAACCAAGAGTCAGATGCTTAACCGACTATGCCACCCAGGAACCCCAAAATCTTTTTTTAATTAACTAAAGGGACACTAGAAGAAATTAAAAGTATAAATGAAAACCTTCTATATACTGAATTATTCTGTATCTAAGAGATTGAATACAGGCATGCCCTGGAGATATTGAGGGTTCAATTACAGATCACTACAATAAAGTGAGTCAAGTGAATTTTTTGGTTTCCCAATCTTTTTTTTTTTTCTTTTTTGTTTGTTTTTTTGTTTTTTTTTGGTTTCCCAATCTTATAAAAGTTTTGTTTATACTATATTGTAGTCTATTAAATGTGCAACAGCATTATGCCTAGAAAAATAGTCTATATAGTTTATTTAAAAAATATTTCTTACAAAAAAAGTTAGCCATCATCTTAGCTTTGACCTAATCATAATCACTGATCACAGACCACCATAACAAATACACTGATGAAAAAATTTAAAACATTGTGAGAATTATGACAAGGTGACACAGACATGAAATGAGCAAATGGGGATCCCTGGGTGCCTCAGCGGCTTAGTACCTGCCTTTGGCCCAGGGTGTGATCCTGGAGTCCAGGGATTGAGTCCCACATCAGGTTTCCTGCATGGAGCCTACTTCTCCCTCGGCCTGTGTCTCTGCCTCTCTCTCTGTCTCTCATGAATAGATAAATAAAATCTAAAAAAAAAAAAAAAAGAAAGAAAGAAAGAAAGAAAGAAAGAAAGAAAGAAATTGGAAATGAGTTGGAAAAATGGCAGCTTACAGACTTGCCTGATGCAGTTCCCACAAACTTGCAATGTCTGCAAAGCACAACAAAGTGAAGCTCGATAAGACAAGGTATGCCTGTAGTCCTTCCTATACCTACTGAAAGATATAGGGATGAGGGGCAGAAAGAGAGAGACTGACTCAATTTCAGGATTGAGGGTAGGGAAGGGTGAGGAGTGGGCTATGAAGGAAACAAATTTACCAGACTGGGTTTTATGACAATGTGTGCTTAATGTTAGGCAGAGCTAAACATGGAGCCAACTCAGAGGATGGAAGCAGACAGAGGGATCCAAAAGATGTTGGCTAAGCCCTCAATTAGGCTACACCTGAAGCTCCCCCGACCTTTCAAGTCTTCAGTATGTATCACCCAATACTTTCCTTTATTGATTCCTCTTATGAGGAACTCTTAATACTTTCCTCTTACGATGATTTGGGTTGGGTTTTCTTTCACTTAGAACCAAAAAAATGTTTTCCAGCACATGCTGGCATGCTCTTATTATTTCTCCTTCCTCCTCCTCCTCCTCTTCTTCTTCTTCTTCTTCTTCTTCTTCTTCTTCTTCTTCTTCTTCTTCTTCTTTCAAATTAAAGTCAGCTTTACTTAATAATGAGAACTTTTTTTTTTCTTATTTTAGACCAGCACTGGCCAGTAAAGCTTTCTGCAAGAATGGAAATGTATTATTTTTGCACTATCCAATAAAGCCTCCAGGACTGGATATAATGGTTTAAGAAGAGAATTGGGGCAGAGAAAAGAGGCCAAGGTTAAGGACTGGTGGAGGGGGAAGAGCTGCCTGATAAGATGAATGGCCAGTAGAGTAGGAAAAGTGCAGATAAATGTATGACCCAGAAGCCTGGAGAAGAACATGTCTCAGAAAGGAGGAACTGGTCAACCACATCAAGTGCAGTTGAGAAACCAAATAAGATGCAGATATAGGCCTGTTGATGCTGATAAGAGACCATAGGGGAAGGGAGTATGGTGGAGGTTGAAGCCTGTTGGAATAGGCTAGGGAGAGAATAAGAGATGAAGAAGCAAAGACCACAAAGTCATCTAACTCTTAATAAGAAGTTTTCAGTGACAGGAAATAGGGAATAGAATAGTCACTAAAGGGTTTATGGGATCATTTTTTAAAAAAAGATGGGTTATTTTTTAAAGTTATTTTTATGTGCTGATATGAAAGATTCAGTAGAGAGGGAAAAGTCAATAATGCACAAAAGGAGGAGACAAATGTGGAGCTGACATCCTTGAGAAGGTGAGAACACATATATTCTTCTTTGCAAGTAAAACCCTTTGTATTAATACAGGACTGGCTCAGTAAATAAACTGAAATTTGAAAAGGTGGAAACACAAAGCAACATTATTCTCTCCCACCACCATCCCATGACACTAGGTAGATCTCTCAACTTGTACTTCCTGCTCCTGGATAAAACTTCTGGAACATCTCACAGCTTTACCAGTTACTCTCAAAAATCCATCCATGTGTTTAGCACCCAGTATATAATCAATACTCCCAAATTGACATAACATAAAGTTTCTCCCATTCCCCAGCTCCGGCCTATCCAACACCAGGAAATTAAAGTGATAGAGAAGAAAATGCTTCTTCCTTCTTGCTTGCTCTCCTCATCTGCCAGTCTGACCTGCCAAGTTTTGGCTCTTGCAGGTTTGGAGCCTGATAAGAAAAAAGTTAAGAGGAACAACTGGGTGGCTCAGTGGTTAAGCATCTGCCTTCAGCTCAGGGTGTGATCCCGGGGTCTGGGATGGAGTCTCGCATCGAGCTCCTTGCACGGGGCCTGTTTCTCCCTCTGCCTGTGTCTGTACCTCTCTCTGTGTGTCTCTCATGAATAAATAAATAAAATCTTAAAAAAAAAAAAAGAGGAACAAAGGCCTTAACTGGTCAGTGAGTTGTAATTTGGTATCAATGCCCTTTTCAGGGTACAGAATTTAAATGCCAATTCCATTACAGAATGACCCATTTTGATCCCTTCCATGGGGTTCTCATCTGACCAAGGGGAAACACCCTTGTCTTGCCAAACTCTAGAAGTACAGCTCATAAGCAACAAAACTCTCTACTCCATGGCTGTAGAGCAATAAATAAGAGACATGACAACTTCTCTGTGATTCTTTCTTATAGATCCCCTTAGGTGCTTTGAAATGGCAGAAATGCTCCCTTCCTCACCCCCACCTCCCACTGACAACTCTCTCCAAAGATACCCTGAATCCTAAAATCTATCATTTTTATTCTCACTTAGAGGTAATTGGTGGACTAAAGCCAATAGAACAGAAGTCACAATCTCTAAGCATATCCTTTCATAGGTGGTCTAATACCTTTCTTTGGGATGCTAGAATATTTGGTTCCCAGACTTGGGGCCTCTGCAAAAACTCTAAGAGCAAGAGTCCCATTTTAATAGTCTATAGGAAACACATAAAAAGAAGAGTGAGTGCATAAAGAGGGCAGCTGTTGTGACATTTCTGTAATATTTCAAAATTATTTCTTCCAGCACCACATACATGTTTCTCCCTAACTATTCCTTTTTCTCCTACTTTAGAGCAGGAGAAGTAGGGAGGTGAGCTGTGTCAAGGCTGCTCACTGCACATGGGCACCTGACTGAGGGGGCAAAAGGTGAGTGAAACAGAACCCACCATGGCCACCAGCTCTGGGCTGCATTATCCTTCAGGGGCACTTGTTTTATTTAATCCACAGAAAGGTGCCTCAGGGGTTAGTAGAGGCTTTTGAAAGAAGCTACAAAAGCACAGGAGTAATCACTAGTACAAACAGAATTATAATGACTCTGGGGGTAGAAGATAGAGTGCTACAACAGTAGTGTGATTTTTATTTTAATTCAATGTGATGATGTGACCTCATAGAGAAAATCCAGAAGCAACACTGACTGGGGAGGAGGAGGGGAAAGGGTGAGCAAAAACAAGGTCAAACAAGAAGGAATGAGTAGTATTTGAACTGAGGTAAAAAGTTAATTAGTTATAGTCAATTTAATTCAAATGGAGGAGATAAGCCATCTAAAGCTATTTTCTCTCATTTTGAAATCCTGTTTTGCCTTATTCTATTTTTTAAACATTCAAATATGCTATAGAAATGCTTCCAAGCTCCTTTGCTCTCACAGGATTCCAGACCCTACGTAGGTGTTTAGTAATGCGATGTGAATGTACCACCCTCCCTCTCCTTTCATGTAAAGTTTGACCTGCTGGGATCAGCCCAAAGACCTGACTCAGGACTCCTGGTGGTTCAGTAATGCCTTGTATCTGTGTGTACATGAGTGGCGGATAGTAGTTGCTTGCATCTCCCTTAGGTTAATACTCAGGAATATAAAGGAATATAAATCTTAGGAAGGGGACTTCTGATGTAATAATGGTAAACCACCACAGTTAGGTGTTTTCTAAGTGTTCTTGGTCTGGTAAAAGAGAAAGTGGGAAGAAGGGAGAAAGAAAGAAAAGAGGAAAGAAAAGAGAAGGGAGAGTTACAGCATTTAGTCTTCTGAAAATTCTTAGCTACAGTGTTGTCTTCTCTTGGATATAACATGAAACAAATTATCCCAAGTAAACATAGATTTTTAAAAAAATTTTCATTGTAGATTTTAAAAATTGAGATGTAATTGGCCTATAAACATTGTGTATGGTTTTTTTTTGGGGGGGGGGTTGTTAAGAGATTTTATTTATTCATGAGCGACAGAGAGAGAGAAAGAGAGAGAGAGGCAGAGACATAAGCAGAGGGAGAAGCAGGCTCCTCTCTGGGAGACCGATGTGGGACTCAATCAAGGGACTCAATCCAGGGACTCCGGGATCACACCCTGAGCCAAACAAAGGCAGATGCTCAACTGCTGAGCCACCCAGGCATCCCTAGCATTGTGTATGTTAAAGGCATACAGTGTGTTGATGTGATATGTGATACATTTATATATTGCAATATGATTACCACTGTAGGGTTAGCTACTATCTCTATGACAAACATAGAATTTTAGAATTTCTGATCCATAAGAGAGCAAAATAAAACACTAAGGTAAATAGTCTTATTTATTTAAGAGTAAAAGTACCCAGAAAATAGGTACATTCTCCCCCAAGTTGTCCTGCATTTAGTGTTCCCTATGTTCTATTACTTACAAAGTTACCCAGTGGCATCTCAACATTAATTAAACTACTCAGATATGAAAATATTACTTTCTTGCTGTCTCATCTTTAGCATACCAGGGACATGTCTTCCTATGCCAACTTTCATCCTACCCCATGTCGACATGGGATCCTCACAAGTGAGGACAGAACAAGATGGTCTCTGAGCAGAGTCAGTCCTGATGGTCTCATCATTAAAAACCCATTCCAGTTATGGAGACTCAAATCAACTAGAAAAGAGGAGGGATCTGCTCTGCATCTAGAAAAGTACGAGTTACTTTCTGTCCTAAACAGGTTCTCAGCACTGCAGGGACAAAAAACATGAAGGGGTTGAGCTCCCTGCCTGGTGCCAGAATTCCTCTGTAACATCCCTGTCAAGCTCTCATCTATTAAGAGAAGAACTGCTCCATAGAAGGAAAGCACAATATTCTTCTTTTATTTTTTTTTTTAGATTCAAAAAAAATTTTTTAAAGCAATCTCTACACCCAATGGGAGGCTTGAAACCCCAAGATCAAGAGTCACAGGCTCCACTGACTGAGACCACCAGGTAACACTGAAGTGAAAGCATATTATTATCTTCAAGAGACATTATCAAATTTCTTCCAAAAAGGTTATGAGAATCACCATTCTCACTTTCTCCCACTTTCACAAACATCAGACATTTGACATTATTGGATTGTTTATAATTTTGTCAAATCTGATTTGCTGGGATGCCTGGGTGGCTCAACAGTTGAGCGCCTGTCTTTGGCCCTGGGCGTGATCCTGGAGGTCCAGGATCGAGTCCCACATCAGGCTCCCTGCATGGAGCCTGCTTCTCCCTCTGTGTCTCTCATGAATAAATAAAATATTTTTTAAAAAGCTGGCTATTTATTTTAAAAAAATCTTATTTTCAAAATCAAGTATGTGTGTTTGTATACCTATATCTGTGCAGATAAGATTTGTGTTTTAATTTACATTATATTAGCAGTTTATTGCTTATTAGTATTTCTTTTCTATTTGTTTATTCCCTTGTTTTTTATATATTAGAAATATAAACTCTTTCATCTGCTATATATGTTGCACATTTTGAAATTTGTCCTTTAACGTTTCAAGGACCTGTTTAGCCATGTAGATATTTTAAATTTTCATGTAGTCAAATCTGTAGCTCTTTTCTTGTAGAACTTGCTGGTTTTATGTTATGTTTAGAAAGGCCTTTCCTATTTCACCAATACTCATCCTTGGGAGTTGTTGTTGTTGACTTTTTGTAAATTATTCATTCATCTAGGGTGAATGTAGGGATCAATCTTTTTTCTTTCCAAATATTTGAAAAGCTCTCTTAACTATCCCTTCTTCAATCTAAATGACTGGGTGAATAAGTGAAAAATAGTATTGGGAATTTGTCAAATTGTCTTTTATTTTTTACCATTGCTCTGGATCCAGGGCACTGAAGGGACTGAGAGGCTACACTCCCTCCTATTTTTGTCATATCTTCCTTGAATCCAAATAATAATTAGTTAGCAAAACAACCTAATGGGAAATATAGCCTCTCTTCAGAGACCTACAATACTTTTTCAAGTATGTGCTAACTAAGGTCTTATCCTAATTTTATTAAGGAGTAGCTCTTCGCATTCTGAATTCCAAATCAATGATGTGATCTTTGGCAATCTGCTCTGGAAGAAAGAGAGTAGCATTCTATTCCTGCCTGTGTTTGGTTGAGGGTTTATGGAGTGTGGGTGGATGGAGAAAATACAAAGGAAGGCACAGATAAGAATTACATCGGTTTAAAAAAAAAAAAAAAAGAATTACATCGGTTTTTAAAAATGGATACATTTCCATTCCTGCAGATTTCAGGTGCTCTTCTAAATTAGCTGAAAAATCACAGAAATATTTTGTCCACATGTCCCAAAATACTCTATCTTACTATAACTCTCTTGGATTTACACATACCAAAATGTTTGCGAACAGCTTGGACTAATTCAAATTCCAAGGAAAACACTAAAGCTATTTGTGACAAGAAAAAAGAAATATTTGAACTAAAAACATAGTCAATGGTAATTTACAAACTGAAGATAATTTTATGTCAATACTCAATTTGGAAAAAGCAACTCTCATAGGAATTTCCCTTCTCTCCCCCAATATACAAATAGCCAGCTTGTATGTTCATATGGACTCCACTGCTTACTGTAAATGGAAGACCTTACATTTCGCATCTTAAAATAGATAAGACATTCTGTAAAAGGAAATCTATCTCATACAAAATAGTCCCTTTTACTTATGAAAACAGGTATTCATATTTTATATTTACCATACAAATCCTAAGTATTTATGAGGTTTAAAAAATGTATGTATCACTGAACTTGTTTGGAATTGGTCTCCAGATGATCTTTGACCTTAGACTGACAGTTCCAAAATTCTAATCTGTTTGAAAATGTCAAAACATCAAGGCAGCTTTTACCTTCATAGGGAGATTATTTTGTTTTTCCTTGCGTTGAAAAATTAAAGCCCTTGTGCTCCTTTAAACACAGAAGAAAAAAAAATGGCTACTTTCAAAAATAATGGTGAATATGCACAGACAGGTTTTATTAGGCATGGTTCTTTTAGTCATGATTATATACTTTTAAAATGGCCACTCCTATTTCATCTAAGTAGTTAAATTCTTAATGAGTTTTGTCCCCAAAATTTGCAAAAAAAAAAAAAAGAAAGAAAGAAAGAAAGAAAGAAAGAAAGAAGGAAAGAAAGAAAGAAAGAAAGAAAGAAAGAAAGAAAGAAAGAAAGAAAGAAAGAAAGAAGAAGGAAGGAAGGAAGGAAGGAAAGAAAGAAAGAAAGAAAGAAAGAAAGAAAGAAAGAAAGAAAGAAAGAAAGAAAGAAAGAAAAGAAAAGAAAAATACCGGAAGACAGCTTATAATGGGAGTGGGGGAGGAATAAGTTAGGGCTTAGAAATTGGAAAGAGCAGTTCTGGTAAGACAAGCAAAAACAAAAAAATGTTTATAGTTAACAGGCAACTAGTTAACCACAACTAGGGAGCATGTGGTGCTGAATAAAAAGAACTGTTTAGGCTGTAACGAAAAGTCAACTGGACTTGACCTAGATTCCAAGCAAAAGAATAAACACCTTTTTCTCTGAAGGGTAGACAATACCTTATTGTCTATTCCAAATAATAATTATGTTAGACAGAATAATTGCCCCCTAAAGATGTCCATGTCCTACTCCCTAGAACTTGTGAATGTTAGTTTCCATGGCAAAAGGAACCTCACAAGTGTGATTCAGTTGAGGATTTTGAGATGTTGAGATGATTCTGGATTAACTGGGTGGGCCCAACATAATTGCAAGGTCCTCATAAGAGACAGGCAGGACTCTCTGTTCTGAGAGCAGAAAATATGAAGAGGGAAGCAGAGAGTTAGAGCCAGAGATTTGAAGATACTACTCTAATGCCTTTGAAGATGGAGGAAAGGGCTGCAGAGCCAAGGAATGCAGGCAGAAACTGGAAAAGGTCAGGAAATGGATTCTCCCCAATCCTTGAACCTCCAAAGGAAATAAGCCCTGCCAAACCTTGATTTTAGCTTAGCAAAGCCAATTTTGGACTTCTGACTTCCAGAACTATAAGATAATGAATGTATGCTGTTTTTAGTTGCTAAATTTGGGATCATTTATAACAGCAGCAGTAGGACACTATTAGTCTAGCCCAAACCACATGTAAAATGCAAAAATTTTCATTCATTTATAAACGAGATCATCATACATATCTCCTGTCTCTGTGTAAGGAGCTTTGCTAACAGTATTCTGGACAGGTGAATGCACCAGGCTTGAGGAGATGGGAGAAGAACTAGCAGGCACAAGGGACCATATTTTTAGCATCAGAGACCCAGCGTCAGCTCCTCCAGCAATGAAGGTTTCAATGTGAAGGACACCATATCCAGCAGACAGTTTGGTGGAAACTCCAATCCTTGACACTTGGTTTTACTTTTTTTTTTTTTTTTTTAAGATTTTATTTATTCATGAGAGAGACAGAAGCAGAGGGAGAAGCAGAGGGAGAAAAGCAGAGAGAGAAGCAGGTTCCATGCAGGGAGCCCGATGTGGGACTCCATCCCAGGACTCCCGGATCATGCCCTGGGCCAGAGGCAGGCATTAAATCGCTGAGCCACCCAGGGATCCCCTGGTTTTACATTTTTTTTTCTCTTTCCTGACCAGTCAACAGCAAAAAATTTAAACAAATCTGCTCTATTTACAATGTCTCTAGAAATATGTACGGCATAATTTTAAAATGAGCCTGGGGGTGATTTTTTTGGGGGTGGTCATGAAACCATCACAATTAATCTTGCTCCCATTTCCTCGTGAGATGACCTGCTAAGGTTCCCTGGGATCCCAGGTGGCCTGGCAGACAGCAGAACTATTCTTTCCGGAAGTTAACACTCAGTGGGGCCAATACCCCCATCCCCACCCCCTTACCCCTACATTGCATTCCCCCACCCTCCCCACCCCCTACCCCTGGGCCCAGGCAGGCCATTGGGCTATTAGAAGAAAGCAGGATGGCCACTGCCTGGGGCCCTGGGAAGGGAGGTGGCTCACTCACCTGTGTCCTGGTCAGGCTATCCTAGAGCACAGGCATCAAGGGCCCTCTTAGCTCCGGCTGCTCCTGGCATCCCAGTGCTGGCTCTGTGGAATCTGCAGAAGCTGCTTCTCTGCTCAGGTGCATGAGGTTTCACAGTGCAGCCTCCTATCTCCCATGGCTGGTTCTTTCTGAAATTCCCTTGTTTGTCACACAGAATGCTCCAAGATTGATTTTAGTGAACTTTTATATGTTAGACAGCTGTGGAGACTTCAGAAGAATGAAAGGGAATTGTTTTCAAGGAGAGCCCTGGGGCCAGGCTGCTTAGCCTCAACTTCTTGCTGTGCGGCCTGGAGCAAATTTCCAATCATCAGAGGGTGTCACCTTCTTCACTAGTAAAAGAGGACCAACTGCTACTACTATTAGAATCTAATTCAATCTAATTCATGTGCTTGTTGTGAGGTTCTTAGCCTAGAACATTTTAAGGGCTCAATTAATGTTGGCTATTATCATTATCTTCTTCCTATAATTAATGTTGTATATATCCTGGACCTTATCCATTCAGCAGAAATTCTCACTTATGCATGGACATCAGGAACACATAGGTCAATAAGTCCCCTTGCAGCCGAAGAAGAACTCATGTCTAGAGGGAGAGGCATATATAAATATACAATGATAGGCTGGCCATACCACCATCATAGAAGCACTGTTAAAGAAGACTAGTTAATCTGCAAATGACTTGCAGTTCTTTGATCCAACTGTATAGGCCACAACTGCAAATTGGGACCCCAGTGGCATCCACATATTACGTGTGATCTATTCTACTCAGTAGCTTTAAGCACACATGTATCCAGGAACTAGATTAAAATCAGTGTGTGTGTGTGTGTGTGTGTGTGCAGATAGAGAGAAGGGAATTTTAAGTAAATTACAGATATTCCTGTGTAAATATCTCAGTATGTATCTCTAAAAAAATTTAGAACTTCCCTATATATTCACAATACCATTATCACACCCAAATAAGTTAACTAGAAACTCTTAATGTCATCAGTCCATACTCAAATTTCCACAACTGTCCCCAAGATGCTTATTATGGGTGATTTTCTTCAAGACAGGCTCCAAAGACACTTATTGCATTTGGTCAACACGTTTGCCAAGTGTCTTCTAATCTTTCTCATCTACAACAGTCCCCCAGGCTGGTCTTTTCTTCTCTTCTCTTTTCTTTTCTTTTTAAAATGACTTTGACTTATTGAAGGAACCAGGATAATGTGTCTTATAGGACAACCCATATTAAGGATATGTTTGATGATTTCCTTGCAGTATACTCATGTGTTTTAAAAATATGTTTTTGAACTAGTAACCTACATTCAGAATTCAGGCAACTTTGAGTAAAATTCTGGATTTCTGGCTTCTTTTGAAAAACATCAAAAGATCTGACAGTACTAGGTCAGTGCTGTTGGCCAGTTACAATTTTTGGCACCCCACTGTCTTCATGTTAACACCCAGCACATCTCATCCATCTGCATGCACCTAATGACTTAGTTTAATGACTGCATCAGTTAAGGTTCTCCAGAGAAACAGAACCAATGGATACATATAAAGAGATTTGTTTTCAGGAACTGGCTTGTGGAATTGTAGGGGCTGGAAGTCTGAATGAAATCCATAACTTCGGCAGGATTTCAATGTTGTACACTTGCAGAATTCCTCCTTCTCGGGGAAACCTCAGTTTTTGCTCTTAAGGCCTTCAAATGATTGGGTGAGGCCACTCATATTTTGGAGGGTAATCTCCCTTACCTAAAGTCAACTCATCATAAATGTTAATTCCATCCACAACATAGCTTCATGGTAACATGAAGTCTAGTCAATTTGAAACATATCCTTAACCATCACAATAACTGTTCTAAAACCAAAGATATGAATGTTGGTTTTACTTTGCTTTCGTGTCTCAAAGGCTTTCTCCTCCTTCATATTAGTTTTTCATTGCTGTGTCAAATGGAAGGCTTAAGCTCTAGACCTAGTGGCATGAAACAACGCAAATTTATTATCTTACAATTTCCACAGGTCAGCAGTCTGGACACAGTGTGGCTAGATTCTCTATTCCAGGTCTCACCTGACTGAAACCAAGGTGTCAGGTGACAATGCACTCTCCTCCAGAGCTTTGTGGCCTTTTCTAAACTCTCTGCTCTTTGGCAGAATTCATTTCCTGGTTGTAGGCTGAGGTCTGTCAGCTGGGAACCATATTCAGCTCTTAGAGGTCACCTACATACTTTACACTGTGGCCCCCTCCATTCTCGGGTTGGTCAAAATGCATCAAATCTGTCTCCTGCTTCAAATCTCTCCTCTGTCTTCTGCAACTGATTGGGGAGAAACAAGCAAACAAACAAAAAGTCTCTCTGCTATTAAAATGTTCATGTAAGTGCCTGGGTGGCTGAGTTGGTTAAGTGTCTGCCTTTGGCTCAGTTCATGATCCTACTGTCCTGAGACAGAGCCCCACATCAGGTTCTGTGGGGAGTCTGCTTTTCCCTCTCCCACTGTCCCTCCCCCTGCTCATGCTCTCTCTCTCCCTCTCTCTCTCTCTCTTCCCAATAAATAGATAAAATCTTAAAAGAAGAAAAAGTTCATGTATTTAGGTTAGGCCGACCAAATTATTTCCCTTAAAGTCGGCTGTGACCTATAACATACCCTAACACAGGAGTAAAATCCTTCAGTCATAGTCCTACATATTAACTTATTTATTTTAAAGATTTATTTACTTATTTGAGAGGGGGGAGAGCAGAGGGAGAGGGAGAGAGAGAATCCCAGCAGAATCCCCACTGAGTATAGAGCCTGACACAGGGCTCAATCTCATGACCCTGAGATCACAACCCCAGCTGAAATCAAGAGTCAGATGCTTAAAACAACTGAGCCACCCAGGCTCCCCATAGTTCTACATATTTATTACACAGGACATCTGCATGGAAGGGAGAGGTGCAGAGTCTTGGGGCCCATGTTAGAAACTCCCTACCACATGTTTCTTCAGGTTATTGGCAAAAGGTGTTATCCTCCATATTTACAGAAAGAACAGAATCACAGTGAGATGCTCAAAAATCAACTGATGAGCAAAAACAATTTCCTAATTATTACAAGAAGGTAGCTAGTAGCTGAGCCATGCCTTTCTATACAGACCAGGAGCACTTTTAAGTAGAGCCTTGCTAAATTATGCATTCTCATAAAGTGTAAAGGGGATCTCCCTTTGTTTCTTTCCACAAACCCTGCCTTCAGAGTAAGAATTTACTCATCTCTTCCCATTCTGAGCTTTATTGGTAGCTTCTTGTAAAACCAGTCTGAAACCAAGTAAGCATGAAAGATCTATGAAAGCAAAACCAGAAACCAAACAAAGAGCTGCACAGACTCTTTGGCATTACATTTAAAAAATAATCACAAAAGGGGAAAGAGGGAAAAGATCCCAAACGGGGACCCACCAATGCAGGTGTTGATCTCAGAGGGACTTATGGGGGTAATTCAAGTTTTTTACTCTCGGTTGCTATTTGGTGTACAGGAAAAGCAAGAGGAAAAGTGAAAGAGGCAACTTTGAAGAATGGATGCAAAATCCAAAATTCCAGACTGATAGAAATGATGATTGAGCCACAAAAATGTGCAGTCACACTTATAGCCTTTATCTTTTCATAACTGTGTGTTTCCCAGATCATTTTATAAGGAGAAGTCATACATTCATCTGCCAAAACAAAACAAAACTTAAAAAAACTTATCAACACAGCAGTAATACACATTTATCAAACCTCTATTATATATAGAGCTTAGCACTGGTTACCATGACAGCCTTTGCCCCAGCATATTTCCCCAAAGACCTTTACAGGAAAGTTTTAAAAAGAGAAAGAGATGCTTCAATTCCCTTATTTGATTTTTCTTTTATTGGAAAACCTGGGCGGGGGGGGGGGGGGGGGGAGGGGACAAAACTCAGGCATGACTAGGTGAGAAGCACCCATTTTTCCATGGATCCAATTTATAATCCTATGCCACAAGGAGGAACCTAAACCACAAAAAAATATTTCATAAGTGTTGCTAACATACATCTTTCAGCCTGTTTTACAATGCAAGGTTGTTGAGCATAGACTCAGCAATCTCCCGAAATGAACTGCTGGAAGTCCCCTCAGGAGAGCTTTTCCTCAGTGAGGAGCCACAAATGACACCTCACTTAAAGTGACTGTGATCAGAAGAGTTTATAAGGAACTGAAATATTCTCATGAATTTTAATGTTTAACTTAGGCATTTCTTCTCCAGGCGAAATCTAAACAGAAACCTTGCCAGATACCTCTGGTAGCCAGGAGAACTAATAACGCAATCTCCTGCCAAGTGTTTGAGATACGAGATTAAAAATAATGGTGTCCCTCTCAAGAGAGTTTTTGGGTCAAGGATTCCTCCCTCCCCTCCCATCCCAACTTCCTGGAGAGCTTTCTATTTTATATATCTAGGATGTTTCTTATTATATTTATTTAATAATGGAGAGTGGGGTTGGGGGTGGGCATGGGTGATAAAGAAATAACTATTTGGCTTTCTTGTACGTTGCAACCTAAAAGGAAAGCCAAACATGGCATAATGAGGGAGAATTTGGGGAACACAGCCAAGGCAAAGGCTGGGAGGACTCACCAAAAGCAATAGACATCCATCATCCCTAATCCCAGAAAACCCTGAGTAAGGGTCTGGAAAGAGAGGCTGTGATTTGTTTGGACATCACAGTTCAGAGTCCCTGAGACCAACTTCTTGCCTCCTCTATAAATTAAAGCTCCTTTAATCATCCAGACTTTATTTCAAGGGAAGGTAAGAATGAGGATGCTATAAACACATATCTTCTTGACAACATAAATTATAGTTCCCAGAAGTTTCCTTTATGTGTTCCAATATTATCATTACTATTCACCACTAGTCCCCCAGAGATACCTAGAAAATGAGCTATTTAAATCAACACCTCCTACAAATAAATAATTTCTCAGCTTGCAGTTTTCATCCATCTAGCATTTCCTTCTTCACTGTACTCTCTCCTATTCCTCTTGACTAAGGGAAATTAGATTCTCTCCTCTGACTTAGCATTAGTTTTGCATAGGTGTTCACTTCTTTTTCTTCCCACACCCTTATCTCCATGACAGCTCCATATCCAATAGGATCCCTTTTATGAGGGCATTTGTCTTTGACTGAAAGGTAAAAGTGTGTCTATGATGTTGGGTTTGAGACTAATAAGGTAACGTTTTTCAACCTTTCATGAAATGTTGAGCTGGGTAATCCATTTGTGGGTAGGAAGATACTGTCCTGTGCATTGTAGAATGTTTAGCAGCATCCCTGGCCTCTATACATGAGATGCTAGCAGGACCTTCTGCTCCAAATATTAGCCTCAAATGTTAAATGTCTCCTGGGGAAAAACTGTCCCCAGTTGAGAAGCACTAGACTAAGGAAATCAGAAGAGAAATATAAGGCAGAGTCCTTTGGCTTTGGTAGTTTAAAATTGTAAGGCGACATAGAATGTTAGATATAGAAGTGTCTTCAGAAATGATCTTGATCAACTCTTCTTTTTGCGTGTGTAAGTAAACTAAATAAGGTACAGAGACATTGAATGACTTGCTCAGGGAGTTGTACACAGGAACATTGCTGAAAAAAAAAGCAGCATGTCATTGTACTTGTGCAGATCACATATGATATATCAACCTAAAGAAGTGAGATATTAATGTTGGTTAGTAGTGGTAGGGAGGAAGTAGGACTGAGCCTAGATGAAGAGACTTGAAAAGTGAGATGGGCGGGAAGAATAGGGAAAGGAATGCTAGGTATGCCTGTGCATGACTGCAGCATGAGCAAAGGGTCAAAGCTGAGTAGAGCATGGAACATTGGAGGAATGAGACAGAGACTACCCTAGGATGGCAAGAGGTGGGCTTACAGATTGAATGGTCCAAATTCTGGAGGTATCTGGGGATCTGATTTCCTGGATTAAGTCCAAGCTCTGATCCAGAGCACTCAGGAAAAAAAAAAAAGATTTCTGACATCCTCTTGGGGAAAGCCCAAGCATTGAGACAACTCTTCTGTGTGTAGTGATAAGAGATACAAGTAACATCAGTTCTCCTCCTTTTCATGCTTTTCCTTCCCAGGTGCAGCCTGTGATTCTGATGGGGACTGGCAGATCTGTGCTTCTGCCTACGAGGACCTCCTTCCCCAGGAGGCCATCTACAAGGGGATCTAGGTGACCTGCTGATTAAGATCCAGCTTGCCAGAGACTTAGGTTTATCCTGTTATGTTTGCTACTGGTTAAAAATTCTATTTTCTGTACAATTAGTCAGACTAAAGTTTTCACTGTGTTTGTTTGGCAAAACGAATTAAACAGAAAGTAAGGTTTAAAAAAAAAAGTGAAATATACAAAATGGAAATCAAGAGATCTGTGTTCTAGTCTCAGCAATTCACTGACAACCCAATGACTTGGACAAGCCCCTTTATTTCCCTAGGTCTTAGTTCCTGCACCTGTGAAGTGAGGGTATAGAACTGGATGATCGCAGAAGTCCTTTCCAGCTCTCACATTGTATGATTCAGTAAACACGCACCCCTCAAAATACCCCCATGAGATTAGACCCACCTGCTCTCATCCTACTGGCTAAAGAGCTGTTTGTCACTTGCCCTCATACATCTCAGCAGGTCCCCTAAGAGAGCCATGAGGTGAGAGGGATGTGTAACTTCTGGCCCAACCATTCATCACATCCACATGTGAATAGCTTGACTATAAGGAAATGTGCTGATGTCCCAAATGTTCCTGATTAGTTGCAGTTTTTCTCTTATAAAATAAAGCCTGCCATTTCCGGCCCTGATTTTTGCTAAACACATGATTGCACAGTTGACTGGATTTAGAAAAAAATAATATACAACAGCTGAAGAGCAAGTGAACAGAGAACAAGTCATCAAAAAGATGTTATCATGTCATTTAGTTTACAAAACCAGTAAAAGGAGTCAGTTTTGTTTGGCATGGATAAAGGCAAACAAAGAGAGAATGCAACAAATTTAAAACTTCTGTTCAAGGAGGGATTCTATGGATAAAGTTAAAGGACAGCTAAAAAAGTAGATAAAGATATTTGCGATGTCTAAAATCCATGAGGGATTGTTAAGTAGAATACATATGAAATTTCTGGAGGTCAGTAAGCAATCCCAATAGCAAAATCAACAAAAGCTATAAACAGGCAATTTCCAAAAGACCAAACCCCAAAAGCTAATAAGCATACCATGAGATACTCAAAATAAGGGATAATCAGGGAAATGGAAAATGAAGGAATGATGAGATACTGCTTTGCACCTATATGGCTAGTTAAAATAAAAAAGCTAGATGATGCCAAATGTTGGCAGAGTTGTAGGAACTTCTATTTACTGTTGGTGGGAGTGTAAACAGGTACAAGTAGTATCGAGAACAATCTGGCAGATGATCAAAGTACATTCATACTTCTGGGTCAACATCTGTATTAGCTGCCTTAGCAAAGTACCCTAAACTCGGTGCCTTAAAACAACAAAAATTTATTCTCTTACAGTTGTAGAGTTCAGGAGTTTGAAATCAAGATATCAGTAGGGCCTCACTCCTTTTAGAGTCTGCAGGGGAGAACCTTTCCTTGTCTGTTTCAGAGTCTGGTAGCTCCAAGTGTTCCTTGGCTGCACAATTCTAATCTCTGCTTCTATCTTCCTATGGGTTTCTCTTCTTTTTTTATGTCTTTTCTTCTTCTATCTCTTCTAAGGATACCAGTCATTGGGGCAGCCCGGGTGGCTCAGCAGTTTAGCGCTGCCTTCAGCCCAGGGCATGATCCTAGAGACCTGGGATGGAGTCCCAGGGATGGAGTCCCGGGGATCAAGTCCCATGTCAGGATCCCTGCATGGAGCCTGCTTCTCCCTCTGCCTGTGTCTCTGCCTCTCTCTCTCTCTCTCTCTCTCTCTCTCTCTCCCTTCTTCTGTGTTTCTCATGAATAAATAAATAAAATCTTAAAAAAAAAAAAAAGGATACCAGTCATTGGACTTAACGCTCACCCTACTCCAGTATGACCTTGTCTTAATTTGATTACATATGCAAGGAGTCTATTTCCAAATACATCACATTTCAGGTTCTAGATAGATATGATTTTGGGGGGATTATTAAACCCAGTACAGTTTAGTCTGTGGTTCCCCCAAGTGTTTGTCCTTCCCATATGCAAAATATATTCAACCTCCCAACCCCAACATCTCCCCAAATTTTAACCCATGCCAGCATCAACTCTAAGTTCAAAAATCTCATCTAAGTATCATCAACTGAAAAAGTTCTAAATCTCATCTTCTAAATCAGGTATGGGTAAAACTGGAAGTATGGCCCATTTGGGGGCAAAATTCTTTTCCATCTGTGGATCTGTGAAACTAGAAAACAGGTTATTTGCTTCTAACATACAATGTTGAACAGTTATAGGATAGACATTCCCACTTCAAAAGGAAAAAAAAATAAAAGGAATAAAGGGACACTTGGTCCCCAAAAAGTAAAAATCTAACAGGGCAAATTTCATTTTCCCTTTCAAGCCTGAGAATAATCCTCCATGATTCAATACATCCTCTTGGCCCATGGGAGCTCTGTCTCTGGGCTTGCAGTGATCCCACCCTCTAAGCCCCTGGTGGCCCTGTCCTCTGGGCCTACAGTGGCACCACAGTCATTCTTCCTTTTTCTTTAAAAGGTTGCAAGTATTTGTAGTAAGGTAATTCTATCAGCCAATTCTCTGTCTGTCCTGTCGAATTTTGGAAGTCTGATAGCCTTCCTTCATTTCATCCCATCTCTATTCTTTCAGTTCAAGCTGGTAGTGTTTTTCTGATATAAACTCATAAGAACCCTTGTGAGTCTCCTCTACGTGTCATATGGGTCCTTACTATCAGACAAGAGGATTCTTGTCTGTCAAGAAAGATAGATCTTTCCAGCACAACACTATCTTTATCCCCAGCTTCTGTGGTGATAGTCAAGTGGATCCATGAGTCACATGGCTAATTTCTACAGCAAAAGGTTGTCCAGCCACATCTCACCCTTCTCTCTAGAGCACACTTGCCAAAGTAAATTTTCTAAGTTTAGCGTCCTTTGTAGTCCTGGTAAACTGAGAGTCTCCCCAGTCAAAGTGCCGGTTTCTTTTCATTCAATGGTTCCATCCTCAGTTGATCTTTCCTCTCACATTTTACCATAAGTAGCAAGGAGAAGCCAGGCTGCATCTTCAGCTCTTTGCTTAGAAACCTCCTCAGTTAAATATCCAAACTCATAGTTCACAAATTCTGCTTTCCACACAACAAAGAAAACACAATTTGACCAAGTTTTCTACCACTAGATAGCAAGGATAACCTTTGCTCCCTTTTCTGATAAATGTCCCTCATTTCCTTTTGAGGTCTTGCCAGAAGCACCTTTAATGTCCATTTTCCTAACAGTTTTCTATACATGGCAATATATGTATCCACGAAGACCACAGATGCTTTCTGCACCGTGCCACTCATGTCCTGGTGAGTTTCTCACCAGAATCTACACTTTGGTTATAATGAACTTCACAGTTCATTTAGCCTCTAACCATTACCCAGTTCCACAGCCATTCCCTCTGTTTTAGGTATTTGGTAGAGCATCATCCTACTTCCGGGTAGCAAAATCTGTATTAGTCTCCCAGGGCTGTCTTAACAAGTAACACAAAATTAGTGACTTAGTGCAATGAAACTTATTCTCTCATAGTTCTTAAGGCCAGAGGTTTGAAATCAAGGTTGTGTTCCTCCTCTGAAGGGCCTAAGGTGAGAATCCTTCCTTGTCTCTTCCAGGCTTTGATGGCTCCAGGTATTTGGCTGTGGCTGCATCACTCCAAGAACTGCTTCAGTCTTTACGTGGCCTTCTCCTCTTTGTCTGGGTCTTCTTCTCTTCTATCTCTTAAAAGGACACTTTTCATTGGATTTGGGGCATGCTCACCTGTATAATCCAGAATGATCTCATCTTGAGCTCTTTAATAATTATATCTGCAAAGACCATTTTTCCAAATAAGTTCATATTCACAGGTCCTGAGGGCTAAGATGCAGATGTGTCTCTTGGGGGGCCATCTTTCAACTGACTACAATATCCCAGAGACATTCTCCCCTAGGTTATGTAAGTATAAACCAAAGATATACACTGCAGCATTGTTTGTGCTGGTTGGGAGATGGATGCCCAGCCCTAGGACAATATGGAGATAAAATGGTCATGCTCATTGCATCAGAGACATTTACAGCTGACTACCCATGTGCGCCCTACATTTCCCAGCCCCAACACAGTTGGTAACAGTCATATAACAGTTTTGGTTAATGTGTTGTGAGTGGCAGTGACATGTATTTCTTCTAATCTGAGGCAAGTATGCATTTTCCATGCTCTCTCCTTCCCTGCCTCGGCAACCCTGGAAGGGATGCTCTTAGTGCCATAGCTATGAAATACAAGTGGTGAAGATCCCCAAATCACAACGTGGAAGAGCTGCCAAACCTACAGGATACTGAGAAATATACTTAAAAAAAAAAACAAAAAAAAACAAAAAAACCTTTATTTATTTAAGAGAAAGAAAACACGAGAAAAGGCAAACAGCAGAGGGAGCAGCAGACTCCCCACTGAGCAGGGAGCCCAACATGAGGCAAGAAATTCACTTTTATGTGTTAAGTCACTGTGATTTGGGGGTTGTCACTTCAGCATAGCCCAGCCCACTTTGAATAATGTGTGTACCATGAAATACTGTCATTTCTTAGGAGCAACAGATTAGAAATACATAGCTCTACAGCTTGATCTTAAAAACAAAATGCTTAATGCAAAATCAAGAAAAAGAATGAGACTTAGAACATAATATCATTTATAAATTTTAAGTGAAATGCACACAAAAATGCCCATTTCACAAGAATACCTCCATATTTTTAAAAATACAATTAAAATGGGGGTGGGGGACAGGAAGGAGAGCAGGGTACAAAGGAAATCAATCTTTTTATCAAATAAGGGACTTGCCAATCAGAGAAGGACAAACATTATATGGTCTCATTCATTTGGGGAATATAAAAAATAGTGCAAGGGAATAAAGGGGAAAGGAGAAAATATGAGTGGGAAATATCACAAAGGGAGACAGAACATGAGAGACTCCTAACTCTGGGAAACGAACTAGGGGTGGTGGAAGGGGGGTGGGGTGGGGTGAGGGTGACTGGGTGATGGGCACTGAGAGGGGCACTTGAGGGGATGAGCACTGGGTGTTATTCTATATGTTGGCAAATTGAACACCAATAAAAAATAAATTTATTTAAAAAAAAAAACAAACCAAATAAGGGACTTGCCAGTTCTTAATACAATAATATGCCAAGATCTGAGGAACATGATTAACCAGACACACTTCTTCTCAGGGCCAAAACAAAATCTGGGGTATGCTGGCCTAAGGTGGTGCCCCGGAAAAAGATATTTGAGAAGCCTGGAGTCTGCTGAGAGTTAAAGGGTGAAGACGAGAAAGAAAAGAGTAGCTAAGGAGCCTGAGGAGGAGGAAGAGTTAGAAAACCTGGGAAGGTAAATAGTCCACATGAAGTGTAACATGATCTTGACAAAGAGTGTGGGGAGGAGAATGAAAAGGAAGGTGTGGATAAAAGAGTTGGACTAAATAAAACACAATCCAGCATGTCCACCATGTCCTACAAGTCCACCATGATACGACTCCCTTCATCTTTCCTTGACTCCAGACAGTGGTCTCTCAGACTTTTTCAAACAGTCTCAGGGGCCAGACAGTTGCAGTTCCCTTTACTTTTTTTTTTTTTTTCAAAGATTTTATTTATTTATTCATGAGGGACACAGAGAGAGGCAGAGGCTTGGGCAGAGGGAGAAGCAGTTTCCCTGAGGGGAGCCCCATGGGGACTCAATCCCAGGACCCTGGGACCACACCCTGAGCCAAAGGCAGACACAGGCATCTCACAGTTCCCCGTATCGTAAATGATTACCTCCCCTCTGCTTTCCATGGCTCTTATCATTCAAGTAGTCCCTTTGAGAGGCTCTCTGGGACCATACTTCCTAAAGTGGCCTCCCCATCAAGCTCTCTCCCATTCCTTTACTTTCTTCATAGTCTACTTGTTGCTGAAAGTAGAATTACCTCTTCACTATCTCTTCACTCTCTCCCCACAAAACTGCAAGCTCCATAAAAGCAGGCTCTACTCTGGCTTATTCACTGTATGTACGGTGGCTGGAACAACAGATGGCACATAGTAGGTGACTCTGATAAGTTAAGCCCTATTGATGGGGTTCATAGAACTGCTATTGACAGCTGAGATAGGAATGATGAGAAAAGAAGAATGCTTTGAGAAATAGGCAATGAGTTTGGTCTTATAAATGTTAAGTTTTAAGGAAGTCCATGAAATATCCAGGTGTAGCTTTCTAACAGGTCATGAGTCAAAAACTGGGAGAGACCTATAGATTGGAGAGCTATTGGCAGTCACAGTTGAAACTGTAAAGGAAGAAAAAATCTTTTTCCTCTACCATCTTAGGTTCATTGACTGGAGTCCTGAGAATTAGACTGACAAAAGACAGATTAACAGGAGAAAAGACATGTGAATTTCATCTGATGTTAATTTTTATGTATTAAGAGGGCCTTTTTAGAAAAGATATTACGAACCAAAGAAGAGGATAGGCCTGAGAGCTTATACATCAATTAAAACAAAGAATGATGAATCGTAGAAATGTAACAAGACAAAGGAAAAGGTTTTGAGGGCTTCTGGGGATTGCAAACTATGGAAAAGTAAATATAAAAAGAAGAAGAATGGAAGATAAAGGTTATCCCAGGAAGGTTTTTTTGTGCAGGTCCATCTTGGTGCTGACTTTTCATCTATAAAACTATAAAACTTCCCCAGGAGAGGGAATTGATGGCAGTCCTTATTTCTCAGGAGTTTCTGCTTTTAATCAGATAAAAGAAGCTCCAAAAAGGTTTCTTTCTACACCTGTTGAATCTCAAATGTCTTTAGCCCAAAATAATTTTCACGCCAGATTGGCATATTTTAGGGTGGTATATTCTAATTCACTTTAAAACCATGAGGAGAGATAAAGTAGTAGAAAAAAAGAACACTGCAGTTGAATGAGGTCATACATCATATACAATACTTGAGCCTCCATTGTGGAACCTAATCTCAGGATCTGTGAGATCTGGCTCTGAATTCCACTCCTAAGCAAAAATTTATTGCAGGAATATTCCAACACATTTGCCCACTGTGTGGCATATTGGGACAGATGCAATCCCTGACACCCAGGGAGCTTTTGCTTAGCTAAAACATCCCATGTATACTGAAGTTAGGGGAGGCACAGCTGGAACACCAACTTGAAGCCCCTACTCCCTAAAAAACCATTGCTCTATCTTGGAAGTCCCCCCAAAAGAGCCATTTGCTCACCTGAGCCTACAGAGGCTGAAACCTTGCAAGAGCCTGGGATCATGTTATTTTCGAACAAAAAATTATCTGTTCTGTTCAGATCAAGATGGCCTTTAAAGAATCCACATCAATCATAGGCTTACCTGGAAGTTCTAGATACAGGGCAAGTTGCCCAGACACACTGAAAGAGGAGAAATGCTGAGCCTGGGGCTAAACCAGTTCTCATCCCTGGTTGTATATTAGAATCATCAGGGGAACTTTAAAAACAGACATGCTGCCTGAGTCCCTCCTCAAACCAATTAAATCAGACGTAGGTAGGTATGTTGTTAAAACACTATAGGTGATTCTAATCAGTCATGGATGAGGGGAAAAATGGTTTTGAGCTATAAAAATGTGTCACTGGAAAATTTTCCTTTCTCTCTCCCATTCTCTCTTTCCTGGAAATAGAAGACATAAAAGCAATCTCAGCATGTATGCCTCACCCAGGTCTGACCTGGGTGATCAACATCCCTTGGATCTCTGCCCAAGAATGGCGGTTGAATGAATCAGTCATCTCCCTGTTCCCAAGGAGCCATTGGAAAAAAAGATCCAGTGGGAAACCAGAGGTAAGGAGGGAGAATAGATCAGTTCCCAGGGACAGCAGGATAGCTTTGGCAGCTGCTGACTTGTTCAGTTGGTATTTCCCTCCCCTCCCCGCTTTCCCTTTGCCACGAGGGATAATCTTAAGATACCGCCAGTAAGATGTCAAGTCCAGAATTAATTTTTAGGCTTCTTTACAACAATGAATGCCTTAAAATTCCAGAAGTGGGAACCATGTCAGCATTCAATACTGTGTTGAATGATAATTAGACAAAAACATTTGACATCATCCACCACTGCATCTTTCTTAAAGCCACCTTCTTAGTGACAGGACACATTCCCAGCTGTTCTCCTATCTTTCTAAATAATGGCACTCTCTCCATTGTCTTTTGCTGCTCCTCTTCTCCTTCACTCTAGCCTCACACTTTTTTGGGGAATCCCTGAGGCATTTCTGTAGAGCTATAAAATTCCTCAGGACAGTTTGAAGCATAATTCAGCCCTATTCCCTTATTTTTTAAGACTGAATATTGAAGTCCAAGAGGGTGAGTGATCTGCCCAAAGTCATAATTAGTGATAGGATCAACAGTAGGACTCGTGTCCGGACCTCCACCTGCATTCACTGCTTAACTGGCCTTACCACTGATTTGGGCACAAGAGGAAAAACATCAAAAGGTGTTGATCTAGATGAAGTTCCTGCTTTCCAGTCTTATAAATCCTTGCTATTCAAAATGTAGTCCGTGGGCCAGTAGTGTAGGCCCCACCCAGACCTACTAAAGGAATCAGAATTTGCATTTTTAGCCTGATCACTAGGTGATTCTAAGGCACATTTAAATTGAAGAAGGTACCTTTCTAAATTAGCATTTAGATATTCATTCGCACAGAGTTGTAAGTACTTATTTAACACACACTGTATAAAGCAGGGTAATAGACAGTGAGAAGGTAATATTACTAGAAAAAAAAAAAACACAAATAGAATTTGTTTTAATTATCTTAAGAGGGCAGCCCCAGTGGCGCAGCGGTTCAGCGCCGCCTGCAGCCGGAGGTGTGATCCTGGAGACGTGGGATCAAGTCCCGCATCGGGCTCCCTGCATGGAGCCTGCTTCTCTCTCTGCCTGCGCCTCACTCTCTCTCTCTCTCTCTATAAATAAATAAAAATATTTTTTAAAATTATCTTAAGAATTTTAGAAATAATGGCAAATTGAGGTATTTAGTTGGATACCAATGATCCAGATGGATCTGATAGCCTCTTTTCCATATCAGATAATTCTAGATTTAAATATTATATAAATAACTTAAAAAATGAAAATCTAAACACTCACCATCCTGGTATTAAGTGCATGTGTCAAATTCCAATGTTCCCAAATCACTCTTCATTGCTATTCAATGCCTTTGCTTGACTTAAAACCACTAGGACATAGGACTGACTCTGTGTTGAGGTCAAGGACTGAGCATCAGTTCCATTCTGGCGATTGTAAAACTCCTGGCACAGAATAACCTTACTACCCTCATCATCATCGCACCTTCCCAATTTACTTGATCTTCTTGTTGCTGTTAAAAAAATCATTTCTAGTACAGAAGGAAGCAGGCCCAAAGCACAGCTGATGTCTGCTAACTTTCCTTCTCTCTTTTTTTATTAACACTGAGTTTCACATCAAGAGTTTTGGCCTTTCCTTGTTTCTTGGCAACAGAGCTTCCAGAGGAAGTGCAAGAGCAAGGGCATACACAAAGACTAACAGAACAAAGGTGGAGAGGATAAATGCATACACAATGAAGAGCAAAACCTGTGAATGTGGGAACCATGGGCCCCTTTGGTAAAATGAGAGTATCTATCAAATTCCAGGCATCACAGCTCCTCTGTTCTCTGTTCTAGCACTACTTTTGTGTGCTCAAATAATGGCATTTGTACCAATCTAGGTGATTCTAATTGCTGATTGTAAATAAAATCAAGTGCTAACTCGTGGAAATGAAAGCCTTCAGAATAAATACACTTGGGAAGAAAAGCAATACATGTACAGAAGACTAATGTCAATGCAAGCCCGGATGTGACAGTAGCCAAGTGAGGGACAAAGATAAAATGTGTAACAGATGTTCAAGGGAAAAGCCCAAACTGGAAGCGAGGAGAAAATTGTCTTTTTCTCTCTACACACTGGCCATTTGTGCTTATCCGTGTTCATGGGAGGTAGAAGATGGCCACCTCATAGCTTCCAAGTTTATACATCAAAGATAGAATTACAGGGAATGCCCATCTCTCATGGTCTCATGGTCATGACTACAAATTCCCAGCAGAGGAAATGACTGCTCTGATTTGGATCTTAAGCCCACCCCTACACAGTCAGCCACCCCCAGGATCTGTCAGTAATCCCTGACTGCCTGCAGACCACATGGGGAGAGGGATCCATTCCTATGACAGAGAATTTATACTGGCTTGTGAGCTGAACAGATACCTCAGAAGATGTTCACCTGTGAGACAGAGAGACATGGTGACAAATACAAGTGTCAGCCAACAGCAGCACCAAGTCCAGGAATGGCTGCCTGAGCTGGATGGAACCTCACTATCCAGAGCCATCCATAGGCCGAGCGGCAACATTTAATAGATATTCAGGGTGAAGAGTGACTCAAGGCTAAACTGTTGGAGTTCTTGCAAACTTTTTCCTTCATCTCTCAAGTCAGCTCACTAATCTGTATCTGGTCATTTCCTATCACTTCGGTGCCTTTTTCTGAAACTTACTCTGACACTACCCACCCCCCCCCACCCCCCCACCCCCCGCCCGGGAGCTACAGTACTTGTAGTATAGGTACCTGTCCTCTGGTGCAGGTACATCCAGACCAGTGTCAGGAACAAGAAGCTGTCTAGCCTCTGGTCAGCTTTCTATTTCCTCATTCCAGTTCCTTTCTGTGGTTTACTTTCTAAAGGATGAATAAAATGAGATTATTCAAAGACTGAATGTTAAAATGCAAGTTTCCTTGTGGTTCCAGGCAGATAAGGCCTGAAGTGAATCTGGGTCATACTCTGAACCAGTTTTGATATTTTGATAAAGACACGATACAATAAACCTGCTAATTGATGTAAATTATATGCTGATTATAGGTAATAAATTAATCCTTAAATATGAGCTCAGAGATTTGAATTCCCAGCTCAAGCACCACATAAATGATCTAAGAGCTTTTGTGTGTGCCACGAAGGGAACCATTTCCTGTAGCGGCAGGGCTGAGATTGTGTAAAATAAAATAAAATTATAACACAAGTTCAACCCTCAGACTCTCAGGGAGTCTACAACTGAAGTGAGGGCATTGCCTGGCAAAGAATGGGATCCTGTAAATGGGGATGGGAACATGCAAGAAGATCCTGATGAAGCCAGGGATATTGGGACCCTAATTCTGATTGCTCTTTTCTTTCTTTCTTTCTTTCTTTCTTTCTTTCTTTCTTTCTTTCTTTCTTTCTTTCTTTCTTTCTTTCTTTCTTTTTTTCTCTTTCTTATGAGAGACACAGAGATAGAGGGAGAGAGACAGAGACACAGGCAGAGGGAGAAGTGGACTCCATGCAGGGAGCCTGACGTGGTACTCAATCCCAGGACTCCACAATCACGCCCTGGGCTGAAGGCAGCGCTAAACTGCTGAGCCACGGGGGTTGCCCTGGTCACTTTTTGTCAGTGGAAAAGACCTCCCCACCCTTTGTGCTATAGACCTTTCCACTTAGGAGGGTTTAACTCTGCATTGCCCAAGGAACCTGTAATGGACCCCCTGAGGCAGTTGCCATGCCAGGCAATGCTGATTCTCCTCAGTAACCCTCTCCACCACTCTTCTTTGCTTCTTCCTTATGGGAAAGTAAGGAAGTATACTGTTTTACAAGAGTTGAGTTTTCCAATTTATACAGATAGAAATGAGGGGAACATTTAGTAGGAATGAGCACTAAGGACATGGAATAATGGTAGAAGGACCATAAAGTTAGATTGGACCAAATTTATGGATATGAGCTCACTAAGCAGAGATTCTACATTTAATGGTGCAACTTGGGGAATTAGAAAGGGCTTTAAAAGTTTGCTTGGGGGGTACCCAGAGGGGTTCAGTGTTTGAGCATCTGCCTTCGGCTCAGGGTGTGATCCCAGGGTCCTGGGATTGAGTTCCATATTGGGTTCCTGCGGGGAGCCTGCTTCTCCCTCTGCCTATGTGTCTGCCTGTCTCTCTCTCTGTGCCTCTCATGAACAGAAATAAAATCTTAAAAAAAAAAAAAAAAAAAAAAGTTTGGTTGGCTGGAACATAGATGAAAAAGTGGCTCAGGGCGCCTGGATGGCTCAGTCAGTTAAGTGTCTGTCTTTGGCTCAGATCATGATCCTAGGGTCCTGGGATTGAGCCTTATGTCAGACTCTGCTCAGCGGGGAGGCTGCTTCTCCCTTTCCCTCCACTTGCCACTCCCCTGCTTGTGCTCGCTCTATCTCTTTCTGTCAAATACATAAATAAAATATTTTTTAAAAAGTGGTTCATGGTGAGGGAATTAGAATTGCCTGACCTGCTTCATTTAACATAGAAGAAGAGATTTAAAGGCAGAGGAATTGCAACATTATAATGGATTTGTCATTTAGGACCTACTTACTCACATTGGGAGGGTCCCGAGATATACCTTTTAACAAGACTGTGGGAAATAAGTTTGTGAGGGGAGTCTCAGCAGGCTCCATGATTACTCTTCTCTGTAGGCCAGACCTTATGGTGGAAACTGCAGCCACTCGATTGGGAAACTGAAATTCAGTGGGAGTAACTGAATGCTGAAGTGGCAGGATCTAAGTAGCAGCACTCAACAGCCAAAGGCAAGATGCACATGATAACCATAATGGACAGCAGATTCAAATCAGAAATTGGAATAGTGTGACTCACATGAATCTATGGCATTGACTACTTGATCTTGGTGTTCCTAAAAGTAAAATAGATAAGAAGTTTACTAAATTCTTGATAGGTATAAGCAGAAAAATTCTAAGTCAAGTGAATGAAAGTCCAACCTGAATCATGAAAACAGAACATCATAGTCTCTCAGTCAATTCCCAGATTGGTTTATAGGCCTAGAACCCCTCAAGTGAAGGAAAGGCTTCATTTCCCTTGAGGAAGGACCATGGCATACTACCAAAAGTTGACACTGCTAATTTTCCTCCTAGCCTTTCCCAGAGGGACCTACAATCTTTTTCCAGGTATATATGCATTGGAGAAAAAGAAAATCATCAGACCTTTCAGGAACGTTCTCCAAATCGACACTAATTCCAGGAGACCCAAATGTCACTGTGGCCACCAGTCAGAGTAGGGGCTTATTGAGGTCAGGTGATCAATGGAGTTTTAGCACAGGTCCTCTCACAGTGGGTCCAGTGGGTCCCTGAACCTGCTCTGTGATTTTTTTTCTCCAGTTCCAGATTCCATAATTGAAATAGATACACTCAGCAGCTGGCAAAATCCCCACATTGGTTTCCTGACCTGTGGAGTGAGAGAAAACAAGGGTTTTCCCACCACATCTCAATTCAACTCTCCTATTTGGCCTGTACAGGAGACAGTGAGAATGACAGTGGATTAATGTAAACTTAACCAGGTGGTGAGTTGAATTATAGTTGTTGTACCAGTTGTGGTTTCATTGCTTGAACAAACTTAATATTTGGCCTGCAGCTAGCTATTGATCTGGCAAATGCCTTTTTCTCTATCCCTGTCTATAATGCTCACCAGAATCAGTTTGTTCTCAGCTGGAAAAGCCAGGATTATAACTTCACTGTCCTACCTCAGAGGTATATCTAGCCCTATGTCATAATTTAGTTCACAGGGGTCCTGATCACCTTTCTCTTCTATAAGATATCACACTGCTCCCTTATATTGATGACATTGTGCTGACTGGACCTAGTGAGCAGGAACTAGCAACTACTCTATACCTACTGATAACATATTTGCATACCAGAAGGTAGGAAATAAATCTAATATTCAGAGGCCTTCTACCTCAGTGAAATTTGCAAGGATCCAGTGGTATGGGACATGTTGAAATATCTCTTCTAATGTGCAGGGTAAGTTGTTACATCTGGCTCCTCCTACAACTAAGAAAGAGGCATAATGCCTAGTGGGCTTCTTTGGGTTTTGGAGGCAACACTTTCCTCATGTGGATGTGTTACTATGATCAACTTACTGAGTGGTCTAAAAAGCTTCTAGTTTTGAGTGGGTCCCAAAACAAGAAAAGGCCCTGCAACAGGTCCAGGCTGCTATGCAGGCTGCTCTGCCACTTGGGCCATATGATTGGGCAGTTCCAATGGTGCTTGGAATGTCCATGGCAGGTCAGCATGCTGTTTTGAGCTGCTGGCAGGCCTCCATAAATTGCAGTGCTGATTCTTAGGACTTTGGAGCAAAATCCCACAGCCCTCCACAGACAACTTCTTTCCTTCTTAGAAACAGCTCTTGACCAGCTACTGGGCCTAAACAGACATTGAATGCTTAAGTTACCAAGTTACTATGCAACTTGAACTTCCCATCATGAACTGGGTGCTATCTGACTGAGCAAGTCACAAAGTTGGGTGTGCCATTATCAAATAGAAGTCGTGTATATGTGATCAGACCTGAGCAGGCCCTGAAGGTACAAGTAAGTTACATGAAGAAGTGGCCCAAATGCCCACTGTCCCCATTCCTGCCACCTTACCTTCTCTCCCAATCTGCATGGCCTCATGGGAAATTCCCTATGATCAGCTGACAGAGGATATGAAATTCAGGCCTGGCACAGAGACGGTTCTATATGATATATTGGCACCACTAGGAAGTAGACAATTGCAGCATTACAGCTTCTTTCTGGGATATCCCTGAAGGTCAGTGGTGAAGGGAAATCTTCCCAGGGGGCAGAACTTTGGATAGTGCACCTGGTTCACTTTGCTTGGAAGGAAAAATAACCAGATATGTAAGTATATAGTGATTCATGGTTCATAGCCCATGGTTTGGCTGGATGGCCAGGGACTTAGAAGGAACAAGACTGGATCATTGATAATAAAGAAACGTGGAAGAGAAGTATGTGGATAGACTTTTCTGAAGGAGTAGAGGAAGATATTTGTGCCCCATGTAAATACTTACCAAAGGGTAACCTTAGCAGAGGAAGATTTTAATAATCGAATGGACAGAATGAACTACTCTGTGAATACCAGTAAATCTCTTTCCCCAGGCACCACTGTCATTGCACAATGTGTCATAGTGGCAGGGATGGAGGTTATTCATGGGCTCAGCAACGTGGACTCAGCATTTCTGAGTCAGCCAGCTGTTCTGTGACAGGTAGGTTATATCATGGAAGGGACAATGTTTTGTTCTTAGTGGAACAGACACGCTGGATACAGATTTGCCTTCCCTGCATGCAATGCTTCTCCCCCAAACTACCATCCACAGATATCCAGAATGCTTTATCAATCATCATGGTATTCTACATAGCATTGTTTCTAATCAAGGAAAACATTTCACAATAAAAGGAATTTGGCAATGGGTCCATGCTCATGGAATTCACTGATCTTGCCATGTTCCTCATCACCCTAAAGCAGTTGGCTTCATAGAACATTAGAATTGCCTTTTGAAGACTCAGTTACAGTGCCAGCTTGGTGGCAATACCTTGCAGGGCTGAGGCAAAGTTCCCCAGAAGGCTATAGATGCTCTCAGTCAATATATGGTGCTATTTCTCACATAGCCAAGGTTCATGGGCCCAGGAATCAAGTTGTGGAAATGAGAAGAGCACTGCTTACTATTACCCCTCGTGACCCACTACCAAAATTTGTGCTTTCTGTTCCCACATCCCTATACCAGCCTAGATATTTTAGTTTCACAGAGTGGGATATTTCCAGTAAGAGATATAGCAATGATTTCATTGAACTGGAGGTGCCATCCAGCCCATTTGGACTCCCCATGCCTTGAAATCAATAAGCAGATAAGGGAGTACTGTATTGGCTGGAGAAACTGGACTGCTACTCCACTATGGAAATAAGGAAGAGTATATCTGGAATGCAGCAAACCCCTTAGGGTATCTCTTAGTATTACCTTGTCCTGTGATTAAGGTCAATGAAAAACTACAACTACCCAATCCAGCCACAACTACCAATGGTCCAGGAATAAAGGTTTGGGTCACCTCACTAGGTAAAGAACCATGATCCGCCGAGGTGCTTACTGAAGGTGAAGGGAATGCAGAATGGGTAGAGGAAGAAGGTATTTATAAATACCAGCTATGACTATATGAGTAGTTACAAAAACAAGGACTGTAACTGTCATGAGTATTTCCTCCATTATGCCGTGAATACATTTTTGTGTGTGTATGTATTTTTGTTTTCATTCCTTTCTTACTCTCTTATGTAAATTAAGATATATTGGCTTTATAACAGTATTTAAATATTGCTAATTTTACATCATAATAGTTAAGTTGCAGGATATCAAAAAGAGTAAATACCATTCAAGGACTTTACCTCCACTTCTGAGGAAGAGGTTAGTGCGTTTTCAGTTGTATGCACAGTAGTTATATCATGTTACATAGAATTATGACCTTGTTATTGTCTTTATTTGGATATTAAGTATGATTTAAGGAGATGCATGTGGGTGCCAACTTGATAAAGTGGGAGGACTTGTGTTGGTTAATTTATGTGCCAACTTGATTGGCTCACAGGGTGCCCAGATATTTGGCTAACCATCATTTCTGGGTATGTCTGTTAAGGTATTTCAGATAAAATTAGCATTTGATTCAGTAGACTCCAGAAGGCAGTTTGCCCTCACTACTGTGGATGGGTGTCAACCAATACAATGAGAGCCAGAATAAAACAAAGAGGCAGAGGAAGAATTTGACCATTTATTCCTGATTGTGTGAGCAGGGGCATTTTCTAGCTCTTAGCATTCCTTGTTTTCAGACCTTGAAACTTGAACTGGAATCTATATCATTGGTTACCCTGGTTCTATGGTCTTTGCATTTACACTCAATTATACTACTGGCTTCCCTGGGTCTCCAGTTTACAGAGAGCAGATTATGTGACTTCTCAGCCTCCATAATTGCATGAGCCAATTCCTTTTAACAAATCTCTTCCTATATGTATATCCTATTCATCAGTTTCTCTAGAAAACCCTAACTAATACAACCTGTTAGCTGTCTACCCTCATGATTCCAAGATGACTGCTTCCCTCATGAGCGTAAGAGAGTTGCACCCTAGGAGTCAAGTATTGGCAACATCTCCAGGATGGTTCCTCAGGAGAGTTTCTTTTTATCAAAGAGGAAAATATTTCCAAGGAGCCTACAGCAGACCTCCCCTTATCTCATTGGCCAGAATTGTATCATTCACCCAAGCTTAAGTCTATCACAGACAAGAGGAATAGGACCACCATGATTGGCTTAGGCCAATTAAAATTCACTCCCAGGACTGAGAAGGGGCTTTAGTTTCCCCTGACACATCTGATTACCTGATACCCAAAATTTTGGAGTTCTATCAGCAAGAGCTATGGGTATACAACCAATAGTGTCTACTATAGTTCCAATTTTTAGGAAAGCATTTCCAGTTTAAAAATATGCCTGTCTTGGGATGCCTGGGTGACTCAGTGGTTGAATGTCTGCCTTTGGCTCACAGTGTGATCTCGGGGTCCTGGGATCGAGTCCTGAATCAGGGTCCCTGCAGAGAGCCTGCTTCTCCCTCTGCTTATGTCTCTGCTTCTCTCTGTGTCTCTCATGAAAAATAAAATAAAATAAGAAAAGAAAATATGCCTGTCTTATCAAACAAAGTAGAACCAGGATTAGAAAGTTGCTTTCACTCGGTCACCTGTACTGTTCAAGCTACATGGACAACGCAGTTGAGCTGAACTGTGAGATAATAATAAGAGCAATAATGACAACTTAATAACAATTTCTGAGCACTCACTATATGCCAGGCTCTGGGTTAAGTGTATCACACACAACTGGGAATGTTGTGCTGGGACACAACTAGGGTAAGGCAAGCAAGGCAGAGAATTTAAGGAGACATGCGCTCTCAGGGTGGGGCACATGCAGGTTGTCATTTGAGAGTGAGTGCCTCCTTAAATTTTTGCCCTAGGGTCCTTAAGTGCCTCACCCTAACTTCAAGACTGATACAGTGTTGTGCCACCCAGACCTACCACTCTGTTTGAAATGAAGGCACCCATTTTCCCAGTTGTTGGGATTATGGGTGGTTCAGAGTTCTAAACTGATGTCTTTCCAAGGGAATTACCCTCAGCTGAAGACAGCTGCTTTGTCTGAATTCTCACCCCTTCCTTGGAGCAGCCCCTACTCAACACCTGTTAAATGCAGAGGTATGAAGCCCTAGCGCTTTTGCATCAACTCAGGTAAACTCTGCAAGGGTCCTCCCACATCCAGAACAGTCCATGGGATCAACTAAGGCCTGCTTTGTAACTGCATTGCAGTTCAGCTTTTCCTTGTCTCATCTTATTTCCTAGCACTTCCTAATTACCTTTTTGCATGCAAGTCTTTATCTGAGAACCTGTTTCTTAGTGAACTTCTATGGCAACAGCTGGTGCAGGAGATGTCTGGAAAAGCAGACATTAAAATAGGCTACAATGAGGATTTTGTCCAAAGTGATAAGATGAAGCACCTTTAGAGCCTGATATACATTAGTAGTGAAATTTTAAAAACTTTCTCTAGGGTGAAGTAGAGTGGGAAACAGTGGAAGGGAATGCACTGGCAAGTGTAACGTGTCAACCATTTGGGAGATGGGGTAGATAATAATTTAAGGACTATGGAATTGGATGGCTATTGCTGACAGAAGAGATGCACTGGAGAAAAACAATGAAAGACTGGGTGTGATTAATTACTAATTAAAGCTAAATGTTAATATCAGAAGGCTTCCTTGGAAACAGAAAGAAATTCTCATGTCCTATAGTCCATAGAAATTCTCATGTCTATAGGGCAGAAAAAGCTGAGTATCAGGCTCAGGACTTAATTACAAGAATAGCAGAACCCCAGAGGAGATTGAATTGTCAACTTAGAAAGTATTCCACATCAGAATCTGATCCTTGATTAGGAAAGGGTGAGCCCCTGAAACTTGGGATGGGAACATCTCAGTTGATGGACTCAAAAATCTCAAATCCCCAGATTTCCCTAGATACTTTGGGTCTGCAGAGTTGGTTCATTCCTTCTGCCAAAGGCTAGCACTCAACCTTTGCCTGAAGACAATGCAGAGAGAGGATCTTCTTGAGAAACACCAAACACCACTCTGTGGTAGACACCTCCAAAGATGGCCCTAGTGGTCCCTGTTTCCTGCTATAGCCACTCTTCTATAGGCTCCATTTGCTCTGAATGGAACTGGCTTTTTTAACCAACAGGATATTGAAGAAGCACCCAACTATAACTACTAAGGCTAGCTCATAAAAGACATGTGGCTTCCTTCTTGTTTTTATGGTGGGGGGGCGGCAGGGGTGGGGTGGTCATCCACTCTAGGGGAAGCCAGGTGCTATGTTGTAAGGATACTCAAGCAGCATTATGGAAAGATCCACAAGGCAAGGAATTGAAACCAATACCAGCAAGCTGCTAAGATCTGCCAGCAGCCATATTACGAGCCGCCTTGTAAGCAGATGTCCCAGACAAGCCTTGAAATGATTATAGCCCCGGGGAATATCTTAACTGAAATCTCATGAGAGACATTGAGCCAGAAACACAGAGCTAAGCCACACTCAAATTCTTGATCCACAGAAATTGTGAGATAATAAATTTTATTGTTTTCAACTGCTAGATTTTGAGGTAATATGTTATACAGCATAGGTAACTAATATACAACCTCAGGATCTGTTCCCACCTCCCCTCTTGGTCATCAGACCAATAACAAGGGTTAAATGACAACATAACTCAATTGAGGAAGTTCTGAGTCTTTTAAGAAAAATATATATATATATTCACATATATCTCCCAAATAAACTATAGGATCTAGCCAGTGCGTGCCAGCAGGAACTATGATACTATTTTTGTGACAGAAGATTTAATACCTCAGGAAACAGTGCTAAGACATATCTAAGATGGATCTTGGATATTTGGCAAAAGTGTGAAGTAGAAATGCCAGAACTGCCATGGTAAATAGTAGAAGAAAGGATGGAAGGACTCAGAGAAGTAGACATGCTAAAATGGATACACTAAATAAGGTGAGAAAATGCACCAGAAAACTTTGTTTCATGGGAGCCCTAGAAGATACTCTTGTTTACCAAAGTGACAGTGACAGGGGATGCTCTATTAGAGGGGCACCAACATCACTGAGAAGTCTCTATAGTGAACATTTTCTGCAGGGCCAGGCTGATGGTAGTAGATGCTATTACATAATCAGACTTATTGGTAGCAATGATAATGTCAGCCAGAAAAGAAGCCAGGTAGCCACCCTTAACTACCAGAAGCACGTTGGTCACAATTGCCATAATTCATGTAGATGGTTAATAGGATACAGAATTTCGGGCAAACTAATAGGGTAATGTTCAATCTATACAAACAAAAGAAATCAAGGATGGTGAACAAGAGACTAGGGGCAATCCAATGAAAAGACATGTTCCTAGCTCAATTTCTGGATCTGAGCCAGTGTTTGACTTGGAACCTATTGACTGAAAGAGAGGCAAAGTCCCCAGGAAGGAGGACCCTATCACAGCATGGTATTTATAGTAATGATCACTTCAATCCCTCCCTAAAGGAATCTATGGCCATTTATTCAGGAAGTTGCACACTTGGAAAAGGGGAATTCCTAAACAATTTCAGCACTGTAGGATAAAGGACACAGGTTGATATTGAAAATTTGAGCTCAGATTTATGGCCTCCTTCAGGGCTTAGCACTCAATCTACTAGAGTGTCAACAGTTAACAGCTATCAGCTGAATCCCTCTTGAGGCATTGCCCTCTGCTAAAGAGGTTCTTTGTCCGAGATCACATCTAGTGACTGGACACTGTGAGAATGTCAGACTGACCCCCTTTGTCTTGGTTTAGGATAACTCTGAAGGACTACTGCAGCTGCATAGCCACTTGGTATTAGTGAAGTTTTTCTTACAACTGCATCACACACAGTTCATCAGAAACGCCATGTTCACTTCCCCAAAGTATTGATCCCAAGAGGACTCCCCAATCCCCTTTCTGCTCACCAACTCTGACATTCTGTGTCACAAGGAACACAAATTGCAACACAGCTTGACAGGTTTTACTCTTATCATTCTTTCTGAGGAAACTCAAACCCTAAGATCTTGAGTGTAAACTTATACATTCCCCAGTTCTCGAGCCTATACTCTTAATCAAAATGGATAAGCAGGGATCCCTGGGTGGCGCAGCGGTTTGGCGCCTGCCTTTGGCCCAGGGCGCGATCCTGGAGACCCGGGATCGAATCCCACGTCGGGCTCCCGGTGCATGGAGCCTGCTTCTCCCTCTGCCTGTGTCTCTGCCTCATTCTCTCTCTCTCTCTGTGACTATCACAAATAAATAAAAATTAAAAAAAAAAAAAATATTCAAAATGGATAAGCAAAGTCTAAACCTTATGCTATCATTAGGCAAATATCTCCCTGGAAAAAGATCTGGGTGTAGCCAGTCAGGCACTGACTCCCAAGAGTCTGGAGCTCTCTCTTATGCTTGGGATGCTATCTTCCCTACCTGACCAAATGCCACCCCCAGCCCCATGAGTCCCAAATCTCAAGGTAATGGGGGTGACTCTAATGCACAATAGTCTTTGTCTTATGAATTCAGTGGTTTAGTAAGTGATCTGTGGCTAGAAAAGTTATGTAACTTTAGAGATCATTCAAATCTGCATCAGGTCTCTCTTTCCTCCTCACCCCCAAGCTGTCAGTTCCTCCTTTGAGTAAGGCTCTGTCCCCCAGGCTCTCCCAGGTTGTAAAGTGTCAATGCTAGATATAGGAAATGCTTCATGGGAATGTGGCTAAAACTGCTTCTGCTGTGGCAGAGAAACAGATTGTCAACAGCTGTAGGCAACGTAGAAGCCCTCTGCCTTTAGAACAACTTCATTCTCATTTTGCTCTCTGAGAAATCTCTTAGACAATGTCCAGAGACTCTCATCAACTTCTGCACGTACACAACATTTATAAGTAACCAGGTAGGGCAATGAAGCATGTTTAGTCATTTTGCATAAGAACTTCCCTTGCACAACTTCTATATATAACTCACTTGGCAACCCCCTTTTCTACCCATTGAGGCACCAGTGCAGAACATGTTCTTAGGAGTGCTTACAGCAACTTCTGTTGTGGATTCCTTGGGGCAACACAAAGAAATTCCAGGTGTTATGTTTCCCACCCCCCCAGCCCTTATATTAACACCTCTGGTATCTCCTAGACTGGTCTCATTATTTGCAACCCCAGTTCTTCTGCCTGGGAAGGTCTGGCTCCTTCCCCTGATCCATATGTTCAGCTCATCCCTGTGCTTGTTCTACTCCCATGTCATTTTCCATCTTTCTCCTCACATCTGGGCCTCCTTTGATTCCTTCAATCATCCATGTTCATTGTACCCTTTCCCAAGATAGCATCCCTGGAGACCCCCATGCTGCCACAATCATCCACAAAGTCTTATCAACATGCACTTATACAGATATTGGACTATAACTGCCAATTTTCAATGGAATCTGATAGAGTTTTAGAGTCAGAATACTATTTCTAAGACTCTTTTACTGGAATGTGATCCTAGGGAAGTCCCTCGTACTTCAAGACTCACTGTCCCCATTTGTAAAATGGAGACTGTAAAACCTATGTGTTTTACACATAGGAGAATGTGTTTATGGAGAGAATTAATGAGGTAAAGTAATGGGAAGTGATTTTACATTTTCAAGTGTTGTACAAGTGTTAATGATCTTTATTGTATTGTTTCTCTCCCATGGGCCCTCTGAGGTCACATCTTTTACTTCCTCTCCCCTGGGTCACATACAGTGCCAGTAACACTGTAAGCTAATATTAGATGCAGAGTTAAGAAAGAATAAAAGGAAACCACTTAATTAACAGAATTAAGGCAAAATCATAATAATATTAAATCTATTATAGACATTTTCCACAGAATGAATTTAGGATGCTCTCTACAGGGAAACATCCTGAAAAGGGATGAAAATTTATTTGCAGCCCACTCTTGAAAATCTACACTGAATGGAAGAGGAAACAGCATCAAGACACATCCGTTCCTCATTCTAACATGGGGCCAACATTGCTAACAAGGGTAAATTGGCCTCTGGAACCCTCGTTAGCTTCCCCAAAAAGATTGTTACCTTTAAATAACCAGATTTTTAAAATCCTCTTTACAAAGATATAATTGTTATCTCCATAGAATGATTGGTTCCTCTTCAATATCTGATGCAACCCTAGTGCTTTCCATTGCTTTCTAGCTGTGTCAGATTTCCCTAGAAGATAGAAATGAAAGTGATGACTAAGAAGATTGTGCTTAAAATTCAAATTTTTGACCTACACGTTGATTCCCCCCACCCACCCCTCCCATTCCTGTCTCCTTGACTTCCAAAGGGGAAATTACCATCTTTACACAGTGTAAAACCTTCAGCTTACACGTGGTCTTGCAATCTCCAAGCACAAATTTAGTTCATTTGGTTGAAACCATCAAAGCGGAATCTATTCAGAGATTTCAGACTTTTTTTTTCTATTTCCTTGACAATCTTCTGAAGAGACAGAAAAGGTTATATGCCAAAAGTGTACCAGTTGTGGTCTATTTTCCCTTTGTCAGTTAGAAACAATTACGCATTTACTTATCTCACCCCTCTCCCCAACATTGACTTGTGTTTTATATACCAATCTTGCTCCCAAGTCCATTTATTTAAAGCACCATGTCTGGAACGGAGAAAGACATCAGAGAAAAAGAAAAAGAGAGTGAGGGGGAAAAACATAACAATAATATGGAGTCTTTCTTCAGGCTACCTTGACACGCTCCCATAGAATATTTCCCTCACAGAAACAAGATGAGATTTCTCTTTTTTTTTTCTTCAATGATCCATACAGCCAGTACTTTGATGGATATCTAAGATAATTAAATGGTTATGCTGACGTGTTAATGAAGCTCATTTTCCAGTGCAGTCTGGAAAAATCACCTAGAGTTTTAGCTCCACTGTCTACCAAAAGGCAGATTTTCTAGTCTGTCAAGCTAACAAAAAGTAGATCATTAGATGGCCTGAACTATTACTGAGGGATCTTTTGCAAAGATGCACGGTGCCTTAGTTATAGTACAGAACATCCTGCAGGAACTCTATACTTCCTCTATATATTTATTGAAAGCCATGCACTGAAACTACCAAACTGTTGAAAGCTACCCCTAAACAGAGTGCATGGTCTTAGATTGACCCATTAGCAGATAATTGTAATGCAAGTCAGGTGGTGACAAATATACAGGGCCAAGTGCTGGGGCAGTGCGTGTTGGGGGGCAGGGGGGCGCGGGATGTGAGGGGAAGAAGCTGCTTGACTATGTCTTAAAGGATAAGCAGGAACTGGACAGGCAAAGGGAAGAAAAAAGGCCAATCCAGGCAAAGAGAGCAACCAGAACAAAGAATCAAGACAACAAGAGAATGTGCTGTGCAGAGAATCAGCAAACACTTTTTATCCCCCATGTGTTTTTTACATGCAGCTACCATTTTGTCAGGCGTGAGTCAAGCCTGCCATTTTGCTTCTCTCTTGTTCTGGAGTCCCTTGGAGAGGTTGGTCTGTGAAGCACTACCTCTAACTCCCACCGTGTGGCTACCTCTCTTAAGGCTCTACTGCCTCAGTGGCCCTTCATCACCACTCCCAGGAACCTCAGAGGTGCCAACACCGTCCAGTGACCTGGGGTGAGCTGAGGAAGGAAGCTCTCCCTTTATCATGGCCTGCTGTGATGAAGGGGTCTTCAAGCAGGGCTCAATGTCTTCCAGAACATTAAAAGAGACAGCCCTTGAAGGCTTTATCTCAGCTGACTGGGTTCTCTCCAAATCAAAAGACTCAGAAATGACTCCATGGGGGTCTGCCATGGGATTAGAGGAAATTACCACTTCTTCTTCAGAATCTCCCTTTCCCCTCACAAAGCCTAGAAGCTTTGATGTGGGGCCAAGCTCCCTCTCCCTTAGGCACTCTTCTCTCCCGCATAGTTTTTACTCCACCCGCCCTCTGACTTCTGGCTGGCTGCCCTACCAGCTTGCCAGACAGCCCACATGTGCCTCAAATCCTGACAGAGGATCCAGCTGAGGCCAGAGCTGGGGTCTCTTCTACAACATTTCTTTCTCCTTCAAGTACAAATGAGAAAGTAAATCTCTAAATATGATTTTCAGTACCAGAAACTGTTAACAGCAGATGCCTCTGGAGAGAGGAACAGAGGGGCTGGGAGGCAGGGTGGAAGGAAACTAACATTTTTTTTTCAAGATTTTATTTATTTATTCATGAGAGACACAGAGAGGCAGAGACACAGGCAGAGGAAGAAGCAGGCTCCATGCAGGGAGCCTGACATGGGACTCAATCCCGGGACTCCAGGATCACGCCCTGGGCTGAAGGCGGCACTAAACCGCTGAGCCACCCGGGCTGCCCGGAGACTAACATTTTTTACATACCCTTGCGTGGTTGTACTGTGCATATGAATCACCTATTCAAGAAGTGTAATTTTCTAGAAAATTACTTTAGAAAGAAAAGTAATTTTTTTTAAATCCAGAGTTTTAAGAATATTTTGAGAATGCAATATTGAGGCCTTTCCTATGTATGCAAACAGCTCACTAATCTTGTAGGTAAAAAGTCAGTAGGTTAAAAAAAAATGTGATTAGGAAGACAGATCTCAGACCATAAACTTGCTGTGAGGCTTTAATTAAATTTCTCTCTGTATGCCTCAGTTTCCACATCTGGAAAATGGGGACAATTATAACATCTATTTCACAGATTTATTGTGAGATTAAATGAACTAATGTATATGAATAACTTGGTGTTTGCTACAGTGAATGCTGTATAATCTGTTGCTAATAATCATTATCCTTAAAAGTTGCTGCTCACCTCTATCACCTGCTATAGCACATGGTGCTAAGAAGAAAAGCTCCAGGTGAGTAAAGCACACCTTTGAGAAGTATTAAAAATTAAATCTTCAGGGCACCTGGGTGGCTCAGTTGGTTGGGCGTCTCTTGATTTCTGCTCAGGTTGTAATCACAGAGTCCTGAGATCAAGCCCCATGTTGGGCTCCCTGCTCAGCAGAGAGTCTGCTTCTCTCCCTTTCCTCTGCCCCTCCCTCCATTCACTCTTTCTCTCTCTCAAATAAATAAATAAATCATAAAAAAAAAAAAGATCTGAGTGCTTTCTAAGCCCTTGTCATACTTTGCTGTTTCCAGCTAGTGGGAGAAATACTTTCTATCATGTGCATCATATCTATCATCCTCTACCTCCAATAGCCTCCCATACTCCAGAGTATAGGACCTCAGTCAACGACCTGGGTTCAAGCCTTTATTCCTCCACATTGTGACTCTTGGGCAAACCATGAGGTCTCTAGTCTTAATTTCTTCACAGAGGGCCATGCAAGCTACTGTATGTGAAGAGGCTTTGTACCCTCCAAAACTCTGCAAATGAGGTGCAGTTATTTCAAAAATACACAGTGGATGACCTATTAAATGGAATAGCTGAGTTCAACAGAACAAGTGTGCAGGAATTGGAACCACCCAAAAGCTTCAGCAGGCCATGAGAAAAGTTTATTTTTTGGTAAAACTCTGATGATTGAATCAATGGCTGAAGGGTTAGCCCCTCCCAGAATGCTCTCCTGGTGGGGTTGCTGGTGCCCCCCTCTGCCAACACCACCTCAGGGTAGAGAAGTCCTGAAACTCCAAACATTTCCTTTTCTCATCTAGATATTTCCTCTGGATCCCAGAGGAATATGCTTATTATTATTATATCCACACTGGATCCTTTCACTTCTCTGGAAATATTTGTCTCCCTTCAAATCCAAGGCACCAAAACATACTGCAGATTCCTATAGTTCAATCCATAATGACTTAATTAGTTCAAGAGATCTCAGAGAACCTAGTTCGCCAGTTCTGTGACTTCAAGGTAAATTGGTTAATCTCTCTAGGCCATAGCTTCCTTACTAGGAAAAGGATATTTCAGATTCTAAGAGTCAAAATGAGTATGGCACAAGTGTAATCTTCATTACCACTGTTTCCTATCTCTCTGACACTTCTGGTTAATTCCATGAACCTCCACCCCTAGACCGGGCTGAAATCCATCTCACTCTCAGCTCTCTGGTTTTAAAGAAAGTGGATCATGGCTTGTTTTTGTTCTCAGGTGTGAAACGTTGCTCTCCCATCCTGGTCCACCTGGCCAGGGTTCTCACAAAGCTGTTACTCACAAAATTCTTGCTTAGTAAAGAGACAAAGGAAAGAATGCATGGATGAGTGGATTAACTTGTTCATTTATTCAACAAATGTTTACTGAATATCTATTATATACCAGAGAGAGTAGTTCAGTTAAGAACATGATCCACCTATTAGGTGGAGGTGAGGGGACAAGGCAGGCTCCCTGAGGAAGTGAAATCTGGCTAAGACCTGAAGGAAAAGGAGGTTACTCTACCAGGAGCATTCATAAGACAAAAGACCCTAAAGCTGGAAAGAAGAAAGAAATGAATGGATGAACGAAGGAATGGGTGAATGAATAAGTGACCAATGAATGGGCAGTCGGCCTTACCCTTGGTTACTGGCACTCTACCTCTTTTTGGGTTTATTTTTCAGTTAGCACCTCTTTGTTGCCAGACACATGGTTACATTTCATTAGTCTGTAAAGCAGGTGTGAGTCCCAACACCTACCACTATGGTTAGATAAGAATTTTGCAATATTGGGACGCCTGGGTGGCTCAGCGGTTGAGTGTCTGTCTTTGGCTCAGGGTGTGATCCCGGGATCCGGGATCCGAGTCCTGTATTGGGGCTCCCTGTGGGGAGCCTGCTTCTCTCTCTGCCTGGTCTCTGCTCTCTCTGTCTCTCATGAATAAATAAATAAAAATCTTAAAAAAAAATTTTTGCAATATCTATCTAAACATTTCCTCAGTTCCTATTGTGTGGAAAGCACTCAGTATCCAAATGGAATATTTGGAAATTTCAGACTTGCTACATCAGAGGATTTGCTCCTCTCACCTCTTCAACTAATCCACCCCAAGTTTTTCCAAAAGATAGTTTACATTTCAGCCCTTTCCATTATTAACATAATTGAAACACCTCCTCAAATTGGCTATAGCAATTTCGATTTTTTTTAAGTTTTGCAATAAAATCCAGTAAATCCAGTATAGAATTTAACCGTGTCTTTCTTTCTTTAAGGTGAAAATCCTCAAGGGAGATAAGTTTACTAAGCAGAAAGAAAAAAAAAAAAAAACTTTTGTCATTCCTGAGAAGGGGGGAGGGAGGGGTGGAAAAAAAAACCCTCTAAATGTCACTACTGACTAATCCCATCTATTTTTGGAAGGCCCTGGGGGGTTTTAGGGCTTTCCATGCGGTAAATTAAACAGTGGCATTCCTCTGAAAAAGGAATGTGCAGCCTTTGCTTTGCTCCCTGGAGCACTCACCTGCAGCAGCCATAATTAGGAGACTGAAAGGTGAGTGGGAATTTTGGAGGCGGGGTGCAGTTTCCAGTTGCACCCCTACCTGCTCTGGGGTACTGCAGGTCACTGGCATTTTTAAGACCCATGAATCAAGCATGACCCTCATCTGACAGCTTTTCCAGGGCCACTGTGAACTTGTGATGGTGCTCTTTCAGCATCTTGCCCCCCCTGCTGGGTCTACTACTATTGTCTCCATTTACACCTGGCTTAGGACAGTGGATGGTGAGGTCACATGTCCAGATATGTGTCTTCCCAGGAGCCTGTCCTGAGCTCTATCAATGAGTGTGAGTTCTACAAAAAACAAAAAATGGCACTTGTTAGAAGTTCAGAAAGTGTTTTGTTGTTAAAAACATTTACATTCTACTGGTTTTCACTGGAGGCATAAGTTGGGCAGACAGGCAACTACGATCTTGCCATTTTTTAAGTTCCACTGTGTGTATATGTACTTCTCAGGTCTGCCACCTTTGTGTCTTCCCATATCAGATTGATGGCATTATGTGGAAAATAAATTTTTGCAGTGATGGTTCATTACACCAGTCTCTCTACTTTTGTGTATATTTGAGATTTTCCATGATAAGTGGAAAGAAAAATAAATAATAACAGCATTTCATATGCTTAGGACTTTTGATGCTTTTACTTTCTGCTCTTCAGTCCAACCAAAGACATCCACAAGTGAGAAACTGAAAGCAGAGCTTCCTGCCTTACAAGTATTCTTGGCCCTAAATCCTAGCTCATTTTGTTCAGTGGTGTAGATGTAGGGCTTAATTTTTTTGCATTTTACATCCCATCAATGCTTCCATAAAGGAACTCTGTCTCACCAGGCCTAAAATTAAAGGTTCATTTCTTCTAAGAGGGAAATTACATATTAACAGGCATTCTGATGTTATTCTTATCTCTTACTTAAAAGGTAAAGGTTCCCAGGACATGTAAAATTGCAATACTATTATTGGCAGTAAATTTTATTCCTCTATCTAAAAAACATCTTAGCGAATGATGATGTCACGGTAGTTGAATTTTACAATACAACAATTGAAGATTTTACAACTGCCTTAAGTCTACACCACAACATAGATAAGTAAAACACTGAAAATGAATTCTGTAACTGTCCTTGCCACACACACAAAAAAATCCATTGAACATTTACAAAATTAATAACAATGCATAGAATGCTTGCAGATAATCATGGGGGTGAAACTACACTGGCTTCCTAGGAACTGTTATAAAAACTCCACATCCCACCTACACAACTTCAGGTCACAAGTGTTCTACTCCTAGTGAAAACTGTTCTCTCACCAGATGTTTTTAATACATCCAAGGCCAGGACGAATTGGCATTCCCTCCTGTCCTGAGAGGCACCACATGAAGGAGGTGGTGCAGAGAGCTGAGGACTCCATGACAACTCTGACCAGAGTGCTATTCTTGCCCCACCCCACAATACCCCAGCCTTGCCCTGACCTCAACCAAGCTTCCTGGGCTCTGGATGAGAGCAGAAAACAAATTCCTCATGCTCCATTAAAGAGTCCACTGGTACTCAAAAGAAAACCTTAGAATCTGCTGGATGGTATGGACCATTTTGAACTAACAGGATGATAGCCAGTCTTCTAAATTAGTGAAAAACCTCCTTTATGCTTTCATGTGATTTATAGGACAATTTTTAAAAGTAGTTTTATTACTTTTACTTTAAAAATCATGGTGTAAATCTAAGGTAGGCTAAACAAAGGACTGTTTTATGGGTATCTCTTGCTTGATAACTTGGTATGAAAGACTTTCAATGTAGTCATTTCTTAAATTTTAAAATGTTCAAATAGAGCTTGGAAACCATTTGTTTTTTTAGCTTTTTGTTTGTCTGTTTTTAAGCTTTTTTTTTTTTAAACAAAATTCTATTCCCATTCCAACATAATAGCAATGGCTTTTGTCAGTTTAACTTATCATAACTACTTTGTCCACTCTGTCTTAATTAGGTTGTGACCTCTTATTAGAACATCAATAAGCTTTTAAGAAGGAAACTGCATCACCAGACTTTCTTAAGAATTCCTGCTCTAGGACAAAGGGGCAACTAGTAATCTGCAAGAGCAAAAGCAGCGTGAAGCATGAAACAAGGGCATCAGTGCAGCTTCCCAGAGGTGCACGAGCAGTACCAGGGACCCCAGTCTGAAGGTGAGCATGTGCTGTGTGAGTTCAGCATGCACACTAGTTCAGGTCCCACCTAATCCATGGTGCCTGCACACACACAGCATACACGTTTATTCAATAGGTCCATCTCCTTCTTCTCACAATAACTATCCTGTAGAAGCTGGTATATTGACCCATATTCCCGAATCCTATGGAAACCCCATACCTAAGTATTCCCACTTGTATTAAAGGACAGAGTCAAAATCTCCATATGCTCTTTCAGATTATACAAGATTTAGGAGAGTAAGATTCCATGTAAACAATAATATAAGCTCAGGGAGAAGATAGGACTTGGCCAGAGGAGATAAGAATAAATGTACCAGCAGAACTTCTAGTCCATTTAAAGAATTAAAGATTTATGTTTATTCACCCCAAATCTATTAAAATGGCATTACAAAAAAGTTGTTAAGGAGAAAAAAACCTAAGCAGCCAAGGGAATCTGCATAGGACTTCAGCCACAGGTGTGGGCAGAGTGAAATACCAACAGAAAACAGAGAGATTAACTAAAAGGCTCACAATGGATAATGAGACACATACAGGTGCACATGCACACACCCACTGACATCGCCCCTTTTGCTGACCTTTGTGAGACTGAGCTATCAGAATACTTGCAAGGCAGGTTTATGTCCTCCAGTCAAGAGATTGGACAATTCCTCTCTGCGGAAACTGAATATTCCAGGAGAAACCTGCCCCCACCTGCTGCATATACTGATGTATAAGATCTTCTATCAGAGCCCTCCCAGATCTCTCTTCAGAAAAGCCCACCAGCTAATAAGCCCCAAGTACATTAAACTTCCAATCTGTATCTCTCCCTTACAAATAAGTAACCAAGGCATTTGAAAAAAGCCAAACCCTTGAAAAAAATAGACCAAACACAAAGAATTGGGAGAAATTTAAAAAAAAAAAAAAAAAAAAAAGACTTCGAAGAAAAAAATTTAAGCCAATAGCAATTTTCCTCAGAAAATTTTTAGCTCCTCAGAGAGCTAAAAGAAGATACATTCATTCATGCAACAAGACACCATTTTTTTTTTTTTTAAAGAGAGCTCTTGGGAATTCTAAATATGACAGTAAAGATGAAAAGCTCAATGGATTAAATAATAAAGCTGCTCCTAATAATAATAATAAATAACAAGCTGAGTAATAAAGCTGAGCAAGTCTTCTGGAGAATAGGAGAAAGAGAAAGAAATGGAGAAGAGAAAAATGGTTTTGTTTGGTTGTTTTTGTTTTTGTTTTAATATAAGATTAATCCAGAAAGGGCAATATTCAGAAAAAGGGAATAGTGAAAACAGAGAAAGAGAGGGAGGGAAGGAGGGAAAACAGAAAGAGGAAGGAAGAAAGAAATGTAACCCTCACAAATAATGCAGTTCATTTGTAGTCAGGATTGAAGTGACTTAACACACCATAGAACATTAAGCCAACAATAGCAAAAGTGGAAAACCATCAAAATTTATAGTACAGTCCTCAAAAGACTCAGGGACTTCAGAACCTGAGGATTAAGGCAAAGCAAACCAAAAAAAAGCTGAACAAAGGCTGTTTGAGAAATAGTTAGAGCCTTCTATTGTCTTCCTGCAGTACCGCTGAGTCTACACTCTGCTCTTCCCCACACCATTAGAGAATAGTAGGTTTATTCTTTGAAGAAACTATTTCTGGATTGGAAGTCAACTGGCTCAGTCTTTGGTTTTGGGAACAGAACCACCAACTAGGGCAAATTGTGACCATAAAATGCTAAGACTCCCAGCTCTATTTCCCCAACTGGCTGCCAAAACACCAACAGCAAAACCTTGTGAACTTGACAGGAGATAAAAATAAATTCCTTTCTGGAAAATGTGATCAGTCCCAAAAAAATGACCAGAAAAAAACCTAAATCAGGTTTCCTACAATAATCAGCTTCCAGATCATGCTACAGTGAAACTCAAAGTCAACAAAGCCCCATCTACAAGTTCAGAGATTCCAATTAGTGGAATTACATTCTCTTTATAGTGGAATATAATCACAGGTTGAACAGGATGTGAGGAGACCAAAAGCCATGCAAGTAGGTGTGGGAATAGGAATAGTCTGTCAATGTAGAGTAATAACCACTCTAATCCTGAGCAGATATCCAAGGATTACCAGATATCTAAGGAAGGCTGAAAACATTAAAACTAGATAATAGGACAAATAGATAAAAATACCTTGGAGGAAATAAAATATATAGGGATTAAAACAAATTAAAATATGTCATTAAGGGACACCTGGGTGGTTCAGTCAGTTGGGTGTCCCACTCTTGGTTTCAGCTCAGGTCATGATCTCCCAGTTATGTGATCAAGCCCACATTGGGCTCTTTGGTCGGTGGGGAGTCTGCTTGAGATTCTCTCTCTCACTCCTCCACTCTCTCTCCCTCTGCCCTGCCCCCTCTGCCACAAGCGTGTTCTGTCTCTTTCAAATTAAAAAAAAAGATGTCATTAAAGGTCTCTCAGTAAAATAAGACACAATGTCATACCCTTCAAACAATAATGGGAAACTATGAAAAGGAACATCCAGGTTACAAAAAAGAGAAGTATTAGAAATTAATAAATATTATGGTAATAATGAGAAATTGAAAAGAAGGGTCAGAAAATAAAGTGGAGGTATTCTCCTATAAAGGAGAGTAAAACACAGAGGGAACAACAAAAAGAAAAAATAAAGACATTAGAGGATCAACTGCAGGATTTCCAATACCTAATTAAAAAGAGTTTCAGAAAGAGGGAACAGAAAACCAAGGGGAGGAAATCATCAATAAAATAATTCAAGCAAATTTCTCAGAAGTGAAAGACGGGAGTTTCCGGATTTCCTAAAAGGGCCACTGAAGGCTCCGCATAATAGGTGAAAACAGGCCCATGCCCAGGAACATTTATTGTGTTTCAGAACACTGGAGACAAAGGGAAGATCCTTTTTGTCTTGACTACTAGAGAACGTTTTCCAGCAAAACAAGAGAGTAAACCAAGAAAGCGGAAGAGATAAGGAACCCAACTCCAAAGAAAAACAAGGAATTCCAAGGTTGATAGTAAAATGAATGTCCTAAAATGACAGCATGGCAACAGCATGAAGAACACTCAATCCAGACAGAATAGGGTTGGGGTCGGGGTGGGGAGGTTCTTTTTTTTTTTTTTAAGATTTTATTTATTTATTCATGACAGACAGGGAAAGAGAGAGGCAGAGGGAGAAGCAGGCTCCATGCAGGGAGCCTGATACGGGACTCAATCCCAGGTCTCCAGAATCACACCCCGGGCTGAAGGCGGCACTAAACTGCTGGGCCACCGGGGCTGCCTGGGGAGTCTCTCTATTTAAGAGAAAGAGGGAGACTGGTAGATTACCTAATGTTGATTGATCTTGTGTCTACTAGAAGGCTGATAAAAAGAAAATTAAGAAATGGCTGGAGTGGGGGAGGCAACCATTAATTTCAGGAAAAGCAAAAAGAAACAACCACAGTCCACAATGCTCAACTGTGAATTGTATTTGCATAGACAAGTTATGTAAGTATAGAAGTTGATTTAATCAAAAAGTGTATTATCCTAGGAGTATGCAACACAGAAACAGAGGGGAAGTTGGTGTAAAAGAGTTGGATGCTTATCTATCATAATAGGTGGTAGAAAATGTGTAAAAGTCACAATTCAAAGCAGTATAATCTAGGCATATTATTTGGAAGTGCCAAGATAATGTACTCCAGAAGAAATGGCCAAAAGAATCAAAAGTGATTGCTCCTGGGAAGGGGCACTGAAAGAATATAAGGAACAATGCTAGAAACTACTGTGTTTTGTTATACACTTAAAAAAAAAAAAAAGATTTTATTGACTTGGGACACCTGGGTGGCTGAGTGGTTTGCCTTCGGCTCAGGGTGTGATCCCGCAGTCCCAGGATCAAGTTCCAGGATCGAGTCCCACATCGGGCTCCCTGAATGGAGCCTGCTTCTCCCTCTGCCTCTGTCTCTGCAGAGGAAGAAGCCGACTCCCCAGGGGACTCGATCCCAGGACTGCAAGATTACGACCTGAGCCAAAGGCAGTCGCTCAACCACTGAGCCACCCAGGTGCCCCTGTTTAAAACTTTTTAATACTATTTAATTTCTAAATGATGTACATGTTTACTTTTGATAAAGTAGTTAATTTTTTAAAAGTAAAAATGTGTTCTTTTTTTTAAAATGAAAAAATAAAACAAGTATAAAGGACTTTAGTTTTTAATTCAATGAATCAACATGGTGATGGCCTATTGACTCCTCCAGATCAGGGGCGGGTCTTACTGTTCTCATTCCCAACATCTAGCACAGAGTAGGAACTCAATAAATAAATACTTGTTTGATTGATTGTTCTATGGATAAGTATTTTAGGCTACATCAATGGAATGATAGGGGAAAAGTTAATAGATAACACTCATTGAACACCCACTATGTGTCAGTCTTTGTTCTAAGTCTTGGGCATATATCACATTAAAAATTTTTCACAATCTCATGAGAAAGATGTTGACATTATTCTCATTTTAGAGACAAGGAAACTGAAGGACAGAGGAGGTCATACAGTTCATTCTAAGTTACACAGCCAGGAAGTGTCAAAGCTGGATCTACACCCGGTCTGGCTGGCTCTGGAGTCCACTCTTCACTAAGCTTCACAGCCAAGGAGGCGTATCCTATGGTCAGGCCACAGTTGAACAGAACACAGTGTGTTCTGTTTTGAACACACACACACAAACACAAACACACACTCTCTTTATAGTGGAATGTAATCACAGGAGGTTGAACAGAATGTGAGGAGACCAAAAGCCATGTAAGTAGGTGTGGGAATAGTTTGTCAATGATGATAATCGTGTCTAATGTCTAATTGTGTTTCAAGGGGGCTGATAAAGAAGAGGCAATGGACTTGTTCTTTGTGTCCCAAGAAGTAAAACTAGAAACAATGGTAGAGATTATCTAAAGTTATATTTCGGTTTCAGGAAGAACTTATTCACTGTTCAAAGGGAAGTCAACTGCTTTGGAAACTAGATGGTTCCATTACTGAAAATTATTAGCTCATCAAACTCCGGCCTTAGTAGAAAATCTAAAGACATTTCATCTAATCAACTTCAGGATGTTTGAATCACCTTTACATAACCCTCCTCAAACATTTCAGAGATAAAGAACACAGCAGGGGAAGCACACTCTTAAAAAAAAATAAAAGTTACACATGCACATAATTTAAGGAGTTGATTCTACAAGATTTGTTATGAAAATTTAAAGTTCATCTCTAGAGGCATCTACTTTTAATTTTCTTCCATAGGTAATTCTTTTAGAAAATTTTACCACTGTATCTCTAAATAATCTCCTTATATTGCTACCTCTTGATTTTTCAGGATTAGGCATTCCCCATTAACTTCCCACAATGTTATAATTTTGTTCTTTTTCACTCCTCACCCACAATATACCCTTTCCATCTCTTTACTGTTCAAACATATTTTATGTAATTATTTTTGATAGATCAATATTTAGTGTTTACATTATTATAACTAAACACTATTCAGAATTGAATCATGATGCAAACCATGACTTTTTTTTCCTTTCTTAAACATCTTTGCGATTCCTCTGGAATGAATAAAAGAGTCTCTCTTTTTGCCTTTGCTTATTTATTTATTTATTTTTTTTATGTACTTGGCAATTCACATCCTCCATTTTCTGCTCAATGTCTGAATTTTTTCTTGAAACATCCATACACGTCAGTTTTCTAGCCATATTACCTCTTTAAAGAAGCCTGTCTCAGAGCCTCCTGGCTGATTCTAATGTGGACTGGCTACTCTCAATGACATCTGAGAACTTCCTTTACCATTATCTGGAAAGTCCCCTCGCCTTTCTCCTGTTTCCTGTATCACTTGTCTCACTTTTATTTGGTTTTCTCCATTGTTTTAGTGGTGCTCATCCCACAGTAGCTTCTTAAGAAAGGTTATGTGGGAGGTAAAACAATTCTAATGCTTTCAAGACTAAATGTACCTTTATTCTATCTCATACTTGATTCTAAATTGCATTCCAGCTTCTAGTATTGCTATCGAAAAGTTTAGAGTCATTCCAATAGCTGTTCTTTGTATGTGGCCAGTTTTGTCTCACATGAGGTTTTTAAGATTGTTGCCTTGAGTGTCCTGAAATTTCACAATACTGTGCTTTGGGTGTAGGTCTATTTTCTTGCATTGTGCTGGACACTCAATAGGCAATTTCAGACAGGAAGCTCATGTCTTCCAGTTCTGGGAAATGTACTTGAATTACTTGGTTGATGACTTCCTCCCCTTGGTTTGTTCTGTTCCCTCTTTTGGACACTTCTATTCAGAAACTGCACTTCCTGAACTAATCCTCTTATTATTTTATCTTTAATTTATTGCCCTTGTTTCTATCTTGTTTCTTTCTAATTTCTGGTATATTTCCTCAGCATCATCTTCCAACCCTTTAGTTGAAATATCCACTTTTGATGTCATTTTGTTATTTCTGAGAGCATTTTTGTTCTATTAATTGCTTTTTCTAGCATTCTATTTTTATCTTATAGTTAAAATATTTTTTTATAACTCTAAAGATAATAATAGTTTTTTTTCGTTGAAGTTTTCTTCTCTTTGCATTAATCTCCTTTTTTTCCCTCTCTGAGTTGGCTTTTCCAGGTGTTTATTTCATTAAGTCTCTTTCATTTGAGGTTATTCTTAGGGGTCTGGTATTCCTTGGTTATCTGCTTATATTAAATAGGGACTTTTAAAAACTGGCTGGAAGCTCTGGCCTTTGAATGGAGTTTGGCCAATTTTGGTTTCATTACAGTGGAACCTAGCTAGATTGTTTGGTTGGGAGCCTTCAACATCAGAAACATCAGGTATTTCTTCTTGGATTAATAAGATGTGCCAGAGTATACTTTTCTATTCTGTTTGGAAGTTGGATCCTGGCTAGTAGAATTCTTAGAGCCTAGGGTGTTTTGAGATCATATCTCTGCCACTGCTCTCAATTATGCTGTGGAAGCAGACAAGTAGAGTAACTAAGAGCGTGAGCTCTGAAGCCAGGATTCATATACCAGCTTTGCCACTGCATGACCTTAGGCAAGTTATTTAGCTCCTCTGTGCCTCTGTTACCTCATCTGTAAAATAGGGTTGGACAGGTTTCCTAGGCTCTACAAACAAATTACAGCAAACTTAGAAATTTTAAAAAGCATTTATTATTTCACAACTTCCATGCAGTTAAGGCATGACTTAAGTGGGATCCCATATAATTGCATTCCAGGTATTGGCTGGGTTCATACAATTGCAATTGAGCTGGGCTGTATTATCATCTGCAAGCTTAACTGCTTTCAAGTTCACTCAAGTTGTTTGCAGAATTCATTTCCTTATGTCTGTAAGACTGAGAACCCCTGATTCTTACTGGCTGTTAGCTGAAGGGCCACCCTTAGATCCTAGAAGTTTTGCTTAGCTTCTAGAAGGTGGCTTCAGTTCCATACAACATAGTCACTTACTCCAATAAGCCAGCAGAGTGTCCAAAGCTAGTCTGCTACCAAAATGGAGCCTTATAAAATGCTATATAATCATGAGAGTGACAGTCATCATCTTTGCCATATTCTATTAGAAGCAAATCACAGGTCTCATTCACACTCAAGGGGAAGCAATTATACAAGGGATGTGAACACCAAGAGGCAGAGATCATGGGGATAGGGGGCACTCTGAGGTCAGTCTGCTATAGAGGGTAGTAGCAGTATCTATCTCAAAAAACTGTCGTGAGGATTAAATGAGTTATAATATATAAAGCAATTAGGCAATTTCTGATTTATTTTTAGCATTGAATAAATATTAGCAATTATTTTTTCATTATTATTACGTTTGATGATATAGAAATATATTAAAAAATATGGTAAAGTGAAAAAGCAAGTTGCCGAGCAAGGGACAATATGATATCTTTTGTTTAAAAATTTTGAAACATACAAATATATACACTCATACATATACAGAGACTTTTTAAATAAACCATTAATGTTTGGGGGAGGGTGGATAAGGCTACCCAGAACTGCTGCATAGGTGAGAATGTCGGGAATCTCATGATATTTAAGGACTCTTTTAACCCTCAACACCTAAGAAATTACTGATCCAGTCCAACTGTCCCTGATCTCAGTCTAGCAGTGCTTGTAAAAACTAGAAACTTACTCCTAAATCCATATTTCTTGGCTAGATCTTAATCCCCAAATCTATGTAATTGAACTCAGCAATAATTTACTGAGAATACTTTATATATAAAGCACTTGCTTTGATACTATGGGAAATAAAAGAGTATTGAAAGAGGTGACTTTGGAGTGAATTAGATGAACCTACAAGAAACAGTAGGAAACAGTACAAGGTGGGTATGATTAGGGGCCAAACTTCCATCACCAATGATACCACTTATTAATGTTTCTTTAAATCTGTTCCTACTGCTCCTTCACAGTTTTTTATCTTGGGAGGCAATCTCTAAGGGTATATCCATCCCTCACTGTGGCAAAGGAGAAGCTTTATCGTGATTAACTCAAACCCATCAGAATCTTGTCTAGGGCCAGGAGTAGATCTATCCCACTAAATGTCAGTAGTGTCCCCTTCTAACCACGTGATAATCAAGAATACCCCCCACATATTTTCAGATACATCTCGGGAATAACTACCCAAAGTTAACAACTACTGCTCTCTCTTCCTTTTTCTTTTTCTTTTCTTTTCTTTCTTTTCTTTTTTCTTTTCTTTCTTTTCTTTTCTTTTCTTTCTTTTTTTTTTTTTTTTTTAAGTAGGCTTCACACCCAGCTTGGAACCCAACACAGAGCTTGAATTCATGACACGGAGATCAAGACCTGAACTGAGATCAAGAGTCTGATGCTTGCTTATTCGACTGAGCCACCCAGGCACCACTACTCCCTCTTTTTAAAAAGGTAGCTGCTTGCTACACAATGGAGGAGGACAGAATAGAATTTGGAGCAATAACTACAATATCCAGTATAGTATTATCACCCCCATTATACAATTGAGAAAACTCAGGCTCAGAAAGTTTATAACTTGTCCACAGTTACTCTGTGACCAAAGGCAAGTCACTTAACTTTTCTGATGCTCAATTACTTCTATCATAGAAAGCTAATAATGCCATCAGAAAGTTTGCAAACTTTGTGCTTACACAAACTGAACACAAATAGGTACAAACATGTGGCACATTACACATTAACCTGCCTCTACTCCAGAAGAGAATAATGAAAATCTTAGAGATGACATCAAATGGCCTCTCCTAAAATTGTCTCAAATATTATGATCTCACATTCTTTCTCAGTTGAAATGCTGTGAGTTTCAATGTGAAAGAGTACTCATTCTTGTGTCTATGTGTACATATGTGGGTGGTAAATAGGCTGAGTAAGCTTTTCCTGACTTCATTTCTGTCCTCAGTAACACTAAGGAATGGACACTACTCAGTTAGTTGGCAACTATGATAGATTAGCCCTTAAGATTAACAAATAAATTAGATGTGATCTCCAGGGGTAGGCTATGTGAGCACACTTGAAAGGAATGAGACCTAAGCAATTAGGACCCAGCATCTTGGTCAGTGTAGCCTGAATTATCTCACCATCTCATTGTTCATCTCACTCCTGTGCCATTGCCCCTGCCACTACTCAGGCAAAACTGCTCTCAGTGCCTTCCTAGCAACATTCTACTCATACATAGGGGCCTTTTCCAAAAACACAACCAGTGCTTGGAAAATCCATCCCCACCCTCTGACAGGCTCCTTCACTACCACCCCAGCCCCATGTCCTGAAGCCCCAGCCTTCCCAGTTGTCAAGGCTCCACCGATTAATCGGAAAGAGAAGGTAATTTCCTGGAGTCTCTCCCATTATGCACTTACCTAAGAGGCCCTTCACTTGTTCAAAAACCCAAGATAAGTATTTTCCAAAGAATAGCTGTTTATTGGTTCTTTTACCTCTCCAGTCTTCCTCATTCTTTCTACAGATAAGTCTGAATAGGGTAGAAATGGTGTCCAACTTATTTGCAGTATCTAACACCATGCTATATTCCTCATTCATTCATTCACTCACTCACTCACTCATTCAACAAGTGACAGTATCATCTCTGTGCAAATCTGAATAAGACTCTCTACTCTCAGGACACCTAGCTGACTCAGCAGTTGAGCATCTGCCTTTGCCTCAGGGCATGATCCCATGGTCCCGGGATTGAGTCCCACATTGGGCTCCCTACATGGAGCCTGCTTCTCCCTCTGCCTGTCTCTCTCTCTCTCTCTCTCTCTCTCTCTGTTGCTCATGAATAAGTAAATAAAATTATTTTAAAAAAAAAGACTCTCTACTCTCTAGGAACCTATAGGTGAGAAGGAGATAGAGAATGTAGACAATAAATACAGAAAGATACTTGCCCCTTGCAGCTGCTTTCAAAGCCCACTCAAATTGTTTGTAGAATTCATTTCCTTGTGTCTGTAGGACTAAAGACCTATGCTTAAGAAATAGGGAATTAGGGAAGACTTCACAAAAAAGGAGAATTGAGGTTGCCCTACTCTTCCCAGATGGACAGTAGAAAGAGGGCATTTTAGGGAAAGTGAACAGCAAATGTTAAGGAACATCATCAAGAAGACTCATGACCACCAAATGACAGGTGAGTTGGACTTGTGGCATTCAGAAGCTCCTCATCTTTTCCCCTGTCCTGAGAATGTGGGTTCTGCTTGCCTTTCCTGGTTCCCAGAGGCTGCTCTAAGGACCTGCTACTGAGATAGTAATGGATGTTAAGAACACCTGCACAGCATATATGACTAAACCCCGTTAAGGCCTCTTTCTAAACTTTAAAGATTTGGCAGGTGAGTGTGGGGATCCATTCATCTTGCTGCCACCCAAGACAAATCTCTTATGCAAGTAACCTGGAGTCACCTGCCTGTTCAATCTCTCTCTAAGCTGTGAGTATGAGTACAAGGGTCAGTTTCAAACTACACTATGGAAGCTCTTGAGAGGGTTGTGAACCAAGAGCAGCACAAAGGTATAGCATATAGTATATTCAGAGAATAGTCAAAGTTTGAAGGAGAGTGGCAAGATGATAAGTCTGAACAAGTAGGCAAGAGCCAGATTACAAAAGGTGTGCATGCATGCCAAATTAAGAGGTTGAAATGGGAAGTCACTGAAGCATTTTGAATCAGAGAGTGATATGGTCAGGTATTGTGTCAGAAAGATCCCCCGGCAGTAGGAGAAGAACAGGTGAAGGGAAAAGAACAGGGAGGCTTTAAGGAAAGATCCAGCAGGAGATGGTGGGCCTTGAAGTACGATAGTGATGCTGCAAGTAGAGAGAAAAGGACAGATGAAGGAGAATTTGATTAAGTATAACTCATGAGAGAGTATGGGGAAACTCATCTCATCAATACATAGACTGCAGGAAGGTGAGCAGATTTGGAAAAGAAGAGGATCTGAGTCTAGTTCAGGACCTATTGGCTTGGAGATGCCTGTGGGACATGCACATAGAGATATCCAGAAAGGATAGATGAGGGTCAATGGTTTGGTCCAAGATTGGGTTGAGATGAACATTTGTGACATTCACACCCATAGAGATGGTAACTGAGGCCATAGCAGATAATGATCAAATTCCCCAAGGAGAAGATGTGGAAGGAGGAGAAAAGAGGATCCAAGGTGGATTTCTGGTAACACACGAAAAGTCTTCTGGAAATCACACAGAAATTGAGACAAATGATAATTGTGGTTGACTCCTTTGGATCTTGACACTATATCTTCTTTTTCCTACAACACAGGTCCTGAACAAATTGAAACAATAATAACTTGTAAAATATTATATTAGAAGGCTTAAAGGGATATGCATAGTCAAAATTACAACAAATTGTTTTCTCTCCTGCTCAAATCAAGGTACAACATGCTTGCCCTATAGCTAGGTGGCCCTGTTTGCATAGGAGCATGGCTCCCAAAAAGCATCTTTTGTTCCCAACCAAAGATATCTTTACTTGGGTCCAGCTGCATTCCTCTGTGAATAAATGTGGAGTTAGAGGAAGAAAGACACAGAAGGACTCTTTCCCTTTCCTGGAGTTGTATATGGGGATGAGCCCTGAGCATTAAGATAATGAGCTAAATGACACAAGATATCCAGAGTGATAGAGTAGGGTCTCCAGGGACAGGCAACTCGAGGAATGAACAAAAATTTCAAAAACATGAGAAAAATTATTTTCTCCATAAGAAAAAACTTTTTTTAACCGTAAGAGCTCTGTACGTATGTATGTGCATATGTGCGTGTGTGTGTATGAAGTTTGTGGAACACATTTAAAATTCCAACTCCTACCATGTGATGGCCAGTAAGTATTTAAATCTTGATTTCTATGAAGCAGAGTCTTTTCTGTCTACAGAAAGCTCAAGAATAGGAAAAACTGATCTTTGCTGATTAGAAGTCATGACAGTGGTTACATGTACAGGGTGGTTATTAACTGGAAGGGAGTTGGACAGAATTCTATGGGGTAATGGAAATGTTCTATATCTTGATCTGAGTAGTGGTTACATAGGTAATACGTATATAAAAATTCCTTGGGGTGTGCATCTAAGATTTTTGCATTTTACTGCATGCAAATTCCATATCAGTAAAAATAGACAATCCAAAACGAAATAGATATAACATACATTCCTACACACACACACACATACACAACAAATGGATGCACGATAAGGTCTATGTTACCCAGGAAAGAAAGTGAATTTAAAAGAAGGCTGATCCACTTGAAGTGGAAGGAACTGAAGGAGCTGGTGAGATCCAAGAGCTGTGTAATAAAAAGAGAATGACAAAGTAGGAGGTCAGGAGCCATGATCAAGTTGGGCTGCTGGCCTCTGAGACTTCATGGGTGAAGCGGCCCCCCTGCATGGCAAAATCTAACATGGGGCTGTGTTGGGAAAAACTATGATGGAAAAGAGGTGAAGATCATAGGAACTGAGGAGATCTCTAGGAGAAGGCACTTTACAAGGATCAGCTACGTGGTCACTAACGCTTACCGAAGAAGATGGCTGGAGTGGAAATTCCAGGGGCAAAGATCTCAAGGCATTTGGGGAAGTAGCCAAGGAGATGAGTAGATGACAGCTTGAGATAACAGCAAATCACTCAGGTGATTCATGAATGGTTTTTTATTATGACAGTAAAATGGAAAAAAAAAAAGTAAAGGTTTAGGGTAAGAAACTCTTTGAAAAATGAGGTTTTTAAGTAAAAATGAAGTTAAAGGTTAGTATTATATTCCTGAAGGGAGAGAGGAACTGATGTTAAGTCACCTTCTCTTTGCTTCAACAGGTCTCTGTGCTGTGTAACCCTAGCAAAGCACCCCAACTCATCACAATGCCTGGGGGGCAGTGAGTGTTCAATGAGAGAAAAGGAGAAAGGAAAGAAAGGAGGGAACAAAGGAAGGATCTAAATTCTAAAGAAAACCTCTAGTTGTAATTTTTTAAAGTGCAATAAACTACTACAATGGGATAAGCAGGGTTCAAATTTTTAAAGGCTGTAAACTGCAGTTATGACACTGAAAGGTTATTGGAAACCAATATTTTAAAATTTTAAAATGTCTTAAAACTTAAAAACACTTGCATTTATTTGATGTGTAGGCAACTAGCTAATTAATGAATAGACCAAGAGTCAAATATCAGGAGGAAACCACTTGCTAGACCTTTCCTAAAAGGGAAGTACTAAAATGGGCCATTCCCCAATAGGCAGGGTTGAAAGGAGGGAGGGAGCTGATTGGTAATCCCTTTATATACCTGTGCTGTTACCCGAGCTGGAGTGTCCCTGAGTTACTACATCAGACTGTGATCCAAAATGCAGCAGCAGCAATGATCATTGCACTCACTCCTCTGCAAAGAAATTACTTAAGGTTTTCAAGTAAGCCCAGATGGGAATCAGAGTCTGTCCATATCCAAGAAGGAAGCTGTGGTTGAGCATCTGCCTTTGGCTCAGGTTGTGATCCCAGGGTCCTGGGATGGAGTCCTGCACAGGGCTTCCTGCAGGGAGCCTGCTTCTCCCCCTGCCTGTGTTTCTGCCTCTCTCTGTCTCTTATGAATAAATAAATAAAATCTTAAAAAAATAGAAAATAAAACATTTTTAAAAAATTGACTTGTAAGGATTTCTTCTAGGACTTCAGATCACCTCTCAAGGAAAGCAAGCAAAGGTGGCAGCAGTTCCCAAGACGCTGGCTGGCAGAAACTTAGCCAGGCTCCAGCATGGTCTTAAACTTTTCCCAGGCTCTGTCTCCACTTTGGCTCTTCATCTTTCCCTGCCTTTCTTTCTGGTGGTCTCATCAGGACAGAAATCATTCTGATAAATCAAAGAATTAGAGACTGATTAAATCATCTCACCAGGCCATTGTGAAAAGAGGACTATCTAAGCAGGAAGTCATCTCCAAGGGTTAATTTTAGACTTCAAGGCTCCAAGACCCCAGAGTTAGTTGGGAACCTGGAATTGCCCCATCTAGGCACCTAGCGTGTTAAGGTATCTGGATCCATTCATTAGTATCTGAGGTCTTGCAAAGAGCTCAGTCACAGTCGGTCTAGTCCTGGACAGCTGAGAACTGTGCTGTTTTTTTTTTTTCACGCCCTCCTTTTCTAGCAGGTACATTCTGCTTTCCAACTCCTGTACATAAGGTACATTGTATTTGGGGATTTATTTTTTTAATTAGATATCCTTTGAAGTCCATGAAAATACTCTTTCATGAAGCCCCACCAGGTGAAAAACTTTTGCTGTGGCATCTCCTTGGGCTGCTTTCTAAAAACTAAAATAAAATCGTTCTCACTTACAACCTTAGAAATGGTGAGAGCTTTAATTTAATGTTTGAAAATATGGGACATGTACAGGGAAGATAAGCTTGACGTAACATTTATGTAAGATCTATTTTCCAAAATGCACAAGATTAAGTAATTAAGATCAAATTGTTAGTATCTTTCACATGTCTGTGTTTTTTCATACTACTAGAGAAAATGTGTCCTAGATATTAATGCAAAGCATTTCTTCCCAATTAAACTGAACACATAGTGACCAATCTTGATAATATAATCCCATAATTAAAATGACTTAATTTAAAAAATAAAATAAAATGACTTAATTTCTTTTAAAGGCTCCCAAATTTATAGGCTTAAACCATGTGTAAAAGAGGGAATTCCATATGTGAACTTGGTTGAAGTAGCAATAGACAAAGAACAAATAAATTGGAGAAACTCCCTAATTACTTTTGGGTAAAATGAGGGTCCTCACAAAAGACTTTTAAAAAATCGTTCTCAACAAGGGGCACCTGGGTGGCTCAGTCAGTTAAGCAAGGGACTCCTGATTTTGGCTCAGGTCATGATCTCAGGGTCCTGAGGTGGGCTCCAGCTCCGGCTCTGCTGAGCGTAGAGTCTGCTTGGGATTCTCTTTCTTCCTCTCCCTCTACCACTCCCTGCTTGAGCTCCCTCTAAAATCAATCAATCAATATCATTCTCAACGTGATAGATGCTATCAGAAAATTTTTATTCTATAAAATATTTACTTCTCACACAACTCAGAACACGAGTTTCTTCTTCCTTGACTTAAACAAACAATAGGCTTGATGATTGATCTAAGAGAACTGTTCTGTGTAAGAATACAACCTTAGAATAGCTAGCAGGGAGTGCCTTGTTATATTAGCTCTGGGCAGAATTTCTGTATCCCAAATAGTTATACAATGTGATTGATTGACATAATAGCCCCAGGTATACAGTTAAAATGTTTCTTAAAGAGGGGGAGGAAGGTTGTGGACTTTCTCTTTCAAAACTACAGATCTCTGGTCCCCAGCCCAGCCCAGCTGCTCTCATTGAAATTTCTGAAAATAGGACCCAGAATCTGTACTGTAAACGCTCCTCAGATGATTTGTACGCACATCCAAAATTGAGAACTACTGAGTTAAGACTGTATATATTTCTTTACGTTCCTTTTGGATTTCCCAGAGTAGTGAAATTTGTAACTCCCACTATTCCCATTACTTTATAAAATGCCAGGAAAAAAACAAGTAGGATCAGCTCAAATGTCTGTTGTTATATGGTGGCTCTGTGATTGAGGATTAGGCAATTCATATATTCTCCTGAATTTTAGCTTCCTCAACTAAAAATAGGGATAACAATATCTACTTCATACAATTGTTAGGAAAATCAAATCATATAATACATGCAGATTAAGTCATGCTGAACACGAGATGGTAAATGGTTCCACCCTTGTGCAATTGCAACCACAAGGGACATGAAATGATTTTATCATGGATGTGACAAGGCCTTCATGACTTTGCTCAGTGAAAAATCTGTTCTTAGTTATGACACCAGACATCTTATAGCTACCTCCAACAAGCAGCCAATATTCCTACTAAAAACTAAAGGCAGACAAAGAATATGCAGAACCACTGTAAGTTTTTAACATTTTAGGAATTTGAGTAGTAATGAGACAAGGAAAAAATAAGTATAAATCTCACAAAAGATGCTACAATACTATTTGAATAACATGATTACTAGTAAAAATCATATCAGGTAACATCTACTAGTATAAATAGGCCAGTTTGGTAAGACAATTGGTTACAAAATATACAAAAAGAGAAAACATTCTCCCATGTATGATGTAAACTTTAATAAGAGCAATTTTTAAAAAATATTTTATTTATTTGAGAGAGAGAGCACAAGCTAGGGGGAGGAGCAGAGGGAGAAGCAGACTCCCCACTGAGCAAGGAGCCCAATGTGAGGTGAAATCCCAGGACCCTGAGATCATGACCTGAGCCAAAGGCAGCTACCTAACCCACTGAGCCACCTAGGCACCCCAATAATAGCAAATTTTGGAATTTGGAATAGCAAATATGATGGAAACATTTTCTACTCCCAAAGCAGAACAAAAATCAAAATACATAGGAAGTAATATAAATGAAATACATAGGACCTATACATTAAAAAAAAAATTTAATGTATTTTTACCATGAATTTTTTGAGAAAATCAGCCTTGGTGGAAAAAACAAAACAGAATTTTATTGAAATGTAAAATATTTGAAGAAGAGACATAAACTAGCTTACTAAATGAGAAAAGCCAGCATTGTAAAGATGTCAAATCATTCCACAATACTTATATATTTAATTTAAATTTTAATTAAAAAAGTTTTTTGAAATAAAAAAAATATTCCAAAGTTAATGAAATGTGATAGCTAAGAAAATAAAAGGAGCGATAGCAAAGGAGGTACCCCTTCACTGCCAGAAAGTAAGATATATTTTAAAGCTATAATAGTCTGAGTAATGTGGCACTGGTGATAGTAGAGACAGTGAGCTCCACGAAATGGAATAGGAAGTCCAGAAACTGAGAAGTATATATAATTATTCACCATACAATAAAGATGGGAGATTAGTCAATAAACAGTACTGAGATTTTAAAAAGCAATAATATTAGCATCTTACCTCATTCTGTTTACTAAACTTAATTCCATATAGGCTAAGTAATTAAAAATTTTAAGTGACGGGATCCCTGGGTGGCGCAGCGGTTTGGTGCCTGGCTTTGACCCAGGGTGCGATCCTGGAGACCTGGTATCAAATCCCATGTCGGGCTCCCGGTGCATGGAGCCTGCTTCTCCCTCTGCCTGTCTCTGCCTCTCTCTCTCTCTCTCTCTCTCTGTGACTATCATTAAAAATAAATAAATAAATAAATAAATAAATAAATAAATAAATAAATAAAAAATAAAAAAATAAAAAAATAAAAATTTTAAGTGAAATGAACAGATGAGAAAGCAAACAAAAACATAGATGAAAATATGGTGACTTCCAGATTTATATAACCCTGGAATAAGAAAAAAAATTAAATGCATTACACCATGGTATAAGCTATAAAAAATAATAAATTTGTTTGTAGGTAAAAAGCAATATACAAAATTGAGAAAGTAGGGGAAAGTATTTGCAATTTATATAATAAAGGATCCATATCTTTACTATGTAGAGAGTATCTTAAGTATTTATAATAACTTATACTTATTTAGCAATTACTATGTGCCCAACATTGCTTAAATGCTTTGCACTAACTAACTTATTTATTTCTCGTAACAATACTCTGAGGTAGGCATGACTTTTTATCCTATAGATGAAAAAACTGAGGCACAGAGAGGCTAAGTAATTTATCCAGGATTACTCAGCCAGTGAGAGATAGAGTAGAATTTGGGCCCAGGCAGTTGGGCTCCATACTAATAACCACTCCACTATTCTGTCAATGAGTTAGTGGACCTTATGTATGAACATAAAGAAATAAGAAAAAGATGACCAAAACAAAGGACCAATGACCTAAAGAAACAAATCACACGCAAAAAAGTATGTGATTATGAAACACATGTAAATATATTTAGACTCATAATCAAAGAAATGCCATATACAACACTAAGATACCATGTTATACCTATCAAAATGAAAAAGATTAAAAAGATAAGTGCCCACTGTTAACCACAGTCTTGAGAAATGGCTATTTCCATATACTGCTGGTATGAGCAAACTGATATCACATTTATGAAGGGCAACAGGCACCATTTATCAAAATACTTAAAATGTATATGCCCTTTGACTCTAGAATTTTTTTTTTTTTGACTCTAGAATTTTACTTCTAGGATTTTTTTCTGAAGAAAATGTCAAATGAATGCAAAGATGTCTCTGTAACCATGTTCCCTGTATAAATAGAAAAATGAAAATTATTCATCTATCTTCATAAAACTGAATAAAATCTATTTAAAATGATATAAAATACATTTTTGGTACAAATACTATGGGAAAATGAATATAACATATTGCAAAATTTCAAAATGTTATAACACAGGAAGCATAGTATGACAGTTCTTTTGTAACATGAATCAAAATGCGTGTGTGTATACATATATATGTATATATATGTATATATGCAGATTCAAATATTGATTGTGATGACTTCTGGGTAGTAGAATTGGGAATAATTTTTCCCTCGTGCTTTTTGGTGTTTTCCAAATTTTCTCTATTGAGCACGTTCTGAAAATGGGGGTGAAAACACTTTTTCTTAAGGGGAAAAAGCAGGAAGTAATTTTTCCAGCCAAGGAGAATGGACAAAACAGTGTCTGAATACCAGAGGAAAAGAGAATAGAGCAGAACAAGATTCTATATAAAGAAAGACATGCTATTTCTTAGTAATACGTGACAAGGAACAGGCTTACCACATACTCTTGGATGGGAGGCTAAGCCTCCCTAGCCATGCAATTGGCAAAAACTCTAGAAAAAAACTTTGAAAGAGCACAAAAACAAAGGATGAGAATAAGAGTTTTCATTCAAGAATGTAACCGCCCCCACTCTGACTAGATTATCACAGAAACACAGTGAGGGATCTAAGCCAGAGTGGAAGGAAGGCAATTCTCATAACCATTCTTGAATAAAGACATGATTCACCAACATCTTAGGCAGGAGGAACTAGAAGTTAGTATCAGTACCTCACTACAAATCAATGATAATATATTGAACATAATTATGCTGGAGTTAATTGCATAGTGAATTTACATCAAGCTCAAATTCCACAGTATATCCTTCTTCATTCTCAAGTGACTTTTCTTATTTGTCTTCAGAAGTTAGAGAGGGAGGTTCCTCCTTGTGTCCGGATGAGCCCTCCCAGATTTCACATCAAAACTTTGGTGCCTACATTGGCAGACCTTCACAGAATGCTATTGTAACAATGGATTATTCTATGGAGTGTTCCATAAGAAAAAAGCTTCTGGTACCGCCAGCACCTTTATGTTTTGTTGTATTTATATTGTAAGCCCTGGAAACTATTGTTACTGGTAGCTGGAGCTGCAGTTGGAGGTTGGAGGTTGGAAGCATGAAAGAAAAATGGCTAGGTCTTTCAGTAATGACAAAACCAGACACTTTCAATTTCTACCACCAGTTACATTAAAATAGTTAAATGCTCAGTTGCAAGTTTCAACTCTAAGGGAGAATTATTTCAGTGTCATTATGAAAAGACAAGTCAGAGAATAGCTTTGAAATTATTCAGGATGTAGAGGGGGAGAAATGTATAACTGAGAAGAATTCTTTTAATTTGAAGAAACCAGAGTAGAAATGTTACGAGAAGATCATGGAAGATTATCAGGTTATAAATAGTGGTCCAGTCTCTTTCCATAAAGGATAGAAGAGAAAATGAGTTCAACTAAGTTAAGCAAGACCCTTCTGACTTACAGAAGGATTTGCTGCATAGTTTTCTGAGGATAGTCATGGAGTCCTCCCTCCTCCAGAGGTGTTTAAAGAGCAGAAAGATGCAAACCCACTGTCAGGGGTGGCTGACAAGAAATCTCTCTAGGGATAAAGACATATACTCTCGGACATTATATGGGACTTTCTGGTCCTGTGTTTCTATAAACAATGAAGAGATGCTTATTTGTAGATTCTAAGCTATTACTTCTCTATGTTGACCTGCATCTTATGCACCTCCATCACATACTTCTGCCCCCCTCTGACACATTTTTCTTGTTTATTTTCATGCATATATTTACTATTAAATTAAGAGAAAGAGAAGTTATCTAGATAAGTTATCTCCAGCTGCTGCTATATCAGAAACAACTCTTTCCTCTGACAGAATAATGAGACTACTAACAACCTACATCTGTCCTTTACTTTAACTCAATAGACCATATATATTGTCAAGTGTTCAAACCCTTTCTTCACAGTAGCTGTTGCTGCTCTGGAAGGCTGGCTGCTAGGGAGTCAAGGGAAAGAATAATGTGGAGGAGGTAAGCCATTTCATAGTTGTTTTTGTTTTTTTAATATAAAACCAAGAGTGTGTAGGTGTGTAAATATTCAGACTGGATGAGACAGTACTTTTATAAGGTTAGGGCTAAAGAAAAATTATGAAAACTTAGAATGAAGTTAAAATGGTCAGGAAGGAGGTGACACAGATCTGAAAAACTAAAAATCACTATTTTTCTTGCCACAGAATTACTTTCCCCCTAAGACAATCTTTTATTACCCTATTAATTAGCTGCTATTTTAACAGGGTTGATTTGGTTGTTTGTATTTCCAGGACAGATGAGGTTCTATGTATTTAAATGATAGTTTTTGCCAATTATAAAATGTCACCAACCCAAACATTCTCACCTGTTCCCTCATTAGACACCTCTGGATTGGTCCTCTTTTAGGAGGACACACATCCTTCCCATTTACAACAGTTCCCAGAATCCACCAAGAAAGTAATCATTCTTATAAGTCATATAAAATTCTTAATGAGATATTTTACATTCTCTTTAAGTCTCCAAATTCAGTATATAGCTCACACTAACAGCATATCACATTTTGGACCAGTTACATTTTCAGTGCTAAATAGCTAGTGACTATCATGTTGGGTAGCATGGCACTAAAGAAAGACTACTGCTATCTTGATATATGCAAAAGAGTGAAACTGGACCACTCTCTTATACCTGTACAAAAATAAACTCAAAATGGACTGAAGACCTAAATATGAGGTCTGAAACCTTAGCAACATTTTTCAAGATATGTCTCCTCAAGCAAAGAAAACAAAAGCAAAAATAAACTATTAGATTACACCAAAATAAAAGGCTTTTGTACCCTACTGAGTGGGAGAAGATATTTACAAATGATATATCTGATAAGAGGTTAATATCCAAAATATATAGAGAACTTATACAACTCAATGCCCAAATAATAACAATAATCTGATTAAAAATGAGCAGAGGACCTGAATAGACATTTTTCCAAAGACATACAGATGGCCAGTGGGCACATGAAAAGATGCTCAACATCACTTAACACCAGGGAAATGCAAATCAACACAATGAAATATCACCTTACACCTATCAGATTGGTTGATATCAAAAAGACAAGAAATAAGTGTTGACAAGGATGTGGAGAAAAGGGAATCCTCATGCACTGTTGGGGGAAATGTAAGTACTGTGCAACCACTGTGGGAAACACTATGGAGTTTCCTCAAAAAAAAAAAACATAAAATAAAAATACCATACAATCCAATAATCCCACTACTGGGTATTTACCAAAAGAAAATTAAAACACTAATTCAAAAAGATATATGCACTCCTATGTTTATTGCAGCATCATTTATAATAACCAATATACAGAAACAACCTAAGTGTCCATCAATAGATGAATGAATGGATAAAGGAGATGTGATATATATATATATGATATATATATATTCCATATATATATATATAATATATATATATAATGGAATATTGCTCAGCCATAAAAGAAATGAAATCTTGCCCTTTGTAACAACATGGATGGACCTAGAAGGTATTATGATAGGTGAAATAAGTCAGACAGAGACAGACAAATACCATAAGATTCACTTATATGTAGAATCTAAAAAAAAACAAACAAAAACAAATGAACAAACAAAAAACAGCAGGACAATCATAAATACAGAAAACAAACTGGTGGTTGTCTGAGGGGAGTGAAGGGTGGGTGAAATAGGTGAAGGGAATTAAGAAGTACAAACTTCTAGTTATAAAATAAGTAACTCATAGGGATGCAAAGCACAGCATGGGAAATACAGTCAAATAATATTGTAATAACATTGTATGATGACAGTAACTACACTTACCATGCATGGTGAACATAGTGTAATGTATAGAACTGTTGTACACCTGAAACTAATATAGAATTGTATGTCAACTATGCCTCAATAAAAAAAATTAATTAAAAAATAGAATACTGCTGTCTTTTGATTCATTACTGACTTTCTATTATGGGCAAACAATGGTCTTGCTCTACTAACACAGCTTTCTCTCTCACAACTTTGTATACATTATACTTTTTGGCTAACTCTTCAATATTTACATTATATACCCAGGCAAATGTTAATGACAGCCAAGCACTATAAGGTGCTATGATAGTGTTTCCTTTCTTGTTCTTCTGTTTTCCTTTAATTTAATAATCACCTTTTTTATTTTATTTTATTTTATTTTATTTTATTTTATTTTATTTTATTTTATTTTATTTTATTTTATTTTATTTTATTTTATTTATGATAGGCACACAGTAAGAGAGAGAGAGGCAGAGACACAGGCAGAGGGAGAAGCAGGCTCCATGCACCGGGAGCCCGACGTGGGATTCGATCCCGGGTCTCCAGGATCGCGCCCTGGGCCAAAGGCAGGCGCCAAACCGCTGCGCCACCCAGGGATCCCAATAATCACCTTATTTTTATTAGCTTGAATATCCTTATATATATTATACTAACTCTTCCACACTGTCCAATGGCCTTTCAGTAAAGTGTTCCACTGGTCAATCTCATCATGGACTGTGTCTATTCCCACCAGTCTCCCATCCTCTTTCCTTCTTTATATACTCATTTTGATCAAATTCACATTCTAGTAGCTTTATACAGTTAAAAAGATTAATACTATGTTCAAACTACCCAAAGAAATCTACAGATTCAATGCAATCCCTATCAAATCCCAACAGTATTTTTTGCAGAAATAAAAAAATTCATTGTAAAATCATATGGAATCTCAGAAGACCCCAAAGAGTCAAAACAATTCTGAATAAAAATTTGGAGGACTCACACTTCCTGGGTTCAAAATATATCATAAAGCTACTGTAACCAAAAAAATATGATGTTGGCATAAAGACAGACATACAGATCAATGGAATATAATGGACAGCCCAGAAGTAAATTCTCATTATAGTCAAACATTCTTCAACAAGAGTGTCAAGACCACTCAATGAAGAAGGGACAGCTTCTTCCACAAATGGTGCTGGGAAAACTTCATATCCACGTGCAAAATAGTGGTTGAACCCCTATAAACATACACTGTACACATGGGCAAAGGACACAAATAGACACTTTCCAAAGATGATCTACAAATGGCCAACAAGCATATGAAAAGAAGTTTGATGTCACTAATTGTCAGAGATAATGCAAATCAAAACTACAATAAAATATTATCTCCCATTCATTAGGATGGGTACTATAGAAAACCACACACACACAGAAAATAACAAGTGTTAGCAAAGATGTGGAGAAATTAGAACTCTTGTGCACTGTTGATGTGATTGTTAAGTGGTGCAACTGCTATGAAAATAGTATAATGGTTCCTCAAAAAATTAAAAATACCTTATGATCCAGGACGCCCACTTCTGAGTATATATCAAAAAGAATTGAAAGCAGAGTCTCAAAGAGATTATTTGTATACTTGTCCTTATAGCAACACTATTCATAACAGCCAAGAAGTGGAAGCAACCCAAACATCCATCAACAGGTAAATAAATAAACCAGATGTGGTACATACATTAAATGGAATATTATTGGCCTTAAAAAGGAAGGAAATCCTGTTACATGCTTCAACATGGATGAACTTTGAGGACATTATGCTAAATGACCTAAGCCAATCACAAAACAAATACTGTATGATTCCAATTATGTGAGGTGTCTAAAGTAGTTGAATTCATAGGAACAGAAAGTAGAATAGTGGAGGAATGAGGAAAAGGGTAGTTGTTATTTAATGGCTATAGAATTTCACTCTCAGTTTTGTAAGATGGAAAAGTTCTAGAGATCTATTTCACGACAGCATGAAATACTAACACTACTAAATGGTACACTTAAAATGGTCAAGACGGTCAACTTTATGTTACGTGTTTTTATCATAATAATAATAATTTTCTTTAAAAAAAAAAAAGACTGATACAATAGCATAAGACTTAGTGATGACAGCTTTCAATCCTCTTCCTGAATCATACTGTTCCAATAAGTACTGCTTGCCCTCTACATTTGATGTGCAATTGTTGTCCTGGGATCTCCCTCCACCACTCTCTAGGAGATTCCCTTCCCTTCTCTGCAGTGTATTCCATGCCTTCCTCTTTCTTGGCTTCTTCACTCATCTATATGGGGTGTATCCTCTAGGAACTTCCTGGAAAGGGGGACTTTTTGTAAGATTTTTAGATTTGCCTGTCCGAAAGTATCTTTTTTTTTTTTTTTTTTCACCTTCTCACTTGACTCAAGGCTTGGCTTGCTATAGACATCTCGGTTGGAAATAAATAAACACCCTTCATATTTTTGTATTGCCCAGTCTTCTAGCTTCCAGTGCTGCTGTTGAGAAGTTCAGAGCTGTTTTAATTGCTGATCACTTGTATGTGACCTGTTTTTATCTGTGGGATCTTGTAAAAACTTCCTTATCCTTAAGGTAATGAAATTTCATGAATATGGTGGACGCATCTTTCATTCATTATAAAAAGGCAATCATTGGGCCTCTTAAATCTCAAAATTCATGTCTTTGCAGTTCTGAAAAATGTTCTCCCTTCCATGTTCTCTGTGTTCTTTTTCCTTCTGTTCCTTCTGAAACTTGTACTGTTGGGTTGTTGGGTTTCCTGGACTCATCCTCTAATTTTCTTTTCTTTGTCCCATTTCAACTCTTTCTCCTTTTTGCTCTACTTTCTAGGGATTTCCTCAACTTTTCATTTAACCCTCCTTTTGGCTTTTTCACTTCTGATATGTTTCTAACATCGGAGGATTATTTCTGTTTCCAAACATTACTTTTTATAGCACCTCATTCTTCTTCAATGAAATATTTTCCCTGAGGACATTAATGTCAGATTTTCTTCCAACTATACAATTTGTTTCTTCTGTTGCTTTTCTGTTTATTTTGGACTTTCTCATGTTAGATGCTGTCCTTACACAGCTGATTGTCTACTCATGTTCAAATGAAGGTGAAAAAATGGCTGAAGGGAAGCTTTAAGCTTGAGGATGGGGCTTATTGACTTCTAGCTTCACTGTAGAGTGATCTAGCTGATACGGTGTCCATATCTTTGTGTCTTTCTGCTTCCACAAGTCAAGTTCCCTATGGTATACTCTTCCAGCCCCTACCTAGGAGATAAAGTCCTGACTGCTGACCTCAGGGAGGCAAATGGGAAAAAAATCTTCAGTATGTGCATTATATCTGTATATAATCCTTCCTTTTCCAGTATAGTCTATGCCTTCACCCATGCCTTGCATTCCAAGCCCCAGACAACCTGATCCCCACATCCCTAACTACACTCTCCTTACAACCCCAAAACTCATGTTCCAGCTGTAAGCTGCTGAGCCTTTGGGCATCCTGAGATAGAACAGGTGGCTCTCAGTTTTCTCCATCGTCAGTATAGGGTTCAGCCTTCCTGGGTCTTTATCAGTTGCCACTCTTCCAACTGCCTTTTTGCTTCCAAAATGTTAATGACTTCTGACTCCTTTTATTTGTACCATGTTTATAAGTTTTCACCTTAAAAGAAATCTCTTTCTGTAGTTTTAGTGGTTTTGGAAGGCAGAGAAAATATGTTGTCAATCTACCATATTAGGTTAATACCCAGAAATTGCCAAAATAAATCTATTTTTAAAAAGAAGAAATTTGAAGCAATATATATATATATATATATATATATATATATATATATATTCCCACTTATATGAGAGAGATAAAAAGATCAGACTATATGTAGACTGATAGATGTATAAAAGACTTCTGGGGGGATCCCTGGGTGGCACAGCGGTTTGGTGCCTGCCTTTGGCCCAGGGCGCGATCCTGGAGACCCGGGATCGAATCCCACGTCGGGCTCCCGGTGCATGGAGCCTGCTTCTCTCTCTGCCTGTGTCTCTACCTCTCTCTCTCTCTCTGTGTGTGACTATCATAAATAAAAAATAATAATAATAAAATCCATATTAAAAAAAAAGACTTCTGGATAAGGGTACTCTCACTTTTCACTTTGTGCCCCTCTACACTGGTCAATTTCCTTTTTAAAAACATGAGTATAATTTGTAAAGAACTTATATAAATTATATTTTAAAGACCTAGCTCTATGAAATAAATTATCTTAACCAAAGAGAGTATGTCATAGGCCACCATGAGCCTCCTTGAACCCATTACCTGCTCTAGCTTGTCAATGGTATCAGAAAGGGTTAGAATCAATCCTGAAGCTAGAAAGCACCAAGCTCTAGGTTTGGCCTCAGGAATCTTAGAAAATACATCCCTCACTTAGGTCATTCTGCTTCCAAGTAGAGAAACAACCCAGATCTTGACTTCTGATCCAGAAAGAGAATAGTGTTAGGAGACAGACCAGGCCAGACAACCTTAGGTCCTGGAGTACTTCTGGCTAGACTTGCCTACTCCACTTAACATGTTCCCCATCTGTTCCCCTTCCCTCCTCACTCCTTCCCCTAGCTTGAGCACAAACAGTAGTTCCCAGCTAACTGTATCCTTAACACATCTGTTTGATTCATATATCACACATGCAAAGCTGCTCTAAGTCTGTTCCCATGGAGCCTTCATTCTTTAAGAAAACAAAACAAAAACAACAAAAAACATTTATTGGTGGTAGAAAATCATAATGATTAACTCATCCATACTGATTTGGTTCTATTATAGTTTCCACTCTCAACTAGCAAATTACTTCACCTCTTTGAGCCATAGCTTCTTCCTCTCTGACGAAATGAAGATGATATAAATAGCTGCCTTCGAGGCTCCTGGGGGGATGAAGTGAATTGATCCTTGTGAATGGCTATTACACACCTATCCTGTACCAGAAAGAGATATACACAGAAGTCATTAAAATAGAGATTCCTGCTCCCAAGATCTAGTAAGAATGGCACAATTTTGTTAAAAAAAGAAAAAAGACACAAATAATAACACATGGTGCTAAGACTTACAAAGGAAGAGTAAAAATGTAGTATAAGTTACAACGGGGACCAGTCTCTCAACTACTTCTCATAATTAAGGCAAGAATTCAGTGGTTACACAACAAAAGACACTCCGAAAAGCTTCCTCTTAGCCAATACTTGAAGCATGTTATATATTCTTCTACTTAGGATTACCTTTTAAAAGAAAGATCTTGTTTTTTAATCATTGGAGTGTCTCAATAAACAAGCAGACAAATTCCAATGTACGTATGCCTTGGAGAAAAGGAGAGCTGTGCATGTTATTTCCTCCCCCCACTAAAGCAAAAATGTGCCTATTTGTTCACTACAGCAATAATAGACTTGCTGGCATTGCTAAGTGTAAAGGCACTGCATGCCTGGTCTCGGATAGTCCCTAGTTTCACAATGCCAACTTTCTGGTTCTCGGGGACACTCCCAGATGCCCCAGGGAAGATCTCAGAGCCTCCCCACCCCATCTCTGCCTCAGGCCAGTAGTTTGTTTGGCCTGTTGAACACACACTTGGTGAGGTGCCCTATACCATGGAACCCCAACATCTACCAATTTAAGTCCTGTCCAGGTATAAGTTATAGTTGAAAGCAATTAGCAATAATGATTTATAATAGTATGAAATCCCTGAGACCAAAAAGTCTCAGAGGACAACCTTTTACTATTATTCCCACAGGTAAAGGAATTCAATGGACGAGCAATAGCTATAGATTTCCATCTTCTTTTCTTGAGTTATCTACTGTTCAGGCCTTGATGAAAACCATGATAGTCTGTGGCCTCCAGCCTGTCTCTGTCTCTTGCTTTAATGGTCAAAGGGATTTCCCCAGCAGTTCAGTAAAAGAGAGAGAGGAAGGGTAATTTACTAAATACTTCCCTTCCCTATAGTCACGAGGCCCATGCTATTTCCTATCTGAGACACTCTACTTAGAAAGTATCGATAAAGATAGCTGAAATGGCATATAGAAGTTACCTACAATAAAGAGAATATAAAAGACAAACACATATATACACGTGCCCAGCTAAATGTAAGTATATAAAAGATAGCCTTGGGTGATTGGAGCTAGATGAGGTAGATCAAGGGGAGATTTAAGGAAGAATTGAACCTAAGTTTCATTCATTCGTTAAACAAATATTTATTAAGGATATATGTGTTTAATGGTTTATGTGCCAGGCACCTAGCTGTTGTTCCTAGGGGAACAACAGCGAGCAAAATTAGTCTTTTTATCTATTCTCATGGAACATACGATAGGGAGGGAAAGACTGAAATTAATGAATTATTTATATAAATGAGTGTAAGAATTACAGACTGTGATAAACATACATAGAGGGGGGAAAATGGTTCTAGGGGCTGCCTGTAATAGGAACTTGACAAACTGGAATCAGTCAGGAAAGGTTTTCATAGGAACATGAAGCCTTCAACTAAGATCTAAAGGATGAGTAGGAGTTGACTAGGTAAAGGAAGAAGGGAGAAAAAGAGTGTTTCAGGCCAAAGAGCAACTTGTGCAAAGGCCCTATGGTGAGGAGGAGCTGACACATTCAGAGAACCGGAAGAAGGAGCACAAAGAGGAGAAGAATGGTACGAGATAAGACTAAAGAGCCAGACCATGCAGAGCACTGGAGGGTACATCATGTTGTATCTCCAACCTAATAGCCATAGGGTATCATTAAAGGTTTTTAAACTAGATGAGAGAGAGAGAGAGAGAGCAGAATCACATTGTGGAAAGTTCAATCTGAGACCAGACAGAAAGTTACAGTCCAGGTGAGAGATGTTGGAAAGTTGGACTAGGGTGGTAGCCTTGAAGACAGACAGAGGTAGATAAATTTGAACATGATTTATAAGGGAAAATTGATAGGACTTCCAGAAGATTCCATATGGGATGAGAGAGTGGAAGGTACTTGCAATGACTTCTAGGTTTTTCCCTGGAGCTTGAAGAAGAGGAGAGTAGTACTGGGAAATGTGGGAGGAAGGAGAGGCAAATAAGGTGGTACACCTTGGAACTGAATGGGTGGGTTTGTCTAGGGTCTTTCTGTCTGGAACTGCTTTATGTTTGGAGATCATGCTAGAGGATTCTTATCCCTTCAAACCCTTGTAGGCTGTTGCCTTTATAGGCAAAATGCTTGAATCCAGAAGCAGGAAATTCTAGATCAGTTTTGGACTTTGCCACTGATTAGTTTCATGGTCTTAGGTAGTAAGTCACCCCACACCTCCAGACTTTAGTTCTCTGAAAGGTCCTTACCACCTCCTCCTATATCAGAATCTCCTGAACTCTTATTGAAATGCACATTTATGGACATTTGTCTCCATTGGACTATGAAAAAACATAAACTGAAAAGAGTTCCCTCAGGTCATACAGGTAGTAAGAGCCAGAAGAAGGGCCCAACTCCAGGTCTGACTCACCCTAAAACTGTGAGATGAGTAATCGAGGAGAGATCAAAGAAGGTCCCAAACACCATATCTGCAGTATCGCCAGTGAATGTCATGATGTAATATGGCCAGATTTGGCTGTAACTGTCCTTCCAGCCTCTAGTTAAGCAGAGCCACAGTTAAGTTTCATTATTTCATCATTTCCTCTATTGACCCCAAGCAGGCACCACCGCACCCTTAACCAGAGACACACACAAGGCTCTGACATTTTACAAAATAATCCTTAAAAGAAGCCTAAAATTTCCCTTTGCAACCAACTGGAAGAACCAAATCTACCTCAACTCTAGTCTGAAGCTACTTTTCAACCCAGATACCAGTAATATTTTTTAAAAAAACTTCAGGATGTTGACTCTATAGAAACCATGACAAATGTGTAACTGAACTTTTAAAAAATGAGGTTGACATATCAGCCCGTCATATGATTTATGAGATGCTTTCAAGAAAGTCATGTGAAATTAAAGGGGGCTCTTTAAAAGCATCAAACTCCCAAGAAGAAATTATTTCACTGGGACAGGTTTTTTTTTTTTTTAAATTATCCATATAAATAATCTCCAAAGTAGATCTGAATTTTTAGAGCACTTAGAGCTTTTGAAGGTCTTCATTTTTTCCCAATGGTTTCTGACAGGCTTGGTGCATTTTTCCAACTAATCTGGAATAAAGTCTACTGTTTCCTTTTGCATTCCCTTCATTGTCTGGCACATTTTAAACATCTAACATAGTACCAGGCACATAATAGTGGTTCGGAGAGTAAGCATTTATCAAATACTAAATACTGCACATGTATTATCTATTATCTGATTTGATCTTCACAACAACCCATATAAATGGGGAAACTGAGGTCACAGAGTTAATAAATGGCAGAGCTGGAATTCTCACCCAAGTCTGTATGATTCCATCCATGAACCTTACACTTGGTTCCAAATACACTGGCACTTGCCAAATGACTCATCTCTTTCCTTCCTGTTTCTTCCTCTCTTCCTTCCAAATGTATTCTCATGCTCTCTTAATCACTTATAACCATTTTATAACATAGTTAGAAGAGCCATTATCTTAAGGAAAAACTATGACCTTCTTATCAGTAGATGAGACTGAAAGTGCTAGAACTTTTTTAGATAATCCTAAATTCACAGACCAGTCGGTTCTGCAATTCCACTGCTAGAGATAGAGCCAAAAGATATATTTACACAAATATGCAAGAAAACCAAAACTATGTATAGTAATGATCATTACAGCACTATCTGTATAGAAAATTACTGGAAACAACCTAAACATCTTTCAGGAGGATACTGGCTAAGTAAACTATGTTAGTTTTTGAAGACTATTATGTAGCTCTTTTTTTTTTTTTTTAAAGATTTTATTTATTTGAGAGAGAGACACAGAGATAGCAAGAGAGAGCACAAGCAGGGGAAAGAGGGGAAAGAAGGAGAAGCAGACTTCCCACTAAGCAGGGAGCCTGATGTGGGCTCCATCCCAGGACCCCAGGATCATGACCTGAGCCGAAGGCAGACACTTAGTTAACTGAGCCACCTAGGCGCCCCTGTTAGGCAGCTCTTTAAAAAGAATAAGATAGATATGTGTTTGTGTGTGAATATGGAAATATCTCCAAGAAATACTAAATTGAAAAAGAAGAAACAGAGGATTATATGTAGTATCACCTTGCTTTGACTAGTTAAACTAAGATATGCACATGTTATGGGTACCATTTTTTAAAGAATTTCCCAATGTATGTATGTTCCCTTATCAGCAAGCTTATTTATCTCCCTGAATTCTCACCTAGTGTTTAGTCTAAGGCATAGCACTAGAGTTGACATGCAGAAGAATATGCCAGAGGAGAAGTCCCTAGCAACAGGAAGGAGACAGAAAATAAAAGCCCAACCTTCAGCTTAGTGGGCTCTGGAAAGGAAAGAGAGGAGAGGCAGAGGGTCAGATGTATGTTATGAAAATCCTCCCTCCTAAGCCAAAATCCCAGACAATAAGTGTTAGGTTGAAGGAAAAGTTGAAAGGGTCTCTTGTTCCTTTTCTACTTGATAGGTGGGAAGATACTGCCTTATACAGTTCTCCATACATTGTATCAGAGATAAAAATACTTCAAGAGATGTTTAGGCAGAAAAAGGGCCTGAATCTAGTGGCCCAGGGCTCTTTTAGCTCCACGTGTTGTGAGAGTTCCGCTGTACTCTGGAAAGGGGCATAGAAGGTACCTGGTAGTGTTGGCTGGTCAGCTTATAAAGGAGGTCTTCATGGAAGTGGTAAGTTGGGAAGGGTGAAAGTGCGGGACTGCCATGCTAAGACCCCTCAGGCCAGTCCCAATGAAATCCTAGACAGGCTGCCAGCAGGGGGATCAGCTGAGGGAGCCTCCCAGCAGCTAAGTGTGGCTTCAGGAGCAGATACTAGCAGCCTGACCATGTGGACAAAATATGACCCACACTCCCACCACAGGACCAGTAAGTTCCCAGATAAATTCCCCAAGGTGTCATCTTGGACAGAAGGCGGGGAGTGGAGTGCCAAAGGGCCAAGTGTTTCCTTGAAAGCAGCCATATCAAAACAACAGGAGACTGTTGAAAGCAGAAGAAACTGAGCTCCCATTACTTGACAGAATTAGGCTTCCCTTCTGCCCATTGAGGAAGGACTTATGAAGGAAAAAGGTAACCTGTCAGAGCAACACAGAGGTGCTGCCTTTTGTAAATCCAAGTGCAGGGACTAAGTTTATCTGTGACTACTCACACAAAAATTTTATATATTGCACAAAACTTCCAGAACTCTTGGGGAGTTCTCTGGGGAGTGGGATAGGGGTCAATGAGTATGCAGAGAGGGAAAATTTACTACTTTTATAATAGAAAATTTAAAAACTTTTAAAATAGTTATCACCAGAAGCACTTCTCATGATAGAAAATTAAATAATCCACTTTCATTTATACTCTATTTCTGCATTAAAAAGAATTAGTACTTTGCTGGAAACAAATTATTTCTCCTATTTTATTGGTCACTGATGAGCTCTCTAGTGTCATATCTAAACCAAAAGGGACTGTAAGACTACATCACATTTAAATCTGATTGAAATAGCAGTATCAGATTAACTCTTATATCATCTATATCCAAAATAATTCCCCCAAATGAGGAGCTTACAGTCACAAAAGATTCACGTGGTCATTCATTCATTCAATAACTATTTTTGAGAGCTTATTATATACTATATACTTTCATAAGGACTAGGATACAGTGATAAATTAAACAATGCCCATGCTTTCCAGAAACGTCCATACTGGTGGGAGAGATGAACAATGAACACGCATTCAAATAGATAAGTAATATATCTCAACTAGTGTTATGTGCTACAGTAAAAATAAATGAGGACTGAGCCATCAATCCATTCAAAGATATAGAGGAAACATTATAGCATATTACTATGAAAGAAGCCAATTTATAAAGGTTAATACTATCTAATAATAATGATATCTGGAAAAGACAAAACTGTAGAAACTGTAAAAGGATCAGCAGTTGCCAGGGAATAGGGAAAGGAAAGGATAAATCGGCAGAGTGCAGAGGACTTTTGGGGCAGTAAAACTTCTCTATATAGTCTAATGGTGAGTACATGTCATCATACATTTGTCCAAAATGATGTAAAGTACAAGAGTGAACCCTAATGTAAACTATTGATTTGGGATACTAATGTATCAGTGTGGGTCCACTGGTTGTAACAAATGTACCACTCTGGTAGGATATTGCTAAAAGCGAAGGTTATGAGTAGGGGTTAAATGGGAAATCTTTGTCCCTTCCACTCAATTTTACTATGAACCAAAAACTGTTCTAAACACTGAAATATACTTTGTTGTAATTTTTTTTAGAAAAAGGCAAATTAATCAAGGTAAGGGAAAACTGGAAATTCGTGGGGTTTAATTTGAACTGAATTCTCCTAAGACTCTTAGTAAAAAATTTTCACTTAAAAATATTTTTAGAAGGTAAAATTGCTCTACTTCCAGTACTGTCTTTAAATGTTTTTAAAACACAAAATAGCAATAGAGAAATAATGCAAGCATGAGTCCTATAGATTAACAAATAATGCAAATTATGGGACATAAGGAAGGTTAGGTGTGGTGGTTAATTTTGTGTTGACTTGCCTGGGCCATGGGGTGCCCAGATATTTGGTTAAATGTTGTTCTGGATGTGTCTGTGATGGTGTCTCTGGATTAAATTAGTCTTTTTTTTTTAATTTTTATTTATTTATGATAGTCACACAGAAAGAGAGAGAGAGGCAGAGACACAGGGAGAGGGAGAAGCAGGCTCCATGAACTGGGAGCCCGACGTGGGATTCGATACCGGGTCTCCAGGACCACGCCCTGGGCCAAAGGCAGGCGCTAAACCGCTGTGCCACCCAGGGATCCCCCCTAAATTAGTCTTTGAATAAGTAGACTGAATAAAGCAGGTCATCCTCTCCAGTGTGGATAAGCCTCATCCAATCCATTGAGGGCCTGAATGTAACAAAAAGGCTGAGCAAACTAGCATTCGCCCTCTCTCTGCCTTAATGCTTAAGCTGGAACACAGGTCTTCTCCTACCCTCAGATCAAGATTTATGTCAATCTGGTTCACAGGCCTTCAGATTCCAGAACTGTATCACTGGCTCTCCTGGGTCTCTAGCTTGCCAACTACACATCTTGGGACTTCTCAGCATCCACAGTCATGTGAGCCTATATATATATTCCTACTGTACATATATAAAATATATATTCCTATTGTGTATATATACATATATATAATCTCCTGTTGTTTCTGTTTCTCCAGAGAGCCATGATACAGTAGGATACTTACCTGAGGTTCTATTGGAACTTTGAGTCAATGGAGGAAAACATGAGGTGAGTATTCTTATAGTCAGTGTTACTTTGTGAAATAAGGAAAGGGAGGTCAGAGGTCAGAGGTCCAACAGTGGGGTGAGGATTTGGCAGAGCTGGGGCTCAAACTCAATTTCAAACCCCAATTCTACAACACTCTGCACCCACACACATTAAATGAAATGGGGTTTTATTTAAATTCAAATATATTAAGTGGGGACAGAGGGATATCAGAGCTTACATGTCCTTCAGTTTAGCTGGAGGATGGTTTCTCTTACCTTGTTTTAAGTACATACCTGGGAGATCTTGGGTCATAAAGGGCTGCTTTTTGGTTCCCAGAACAACAAAGAGGAATTCCCTTGGTAGATGCATCTTAGACTTGGTACACTCAAGAGACTGTTAGGGTTTTTGGGTCTCTAAAACTGAATTCACCCCCAGTGAGTGAACTGTTCATTGCCCCAAACCAGACCTAGGAATCTTAACTTCTTAGAAAGATGAGTTTTGCAATCGGACAGACTTGGGTTTAAATCCAGCTTTGCTAGCTCTCAGCTGTGCAACCATGGGTGAGTTAACTGACCTCTCTAAACTTTAGTGTCTCATCTATATAATATGTAGATTATTGACTTGTATGAACTGATTTGGTCAACACATGTTTCTCAGGCATTTCCTATGTGCTGGACTAGTGCCAGCCAGATGCCAGAGATATAAAGATGAACAAGGTAGAGTTCTCTACTCTCCAGAAGTGCCTACTCTAGTAGAGAAGGCATTACATAAATTATCATTCTAATGCCACATAATAACTTTAATAGACAGACACATAAAGAGTGGCAGCATTTCACCTGTAGTAGAAGCTTCTATCGCTAATGTGTGTCCTATTATCCTTTCCTTCCAGCCTCATGAGAGGACTACACTCCTGCCCCCCTTGTAGTTAAGCAGGGCAGTGTAATAGGGCTGGTCAGTGGGAGAAGAATGGGAGGTAACAGTACATTTAAGTGCCAGCATGCCACTGTCTGTACTTTCTACACCTGCCAACTGGACCAGGAGTGCCAAGTGTCACAGGATGGCGAAGCCTCCATCAGCTCCTTCATGCAGGTCACTGAGGGGATCTGCTGGAGAGAATGATGATCCACACCTGAAACAGACTTTGACTGGCCAAACAATACGTGTGTGTTAAGCCACTGAGTTCTGGGGGTGATAATTCACTACCACAGGGTCCAGCCTTATTAACTCAAAAAACCAGCCTGCAAAAGCCATTCTGAAGGAGCCAGGGACTGAGTGCTAATTGGTGAGGGAGAGAGGAGCCAGGAGATGAGGGGAGAAAGGACCATCAGAACAGAGAGGAAGGCAGAGCAAAGGCAGAGAGGGTTGCAGTGACCCGGTAAGGTGGGACAGCAAGTAGTTGGGGTGTGCTAAGAATGTGGAGTGAGTGAGGGAGCATTAGAGAGACAGGAGGAGGAGGCAAATGAGATCCAACTGTGGAGAGCTTCGAAGGCCATCTTAGTAGCTTGGCCTTTCCCCTACAAGAGGTGGGACCCACACAGGGTTTCCAAGCACAGGGGTGACATGCCCATCTGGGTCATGTACAGGAGAGGCTGGGGCACAACCAGAGGCAGGAGACCAAGATGAGATTAAACAACTTATGGAAAGTACCTTCTGTAGTACCTGGCAGACAGAAGTACATCACTTCCCTTTTCCCTTCCCTGCGCGTATATTAATGCTGTTCTAGAAACTAGCCAACTCTGTAGCTTGGAAATCTTACTTTGAGAGCTCTTTAGTGATAAATGCTTCATTATGTAAGAATTTATATACAAGGATTCTCTCTCCTGTAACCTTGCCTGTAGAGATGGTAAACTGAAAATAACCTGGGTGTTCATCGAAAGGAAATTGGCCAAATGAATCATGGAACATGCTATATTATGTATTATTAAAAATCATAAAAAGCTATGTTAACTGACCTGGATAGGTATTCATGATTTTAGAGTTAAGTGAGAAAAACAAGTTGCAGAGTAATATGCATTATATGATTTCATTACCTGAAAAATAAATAACCCAACCCTGTAGGTGTAATTATGGTGCCTGTTTGTATCCATTCATGTGACCCTGTGGCAGGGTTTGTAAGGTGATACAGCTGTTAATGGTGGCCATCTCAAGGGGCTGGCAGTCTTGCTATAGTTACAATTACTATGTGCTACTTTTTTAAAAAAGATTTTATTTATTTATCATGAGAGACAGAGAGGCAGAGGGAGAAGCAGCATCCCCGTGGAACAGAGAGCCTGATCTGTGTATCTCGATCCCAGGACCCTGGGGTCATGACCTGGGCTGAAGGCAGATGCTCAACCGACTGAGCCACCCAGGCACCCGAGTATATGTTACTTTTATAATTTGTTTAAATTAATAGAGAAATGAAAAAGAAAACATCCAGGGCACCTGGATGGCTCAGTCGGTTAAGCATCTGCCTTCTGCTCACGTCGTGATCCCCGAGTCCTGAGATGGAGCCCCACATGGGGCTCTCAGCTTAACGAGTAGTCTGCTTTCCCTCTCCTTCTGCCTTTCCCCCCTCTTCTGCTCTTTCTCTCTCTCTCTCTCTCACTCTCACTCTCAAATAAATGAATAAATTCTTTTTAAAAAGAAAAAAGAAAACATCCTGGAGAACTGGAATTAGTAATACCCTTCCTATGGTGATATCATCAACTGTAGAAGATCCTTTTTCTGGTTGAAGTTTCTTCCTCCCACTGGAATGTTTTTAACTTAAATGTCCTATCTCCAAGTTCACTATGATTACTAATTCCAATGAATTGGACCTAGACTCTCAGAGGATTTGAACAGATCCGGGCCTTCAATGCTAATTATTCCATGAGAGGAAGCCCTGCTCATTTTTAGGAAATGAATGGGCCTTCCCATCAGGATAAGCAAATTACTTTGGGCTGTGGGGGAAAAGGAACCAATCTTCCAACTGGGTTTATTGGCATTAAAAGACCAAGGACATGCCAATCACGCTGAATCATTGAAAGTTCTTTGAGGGCTGGGGCCGCAGTCCTAGCAGGTGCAGAATGTTAACCTCAGATATAGGATAATTACGTTTAGATCTCCCAGGTTTTAATTCACCAGCCTTTTCCACTGGGAGCTGTGAAAATAATAACCCCTATCTAGACACACAATCTTAGGAGATACTGGCATGCTCAATCTAAAGTGTCTATGGTAGATCCAAGTGGAAACGTCCACCAAACACGGAAAATATCTAGACTGTTAGTCTAGAATGCAAGGTGGATCTGAGCCAAGTACATACACTTGGGAGTTATATGTATAGAAGAGAAAGGGTAAGTAAAGCCATAGAAGGCTGAGCTGGCCAAGGAAAGCACAGAAGTAGTCCTTGGAACTGTTTAGCATGCTCATAAGATAGGCAGTTTAGAGAGGTGGTTAAGAACACTGAGTCCCTTGGCTCTACCCTAGTTGGGCACTCTTGGGCTTGTTACTCAACTTTTCTAATTCTCCATTTTCTCATCTGAAAACTACAGCTGATAATCACAGCTCCCTTAGAAAACTGTGGTGAGGACTAAGTGAGATGATCTATGCAAAGTATTCAGAGCACCTGGTGCATAGGGAGCCTTCCAAATGTTACAGATCTGAGAGATCAGCTAGGACAGCCGACTGAGAAGCAAGAAAGAAAGAGAAAGGACCAGCAGGGAGGCCAAGTAGGAAGGCGTGGTCAGGAGCTTCCGGCTCTGAGAGTGGAAAAGTAAGGTTAGCACTAAAATGCTCCCTATTTTAGCAACAAAGAAGTCACTAAGACCAGGCCAAAGCTGTTCAGGGTGGAAGCCAAACAGACTGCTTCCAAAGCAAAATAGGCAGCATTACTAGCATTCCAAAAGATCCAGGAAACAAGGGATATCTTTTAAAAAGTTTAAAGGAGGTAGAAGTATATTTTAATTTAATCAATACCTTTCTGAGGATCAAAGTAACACAGGACCAATGAAGAAAACCTGCAAAACAGTACAAAAAGATTATTCTGCCTTCCAACAAACCTGCATTTTTCCTGTGTATGCACATTTATATCAGGATGTGGACAGGACTAGTTCATCTTGTATGACAAGCATAGTCTTATTTGCTCAATACTTTGAAATTCTATTATTTAAAGATACTCAAGGAAAACTTAGGAGAATATTGTTATTTCAGAGTAGACTAAGACTTTTCAAGTGTGTCACAAAATCCAGAAGCCATAAAAGAAAGGATACAAAGTCTACTTCATCAAAATCTAAACTTTCTCTATGGAAAAAAAAAAAAAAAAACAGCCACTATAAACTAATAGAAACATGAATGATAAACTAAAAATACACATGAAAAACAAAAGTTTACCCTTTGGAGCATATCAAGGGCTCTTTCAAGTCAATATGAAAAGGATCAATATGGGATGCCTGGGTGGTTTCAGTTAAGTGCCATCTGCTTTGGTCATGATCATGGGTTCCTGGGATGGAGCCCCATGTCCAGCTCCCTGCTCAGTTTCACCTTCTCTCTCTGCTTCTCCCCGGCCTGCTTGTATTCTCTCTCTCTTTCAAATAAATAAATAAATAAAATATTTTAAAAAAATCAATAACCTACAAAAACTCAAAGGATATGACACAGTTTATGGAAAGTGAAATAAAAATTGTTCTCAAATATCTGGCCAGATACTCTATCTTACTAGTATTAAGAGAGATGCAAATTAAAATGACACAGAAATACGGTTTTCTCTTGTTGGTCTGGCAAAGATCAAGACTGAAACTATTATGTGCTGACAAGGGTATGAGAACAAGTGTTCTCACTCCTCACCAGGAGTGTTAACTTGGTACAACCTCAACCTGTCTATCAAAGTTGCCAGTATACTTTGAGTAAGCAGCTCCATTTCTAGGAAACTATCCCACTGATACACTCACATGTGTGAAATCACAGACAAAATTATTCATTGTAGTTTTATCTGTAATAACAAAAGATTGGAAACAACCTAAAATTCCATCAGTGGGGGATTGGTTAATAAATGGAATACAAGGGCTGAAAGGAAGGAGGCAGTGCTGCATCTCCCAAAAAGAAATGATCACTAAAGCACATTCAGTGGAGGAAGCAAGCTGCAGAACTGTGTCATTGGTGCACCACCACTTATGGAGAAGCATAGAGCTAAATCATAGGAAATAGGGATATCTTGCTTATAAATGTATGGAGTATTTCTGGAAGGAATCACAAGGGAAAAACCAGTAGAAGTACTTTCTCCTAAAGAGATCAACTGGTTGGCTCAGGAAGGGGTAGAAGTGATTAATTTTTCACTGAGTGAAAAATTTAGCACCTTGTGAATTTTGTGCCGTGGGTATGTGTCATCTATGCAAAAACTAAAAAGTACGGTATTTTAAACAAAATGAACTTACAGGCCATTTTATTTGTCCTTATTTTGGGGGGCTGTTTTTAGTTTTTATTTTTTTAGCTTTCTCCTTCATGCTTTGTCTATCCTGACCCTCTTCTATTTCCCTTCTCTTCCCCTCAGTCCCTGGCCCCACCTGTAATAAAGCAACTTTAAAAAAATTAGCATCTGCTGACAATTTTGTCTAAGCCAATAACTGCTTTATGGGCGTGATTTCATTCAATTTTCACAACCACCCCCAGAAGGAAAGTTTTCTTTGCCACAGTTTGCAAATGAGGAAACTCAGGCACAGGGGATTGAAACCTTGCCTAAAGCCATACGAGCAGTAAATGATGTGGCTGGCATTTAAATCAAATCTGCCTCTGAAATCCATGCTTCTTTTAGTAAACTGTACTGCCTGCAATATGGAATAAATATGCATATGTACATAATTTTTAAATTATTAAATAAAGCATTGCAATCTTTGTAATTTGAAAATCAAGCAAGCTTAACATTTTATATGACCTATAAAAAATGCCCATGCAAAGAAAATTATTTGTATTAGACTATTTTCTATTTCTAAATTCTTGATGATTATTTTTGACAGATCAATTGAAAGGATATTCCACCTTTCATTCATTCATCAGCCCCAAGCATTTAGCAAGTGCTCAAAACTGTGTTTGTTACTCATTGAGATTAGAAGATGGAGCCCTCAGGCTTTCAGTCAATTGCAGAGAGAGCAATATTAATGTTTATTAGGCTCCTCCTATGTGGCAGGCAGGGTGCTAGGCATTTTTACAGAGGTTCTAACAACTGTATGATGTAAGGTATAATTGCTACCCCTTATTTTACACTGGAGAAAAATGAAGCTGGAACATTCAGTAACTTCACAGCTGACCACAGCTTGATATTACAGAACAGGGATTTGAACCCAGGCAGTCCGGCTCCAGAGCCTGTGCCATCATGACACTGCCTGGAAACTGATCAGTACAGTACATGACGCAGCAGGAGAGCCCAGAGGAGAACCTTCACTATTCCTGGAAATGGGTCAGCGAAGGCTTCTGGGAAGATGGAGGCACAGTCTGAGGCTTGATGGAAGTTCAGAACTGAGAGATGTCATGGCATCTGTAAGATGTCATTCTATCCTGGTTGAAACTGTTGAGAAAACTTACATCCTTTGGAGAGGAAAAAAAAAAATAGCATAGAGTCTCATGTGGTCTGCCTGGGAGCTGTGCCATGCAAATGGAACCAAGTTTCTAACAGGGAGTTTTACATTTTACTCAATATTCTGAAGTTTGGTTCTGACGCAGACGGTGATCGACCAGGTTCCTGTCATCATGTGGATGCCCTCAAAAGGAGGCAGAGGTTGGATTTAATGGCACTGTTTGTTTTCCTAATGCAATGTCCTAGAAATATGCAACAGAACTGTAACGGAGATGAATCAAAAGGAGGACGCAGTACACTAAGACACAGTGCCAAGAAAAACAGCAGGATAAGTGATTCCTTGTGATTTGGGTACAGTTAAGAGCTAAACTTAAGACCCAAAGCAATCCTTTGGGGACCTTAAGAATATTTCAGGGCTCTCCTCATCCTGTCCACTAAAGACCCCAAAGCTGGACTCCTGACTCATCAGTCTGGTTAGAATGGGACAGTGACAAAGCAGAAATTATAAGTCCATGGGATGCTGCCTTGCTGTGTCTGATTCTCTCACTGAGACGAGTCTCCCATCCTTCACTTGGCCATGGTTCAAGAGCTGAGCCTAGCCTCTTCCTTGATCTACTATGGCATGAGCCCATATCTGGGGAAACTTAAGGGCATCTAATTCTGTAGAACAGAAATGCTGACCTGTGCACATCCCAATCTGCGCCACCCCTTCACACCCCAAACTCAGCTGGTAGCATGCTTTGACCATAACACTTTCTTTCCTTAAAAAAGAGAAAAACTTCATGGCCAACTGCCTTTGAAGTGTAAGATCAAATAATGCCTTTGACACATGCTTTTCCTACATTCCCTAAATAGTACCCTATAATAATTACCAATCCCTAAGTGCATTGATTTTTGCCTCCAAAATATCCCTTTATTCCCTTGGGCCCACTGGTATGATGGAACTTGCTTTCTGGGGAAGCTGGTTTGTAGCATTTGCCAATTTCATAGTGTAAACACTGCTACCTTGTCAAATATGAAGCCACCAATGGGAATCACTAAATGCAGAGTTAGGAAGAAATTAACAGAGTCAACCCCATCACATCTCTGCCTGGGCTCCATCCTGGTCTTATGCTGAGATGGTTGCTCAGCAGCTATTATTTACATCACTTCTACTCAGAGAATTACCCAGAATGTTTATACATAGAAAGCAGTATTGAAAGAAAAAGCAGAAAACACACTACATGTGGTATTTTTCTATTTCCCATACATTCATGTATGATTGCATACAAAGAAATATAACAAGGATGATTACAACCTAACAATAACAAGGATAACCACTCAGTGATAAGATTAATTTGCAGGGATGCCTGGGTAGCTCAGTCGTTGAGCGTCTGTCTTCTGCCCAGGGTATGATCCTGGAGTCCCGGGATTGAGTCCTGCATCGGGCTGCTTGCATGGAGCCTGCTTCTCTTTCTTTCTCCCTCTCTGTGTGTCTCTCATGAGTAAACAAGTAAAATCTTTTTTAAAAATTTAAAAAATTATTTTGCAATTTTTTCCTTTTTGCCTTTCTCCATTTTCTTCATTTTCTACATTGAATATGTACTACTTGTGTAATTCTTTTTGAAGTTAAAAACAAGTTTGAATATTGATCTGTTCCTGCTTGTATGATGACTAATAAATCTGCTACCTCCTTGCATTGAAATGTCTCTGCATCTTCCAAAACATTTTATTCTGCCCATGACCACCATGAACCTGGGCATGTCAAAATAGGCAGCACTGCAACCAGTCACACTTGGGTTCAAACTGGAAGACAGCATTAGACTTTTGGATTTTCAAGAACTATTTTCCCAATGTAGAGTCTCCTGCTCTTATAGTTCATGAAAAGTAGGCTCTGGATTATTAGGCATGGCTAATGAAGACCCATAGAATTATTGAATACTGGAGCTAAGAGGAAATGTAAAGAGCATCTCTCTAATGGATCCCTGAGATCGGAGAGTGCTTTGCCCCAAATCCTCCCATCTCAATGCTCATATCTGCCAGCATTAACGCTGAAGAAATGTAAGAAACCAAAGATTCAGCAATGCAATGAAATGACAAGCCTCATTCATGGAAATCTTACCTTCAACCAAAAGTTTTTTGCTGGCAGCAAAAAGCCTGAACCTTCTTCTGAATCCTGCAGTCTAAGACAAGTCAGGAAGGCCAAAGAGACTTTCATAAACCTGGTCAACAGAGTGGCCATACAATATCAGATAGAAAAAGCCCAGAACCCAAATTTCTTCTCATACCTGACTTGCCCCAGACTGTATTACACACCTGCTATCTTCAATAGCTTTACTGAGGCCTCAGTCAACAAACTTACCCCAGGGAAAGGAACATATATTACAGCCTCTTTGCTGATTGTCCTGAAGACCAAGAAAATCTGAGGCAGTTAGCAGCAATTTCGTAGGTACTGAGGCCCCTATCAGAACGCAGTCTTTCCTTTCACAAGCTCATCAGCTCCCAAGAAAATTCTGACCAGAAAACAATGTCAAATCTGAGAGTGGAGGAAACCATTTCTGTGCAACCTGTTCACTTGCCAAGCTGACTAGTACAGCAGGTTGTGCCTTCCCTCCTGCCACTACCTTTCACCTACAGCAAAAGCAACATGGCCTCCAGGATGGGGGATATAGGGCCATCATCCCACAGAGCCCTAGGGGGACACACTACTGCTGCTCAGACCCAGACCACTGTGGAAACCCTGAGGTACAGGAGGAGCTACAGGTCCAGCAGAGCAAAGTGACAGTGGACCACCAGCCTGGCTTCCTGGGAACCCTGGGCTCTAAAGCCACCCCTACACAGTGAGGGCAGCACCCCCTAGAACCATAGCTATGGTCTTCAGGTCAAGGATTCTGCTCTGCCCTGCATACAACTACACCCATACATAGTTATGTAGAACTCAACAGCTCAATAGAAATCACTTCTGATTCTTTTACCTGCTTACCTGGATCTGAATTCTTCTGTAATATTTTTAATTAATCCAGGTGGGCCCTTCTTCAGGAATAATGAACCCCAATAACTCAAAATTACAGAGTGTTCCACATGTCCAAGGTGTATCAAGGACATTATTCCACCATGAAGACTAGAGAGACCTTCCCTACCTTCATAGATTCAGCTTGTTAAGTAGAACATACATGAGCCTTAGTTTGAAAAGACAAAGACGCTCTCTCTTTAGCAAATAAATAGACAAAAGGGCAGGGAAAGGGGATGAAGTGCATCATAGCCAGCCCAGGAGAATCCCCTGGTCTTACCATTACATGTGATGCTTTCAGATGGGTTCTTAGTACCTAATTTTGAGGGAAAGAGTGGAAGGAACTAGCCAATGCTTTTGCATGCTTAGTTTCTGCCCATGACACTGAACTCAAGAGAACTGAGACCTTTGAAGAAACCAAAGATGGTTCAAATGACTCGGGAGAATAATTTAACTCGGCGCTCCTTGCTGACGAGTTGAAGTTTCCTAATTGTAAAGCAGAACCAGCAGCCACTGACACAGAAGGCCTACCCCGCAGATGGAGAAGAGATGAAGCACTGAAACTGAGCCTGACTGACCTCCCCAGCCCTGGGGGGCAGCGCCTCCTTCAGGACCAGCAAAGCAAGTTCTCATCATCAAATTGGCTTCAGAGCAGAAGGCTTATTAACATCTGGAGATCCAAGGACTCTCTTCGAGGCTTGGAGACCAGAGGAAAGGGGACATTAGAAGGGGGGCGGTCCCCAGGGCAAGGGGAGTCTACATTGTTGCCCCAAGAGAGGTCACTTCCCTCCTAAAATGCCTGGGATTTTCCACATCAGTCGGGGAAAGTAACAAGGCAAAGCACCGACAGCAAAGCTGCAAGGGCCTCCTCATTGACCTCCACGTACAGGTGGGATCCGGCACTGAACAGGCTGATGTGCCCCTGTCGAGGGATGGGGAGAGCTTGGCACAACCCCAGCACACCTTTGCCCTCAGGAAAGCTCAGGCCAGAAGAAGTCACCAGGAATGATAATCGGGCATCAGAGTTGAGACTGTGCTGGCCAGGACTGGGATAGGGCCAGGCTAGGAACTGTCCAGAGCTCTGGTCTCTAGGCCTGGCTGTCCTCCAAGATCAGTCAGCTCTTTCCAAGTAGACACACCACATGGCCCTCATAGTCTCTCTCCACGTAATACCACTGCTTTTCCCAAAGCAGACATTTCCCAGAGCCTTACAGGCCGGCTGTCAGCTCAGCAGGACTCCATCCCGGAAGAAGCTGTTAAATAATCCACTGTTTCAGTCCGTAAACTTCTTATGACTTAGTGTCAAGTGAAACTACATTCTGACAGCAGTGCAAGTTCCCTAGTACCCAGTGACTTCTCTTTTGTTCTTGGAATCCTCCTTCTCACTAGATCACAGACCCACCTACTCCCAATCCCTGGAATAAAGACAGTACAACACCACATTTGAACCTGTGAGATGTGGAGAACACGTCTTTTCCTGAGAGCCTAAGGCCAAATGGAAGTTACTTTTTCTCCTTCACCTTGAATGCACTGATGAACTCTCTAAATGGGACCCCACCACATGTGGGAGAGCAATCATGGGCAGTATTCTGAGGGGCACAGCTAGGACCAGCCAGCCTGAATAAACCAAAGCTACTTGGTTTCTCTTCTTCCTGCCCATATGTTCACATTTGTCCTGCCTCTCTTGGTCTCAGCTGCCAGTCACTTCAAAACAGCTATGGTGCAATCCAGCAATTGAGGTTATTAATTAATAAATGCTGACAACATGGCCTTTCCTGGTCATTTGTATGTATTAAAATATGATGCATGAGTTCTCCAGCTGGATTATTCATTGAGATCCAAAGAAAGGAAGCTATCATGGTGGAGTTGCAGATGTTGCATTAACGCTTGGGAGCAAAAGAGCCCATTTCTCCCATAAGTAAATGCCAGCTCAAAGCATTGATGCTAATATAGATCCTAGAGGGCTAGTGATATGCAAGATATCTTCTAACCTCCCCAAACTCTGCATTCTCATCTCCACATAACTTGCTCTTTCCTGGCTGCCAGAAGCATAGGATCTGATAAAATCAGACCCCCTCACCCTGGTGGGCCACTTTTGAGACTTTGAATAATGATGATGACCACGGACAGGGAAGGCTGAGTGCTTGTGTCATAAAAACACTTGGCAGAAAGCCTTGGAAATGGTGTAGGGGAAAAACAAACTGGGCTCAATATCCAAATTTAGAGCCCAGATCTGAGGATCTTTATGTTCTCAAAGAAGAGGAGAATCCATTTTCCCTTCATTTTCCACTTTTGCTGTAAGGCATTTTCAACAAAACACAGAATTTCATTTCTTCAGAGGAAAAATAACTGGGAGACCAGCTGATCTCTGGCACGGTGGCTGCACTCATTCCCAGCGGGCAGGCCCGCACGTGGACCAGCGGAGCTGAGCTCAAGGAGCTCTCCGACACAGACCCCCAGCCACAGGATGCTGCAAAGAGCAAGTGTTTCCTGAGGCATGACCACATGCCAGGGAGTTTTCATACTTCATCTCATTCAGTCTTCACAACAGCGATCTGAGAAGAATTGCTTATTATCCCAGTTTTGTTAGATGAGCAAATAAGGGCACGTATCCTTTGGTAACTTAGCCAAGGTCATACAGCAAGGGGCAGCAGTGCTGGGTGTTAAACCCATGTTGTACGACTCAAAAGTCTGTGCTCTACAATGTAGAGAACTGCCTACGTGGCATCCACACAATGGGGAATTATAGCATGTGTATATTTGTGTACAAATTTGTATACATGTGTGTACAGTATATAAACCAGTCATGTATGCAGAGGTACCTAGGTAGCCAAGAAAACCTCACCCAGATCAGGGTAACAGAATTTCGTTGAAAATACTGTGGGTCAGGGGCTACCTTAAGGAGAGGAGCTGGAAAGGAAGATTTACTTTTTCTTTATGCCCTCATGTCCTGTTTGAACATCTTATCATGTACGTATACTTCCTACTTGAAAAACTTTTAATTGAAAAGAAAAATCTGTATGTTGTTGTTGAGGCACCGACACAGGCAGAGGGAGAAGCTGGTTCCGTGGAGGGAGCCTGACGCAGGACTTGATCCTAGGTCTCCAGGATCACACCCAGAGCTAAACCACTAAGCCACCAGGGCTGCCCCCAAGTCATATTTTCTAAAACATAGATATATATGAGAAAAAGCAATCCCACACTACAGAGGCTTTTTGCAAGCATCACAGTGGAGCTGGGAGAGGTGGCTTCATTCAGCGCAGGAGAGAGGACTCGGCTGGCAGTGTCTGAGTTGCTCAAGACCAGAGAATAGTAAAAGCGAAAACATTCAATCATTCTCTCCCATTTTCATTTTCAAAGAAAAAACCCCACTATGGCCACAGGACCTGCCTCTGTTTAGAAAGAAAGTCAGTAAAAGAATGGATGACCTCACTTTCCCCAGCAGGTGGGTCCTAGTGTTGTTCACAAAACAAAACTGGAATAAATCAATTCATATTTTAAATACCCTAGCAGAGGTCCTTGTATTAGCAATCCTGATGAGATCTTCCTTGCAAAGCAAAGAACCTGATTGTGATAACACTGTGTTTTGTATTTCTTTCTTTTTGTTTTGTTCTTTTTTTTTTTTTTTTTTAATGCTGTACAGAGGCCCTAGTTTCAGTCTGGAGCCAATCTTCTGAGCTTCCTGGATGTCTGAGAGACTGGTAGGTCAGCTTGGTTCTAGAGCCCATTTGCATGAGACCAAGGACTCTCCAGCAAGAGACGTCATTAGAAGGTAGTACAGGCTCAACCGAATAAGAAAACCTAGGGCAAGCGTGATTCAGAGCCTCAGAGCCTTGTCTGTGTTTGGAGATTCCTTCTCAGGCACCTCTGGACTCAAAACAAGCCGTACAGCAGGAGGGAGCTATGAACACAAGCTCTGGAAAATGTCACAAGGTCCTCCTTTGACATCCCATCAAAGAGGTGAGTAATATTCTCTCCATTTCTGCCCCGAACCAAATGGGTATCGCTAACTTGAGGGCTCCAGCAGAGACAATACTCACCTGGGCTTCTCAAGGTTCCCCCCTCAGAAGCAAGATCACCCTCTTGCCAGCAGTGGGACAGCATCAGCAGCACATGACACAGAGATCCAAGTCTTCACCAGGGCCCCTGCGCAGAGAGCAGGGCTGACGCTGACCTGGATGGATTGGGCTGGAAGAGGTGAGCAAGAGAGTGGCAGATGCCTCATGGTGGCACAAAGGGGTCATGTACATACATGCACTGCACACTGTGCCTGGAAATGCCTGGAGACAACTGCACGAGATCTGGGGGCAGTCAGGTAGTCCTGCAACAACAGCTGGTAGCAGAGACAGCCAGGGAAGGGAAGTCCCGCAGATGGCTCCTAGTGGCATCTTACTTGTAACCCCAGGCTAGTGGGCTGTGTTGTGGTCTGAGGAAGCTCAGGTCTAAACGTCTTAGGTTTTCACAAATATGAATTAACTGGAATGCTAAATCCTAGCCCGCTAATCTGGTAATTAAAGTATTTTTTTAATCATAGCCTTAGCTTCTCACCCTGCCCCAACCCCCGCCACCAAACTTCGTGCATGACTTCAGCTTTCCTTTCCTTCTTAAGACGTGCCAAAATGCTGAGTCACTAATAAATAAATGAAAAAAATTAAAAAGCAGAAAAGAAAGTAAAGGAAGAGAGTGATCCTGCTTCTTAGCACTAGCCTTCGTAATGACCTAAGCGGCACTTCTTCCCCCCCGGTTGTGATTCCTGTGATGCTAAAGGACGTCACATTGCACAATCTTAATAAGGTTTCCAATCAGCCCCACCCGCCCTGGCCCCACCCCCAACAAAGATTTATCAAAGTGGGTTTTTCCCGAGAGTCTCAATATTAGAGTCTCAACCCCCAATAAATATGAGACTGGAGATGTCTGAGGCTCATTCTGCCCTCGAGCCCACCAGGAACGAAAGAGAGCTCCATCTGCCCTCCAGGACCCCAGCTATGAACTCCCTCTCCACAAGTAAGTGAAGGAAATCCCTAGCCCTAGCATGCTTGGCAGCCGGGCCTGGCTGAGGGAGGGGTGTGTGTCCGCTGGGAGGGCTGGCCGGCGGCCAGCAGCCAGGAGCACAGCTCCCCCAGCTGTTCAGTCGGCTCACTGGCTGCTCTCCCTTGCCTCCGGCACAGGCGCCTTCTCCCTGGGGCTGCTCCTGGTGATGGCTACTGCTTTCCCTACCCCGGGACCCCTGGCAGGAGATTCCAAGGATGATGCCACTTCAAATAGTCTACCACTCACCTCTGCAAACAAAGTGGAAGAACTGATTAAGTACATCCTCGGCAAAATCTCTGCACTGAGAAAGGAGGTGGGTAGGCTCAAATGAGGGTGATAAAGGGCCTGTGTGGGCATTCATCTCCTGGCCCCTGGATGTGGACCAGGGCTTCTGCACTGGGAGGTCTTTGCTAGATTCCGGGGCAGTTCAGATTTCAGGCCACAGAAATCTGAACAGACAGGGCCAGACTGTCTATTGTACTTCTTTTCTGCTGCTGGTCTCAGGGAGCTCCTTTCCCTCCTGGAAAATACACAGTGGGGCTGAAATCCATGCCCCCTGGCCCATTCCCAGCTCCATACTTGGCATGAGCTGGGCGGCACTGACTCTCGGGACTTCCTTTTCCCTAGCCAAAAAATAAGGTCTATCAATCTTCTTTGTGTCTTTTGGACTTTGGAAGGGTTAGCAAAGTGCCACCTGAAATAAATGGTGAGCTTCTCAGGACATTCACAGGACTTTTAGGTTATGGAGGTTCAGTGGTTAGGGACTCCCCAGAGTCATCCCAGATGCGTATATGATAGCCTACCGAAGTGGCAAAGTCATGGGTAGGTTAAAGCAGCTCCAAAGTTTTAAAGGTAGTTTTAAGGTAGTTTGGCTCTGTTTGGTGGAAAGGAGAGAACATAGGAGAGAGTTCTGAGAACCCTGAACCAGCTTTGTGATCTTTGGCAAGTTCCCTACCATCTCTGGGCTCCCCTCTGTAAAACTGTGGAATTGGGCTAGATGATCTCATAGGTCCTTCTAGCTGGAACATGATATAGTTCAAATTATATTCACCTAGTTATCATCCAAAATGCTGTCATTTATCAAGTACCTACTATGTGCCACATACTTTATGTAAATATTATGTCTCATCTTCACAAAAAAACTTACAAGGAAGGAGTTTCATTGAAGAGATATTTGAAGAGGTAGGGACACCAAGACTGAGGAGAAGTAACAAGTGTGAAGTCTTGATGAGCCCAGAATTGAACCCAAGTGTGCCCATCTTCACTAGACCATGCTTGGCTAGGTGTTAATGTGCCGTGACTTCATTTTCTTAGAGAACCTTGAGTCCTGGTAAAACATGACTTGGCCCCCTAGTGGTGTTTGTTTTAGGGGCACTTATGTGATAACTGCTGGTATTCCTTCCCAGATGTGTGACAAGTTTAACAAGTGTGAAGACAGCAAAGAGGCACTGGCAGAAAATAACCTACATCTTCCCAAACTGGAGGGAAAAGATGGATGCTTCCAATCTGGGTTCAATCAGGTATGAACACATAACACTTACTTTTAGCTATTCCTTAGTCAAAAGTTCTCCCTTTTACCTGCAGTATCTGTATGCATATAGACCAAGGCAGACAACAAAGAAGGGGATAAATGTACATTTCATGAGGAGGCCAACTTAAATCTCTCTAAAGGCAACTGATTTTGGAATGGCATGGTTAGAGGATAGCCCCTCTGTGTTGGGATTTTCACACCTGTCAAACGTTAGAAACCCTAGCAGGTTCAACTAATTCATCCTGAACAATGAATTCTCTTCCTAAGGCTGCCCTTAGCGGGATCCAGGTCTGCCCTCCCTGGAGAGGTCATTCTCTTCACCCTTCTCCCTTCAGACAGTGAGATATCCTGAACTGACTTCAGATTAGTCCACAAAAGGAGGTTTCAGCCCAATATTGACAAGGGCAAGAGTATAGCCAGAAGGAAGAGTATTAAGGAGAGAATCAGAGAAGGACTTCCCCTTCCAGCATCTATCAGGCTTTGGGTAAAACTGATTAAATGATATCTCTGTCCAGATAGTTAAAATGGGGCAGCTGATGCTGTCTGACATCTCAAATATGATGCTCAGAAGTATTTGAACTTCTCTGGAGGGGCAGAGGGAGAAGTTGCTGAATTATAGCAATTTTAACTTTTAAAATGGATTCTGTCTTCCTAGCAATAATCGATTTCCCTATCTTTCCTCTTAGGAGACCTGCTTGACAAGAATCACTACCGGTCTTGTGGAGTTTCAGCTACACCTGAATATCCTCCAGAACAACTATGAGGGTGATAAGGAAAATGTCAAGTCTGTGCACATGAGTACCAAGATCCTGGTCCAGATGCTAAAGAGCAAGGTAAGCATTTCCTTGTGCCCTCCCTTGATGTGAGGAAGACAGGCTCAAAGACCAGAGCCTAGACAACTTGGAGATGCAAAGCCAATTCAAAAGAGATGGCCACACGTAGAGGAAAGGAGGAAAGGATCTAAGAAATATTTCCTGATAAAATCTTTTTTTTTTCCTTTTGGCTCTCTTCTGCAAAAGAACATCAATAATCATGCTTAAAACTATATTAAATGATTTTAACAACAACCTCTACTAGAGCAGCTTAAGAAATAGGAAAAAAATCTATAGAGGCAGAAGGAAGCACATCCGATCCTGCTCAGTGATCCATAACAAAGAACAGAGGGAAGAAAACTTATTTTAATTATTAGCAACTGATATTCTTGTCATTGTGGTAGCTTCGACTCTTTCCCCTTACTTTTTGCCAGAAGAGTCAATACTGAGAAATGGTGAAAAGCTAGAACAGCAGGTACCAAAAGCTTTGAGCACTGCCAGCTAGCCATTCAAATGCCACAGAATGGAGGCTTGAGGGTACAGTGGGTGGATGTGTCAAACATAACACAACGAGAAGGGCCCTAGATGGAGAAGCAGGCACTTGGATATTGATACTTCCACTCACTACCTTTTCTAGCTGTTTCCCTTAAAACACTGCTTCTCCCACTTTAAAATGCATACCAAACCCCTGGGGATCTTGTCACAGTGTTAGAGTCTGATCTAGCAGGTCTGGAATGAGACCTGAGATTTGCATCTCTCACAAGCTCCAGGTAATGCCAATGCTGCAGTGCATGAGAAGCACACTTTGGAGGTGCAAGGCCTCCCGCAACTATCTAGACTCATGTCAGTGGGTCTGTGGAACGGTATTTCCTGGTCCTTCTTACACCATTAGATCCTCAGATCCAACTGGATGGGCTATGTGCCACACTATTTAGCATAAGGGAAGACAAGATACCGTGGCTGCCCTCAAGATGCTCATGGTCTAACAGAGATAGAGCAGTGAAGGGGTGATTAGAATTCAGTTGCCATGAAAAGGCTGCACATAGGGTGGGCTCTGAGGAGAGGTACCTCACCCTACCTGGGTGAATCAGGGCAGACAGCCCAAGTAGTCTCCTTCATCCCAAATTTGAATGTCTTCCCTCAGCCCTGAGCACCCCTCCACTGCAAAGAATTTGCTCAATATTTAAATAGTTCTTTTTGCTTCCTTTTCTTTTCAGGTAAAGAATCAGGATGAAGTGACCACTCCTGACCCAACCACAGACGCCAGCCTGCAGGCTATCTTGCAGTCGCAGGATGAGTGGCTGAAGCACACAACAATTCACCTCATCCTGCGGAGTCTGGAGGATTTCCTGCAGTTCAGTCTGAGGGCTGTTCGGATAATGTAGCCTGGGCATCTAAGATTGCTGTAGTTCATGGGCATTCCTTTCTCCAGTCAGAAACCTGTGCAGTGGGCACAAAACTTATGTTGTTCTCTGTGAGGAACTAAAAGTATGAGCGTTAGGACACTATTTTAATTATTTTTAATTTATTGATATTTAAATATGTGATATGGAGTTAATTTATATAAGTAATAGATATTTATATTTTTTATGAAGTGCCACTTGAAATATTTTATGTATTCATTTTGAAAAAGTTAACGTAAAATGCTATGCGGCTTGAATATCCTCGATGTTTCGGAGCCAGGTCATTTCTTGGAATGTGTAGGTTTACCTCAAATACATGGCTAACTTATGCATATTTTTAAAAGAAATATTTATACTGTGTTTATATAATGTTTAAATTGTTTTTATACCAATAAACACCTTTTTAAAAAAAAATCAGCAGCTAAGCCTCTATGTGTCCTGTGAAGCTTAATGTGAACAAATTTCTGTCACGGGCACCACTACCAGCCAGAAAGAGCTACAGTCACCTGGAGAAAGGTAGAAAGGAGCACCTCCTGCATGGCGGGCACGTGCTGTATATGCTACATCTATGATGCTCAATCCCAGCCCCTGTACACACTTTTATGGACATAGGAGAAGGGACTTCCCAAAGTCACCCAGCTAGAAGGTAAGGCACAGGCCCAGATTTTAAATCCAGGTCTAATTGCCTCCGGGCGTCCTACTCTTAACCTTTAGGGTCCCACGGCTTCCCAGGGAACATTTTCAAAGATGTAGAAAATCCCAAGACATGTTAACATAGGGAATGCATGTAAAGATGCAATCAAAAGCCTTTGAAATGACAACCACTTATGTAAGACCTAGCAATGTGCACTTCCAAACATTAACTAAAAGTTCTATCTCCCCCCTCTGGGTTCCTTAAACATTACACCTCTCTGCCTATCAAAGCACCTACCACATTGTGTAGTCTAGGTCTTGTTAGAGGAGGCTATAAAGGTCTTGCCAGTATAAGTCATGTACCATCAAACATCAGGACATAACATTTTCTCTGCTAGATTTAAAAACGTCTTAAAACCGATGGGTTTTTCTTTCCAGCCAGGCTTCTTTCTTCAAGAAGGCAGACTATTGTATTTATCTTTGCATCCTGAGCCCATGGCTCAGAACTTGAACATAGGAGGCCCCAATAACCATTTGTTAAATGAAGAAACCATACACAGGTGATCAAACTCTAAGACATCTCAATTTGGGGGGACATGAACTGTTGGTCAATGAGTGGAGAAATTATAAGTACGGTGTCCTTATATACCTTCACCTTCAAGAAAAAAATGCAAGAATTTGGAAGAAATAGTCTAAGAACTTCTAGAACAGGCAATGAATAGTCAGTATGTATATATCTACAACCATTTCCTTTCCCACCAGCAGTATTCTTCATGGTAAGAGAGGAAATCTGAGTAATTGCACCAGAGGCCCTCTATCCCATCTCAAGGTTGTGCTGGGAATTTAGTAAAGATTCCCCCTTTTCAGCCCCAGCAGTATGAAGATTCTGTCTTCTAATAAAGCTTTCCTCACTCTGGCTACCATATACTTCTTCCTCCATGAGAAGAATCTGCTGAGCAAGGAAAGGTTCACAGAGGCAAGAGCTGAGAGGGGCCAGGCAAGCAGGACAAACCAGGAATGCCTGGGTGGCTCAGACGGTTAAGTGTCTGCCTTCAGCTCAGGTCATAATCCCAGGGTCCTGGGACGGAGCCTGCATCTGGCTCCCTGCTCAGCAGGGAGTCTGCTTCTCCATCTCCCTCTGCCTCTTTCCTGACTTGTGCTCTCTCTCTCTTTCTCACTTACTCTCCCTCTCTCAAATAAATAAATAAAATCTTAAAACAAAAAGAATAAACCAACTCACATGCTCTAAGAATAGACTATATTATTAATGATAATAGCAATATAAGCATCATTGAGTACTTACCATTTGCCACACTTGGTTCAATGTACGTATTACTTCAGACACATTTATTAACCAAAGGAGCAGGAAGTCTAAGCAACTTGTGTAAAATCACAAAGTGTGTAAATTCCATAGCACACTTCCTGTTATCCTTTCAAATCTGTTCTCTACTTCTTCAGAGTAATAGAGTTTGAATTGGACCTGTGGATCCCCATCTAGAGGCTCATTTCCCATTCTCCTTTGCAGGTAGGTATGACTATGCTGGAAAAAGCACATAGCTCATTCGAAAAGTCTGCTTGTAAGCTTAGCCCTTAGCTGGCATCTGGCAACTTGACTGGCAAATACTTACCTACATCAATCTAAAACTTTCCCCAATGGTAAGAGTGCCTAAACTGTACAAACCATTCATATTAATCATCTGCTTTCCTTCTCAGAATATGAAATTTTAATATGTGCAAAGCAGAGGATGTTCCACTAAAAACTATGGGCATGGAGTTGCTAGTGAATTTCCCTGGTAGACAGGTGTTATCACAACTTGTTGCTGGAGGAATTAAGTGCATCCTGTGTGACTCTCCTGGAAGAAGATTCTTGTAAGTTTGTGCCTGATTTCCTCCAGAATTCAACCCATGTGTCTCTTCCTTTTGCTGAGTTTGCACCTCATCCTTTTGCTGTAATAAATCATAGCCATGTGTATGAGTCCAGTGACTCATTTACACTGAGTCCTGTGAGCCCTCCCTAGTAAATCACTGAAGCTGAGGGTGGTGCTGGGAACCCCCAACAGAGTGGCTAAGTTTTCATCAATGAAACGTGAGTAGAATTGATGTTGTAATTTTACTCTCACTTGCCAAAAAAGATATTACTTGCCCTTCATTTCTAATGTTTCACCTTTCTGAGGATTAGAAACAAATGTTGTGAATCAGCTTCAATCACGCCGAACAGAGTAATACTCATACATTCATTGTCCAATGTGGTAGATAGACAGTAACCACCAGTGTGCATTTAATTTTAATTTTCAATTCACTAAAATTATGTAAAATTTAAAATTAAGTCCTCCAATTTCACACATGCTAGTGGTTATCATATTGGGCAATGCAAGTACATTTCCATCATTGCAGACATTTCTACTGGACAACCCTGCCTTAGAAATTAGTGCAGCAAAGAGATGAATGGAACCATGATCACTAAATGACCTCATGGAGTTGAATAAGCTCACCACCCTAGACCACCAATTACTGGACTGTTAGATGATAAGGAAACATACTTCTATCTTATTTAAGCAACTATATTTGAGGATATCCTTGTTAGTGCAGCTTACCCTGTACTCTAACATAGCTCATGATTTATTCTTAACCACAGATGAAAAACATGCATGAAGCAAAGTAACTGTAGGACAGGAGCAGATTCAGAATATCTAAGTAGCACAGCTTCCCTTAGTACCCAGGTCTTTAATCAGGGAACATGCCAGTTGGTAACATTGTCCGTATGGGCAGAGTCTAAATCCCAAAAGCTCAATTCTTGCTCTTTCATTGCCCTTTTGTATTATCATTCAGGAAGATTTTACACAAACAATCCATGTAGTTCCTTCTAATTTAAGCATTTGGTGCTATACATTTCCTTGTCAGTGCTGCTATAGTTTGTTTCACAAAGTTTCATATACTGTATTTCCATTTTCACTCAGTTCAGTGTATTTTTTTTATTTCTCTTGAGACTTCTTTGACTCATGGATTATTCAGATAATTTTTAAATCATCTTTCTGATACCCATTTCTAATTTGATTACATTGTGCTCAGAGAACATACTTTATATTATTTCTATTCTTTAAAATCTGTTGAGGTTTGTTTTATGGTCCAGGATATGGTCTATCTTGGTATGTTCCATGGCTTCTTGAAAAGAATATATATTCTGTTGCTGTTAGGTGAAGTGTTTTATATGTCAGTTAGCACCTGTTAGTTGAATTCTTCTATCTTTGACTTTCTCTCTAGTTGTTCTATTGACTGTTGAAAGGAGTACTGATGTTGCCAACTAGAATTGTGAATTTGTCTATTTTTCCTTTTAGTTTTCTTAGTTTTTGCTTCATATATTTTGCAGTTCTGTGATACAGTGAACACACAGTTGGGATTACTAGGTTTTCCTGGTAGCTTGGCCTTTTATTATTATGTAATAATTCTGCTTTGGTAATTTTCTTTGCTCTAAGTCTACTTTATCTGATATTAATACACCTACTTCTGCTCTCTTTTGTTTAAGATATGCATGGTATATATTTTTCCATCCTTTTACTTTTAACCTACATACATCATTTGAACTACTTGAAATGAGTTTCTTGTTTGGGTCAAATTTTAAAAAACACAGCGTGAATCTCTGTCTTTAAGTGGTATGTTTAAATCATTTATATTTAATGTAATTGTTGATACATTAAGCCTCAAATCTGCCATTTTATTTTTTTAGTTTGTGTTTGCTCTCTATTTTCTTTTTCTTGTCTTCCAGTAGTTACTTGAACATTTTTAGAATTCCATTTGATTTACCTGTAGTGTTTTTGAGTGTATATCTTTGTTGAGCTCTTTTAGCATTTCCTCTAGGCATTCATTACATTATTTTTAAGTAACTGATCAGAAACCACTGGTTAACATTTTACCAATTTGAGTCAAAGACAGAAACTTTATTTCTCTTTATATGATCCCTCATTTTATAATTGCCTTCATTATTTTCTCTCCATACATTGAGAACTACATTAGACAGTTATCATTTTTGCTTCAATAATCCAACATAATTTTTAAAACTCTAGAAGGAAAATCTATTGTATTCAACTATTTCTTTCTTTTCTTTTGATGTTCTAAGATTCTTTCACCATTCTGTTTTGTTTTTTGGTTAGCCATTCTTTTAGGCTTTACGTATACTGGCAACAAATTTTCTTAGCTATCATCTGAGAATATCTTCATTTCCTCTTCATTCCTGAAGGATATTTTCACTGAATATAGAATTCTGGGTTGACAGTTCTTTTCTTTCAGCACTTGAAAAATGTCTGCCACTCCCTTCCAGTGTTTTATGTTTCTGATGAAAAATCTGCTTGTCATTTAAATTGAGGGTTTTCCCCCCCTATAGGCAATGGTAATGTGTCATTTCTTTCTGGCTGCTTTCATGAGTCTTTCTTTGTCTCTAGTTTTCAGGTGGGAAAAAAAGCCTAAGTCCTTTATTTATCCTTGACTGACACCAAGGGTGGAAAGTGCCCTTTGTTACTACTGGCAGGGATGGGAGTTCAGCCTTCCCTCTATGCCTTCACTGATGCCATGCTGGCTGAAAAGGAGTGCCTTATTACTGCTGCTCATTTTGATACCACTAACATGGTGAGAGGAGGAGGTGGCCTCATTACCAACGGAGGGTTGACAAAAGTTCTGACTCTCCATTAGCCCCTTCTTATATCATGCTAGTGGGGCGGAGAAGAGCCACTTCCTTACCATCTGGTGGGAGAAGAAGTCCAGGCTCTGCATGTGGTCCACTGACACCACAAGGGCTGAAAGGGGAGGAAGATGAGGGATTCATTACTGCCAGCAGGGATGTTAGTCCCAAATCCCTATATAGCCTTCTATATAGGACGATACCATCCCTGTGGGGGTGTTGTAGTGCCTCATTACAGTCTCATGCTCCTCACTTGCTCTCAGCTAGAGAAGGTATAGTGGGACCATAGATATTTCTGTGGTATTTGAGTAGAGTCCCGTGGCCATTATCAAAAAGTTTTCTGCATTATGAGACTGCCCCTTCCCTAGTCCTTTGGCTAGAAAGATTAAACTTTTCTCAAGACATTTTTTTTTAATTTGCATCCATTGGCATTTTCTAAGTTGCTGTTTACTTTAGTATTGAGTCTGAAAAATATGAGACAGAAAGAAAACCCAAGGAATTCACCATCATATCATTTCTCAGGTCCTAAGGTCCCTCGCAGATCTGCCACTTCTCTCTACAGACTCTTCTTATATTTTATACATAATATCCAGGGTTTTAGTTATACTTAGTGGAAGGAACAGGGGAAGTATGTCTTTTCCATCTTCCTGGAAGCAGAACATATGTACTTATATCAGGTACTCCCAGTTCTTAACCCAGAATCAAATTTCCAAGGCCACATCTTCATCATGCAGCATCCATGCCAGTAAGCCATCTCTCACTGATGAAGAAAGCCTTCCCTTTCTTCACAGGAACACATAGAAATAATATCAATAAAGTAAAAACAATACCAAACTAAAATTAAAAATCTATAGTGCACAATAGGTATTGATCATATATTATAAGTTCCAATATAATTATTGTGGATAATATTTCACATATTAAACTGTATTCTTTTCATTTCTAGTAATTCCCTTTTGTCCCATGACATTTCTCCCACTCAAACTGGAGATTAAGGCCTCTACTACTTCCAAAGAGAAGAGAAGATGTATGTAAAAGTAGGGTTTTTTTTTTTTTCAGCTGTAATAGCCTGATCTTTTGAGTATGTGGCAAAAAGTATGCATTACCAAATGGATTGGAGAAAATGCATGATATAAAATCCAGTTTTTCCTATCCTAGAGTAGATACAGACTCTCTGTATCTTAGCTGTGGAAGATAGGGAGTCATAAGGTGGAAAAACAAGAGAGTTACTTGTTAATAAATACCTCTGAGAAGGGCATCCAAATGTTTTGTATGTGTCTGAAGGTCACAAGTAACAATAGCTTGGAGAGGTCTTGGGATAGGACAGAGCAGAAACAAGGGTAAAGTTGTCTGATCAATGAAGACCAATTTATATTCAAGGCCTTGGGTACAGGGGACAACCACTTGGAAGGCAGATGGCTTATCCCCACCCCCATCTTACCCACTAGGAAGTCTTGGCACTCCTGTGACTGACTTTCAATCCTGAAGGTATATGAGCAGTAGGGGAAGCAAGAGCCTGAATTGACTAAAGAAACCTTGATTAGGGTGAAGTAAACTTCTATAAAATGAGGGTTTGACATAGAACTTAAGTTCAATTAAAAAAAAAAAAAGACAGGGCTTACCTATCTATGTTGAGAGCCTAAGATTCATGCCTATTATGGAATAATAAAATAATAGAGAAATGTTGGCAAAATTACCAGAAATATTCAAATAAGAGAGTTTAGTTTTCTAGTAGGGTTGGTAGACTAAGTACATTTGAATAAATAAATTAATGAAACTTGTTTAGAATATCCACAAACATTTCAATTGTTTTTTTTTTAACATTTCAATTGTTAATGAAGCTTTATTCCATTGCAATAATAATTAACTACAAATTGCCATAAAGAATAAGAGGTAGTTCTGGCATGGCAACAATTCAGGTTTTAGAAATCTCCATCCTTTGAAAAAGAACCCCAAAGAAAAGTGAAAATCAAGGGTTTTATAGTAAGAGTCAAAAAAGCAGTAATAACTGTCAAAGGCCCAATACATGATTCGTTCTATGCTTAAAGGCATAGATTAAATTTAATTAGGTAGTGGTTGAACTACTGCAGATAAAGTGGTTACAGGAATTTTTACATTTCTCTGTAAAATGCTACAGACCAAGAAAAGGAACTACAGACATACCTCATTTTATTGTACTTCCCAGACACTGAATTGTTTACTACTTGAAGATTCATAACAACCTTGCACTGAGCAAGTCTATGGGCACTATTTTTTCAACAGCATTTGCTCACTTTGTGTCTCTGCATCCTATCAACAAATGTTGTATGTTCTAACAGCTCCACCAACCAGCCATTCCTCTGTCTCTCTCTCTTCTCTAGCCTCCTATTCCCAGAGATACAATATTGAAATTAGGCCAATTAATAACCCTATAATGGCCTCTTAAGTGTTCAAGTGAAAGGAAATGCTCCATGTCTCTCCAGTTAAATCAAAAGCTAGAAATGATTATGCTTAGTGAGGAAGACAGGTCAAAAGCCAAGATAAGCTAAACCTAAGCTTCTTGTGTCAAACTGTTAGCTAAGTTGTAAATGCAAGGAAAAGTTCTTGAAGGAAATTAAAAGTGCTACTCCAGTGAACATACAAATGATAAGAAAGTGAAACAGCCTTGTTGCTAGTATGGAGGAAGTTTTAATGGTCTACATGGCAGATCATACCAGGCACAACATTCTCTAAACCAAAGCCTAATCCAGAGCAAAACTTTAACTCTCTTCAATTCTGTGAAGGCTGAGTGAGGTGAGGAAGCTGCAGAAGAAAAGTTTGAAGCTAGTGGAGGTTGGTTCATGAGGTTTAACGACACAGGTCATCACCATAATATAAAAGTGAAAGGTGAAGCAGCCAGTGCTAATGTGGAAGCTGCAAGTTATCCAGAGATCTAGCTAAGTTAATCAGTGAAGGTGGTTACCCTAAACAACAGATTTTCTTTTCTTTTCTTTTAAGATTTTATTTATTTATTTGACAGAGAAAGAGAAAGCTTACAAGCAGGGAGAGAGGCAGAGGGAGAGGGAGAAGCAGACTCCCCGCTGAGCAGGGAGTCCAATGCAGGGCTGGATGCCAGGACTCCAAGATCATGACCTGAACCAAAGGCTTAGCTTACCAAACTAAGCCACCCAGGTCCCCCAAAAGATTTTCAACATAGATGAAATAGCCTTATATTGGGAGAAGATGCCATTTAGGACTTTTGTAGCTGGAAAGGAGAAATCAATGCCTGGCCTCAAAGCTTCAAAGGACAGGCTGACCCTCTTATTAGGGGGCCAATGCAGCTGGTGACTTTTAAGGTGAAGCAAATGCTATTCTAAAAATCACAGGGCCCTTAAGAATTATGCTAAATACTCTCCCTGAGCTCTAAGAATGGTATAACAAAGCCTGGCTGACAGCACATCTATCTACAACACAGCTTACTGAATATTTTAAGCCACTGTTGAGACCTACTGCTTAGAGAAAAACACTCCTTTCAAAATATGACTGCTCATGGGCCACCCTGGTGGCTCAGTCAGTTGAACATCTGACTCTTGATTTGGACTCAGGTCATGATGTCACAGTCACGAAATCTGGCCCCAGTAGGGCTCTGTGCTCAGCAGGGGGTCTGCTTGAGATTGTCTCTCTCCCTCTCTCCCTCTGCTCCTCTACCCCATGCTCTTTCTCTCTCCCTCTTTCTAAAGTAAATAAATAAAATCTTTAAATGGCTGTGGAGTTGCTTTTTATGGATGAGCAGAGAAAGTGGTTTCTTTCTTTTTTTTCCCAATACTTTATTTATTTATTCACGAGAGACACAGAGAGAGAGATAGAGGCAGAGACAGGCAGAGGGAGAAGCAGGCTCCATGCAGGGAGCACACGTGAGACTCGATCCCAGGTCTCCAGAATCACACCCTGGACTGAAGGCGGTGCTAAACTGCTGAGCCACCAGGGCTGTCCGATAAAGTGGTTTCTTGACATGGAATCTATACCTAGAGAAGATGCTGTGAAGATTGCTGACAAGACAACACAGGATTTAGAATATCCCATAAACTTAGTTGGTAACACAGTAGCAGGTTTTGCAAGGACTGACTCTAATTTTGAAAGAAGTTCTACTGTGGGTAAAATGCTCTCAAGTATCACTACTCCACTGCCCTTTCACAAATTTTCCTGAAAACAACAAAAATGAAAAAATTATGGGGAAAAAAAACTCAATATCATCAGTGAAGCAGAGAAGACGATAGCAGTCCAGATTGAAACAGTGTCACCAAAAGAAGCCAAGTTGAGGGCTGTCATCCCCACAAATACCAGCTGCCATGTATTATCTTTTTAATCCAGGATAGAATACCTAGTGATCCTGGCTTATATTGTTTTCTATACCCAGCCTATCTTGACCATATGCTAATTAACTGAGTTCCTTCTTTCCTTTCCATACCCTACACCCTGGATCAACTGAGGATATTTGCAGAGTATATGCTTTTACCCAGTGCATCTCAGTCTTTAGCATGTATCAAATCACTGGTGGGATTGTTAAAACACGGACTGTTGGGCTCCAACCCCAGAGATGTCTATTCTGTAGGTCTGTGCTAGGATCTAGGAATTTCTAACAGGTTCTCAGGCAATACTGATGCTGCTGGCCAAGGAACCATACTTTGAGAAAGCATACCATATGCTTTCACCTACCTTTTTATCAACCTTAGGGTTGATCACGGTGATCTGGGAAACAACAAACAAAAGAATCCCACTTTCTCTACCCATTTTGCCTCTGGACACCCCTGGCCCATACTCCTGGCCTGCCAGATGTTTTGACTTTCCTAGGGTTCCCTTGAGCCTTTGCCCAAAGACTTCCTCAGAAGAGTCTTTTATAAACTATGTCCAAAAAACTCTGTTCAGTATATTTTCTCCCAGGAGACTTTTTCAAATGATAGCATTATAATTCTTTTCCTATTCAGCTAGGTTTGTATTGACAAATCATGTTTTTACATATTCTTAGGCATACATACATACATACATACATAGGTGATTTTAAAAATGTTTTCAAGTGAGGAAGTAATGAACACAAAAGTCAGCAAATGGTTACCATCAGGGGAAGAATAGTGTGATCAGGGCAGGGCACACAGAAGATTTCTAAGACATTGGAATGTTCTATTTATATGTAAATGTTCCTTTTCTTGTTAGCCTTTACAGACTAATAATCATATATCTTATTTATTCTTCTGTATGAATTATATAGTCCATAACTTTTTAGAAAGAGGAAATAGTACCTTCCTATTGAACAGTCTGGCTCAATAAAAAGGCTAGGGGGAGAAATGACAACTGAGGGAACATGTTCCTTTAAGATGAAGACAGTAACAAATTTGATGAGAGGATATTTGAGACAATAAACCCAAGTTGGGGTACAGACTACCATAGTTCACTACCCCATCCACTCTCTTCATCTGGTGGCCAGCCCATTCAAAGATGTGTAAAAGTCAGATATTGATCAACATAGAACTATATACATAAAAACTGCAAACATCAATATAGGAAAAAAGAAGTGTAAGCAAAAAATTCATGAAGAACAAATGTCACAAAAGGAACTATCCAAACACTGCTCTTACTCAATTGAGTAAGTAGAATTGCTGACTCTGATAGAACTTCTTGAAAATCATTGGCCAAGTGTCCAGGAATAGGGGCATGGACTCATGTAACTTTCCCAAGCAAAGAGTGGAACAAAAAAATCACCAATGTCTTTAAAGGTAGGAGGAAAAAGAAAGTAGTTCAAAGGTGAAATACCCTGTGGAGGTACCCTGTGGGGTCTGCCTGCCTCACTTCTCCAGGGGCTGCCAGGGTTGTGTAAATTGGGTGCTCAGCTACATTGTCTGGATTTGAAGATGCCACCACTGGTCATAGTTGCTTGGTCCAAGGATAAACTCAAACAATGGCTCAATCCAGGTCTATGCAATTCTCCAGAAATAAACTCAGACTGTGGTTTACTGAAGCAGAACACATAGATAGCAAGATTCTACAAACTCCTGCTACTGAACCCTCAGTCCCTGTTCTCCCCAAGGTTTGCCCAGTCAGTGACTCCTTAGATGAGTAAGAGAATTTTGTGTCTATCCAGTGTATTTCCTTCTTGCTTAAGCTAGCCAGAGTCTATTTTCCATTTTTTGCAACCCAAAGAATCTTAACTTATGTAGCCTTGTAACTATTTTCAGGAGAAGACCCCCAATGTGTGGCTTCTGAATACTTGTGTTCATTTATTTTTTTTTAAATATTGTAAACCAAACACTTGAGATTCCTGGAAGCTGTATGATACATACTGTTCTCTTTGTAATGAACTCATTTTCCCCTAAAGAGAAAGCAAGTCAGCCTGCACAGTAGGCCTCCTGGGTAATGGACTGATAACTCAGCTTGGACGACCTCACTAGAGTCTGACCACCTGAATCACTCAGAGGCACCCTGGAAATGGCATCCAAACAGTATCATTATTTATAACATGAAAATATTCCCTGAAAGTTGGTGAACAATTCAATCCAATTTGCTTGTTTTGTCAATTTTATCTTCATTGTTAATATTTTTTTTATTATGGGGTTAAGTAATGGGTTAAATTATTAAGTTACTATGGGGTTTTATTAATGGGTTAAGTAAGATACAGTAGTGTTCATAATTAGCTAGTTGAATAATCTGTTTTTTGGATGTTATAGTCTATTGATATATTCATATATATTCATATATTCATATATTCATATATATTCATATAACTCACAAATATCTAAATAAGAAGCAGCAATTCAATACTTGATAGAGTAGTCCTTAGTAATTCAAAATTTCAGCACTTTGGATGCCTTACTCTAAGAAACATTCTCTCCAAACCCTGAAGCCCCCAGTCTACACGGATTCAGGGGTTAATGTGTATTAAACCTCACCCCATCACCCCCGCAACACATACCATACACCCCACGCACGCAAACACCTTTCTCCCTACTGGAATTTGAGGGCACTTCAAATGTAGATCAGGTTACAGATCAAACATAAATGGAAAAAAAGTATTTCACACACATAAACCACAGTTGCAGCTCACTCTCCTGTTACACCTCTCAAAATGGGAACCCAGAAGAGGAAGCTGAAGACAATATACACTCCATTAATGATTAATGATAACAGATATGCTTCCTGAGGGCTCATTCTAAAATCCAGCACCATGCTAAGCATTTCTCATGCTTACTTTAGTCTTTTCAGCACTCTATGAGGTAAATATTACCACTCATGGTGAGAGAAACTGAAACTTCAAGGTCAGTAACTTGCCCAAGGCCACACAGCTTATCAATGGTGAAGCTGGACCTCAAGCCTAGGCCCCACGGCTAGTAAGCCTCAGCGCTAGAATTCTCTGACTTTCTCCTTGTTCCAAGGTCACCTCTTTTCCTGCCAGAGGATTAACTACTCCCATGACTGAGGAAGAATTATAGCTGCCTTCAGAGAAAATGCCACTCTATCACCTGAAAACCCCATCTAAATCCTTTTCTTGTTTTTTTTAAAGTTAAAAATCTTCATTCTTGATGTTAGAAATTAGAATAATGTTATTGTTCTCAAAAGCCTACATTGTTATAAAAGATACAAAAATTTACACCCATGGAGGCTTTTGTCAACTTTTCCAACTCCCCATGGCCCATGTGGCCGTTAAGCAGTTAAACAGGATTGGCACACTCAGAATTACCCTCTAGGGGCTGGTGGAGGGCTCTGTCATCCAGCACATCCAGAGATCACACTGAACTAGCCAGGTGTGAAGACTTAACATGGTTTTTATTTCAGGGAGAGACACAGCTTTCACTTCACAGATCCATCTCAAAAATAAAATTCCCTACAGTTTTCATGTTATTTTACAGAAATATAAATATGATATTTTATATATACAAAGAGAGAGACAGACGTATTAAGTGCAGTGCCCCAACCTCAGCAAGGGCACTTGAAACATGATATCTGGAAGCCTTGCTTTATTCCTGCTGCCCCAGCTAGGAACTGGAGCACAAGTCAGTAGTCTAAGATAACCTACATTCCTAGTACCATTCATGCTCCAAAACTATATTATAACTGGCTCAGAAAGTTACAAACACAGAAATTAAATATATATGTGCAGTTGGAAGGATGAGGTTGCCACTGAATGAGATGGGAAACCTACAGGAGAAATAATTTTCAGGGAAAGATCAGGAGTCTGGTGTTGAACATGATAAATCTGAAATGCCCATTAGATACCCCTCTGGGGATACCATAGAGCTAAGTGGTATGTACTCTGTATTTCAATATAGAAAACCAGAATACGGGCAGCCCCTGTGGCACAGCGTTTTAGCGCCGCCTGCAGCCCAGGGCATGATCCTGGAGACACTGGATTGAGTCCCAAGTCAGGCTCTCTGTATGATGCCTGCTTCTCCCTCTGCCTGTGTCTCTGCCTCTCTCTCTCTCTCTCTCTGTGTGTGTGTGTGTGTGTGTGTGTGTCTATGAATAAATAAATAAATAATCTTAAAAAAAAAAGAAAGAAAACCAGAATACATACATATGAGCGTTTTAAGTCCTACAGATGGTGAGCAAAGCCATGAGGATGGAACAGATCACCAATAGAGAAAGAAAACAAAGAGCTGGACTTCAGGGCTCTCCAACACTAAGTATCACTAAGGAGAAAAGAAGGAACCAGCAGAGACTGAGATGGAGCAGCCAGTGTTGCAGGATGAAAACACAGTGATGCATAGAAGCCAAGAGAAGAACATGTTTCTAAAGGGAAGGACTGATCAGCTGAGCCAGGAGCTGCTTGGAGGTCTAGCAGGAACCTGTCTGAGAAATGATACTGTACTTAGCAATGGAGAGGTTTAGGAGCATTCTTTTTTGTTGTTTTAATTTTTTTTATTGGAGTTCAATTTGCCAACATATAGCATATCACCCAGTGCTCATCCCGTCAAGTGCCACCCTCAGTGCCCGTCACCCAGTCACCCCCACTCCCCACCCACCTCCCTTTCCACCACCCCTTGTTCATTTCCCAGATTAGGAGTCTCTCAAGTTCTGTCTCCCTCTCTGATATTTCCCAGTCATTTTCTCTCCTTTCCCCTTCATTCCCTTTCACTATTTTTATATTCCCCAAATGAATGAGACCATATAACGTTTGTCCTTCTCCAGTTGACTTACTTCACTCAGCATAATACCCTCCAGGTCCAGCCACGTCGAAGCAAATGATGGGTATTTGTCGTTTCTAGTACCTGAGTAATATTCCATTGTATACATAGACCACATCTTCTTTATCCATTCATCCTTCGATGGACACCGAGTCTCCTTCCACAGTTTGGCTATTGTGGACATTGCTGCTATAAACATTGGGGTGCAGGTATCCTGCCATTTCACTGCATCTGTATCTTTGGGGTAAATCCCCAGCAGTGCAATTGCTGGGTTGTAGGGCAGTTCTATTTTTAACTCTTTGAGGAACCTCCACACAGTTTTCCAGAGTGGCTACACCAGTTCACATTCTCACCAACAGTGCAAGAAAGTTCTACTTTCTCCACATTCTCTCCAACATTTGTTGTTTCCTGTTTTGTTAATTTTCACCATTCTCACTGGTATAAGGTGGTATCTCATTGTGGTTTTGATTTGTATTTCGTTTAGGAGCATTCTAATAAAAACATTCTTAACCTGAAAATCTTTATTTCAAAGAAATATTAAAAAACATTCAACTAAGAAGTTAGAAAAAATAAATTTTTTTATATAGGAACTTTTTTTCTGAAATCATAAATTAATCAAAAAGGTAAAGAAAACCCTACAATTCTAGCATTAATAGTACTAGAAGAGAGTTCTGTAAAGACATAAATGAGTAAATAAATCTCTGGCAAGATAGAATAAGAAAGAGAAAACAGGCACACACACATACACATGCATGTACACAGTGCTGAGAATGTAAACATCAACCTAGTTTCAAGGATTTAAAAATTGTAAAAAAAAAAGGGGGGGGGGAGTGCAGCGGCGCTCAGGTGGCTCAGTCAGTTAAGAAAAGGCCTTCAGCTCTGGTCATGATTTCAGGGCCCTGGGAATGAGCCCTGAGTGAGGGCTCCCTGCTCATTGAGGAGTCTGCTTCTCCCTCTCGCCCACCCCTACTCATGCTCTCTCACTCTCAAATAAATAAAAAAATATGAAAAAAAAAAACTTGTAAGAAAACATGGCATCTACAACTTCAGGCCAATGATGTTTTTATTGATTAAATGGATTCTATTTCAGGAAATCACACATGACCAAAATAACTTGAAAAAAGAAGGAGAACAGCTCAATAACCACTTAATAGTTTTAAGAGGTAATGTTAAAGACATGTGTCTTGAAAAACATCAAGTCTAGATAGTCTTAAAGGAAAGTTCTTTTATTTAAACTGAAAGAACATAGTTCCTAAGTTATTTAACTTGTTTCAAAAAAAAAAATATGGAGGCTAGTATAATCTTAATAACAAAGCTTGACAAAGAATAAAAGAGAAAAATGCATTTTCACTTAAGAATAAAGATTAAACCTTAACAAAATATATTTAGCTGATTATCAAATGTAATAATGCATTATAAATAAGTAGCACTTATTCCAGGAATGGAAAGATGAAATATTAAGCCTATCAATTAAACACTTTGCATTAATAGGTTAAAGAAATATCATAGATTCCAAGAAGGACTTTTGATAAAATTTAACATTCATTCCTAAAAAAAAGAAAAAGAAAGAAAGAAACTCTTAAGAAATTATAAACCAAAAAAGGAGGGGGGGTACACCTGGGTGATTCAGTCAGTTAAGTGTCCAACTCTTGATTTTAGCTCATGTCATGATCTCAGGGTCCTGAGACTGAGCCCCATGCCCAGCACAGAGCCTGCTTAAGAGTCTCTCTCTCCTCTCCCACTGCCCCTCCACCCCCCACCACTCTCCTCACCCACCCCCCAAAAAAGAAAGAAATTATAAATGAAAAAGTTCACATACCTTTTTTAGCAAAAAAAAAAAAAATTATATAACCTTTTAAAAGAGCAATTTAGCAACAGCTATCTACATTTAACACCGGGATATTAGTTATTGATGAATCTATTGCCATAAAATTCTCCAGTAATATTTGCATACGTTTTCAAAGAGATATATTTAGAGAAAGTCACTCACTACAACATTCTTTACCATAGCACAAATATCTACCAATTAGGGGAATACTAAATAGACTACAGGGCAGCTATTCAATGAAATCTTGTATCATCATATAGAGTAGGATAGCTCTATGTATTCTCACCTGGCCAAATGTATCAAATAAGAGTAAGAGAAAAAATGAAATTCCAGAATAATATGTATTGCATGATGCCATTTTTGTTTAAAATGTGTATGCTCGGATATGTAGAGAAAAAAAGAGTTTAAAAGGCCGTACAACAACTCATTACCATGGTTACCTCTGAGGAATGGGAGTGAGGAATATATTTTCTCTGTTGTATTCACTTACTCGACAAATATTTATTGAAAGTTTACCTTGGGCCACATAACAAATGACAATTTTAAATTATCTGATTTCTTTTGTATGCATTATTTTAGGGCTAGAGGCAAGTATTTTATTTTATTCTTTTTTTTTTTTTTTTTTTTTGAAAAGTAACACAAGCACATGGTACAAAATTCAAGACACAAAAGGGTGAAAAGTGAAAAGTCTCACTCACATTAGGCCCGAAGTCATGAATTCCCCCCACCCAGAGGCATCCACCGAATGCCAACTTCTTATACAGTCTCCCAGAGATATTCCACATATACAGGAGCATGTGTGGGTTGACAAAAGGATTCCCCTTACCTGAGGCATATTTGTCTTTTTTCTGTATGTCAGTTTGTAAAGACTAGAAAGGTCTTGCTAAGGTAAACAGGAAGCACCAGACTTTGATGGAATCACTCTTAAGAAACACACCACATTGGCTCATTAGTCAGGCTCAGCCACACATTGTCATTGATGTGAATTCGTTATTTAAAATGATCTTTCTGCAGATCCCTTAACCTCTAAGCTCCTGCTAGGGTGGGGTGGGCCGATGCCAAGCAGCATGGAGTGGAAGAGAGAATGCAGCTTTTCAAATAGCTCTTACCCACTCCTCCACAACTCCTAGAGCGAGAGGCTTCTCGGTGCTGCCAGTTAACACCTGTGTACCTCAGGGATTTTTTTTTTAAGATTTTATTTATTTACACATGAGAAACAGAGAGAGAGAGAGAGAGAGAGGAGAGAGAGAAAGAGAGAGGTAGAGACACAGGCAGAGGGAGAAGCAGGCTCCATGCAGGAAGCCCAAGGTGGGACTCCATCCCAGGTCTCCAGGATCATGCCCTGGGCCGAAGGTGGCGCTAAACCATGAAGCCACCTGGGCTGACCGGGATCTTATCAATTTTCCCCACTACCAGCTCAAAGTTCCACTGTCATGAGTTATTCATTCAGTTACCCACTCATCTACCTGCTTTCTAGTTTCTGAAATATGATTGTTGCTTTCCCTCTCCCTGTTCTTCTTGCCCTTGTGGGTTTATGACTATGTTTAAATACCTTTATGTTAGATCTAATGAGGTTTTAGGGGGAGAAAAAAATAAATCAATGTGATAAATGTATTAAGGCTGCTATCATAACCCTAAAGTTCTCATTCTTTTCTTTTTACATGAAATAGAGTTATTTTAAAATAGGATACAGTAAAACAAACTCCTACAACTCAATGACAACAAAAAATGCATAATCCAATTTAAAAATGGGCAAAGGAAGGGTGCCTGGGTGGCTCAGTCAGTTAAGCATCTGACTCTTCTTGATTTCAGCTCAAATCATGATCTCAGAGTCTTGAGCAAGGAGTCTGCTTCTTTCCCTCTCCCCTGCTGCCCCTCACCCCACTTTGCATGTGCTCTCTTTCTCTCTCAAATTAATAAATAAAATCTTTTAAAAATAATAAAAATATAAATAAAATGCTGAGTAACCAAGACACCAATAAATTATACTGGTTATATTGATTAGGGCAGGGACAGGGTAATTAACACATTTTAGATTCAAAATGTCTAATACACAGTTTTTGAGCTAAAAAGAAATAAATCCTCAAATCTTCAAAGAATTCAACTATTTGTTTAACTTTATCCCATACAGATTAAAGAATTTCTACATGACAACAAAGCATAAAATCAACAGGATTTAGATACCAGACCATGTGTTATTTAAGACAACACACACATGCATACACCAACACATTCTCTCATACAAAACCCTAAGTAGAGCATTAATCACAATTAGCAGTTTCCCTTCTGTTAGATTCAGCTTCCAGGAAGACCAGAACTTTAAACTGGCAAAAATTCTAAATAATTGTCTCATTAGGTCCTGGTTAAGTCTGCTTAAGATGGTCAGACTGTAGCCTTCTTGCACATCCATTCATCCATTTATAACTCCCTTACTGTGTCCTTGATATGAAAAGACATGATGAAGTTTGTTATAATTGAAAATAATCTGGGGGCCTGGGTAATTCAGTTGGGTTGAACATTGGACTCTTCATTTTGGCTCAGGTCATGACCTCAGGGTAGGGAAATCAGTCCCCACTTGGGGGTCCTCACTGGGCATGAAACCTGCTTAGGTTCTCTCTCTCCCTCTGTCCCTCCTTGCCCAATAGCTCTGTCTCCCTCTTTCTGTCTCAAAAAAAAGAAGGAGGGAGGGAGGGGGGAGAGGGGAGAGGGAGAAGAAAGAAAAGAAAGGAAGGAAGAAAGGAAGAAAAGAAAAGAAAAGAAAAAAGAAAAGAAAAGAAAAGAAAGAAAGAAAGAAAGAAAGAAAAGAAAAGAAAAGAAAAGAAAAGAAAAGAAAGAAAAGAAAGAAAAGAAAAGAAAAAAAGAAAAGAAAGAAAAGAAGAAAAGAAAAGAAAAGAAAGAAAACTGAATCTTGGGATGCCTGGTGGCTCAGTGGTTGAGCGTCTGCCTTCGGCTCAGGTCATGATCCCAGGGTCCTGGGATCAAGTCCCAAATTGGGCTCCTTGCAGAGAGCCTGCTTCTCCCTCTGCCTAGGTCTCTGACTCTTTCTCTCTCTCTGTCTCTCATGAATAAATAAATAAAATATTTTTTAAAAAACAGAATCGAATCTTATGGAGAGAAGACAATCACCCTTATTAACATCACCTTGGGTGGCCAACTGAGATGTACTCTACCCAAACCCCAATATAGTGGCACATGCTACTGGCCTAGCACCAAGTCTTTCTGGATGCTGCATGAGGAAAAATGGGACTAGATTGGAAACCAGATTGGAGAGGGAGATCGCATTGGGTAACTTCTAAAATTCAGGAAAGAGACTATAATATAGTGGTATAAACTAAGGTAGGTAATAGAGTAGAAAGTTCTTAGAAGGTAAAACCACAGAGTATGAGGAATAGGTGAAAGAGGAAAAGAGCTAAAATGATCTGTGTTTCTGGCTTAAGCAAATGGAAAAGTGGTAGAGACATTTATGGACATTTTGAAGAAATAGGATTTAGGAAGAAAAATAAGTTTCATTTTTGGCATGTTCTTTTAACGATATACTTGTACAATATCAAAATATTCAAATTTGAGGAATGTTCAGAATTGTAGTATTTCACAGCTCACCTTTAAACTAGTTTTATCTAGTGGAAAAAACTGGAATTTGCATATCCTGTATTTTAGCACCAAATATGTTGCAAACTAGCTGTTTAACTAACAATATAACCCAATCTTTCTCAGCTTCCAGTTCCTCATGGAGATAGAAATCCAATCTCACTCAAAGGGTAGGTAATTCACCAATGAGTATTTTAAAACTGGAAGAGGCAAACCAATGTCTAGAGTTTCTATTGTCTTTTATGCTTTTGAATAACAAAAACAAGCCATTTATTTTGTTTCCATAAGAATATCATTCTTAAAACTGAAGGAGGCAAGAAGAGTTTTTTATTTTTAAAAGAATCTTAAAAAAAAAAAAGCAACAATTTTTTAAAGCAGCAATTTTATTGCCATCATTTAAAAGGACTATCAATTTTTAGAAGTCCACAAATTATAGATTTTAAATGAAAAGAATAAGCTCTCCTGTGTTGTCGGTTTTAAAGTTTTTTACACATATTAAAAAATAAACCACTCACCACAGATTTTTCTGTTAGTATTTTGCAAGATGTGGGAAGTATTAAATATAAAAGCTGTCATCACTTATGAAAGTACTTTGCAATCCAAAAAAAAAAAAAAAAAAGGAGAGAGAGAGTAGCATTAGAGTTATCTGCACGTACTTTTTAAGTCATAGAGTCAGAGTTCTAATTATGTCTCTGCCAGTTAATAGCTGCCAGAACTTGGACACATTATTTAAATATTCTGAGCCCTAGTTTCTTAATATGTAAAATGTGAATAATAATAATATCATCCTCAGGAAGTGACTAAGAGGATAATATGAAATATGTAAAGCATTTAGCACTGTGCAAAAGGGCTTGAAACCAATTAGATGGATATGTAATGAAATTAGAATGAAAAATAGGATATATATGTAAAGTTGACCAGCTTCAATAGTAATCAAATTAACAGAGTTTTTTGTTTCATTTTGTAGTTAATAGCATTCAGCCATGGTAAGGACAGAGGAAAGGATTCTGTTGTTACTAACATGAGAATAAATGGATAAAAACTTTCTGGAAAACAATTCATAATTATGGGGTCAAAATTCTTAAAAATGTTGATACTTTTTGACTCATCATCCAATGTTTAAGAATTGCTCCTTATAAAATATTAGATACAGAGAGATGCAGAATTATATTTAAAAATCAGAAACTACCTCAGAGTGCCTGGGTGGCTTAGTCGCTAAGCGTCTGACTTCTGCCTAGGTCATGATCCCAGGGTCTTGGGATCGAGCCCCTAGTCCAGGGCTCTCTGCTAGGGAGGAGTCTGCTTTTCCCTCTGTCTTCCCCACCCCTGGCTTGTGCTCCTGTTCTCTCTTAGATAGATAGATGATAGATAGATAGATAGATAGATAGATAGATAGATAGATAGATCGCTCTTTAAAAAAAAAAAAATCAGAAACTACCTAAGTGTTCAACTATAGATGAGTAACGTCGTAACTTATGGTATCTCACCTTAATGAACACGTGGTATCTCACCTTAATGAACACAGTATCACTCTACAGTATTTTTGCCCAATTGCATAATCTGAAGCGGGAACTTCACCAATCTTCCCAGACGAAAGGCGCTCGCAGGGAGTGGGAACAGGACTCCAGGAGGGGCAGGGGAGACCCCAGGTTCCCGCGTCACTACAGAGGAAGTGCCCCCCGGGGGAGAGCGTGACACACCCCGCGGGCCCAGCTCCCTAAAGGGCTGCAGCACGCACCTCGCGGGACCCCAGGAGCATCTCAGGCGGCGGCTCCACACAGAGGGGGCTGCACCGTCCCAGGAGCGTGATTCCAGCAGCTCAGGCCCCAGCAGCTCAGGGCACCGGGGGACACAGCCCAGGATCCGGCGCTCCCTCCGGGACAGGCGGAGGCCGGGAGGACACAGGACAGCAAGGACACTCCTGCCTCTGGGGGCCCCCCGCCGAGCTGTGCAGATCAGCGACCCCACCCCCAGAGCATCCAGGCCCCTGTGGACTGGGAGACTAGTTGCTGCTGGAGCTGACCCCAGGGCTGGAGAGCTGGCCGCCGCCACTGATGTTGTCCCCCTGGTGTCACCTTGTGCCTGGGACTGAGCGGGGCCCCCAGGGAGCAGGGGCTTCACAGGATAAACAGTTCCCACTGAGCCGTGCACCTGGCAGGGGGCGGAGCAGCTCCTCCACCAGGTGCACACACCTGAGAATCAGCACAGCAGGCCCCTCCCCCACCAGAAGACCAGCTGGAAGGACAAGTGAAGAGAGCAAGTTCTTGACCAAGCAGCGCTGTTAAGTTCCAGGGGAAGTCGAGGGACTTACAGTACATAGAATCAGAGGATACCCCTCCTTGTTTTTTGTTTGTCCCCCCCACCTTTTTTTTTTTTCTTTTTCCTTCCTTTATCCAGTACAACTTGTTTTTAGCCACTCTGCACTGAGCAAAATAACTAGAAGGAAGAACTCACCACAAAAGAATGAATCAGAAACAGTACTCTCGGCCACAGAGCTACAGAATTTGGATTACAATTCGATGTCAGAAAGCCAATTCAGAAGCACAATTATAAAGCTACTGGTGGTTCTGGAATAAAGCATAAAGGAATCAAGAGACTTTATGACTGCAGAATTTAGATCTAATCAGGCTGAAATTAAAAATCAGTTAAATGAGATGCAATCCAAACTGGAGGTCCTAACAATGAGGTAGAAGAACGGTGAGTGACATAGAAGACAAGTTGATAGGAAGGAAGGAAGCTGAGGAAAAAAGAGAAAAACAATTAAGAGATCATGAGGAAAGGTTAAGGGAAATAAATGACAGCCTCAGACGGAAAAATCTAGGTTTAATTGAGGTTCCAGAGGGCGCCGAAAGGGACAGAGGACCAGAATGTGTATTTGAACAAATCATAGAGAACTTCCCTAATTTGGGGAGGGAAACAGACATTCAGATCCAGGAAATAGAGAGATACCCATCTAAAATCAATAAAAACCATTCAATACCCTAACATTTAATAGTGAAACTTGCAAATTCCAAAGATAAAGAAAAGATCCTTAAAGCAGCAAGAGACAAGAAATCCCTAAGCTTTATGGGGAGAAGTATTAGGTTAACAGCAGACCTCTCCACAGAGACCTGGCAGGCCAGAAAGGGCTGGCAGGATATATTCAGGGTCCTAAATGAGAAGAACATGCAGCCAAGAATACTTTATCCAGCAAGGCTCTCATTCAGAATAGAAGGAGAGATAAAGAGCTTCCAAGATAGGCAAAAATTGAAAGGATATGTGACCACCAAATCAGCTCTGCAAGAAATATTAAGGGGGACTCTGTAAAAGAAAGAGGAAGTCCAAGGAAACAATCCACAAAAACAGGGACTGAAAAGGTATTATGATGACACTAAATTCATATCTTTCAATAGTAACTCTGAACGTGAATGGGCTTAATGACCCCATCAAAAGGCGCAGGGTTTCAGACTGGATAAAAAACAAGACCCATCTATTTGCTGTCTACAAGAGACTCATTTTAGACCTAAGGATACCTATAGCCTGAAAATAAAAGGTTGGAGAACCATTTACCATTCAAATGGTCCTCAAAAGAAAGCAGGGGTAGCCATCCTCCTATCAGAACAATTAAAGTTTATTCCAAAGACTGTAGTAAGAGATGAAGAGGGACACTATATCATACTTAAAGGATCTATCCAATAAGAGGACCTAACAATCATGAATATTTATGCCTCTAATGTGGGAGATGCCAAGTATATCAATTAATAACCAAAGTTAAGACATACTTAGATAATACACTTACACTGGGAGACTTGAACACGGTGCTTTCTGCAATTGATAGATATTCTAAGCACAACATCTCCAAAGAAACAAGAGCTTTAAATGATACACTGGACCAGATGGATTTCACAGATATTTACAGAACTTTACATCCAAACGCAATTGAATACACATTCTTCTCAAGTGCACATGGAACTTTCTCCAGAATAGACCACATACTGGGTCACAAATCAGGTCTTAACTGATACCAAAAGACTGGGACTGTCCCCTGCATATTTTCAGACCATAATGCTTTGAAACTAGAACTAAACCACAAGAAGAAGTTTGGAAGGAATTCAAACACATGGAGGTCAAAGACCATCCTGCTAAAGGATGAAAGGGTCAACCAGGAAATTAGAGAAGAATTAAAGAGACTCATGGAAACTAATGAGAATGAAGATACAACTGTTCAAAATCTCTGGGATACAACAAAAGTAGTCCTGAGGGGGAAATACATCACAATACTAGCATCCATCCAAAAACTGGAAAGAACTCAAATACAAAAGCTAACCTGACACCTAAAGGATCTGGAGAAAGAACAGCAAATAGATCCTACACCCAGCAGAAGAAGGGAGTTAATAAAAATTCGAGCAGACAGAACTCAATGAAACAGAGACCAGAAGAACTGTGGAACAGATCAACAAAACCAGGAGTTGGTTCTTTGAAAGAATTAATAAGATAGATAAACCATTAGCCAGCCTTAATAAAAACAAAAGAGAAAAGACTCTAATTAATAAAATCACAAATGAAAAAGAAGAGATCACCACCAATGCCAAGGAAATACAAGCGATTTTAAAAACTTATGAGCAGCTATATGCCAATAAACTAGGCAATCTAGAAGAAATGGACACATTTCTGAAAAACCACAAACTACCAAAACTGGAACAGGCAGAAATAGAATACCTAAACAGGCCAATAACCAAGGAGGAAATAGAAGCAGTCATCAAATACCTCCCAAGACACAAAAGTCCAGGGCCAGATGGCTTCCCAGGGGAATTCTATCAAACATTTAAAGAAGAAACAATACTTATTCTACTAAAGCTGTTTGGAAAGATAGAAAGAGATGGAATATTCTAAACTTGTCCTGTGAGGCCAGCATCACCTTAATTCCAGAAAGACCAATTAAAGACCCCCCCAAAAGGAGAATTATAGACCAATATCCCTGATGAACAGATGCAAAAATTCTCAAAAGATACTAGCCAATAGGATCCAACAATACATTAAGAAGATTATTCATGCCAAGTGGGATTTATCCCCGGGATGCAAGGCTGGTCCAACACTCGTAAAGCAATCAATGTGATAGATCATATCAACAAGAGAAAAAACAAGAACCATATGATCCTCTCAATAGATGCAGAGAAAGCATTTGACAAAATACAGCATCCATTCCTCATCAAAACTCTTCAGAGTGTAGGGATAGAGGGAACATTCCTCAGCATCTTAAAAGCCATCTACGAAAAGCCCACAGCAAATATCATTCTCAATGGGGAAACACTGGGAGCCTTTCCCCTAAGATCAGGAACACGACAGGGATGTCCATTCTCACCACTGTTATTCGACATAGTACTAGAAGTCCTAGCCTCAGCAATCAGACAACAGAAAGAAATAAAAGGCATTCAAACTGGCAAAAAAAGAAGTCAAACCCTCTTCACAGATGACATGATACTGTACTTAGAAAACCCAAAAGAGGGATCCCTGGGTGGCGCAGCGGTTTGGCGCCTGCCTTTGGCCCAGGGCGCGATCCTGGAGACCCGGGATCGAATCCCACGTCGGGCTCCCGGTGCATGGAGCCTGCTTCTCCCTCTGCCTGTGTCTCTGCCTCTCTCTCTCTCTCTCTCTCTCTCTCTCTGTGACTATCATAAATAAATAAAAAATTAAAAAAAAAAAAAAAAAGAAAACCCAAAAGACTCCATCCCAAGATTGCTAGAACTCATCCAGCAATTTGGCAGTGTGGCAGGATACAAAATCAATGCCCAGAAATCAGTGGCATTTCTATACACTAACAACGAGACTGAAGAAAGAGAAATTAAGGAGTCAATCCCATTTACAATTGCACCCAAAATCATAAGATACCTAGGAATAAACCTAACCAAAGAGGTAATGGATCCGTACCCTAAAAACTACAGAACACTTCTGAAAGAAATTGAGGAAGACACAAAGAGATGGAAAAATATTCCATGCTCATGGATTGAAAGAATTAATATTGTGAAAATGTCAATGTTACCCAGGGCAATTTACACATTTAATGCAATCCCTATCAAAATACTATGGACTTTCCTCAGAGAGTTGGAACAAATCATCTTAAGATTTGTGTGGAATCAGAAAAAAAAACGAATAGCCAGGGGAATATTAAAAAAGAAAACCAGAGCTGGGGGCATCATAATGCCAGATTTCAGGTTGTACTACAAAGCTGTGGTTATCAGACAGTGTGGTACTGGCACAAAAACAGACACATCGATCAATGGAACAGAATAGAGAATCCAGAAGTGGACTCTCAACTCTATGGTCAACTAATATTCAACAAAGCAGGAAAAACTATCCACTGGAAAAAAGACAGTCCCTTCAATAAATGGTGCTGGGAAAATTGGACAGTCACATGCAGAAGAATGAAACTAGACCATTCTCTTACACCATACACAAAGATAAACTCAAAGTGGATGAAAGATCTAAATGTGAGACAAGAATCCATCAGAATCCTAGAGAAGAACACAGACAACACCCTTTTGAACTTGGCCACAGCAACTTCTTGCAGGATACATCCATAAAGGCAAGGGAAACAAAAGCAAAAATGAATTATTGGGACTTCATCAAGATAAAAAGCTTCTGTACAGCAAAAGAAACAGTCAACAAAACTAAAAGCCTACAGAATGAGAGAATATATTTGTAAATGACCTATCAGATAAAGGGCTAGTATCCAAGATCTAGAAAGAAGCTATTAAACTCAACAGCAAAGAAACAAACAATCCAATCATGAAATGGGCAAAAGACATGAACAGAAATTTCACAGAGGAAGACATAGACATGGTCAACAAGCACATGAGAAAATGCTCCGCATCACTGGCCATCAGGGAAATACAAATCAAAACCACAATGAGATACCACCTCACACCAGTGAGAATGGTGAAAAGTAGCAAGACAGGAAACAACAAATGTTGGAGAGGATGTGGAGAAAGGGGAGCCCTCTTGCACTGTTGGTGGGAATGTGAACTGGTGCAGCCACTCTGGAAAACTGTGTGGAGGTTCCCCAAAGAGTTAAAAATAGAACTGCCCTACAACCCAGCAATCACACTGCTGGGGATTTACCCCAAAGATAGAGATGAAGTGAAATGGCAGGACACCTGCACCCCAATGTTTATAGCAGCAATGTCCACAATAGCCAAACTGTGGAAGGAGTCTCGGTGTCCATCGAAGGATGAATGGATAAAGAAGATGTGGTCTATGTATACAATGGAATATTACTCAGGCATTAGAAACAACAAATACCCACCATTTGCTTCAATGTGAGTGGAACTGGAGGGTATTATGCTAAGTGAAATAAGTCAGTCAGAGAAGGACAAACATTATATGGTCTCCTTCATTTGGGGAATATAAAAAATAGTGAAAGGGAATAAAGGAGAAAGGAGAGAAAATGAGTGAAAATATCAGTGAGGGTGACAAACATGAGAGACACCTAACTCTGGGAAACGAACAAGGGGTAGTGGAAAGGGAGGTGGGCAGGGGGTTGGGTTGACTGGGTGACAGGCACTGAGGGGGGCACTTGGCAGGATGAGCACTGGGTGTTTTGCTATATGTTGGCAAATTGAACTCCAATTAAAAAAAAAAAAAGAATACTTGGTGAAACTGAATAAGGTCTGAAGATTAGTTAATAATATTGTATCATGTTAATTGTCTAATTTGGACCATTGTATACGATTATGTAAGATGTTAACACTTGCAAAAGCCAGGTGAAAAGTATAATGAAAACCTCTGTACAATTTTTGCAACTTTTGGTAAGACAAATTACTTCAAGATGAAAAATTTATAAATAAACAATTAAATAATGTTATATTCATACAGTGATTATGCAACAATAAAAATGTTTATAAATCTTAATGATATTTGAAAATCCTCATCATACAGCATTGTGGGAGAGAAAAAAACAAAAACAAAGACCAGAATGTGAATTATGATTATGAAGTACAAATTCAAATATGTAAGTTATACAGTACATGCATTATATTAAAGCCCAAAAAGAGTCCACTAAAATGTTAAAAGTGGTCATCTCTCATGATATTTTATGTGGAAACCCCAAAAGACTCCAACGCAAAATTGCTAGACCTCATACAGGAATTCATCAAAGTGGCAGGATATAAAATCAATGCACAGAAATCAGTTGTATTTCTATGCACTCACAATGAGACAGAAGAAAGAGAAATTAAGGAGTTGATCCCATTTACAATTGCACCAAAAATCATAAGATATCTAGGAATAAACCTAACCAAAGAGGCAAAGGATCTGTACTCAAAAAACTGTAGAACACTCATGAAAGAAATTGAGGAATAAACAAATGGAAAAACATTCCATGCTCATGGATTAGGAGAACAAATATTGTTAAAAAGAGAAAGAATATTGTTCCACATCTGGAACAATCTACACATTCAATGCAATCCCTAACAAAATACCATCAACTTTTTTCACAGAGCTGAAACAAATAATTCTAAAATGTGTATGGAAGCAGAAAATAACCCAAATAGAGGAATGTTGAAAAAGAAAATCAAAGCTGGAGACATCACAATCCTAGACTTCAAGCTCTGTTACAAAGCTGTAATCAAGACAGTATGGTACTGACACAAAAACAGACACATGGATCAATAAAACAGAATAGAGAACCCAGAAATGGACCCTCAACTCTATGGCCAACTAATCTTCAACAAAGCAGGAAAGAATATCCAATGGAAAAAAGACAATCTCTTCAACAAATGGTGTTGGGAAAATTGGACAGCCACATGGAGAAGAATGAAACCAGACTATTTCTTTATACCATACATAAAAATAAACTCAAAATGGATGAAAAACCTAAATGTGAGACAGGAATCCATCAAAATCCTAGAGGAGAACACAGGCGGCAACCTCTTGGACCACAGTGGTAGTAATTTCTTGCTAGACATGTCTCTGAAGGCAAGGGAAACAAAGGCAAAAATGAACTACAGGGATTTCATCAAGATAAAAAAACTTCTGCAAAGGAAAGAAAACAGTCTACAAAACCAAAAGACAACCAACAGAATGGGAGAAGATATTTGCAAGTAACATATCAGATAAAGGACTAGTATCCAAAATCTATAAAGAACTTATCAAATTTAACACCCAATGAACAAATAATCCAATCAAGAAATGAGCAGAAGGGGGCACCTAGGTGGCTCAGTCAGTTAAGCATCTGCCTTCAGCTTAGGTCATGATTCCAGGGTTCTGGGATCGAGCCCTGCATTGTGCTCCCTGCTTAGTGGGGAGCCTGCTTCTCCCTCTCCCACTCCCCTGGCGTGTCCCCTCTCTCATTCTCTCTCTCTCTCTCTCTCTAATAAATAAAATCTTTTTTAAAAAATGGGCAGAAGACACGAACAGACATTTCTCCAAAGAAGACATACAAATGGCCAAAAGACACAGTGAAAAAAATGCTTGACATCATTCAGCATCAGGGAAACACAAATCAAAACCATAACGAGATACCACCTCACACCTGTCAGAATGGCTAAAATTAACAACTGAGGAAATGACATGTCGGTGAGGAGGGGAGAAAAAGGAATCATCTTAGACTGCCATGGGAATACAAACTGGTGTAGCCACTCTGGAAAACAGTATGGAGGTTCCTCAAAAAGTTGAAATAGAGCTACCCTATGACCTAACAATTGCAGTAAGTATTTACCCCAAAGATACAAATGCAATGATCCAAAGGGACACCTGCACTCCAATGTCTATAGCAGCAATGTCCACAATAGACAAACTATGGCTAGAAAGAGCTCAGATGTCCATCAACAGATGAATGGATAAAGAAGTTGTGGTATACACCCCATACACACACACACACACACACACACACACACACACTCACACTGGAATACTACTCAACCCTCGAAAAGAATGAAGCCTTGCCATTTGCAACAACATGGTTGGAACTAGAGGGTATTATGCTAAGTAAAGTAAGTCAATCAGAGAAAGACAAGTATTATATGATTTCACTCATACGTGGAATTTAAGAAACCAGAGGATCATAGGAGAAGAGAGGGAAAAATAAAATAAGACAAAATCAGATAGGGAGACAAACCATGAGAGATTCTTAATCACAGGAAACAAACTGAGGGTTGTTAGAGGGGAGTAGGGTGGGAAGATGGGGTAACAAGGTGATGGACGTTAAGTAGGGAACGTGATATAATGAGCACCAAGTATTCTATGCAACTGATGAATTACTGACCTCTACCTCTGAAACTAGTAATACATTATATGTTAGTTAAAAATTAATTAATTAATTATTTAAAAAGTGATCATCTCTAAGTAGATTACAGGTGATATTTTCTTTATCTTTTTTTTTCTCACTTTTATGTTTCCCAGGAGTTTTTTTCCTTCAATAAGCATCTACCACTTTTAAAAATTAGAAACATAATATTTTAAAAAACATACCATGAATTTTGTAACACAAAAACATTTAGATGTATTTTTTCAGCTTTGCTTTAATAAAAAAATGTTTTCAATACTTTGAATTTTTAAACTATAATTTTGATGAGCCAATAATGATGAATCTTGGCTTATGTAAGTTCTGAATTTAACGTCCCACGCTGAAAGTACTTAATGGTTTCACTAGCCATTTGGAGACGAATTCTTGGCATTATGCCTCACCCTCCCTCCACCTTAAATCCCGTAGAACTCATAAGTTGAAATGGTTGCTTCCTTTCCACTAATTAGCTGGAACCATTCCCCAGGTCATCAGAAAGGCTCTAATCTATGCCTGAATCCCAACTAAGAATATAACAGAAATCTAATCATTTCTCCTCAGCCTGACACAAATCAAAAGAAGAATGTATGTGTGCCAAAGACTGGAGAACAAAACAAAACAAAACAAACAAACAAAATCTTCCTGAGAAACAATTCATGGTGGTCACCAGCTGTTTTGGATGCCTTTGTTTCATATGACAGCCTTCTAAGGATATTTAGCAATGTGCATTGTATAAAGATTGGCTTCCTAAGATGCCTGGGTGGCTTAGTGGTTGAGAATCTGCCTTGGGCTCAGGGCATGATCCCAGGGTCCTGGGATCTAGTCCCACATCAGGCTCCCTGTGAGGAGCCTGCTTCTCCTTCTGCCTATGTCTCTGCCTCTCTGTGTCTCTCATGAATGGATAAATAAAATCTTAAAAAAAAAAAAAAAAAAAAAGAATGGCTCCTATCCCCAAATAGTTCCTATTGAGATAATGTATATGACTGCTCCCTGTATCCAGGCACTGGGAATTCCATAAATATCCCATAATATTCCATAAATATTCCATCCTTACCCTGGCAAGTTTAAGACCAGACCTCAGTTCATCTCTCCAGACTTCACATTTCCTATCTCATAGCCAACTATAACCACATTTCTGAGCTTGGTTCACCTCTGCATCCTTATCCAGCTACTCTTTGCTTTCAACTGCAACTGCATCACTGCTATCTCTGTTCCAACATCATCTCTGTAGACCAAACCTGATCTATATTTTGCTCCCACGACATGCAGTCCAGCTCCCACGACATGCAGTCCAGCTCCCACGACATGCAGTCCAGCTGCTTGGTCATGCAGCCCATTGTTACCCTCTTGGATCCTCTTGGCTTCATCAACCTGTCTCTTAACCCTTCAGTGTGGATCCTCTGGCCTATTTCTACCATTTACTTCCTACACTCTGCCTCTGCCTAAGAGGGGCCCAGTCTTCCTACATATAACATTCCAGGACATGACTATTTTATATTATCTCCTATTTTCTGTTTTTATTTATTTATTATTGGCCTTGTTCTAGAAATGACTTAAGATAACATATACTCTAGTCCTATCAAGTTTTGTCAGATGGATTCTTAATCCATTTGGCTTTTCATTAAGCTTCTATATATGCCCCACCAAGCATATCATGGGGTCCAAAGACACAGTTTTTCTGATATCGATTCTCACTCCCTTCTTAGACAAGGCAACAATAGTGACAGAGACAATTCTCTCAACAAAAAGGAAACAAAGGCAAAGCACTGATCATGAATTCCAAGCTAGGAGCCAAGTAGAACACTAAAACCACCAAAGCAACAACACCGTGACCTTATAGTGTCTATAGCGCAGACCTTTTCGCCAGGCAGATGTTGCTCTCCCACTCCCCCTGCTGGACACCCAGGTCCTGCTGCAACTTATCCAAAGTCCCAGGCTGATCTGACACCATTTATGCCTCAAATTGTAAAAGAATTCTTTTTTAAAGCCATACTGGCCAATCATATTTCATTAACTTCAATGCCATATTACGGAAAGGGAGTATCCCACAGTGAAAAAAGGCATGAACCACTTGTTAGACAGACTGGCATCTAAATGTCTATTCTGTTACTTTCTAATTATCTGATATTAAGAAAGTTATTCGGAGTTTCCCTGGGCTTTCAGTTTCCTCATCTCCAAAATATGGCTGATAATATCCACACCATATGGTTTCCTGTGCTTTTTAAAGCAGCACATTAAGATTAGATTGTGTGTGTGTGTGTGTGTGTGTGTGTGTGTGTGTGTATGGATAGATAGATATACACATAATCCTGCTATTTTATTTTGCTTATCATTATAACAAATATTTTCCCATTCTTGAAAATTGTAAGAGTCCACTCAGAATCAATATTGCTTAAAAACATAACCATAAGCTAAGGTTAAAAATAGTAAACACAAGGACATCTGGGTGGCTCAGTCAGTTAAGTGTCCAATTGATTTTGGCTCAGGTCATGATCTCAGGATTGTGAGATGGAGCCCTACTGGGCTTGAAGCCTGCTTAAGTTTCTCTCTCTCCCACTGCCCCTAAGTACCCCCCCAACTTTCCCACTCTTAAAAAAAAAGGCAAATACAGCCTAACTCCTAGCTAGATAAAACAAACTAATATCCTAATAACTTCAGTTCTTTTTATCTGATATGTCATGCCCAATTATCAACAAATAATTATAAGACATACTAAAGGGTAAAACACACAGTCTTAAAAGACAAAACAAACATCAGGATCAGACTCAGATATGACAGAGATTATAGATAACTTTAGAATTATCAAATAGGAAATTTTAAGTAACTATGATTAATATGCTAAGGGCATTAATGGAAAAAATAGACAAAGCGCAAGAACAAATGGGTAATGTTAGTAAAGAGATGGAAACTCTAGGACAGAAGCTGTAAATCAAAAACACTGTAACAGAAATGAAGAGTGCCTTTGATGGCCGCATCAGTGAAATGAAGAATGAAGAAGGAATTATTGAGCTTGAAGATGTGTCAATAGAAACCCCTCATACTGAAAATCAATGAGAAAAAAAGAAAGGAAGGAACAGATTACCTAAGAACTGTGGGACTATTAAAAAAGGCATAACATACATATAATGGGAATACCAGGAGAAGAAAGAGTGTGGAAGAAATATCTGAATTAATAATGGCTGAGAGATTTTTCAAACTGAAAGACAGGCACCAAACTCCAGATCCAGGAAGCTCAGAGAACCACAGGGTAAATGCAAAAACCCTACAGGTAAGCATATCATATTCAGACTGCAGAAAATCAAAGACAAAGAGAAAATCTTGAAAGAAGTCAGAGGAAAAGAATATCATATAAGCAAATAATATAATAATAAAATATAATGGGGACACCCAAACTCAACAGAGGGATTTACATGACCCAGAAAAGTTGTTATATTAATGGTTATGGTTTATTACAGTGAAAGTATAGGGATTAAAATCAGCAAAGGAAAAAGTCACACAGGACAGAGTCCAAGAGAAACCAATACAAACTTCCAGATGTTTACTCCCAGTGGAGTGGGACACTTCTTGATTCTCTCAGAAATGATGTGTGACATGTGTGAAGTATTGCCTACCAGGGAAGCTCACCCAAGGGTTAGTATCTAGAATTGTTATGAAGCACTCACATGACTGACCTTAGCTACTCAGTTTTCAGTTCCCTCCAGAGGTCAAGCTGATACAGCGTAGACCAGGGTCCCAGGTAAAAAATAAATTAATTAATTAAATAAATTAAAAAAAAAAAAAACAGAGCCTAAATCACATTGTTAGTATAAATTTTCTGGCCTGGCCCAAGACCCCAAGTATACAAATACACTCTTATCAGGTAGGATATCCCAAGGGCTTAGAGATTAACTCTCCTGTGATAGTCAAGGATCAGTCCTAAAGACCTTTGGCATGTATGAGGTTTGGACAACCCAGGACTGATGAGTTAACCCTTTACTACACAAGAAGCCACAGAGGAAACAATTGCCTAAATAGGAAGAAACTCACCATATAGTATTGGAATTGGGCACAGAACTCCTTGGTTCTGTGTGCTCCCTTCCCATTCAGGCAATATGCCCCCAGTAGAATATATACTAGAATATGGTCAGTCAAGCAGGAACAGCATCAGTGTTCCTCTCATCCTTGATGAAGAGTCCATCAGTGGGAAGAAAACTTCACAGAAGCTTCAAAGCCCAGGCAAGGTGTTGAGTAGAACACAAGATTACTGCTCTAAGAAGACAATGTGATATAGAGAAGGGAACTACAGTCTGAGAATGTGGATATCTGATTCTATGTCATTTTGTCTCACTGGCTTCAGAGTGCTTATCTAGAATATTTTCCTACTTAGTGGTGGGAAGCAATATTGTCATACTAGGTTAAGAGTGTAAGCCAGGGCAGGCTTAATGGCAAACATCCTGGGTAGCCACCCAGAACCCTATACTCAAAAAAGCCCTGAACTTGGTTTCATGCTCTACAGCTAACATCTTAAAATTCCTAACAATTTTTAAACAGGAGCCCCACATTTTTGCTTTTCACAGGGCTACACAAATTATGAAGCCTGTGTTGGTGCCAGGTCTAGAGTAGGCCTATGGGTTCAGATCCCCATTTATCACCTTTTAGGAATATGACCCAAGGCATTTATCTAACCCATTTTCTGTTCTGTAAACTGAGGATGAAACAGGTTGTAATGAGAATTAAAGAAGATAATAATGGAAAGAAACAGCATTGTAGTACACATGGATAGTCCATAAGTGGAACTTATTCTCAACATAAGAGTATATTAGGTGCTCTCATTGTATAGAGTTTATAGAGTATAGCAAAATATATTATACATTATTTTATATTATGATTATAACAAAACTAGTGGCTTAAAACAACATTTATCAGCTCACAGTTACTATGAGTCAGAAATCCAGTGCAGTTTAGCTGGGTCCTCTGGCTCAGTCTCTCACCAAATTGCAGTCAAGGTGTTACCCAAAACTAGTCCTCTCAAGGCTCAAATGGGAAAGAATCTGCTTCCAAGTTCACTCATGTGGCTATTGGCAGAATACAGTTCCTACTGGATTATTGGAAAGGGGGCCACAATTCCTTGCTGGATGCTAGCCATCCAGCAGATATCTTCTGTTCCTTGCCAACTGGGCCTCTCCACAAGGCAAATCTCAATTTGATAGCTTGCTTCCATCAGAACAAGCAAGCAAGCAAAGCCAGAGAGATTGAGCAAGACAGAAGCAATAGTCTTTTGAAGCCTAATAGGAAAAATGACATATCATCACTTTTGCCATATTTGATTTATTAAAAGCAAGTCACAAGGTCCATCCCACACTCAAGGAGAAGGAATTATACAAGGGTATTGTCAGGAACTGAACTGAGTCATCCTAAAATTTGGTCCTAATTCTCATTAGAATGTGACTGTATTAAGAGACCGAACCTTTAGAGAGGTATTAAGGTTAAGAGATATGGGCAGGGCCCTAATCCAATAGGACTAGTATTCTTATAAGAAGAGGAAAAAACACTGGGGACATGTGAGCTGAGGATAGTGATTATGAAAACACTGAGAAGACAGCCATCTACAAGGCAAGAAAGACCATAGGAGAAACAAAGCCTGTCAAGACCTTGATCTTGGACTGTTAGCTTCCAGAACTGTGAGAAAATACATTTTTGTGTTTGAGTCACCCAGTCTGGTATTTTGTTATGGCAGCCTTAAGCAAACTAATATAGGTATGAATACCATGAGGCCGGGATCATTGGAAGCCATTTCAGAAGCTGCCACAGATGATACTGAACTAGTGTATAGTCAAAGCTCTTTTATGCAATAATCTTTTAGGAGAATCCTCCACTTCTGTAGAAAACAACACATTTGACATTCTCCAATATGCAATAGTAGCCTGACAGCCAATAAAACAATCTTAACCTGTACTCTGGAAACTGTAAGCTCTGTGATTTACACAAGTCATTTGTAGAGATGTCAATTGCTAGAATTAACATTCTTAAACATTCAGAACTTCAGTCTCAGAGAACAGAATATTAAAAAGACATTTAGCTTCCCCCCCGCCATGTGTCCTGATTTGTTATAGTTCAAAAAGTCGTTTTGAGATCAGACCTATTTCATTTGCCATCATTCTTAGATATGCATACCCTAGGCATTCTCTCACCTAATCAGAAAGCAAAACCACAGTAATATGCTTTCTTCCAGCTGAGATTTTTAAAAAGGACTGATATATGCTGATTTCCTACAGCTAGTCTTTCAGAGAGGAGTCTTGCTCTGTAAGAAAAAGAAATTAACAGTTCTATGGAAACCTTTTCAAGGAAAATAACTTGTGGGAGTTCTCTTCAATGCATTTTAAAATTCTAATAATCCAGCTACCCACCCACATCAACACTGTTAATTAGAGCCTCTTTTTAGAAAGGAAGTATAACAAAAAAAAAAAAATCAAAAGAAAAATAAGATTAAGCCAAGCATATGCACCAATTCCACCTCTCACTAACAACTATATCAATTGAAAAATTAATTTGTCTTAGACTTTTGGTTCCAGACTTGACAGAATGGCTGGTATTAGACTTACCCTTCCTGACATAAAATAGACACAATATATAAAATAACTATCTTCAGGATTGGACAGCAACCAAAACAGAGGATGAAAGAATGAAATGATGTGAACTTTACATTCATCCTGCCTGGGAAGTTGAATACAAGAATAAAGTTACATTCTCATCAGGCAAGGAAACAGAGACTGGAGTTTGAGACTGCCACAGTGGCTGGGATTTGGAGGTCAGGTGATGGAGATGAGTGAAATACACAGGAGAAAATTCCAGAGGAGGAATTCCTAAAATATTACAGAAATCTCATGTCCTTGGTCCCAAGCTGTGCGACCACAGGGTGAGACTCCAGAGGCCTAGCACAGAATAACTGCTGAGAGCCGGAAGAACTGAGCAGAAATTTCAGAGCCTGCACGGTTCTGGGAAGATGACAGAGTTCAAATCCAACCAGAGTAGAGTGATATTGGTTTCTAGACTTTCAGATAAGTTACAAAGAAAGGTCATGCCCTAGAAATATAGATCATGCTCTAGGAGGAATGGCTATACCCTAGGAATAAGGCCAAAACTGAAATAACCCCCCTTAACAGTCTAAATCCAATCTTCATCAAAATTTAAGTGAACTGCCACTAATTTTACTGGCCACTAGAACAAAATTCAACACTTTTTAGAGGAAGTGAACATAATCTGAACTTCTACAAAGTAACATCCATAATAACTACCATGAAAAAAAATTTACCAGGTGAGAATTGTCAAGGTGAACTTACTAATAGCAAAGAGCTAGAAAAAGGTACAGAGATGATCCGGACATTGTTGTTAGCAGAGAAGACTTCAAAATAACTATAATGAATATGTTCAAATTGAAGTAAAGACTGACAATGAGGATGACAAGACGGAGTACATCAACAGAGAATTAGAAAGAGTGTACCCATTAGTAGGGGCTTAGGGGAGGAGAAACAGAAGGAGAGGGAGAGAGAGAATCTTAAGCAGGCTCCACACCCAACACAGACCCTACCCAGGGCTCAATCTCAAGATTCTGAGATCACTACCTGAGCCAAAACAAGAATCGGATGCTGAACTGACTGAGCCACCCTGGCATCCCTAGAATATTTTTTAAAGAAACCAAGTAGACATCCAGTAATTGCAAAATAAAGTATCAGAAGTTAAGAATTTATCAGATGGGTTAGCAGCACAACAGAAAACACAATTAATGGATTTGAAAACAGGTCAATAAAACATACCACACTGAAACAGAGAAAAGAGTAATAGAAAAAAAAAGTCATCTTAAATCCATTATTGGGAAATACTCTTTTATTTACCTTTCTTTTTCTTATCCCTTCTCCCAAATCAGTTACTCTACTATTAAAACAAAAAGTAGGGTTAGGAATGGGATTTAAAATAATACTCACCTACTAAGAAATATCTAACATAATAATTAAGAATTAGTCTTGGGGGGGACTTGAGTGGCTAGTTGGTTAAGCATCTGCCTTCAGGTCATGAACTTGGGGTCCTAGAATTGAGCCCTGTGTCAGGCTCCCTGCTCAGTGGGGAGTTTACTTCTCCTTCTCCCTCTGCCCCAACCCTCCTCACATTCATGTTCTCTCTCAATCTGCTCTCTCCCTCTCAAATAAAATAAATAAAATTGTTTTAAAAAAATTAGCCTTGGTTCTGCACAGCAAAGGAAACTATCAACAAAACGACAAGGCAACCTATGGAATGGGAGAAGATATTTGCAAATGACATATCTGATAAAAGGTTAGTAGCCAAAATCTATAAAGAACTGATACAACTCAACACCCAAAGAACAAATAATCCAATTAAAAAATGGGCAAAGACATGAACAGATATTTATCCAAAGAAGACATAGAGATGGAAAACAGACACATGAAAAGAGGCTCAACATCATCCATCATCAGGGAAATGCGAATGAAAACTACAATGAGATAACACCAGTCAGAATGACTAAAATAAAAAATACAAAAGACAAACATTAGCAAGGATATGGAGAACCTTCCATATCCTTCCCTTCCATAAGAAGGGAACCTTTTTACACTGCTGGTGGGAAGGCAAACTGGTACAGCCACCATGGAAAACAGTATGGAGGTTCCTTAAAAAATTAAAAACAGAACTACCCTACAATCTAGTAGTTCCAATATTGGGTAGTTATTAAAAAAATACAAAAACATAAATGCAAAGGGATATATGTACCCCTATATTTATTGCAGCATTATTTACAATACCCAAACTATGCAAGCAGACCAAATACCCATGGATAGCAGAATGGATAAAGAAGATATGGTACATGTAAATGGACTATTATTCAGCCATAAAAAAGAATGAAATCTTGCCATTTGCAACAACATGAATAGAGCCACTGAGTATAATGCTAAGCAAAATAAGTCAGTCAGAGAAAGACAAATACTATGCATTTCATGAACAGTTTTACTCTATTTCTAACAAAACACTTGTCTTTTTAAGTTTGTAACAGATAATAGCTCTCCATCACCTATCAGAAAACATCCAGACTCTTTCTTCTGCCATTCCCCATTTTCTGCTTCCATCTAACTCACCCACATGTCTCTAACTACAGACCCCTACATATACTTCTCCTCACATTAGCACTGCACGTGGGTCTTGGATATACTCCACCGAAAAAATGTATTCAGTGATGAATCTTTACAGAAACTCTTCTCCAATCCTTGGTCCCAAGCTGTATGAGCGCAGAGTCAGACTCCCAGAGACCCAACACAGAACAGTTGCTGGAACACCAGAGAACTGAGCTAAGCAAAGATTTCAGAGACTACACAAAAATGGATTTCAGTAGGCTTTATTCCATACCACATCTACTTCTTTGCCTACCAAAGATTAAGACCTCATTAATGTTAGGTTATGCCATGCATAATGTTAGGTGTTAGGGATATATATAGCAGTAAAGAAATTGACTAGGTCCTGGCCCTTACAGTGAGAAATCTAAGCAAATGGGTAGGGTTGGGATAGAGATAAGAAATAGTGAAAGAATTAATGAATGGGCATTTGTTGAGGCCCAAAGGAAAAAGACAGTATGATGCCCACAAGAAACTAATCAGATTCTTTTGAAATTTATACTAAAACTTCTTACTTCACTGTGCCCGTACTTTGTCTAGTTGATCCTATCTATGTTAGATAATCTATTTGATCTTATCTCCTCCCTGGAACCAGAATTCAAGGTAGTAAAGATCATAACTTCATTATGGTGAAGTAAAATGAGAAACCGTCTTAGTTATTAATTAAAAATGGAAAAAATATAGAAATGTAAACCAAATATAGCAAAGTTTGGGAAAACGTTTTTTTCTAATCTCAAGATAGAAAAAGACTATTATAAGTATGGTATAAAATTTTTAAGGCATTTTAAAAAGTCAATAATCTGATTTGTAAAATTCAAAAGCTTCTGTTTGACAAGAATGATCACAAGCAAATTCAAATGACAAACTGGGGAATATCTACAACTCATATCACAGATACAAATAAATTCCCTAAAATATAAAGTGCCTATAAATCAATATGGAAAAGATCAATACTCCATCAGGAAAATGGACTAAAGGAAACACAAATGGTCCTTAAATATATGAAAATATGTTCTATCCCATTCATAAGAAAAATGATATTTAAAACTACAAAACATCATATTTCATCTGCTTAGAAAGACCAGGAAATCTGATGACACATGAGTCAGTGAAAGTGTGGAAAAACAGGGGTTTTTCATTAAAGTCTTCAGAGACCTAGACTCCTAATGGTACACACTGCCATTCCTTAGGGCCTGGCCTTTATCTTCATGGCCCAGAGTAACTAACTGTAAGCCTGTCATTTCATATCCATTCCAGGAAACATACTTCCCTAAGGAGACTTCTCAGAAGTACCACACAACACTTCTGCTTACATCTCACTGATCAAACTATTAGTTAAGGAGTCACAACTAACTGCAAAGAAGTTTGAGACACTTTTATCTTGTTTGCAATGAGCAGCTAAATCTGACAATTTGAAACAGAAAATAAATTTTTGATAAATTAACATTCTCTGAAGTGTCTATTTCTTTGCTGACCAAATATTTATATGTACTAATGCTCATATATAACTCACAGTAAATCCTCTCCCAAGGAAATAATTCCCAAGTCTCATCTAGACATTGCATCCAGGTCAAAGTTCAGAAAGTCTAGGAAACGTGTACTTCCCATCTGCTCCAAATGGCTCTCCATGGTGCAGCAATCTGGTTTTGTTTTTTTTTTTTTTTAAGATTTTATTTATTTATTCATTAGAGACACAGAGAAAGAGAGGCAGAGACACTGGCAGAGGGAGAAGCAGGCTCCATGCAGGAAGCCCGACATGGGACTCGATCCCAGGTCTCCAGGATCAGGCCCTGGGCTGAAGGCAGCGCTAAACCACTGAGCCACCTGGGCTGCCTCATGGTCCAGCAATCTAAGAAAACTTTAAGTCAAGTTAACTTGCTCCAATTTACTAATATACAAAAAGATGGCATAGGAGAAACATAACCAAATTAAAATTATGATTCAGAAAAAGGGAGAAAGGAAAATCTGCTGTGGTCACTGGTCTGCAGCAATATGAAATTCCATGAGGCAGAAATAGAAACTTCTTTTCCTGGAAGTTTCTGGGGGCCTTCAATTCTGCTTTCTAGGACACTCCTTCTGGAGCCTCTAGTATTGCTTCCTGGGAGCTTCCTTCTAGTCTCTGGTCTCACCCTCAATATGCCTTAGGGAACCCGGGGGAGCTGCTGACATTTCATGGCTTATATCCTGTTAGTAGCACAAGTCTCAGTTTTCTTCAGGAGAAAAATGTCTTTTCCTGTTTCCATAATCTTTTCCTTACTTCCCTCTTCTGGACTATCCTTGACACAATAGGAAAGAAAATGCTACAATACCTTTCTTTTTTATCATTCTAGTTTTGAGTAAAACTCTGATTTTACCTTTTAATATATTTGCTTCTTACAGGAAGAAGAAAACATCAATTCAAACTTCTCTATTACAATTCATCTGTCAATCTCAAAAAACCTTAATACATTTTACTCAAAAACCTTTGTTGAGCACCTACCACATGTGATATACTAAGGATCCCAGGTCCAAGGAGATCCTGGTCCCCATCTTGGTGTGGTAGTTACAGGGTATATAATTGACACCACTTATCAAAAATATACATTTAAGATCTTTTTAATTGTATGTAAAACATACCTCAATAGAAATGGAGTCATTCAAGGAAAGATAATACAATGTTTAAGGTTTATTGTAGTATACATAGTAATTTCAAATAAGTTAAATTTAGAATGTGAATGTGACTACTCCATGTGCTGTTGTGTACCCGCGGGATATTGGGTAAAGTGTATGGGCCCTCTGTGGAACTTGAAATGTTAACATTTTGTAGATGTTGTAATTGTCTATTGTATCATCTCATCAGTTGCAAAAATTATTTTTAAATGTGCCATGTTATCAGTACTAGGATCATAAGTTTTTAGTTAGCAACTCTAGGTTCTAATGTGATTTAGGGGAAATGACCCAAGCCTGTTTCATCTGCAAAACAGAAAGAATGCCCTACTTGACAGGATTATTGTGGCGACTGAATAAGTGCCAAGTCATAGCCAACACTCCCTTTCCCATGTTAACCTCCTTCCAACATCTTTTGATGTCAAGTCCTTGGCCAGCACTATGTTACTAATTCTGGGTAACAGAAAAATACTGACTAGTCCTTTACAACGATCCATATTATGTAAGTTTCCAGTTCTCAAAGCATTTTAACTTAATACATACAATCCTACAATTCTTTCATTATTCTTTTGAGTATATACCATTACTAGGACCTGTGCTAGCCTCTAAAGCTACAAATACAGTTCTGCATTTATGAAGTTTACATTCTAGGAGTGAGAGCCAAGATTATTTACATGCACACAGATGGGTTAAAAGTTCTCCAAAAAAAGTGAGATGAAAATAAGGAAGTGATGGGGAAACAGACAAGTGTAGAGTTTGCTATTTTACAAACTCTCTTCTGAAAGAAGCCCTCTCTGTCAAAGTTACATCTGGGCAGAGATTAAAGAGAGGAAGCCAGGCATGCGGACATCTGGGAGAAGAGTTCCAGCAGAGAGAAGAGCAACTCAGACACTAAAGTTAAGTACACGTCTGGCCTTACTGAGGAACGAGAAGAGATCAAAACAGCAAGAGTGGAAGTGAACATGGAGGGAAGAATCCTAGGCAATGAAGAGATCAAAGATGTGTGAGACCAGATTACAGTCTTATAGGTCACAGGAAGTAAAAATTCAGAATTTATTCCCAGTGATAGGAAGCCACTGGAAAGTTCTGATGGGGTGTGATTTTAAAAGGATCACGCTAGGGCATCTGGGTAGCTCAGTCATTAAAGTGTCCGACTCTTGATATCAGCTTGGGTCTTGATCTCAGGGTTGTGAGTTCAAGCCCTGTGTTGGGCTCCATGCTGGGCGTGGAGCTTACATAAAGTATAAAAAAATAAAGTGTTTAATTAAAATGAGAAGGTCACTGTGGATATTATGTAGAAAAGACTTTAAATGTATAGGAGAAGGAGGAAGGCTTCTTTGAGTCTAGGGCATCAGCTCTCAAACCTGAATTGTGTCAGTCTTCCAGAAGACTTGCTAAAACATACTGAACACACAAAAAGGCGTACACAACTGTAGCAGCTTTATTCCTAAAAGCTAAAAACTGCGAACACAGATGTCCTCCATGTACATCCATGGAATACTACTCAGCAATAAAAAGGAATAAGGTGACACACACAACCTAAGTGACTCTACAAATAAATAGGCGAAGTGAAAAAAGCCAATCTCAAAAGGTTATTTATTAATTCCATGCATATAACTTTCTTGCAATGACAAAGTTAAAGAAATGGACAACAGAGTACTAGTTGCCAGGGGCTAGGGATGGGGGTGGGGTGTGGGTGAGGAGGGTTGGCTACCAAAGGGCAACATGAGGCATCCACAGAGTGATGGAAAAATTGACTCACCAATAATCAATACCCTGATACTGCACTGATAATTTTACAAGTCATCATTGAGGGAAACTAGGTAAAGGTACACAGATCTTTCTGTAACATTTCTTACACTGCATGCAACTCCAGGACCATCTGGAAATACTAAGTTAATTCAAAGTAACAGTTGAAGTAATTAAATCATAGAAACCACTAGGCCTCACCCGTTTCCAGACATGAAAACATACAACAAGTTTCTAGGTGATGCTAGTCTGGCAACAGCTATGAGAAGCAATTTAGAAAAGAACACCTTGGGGCAAGTCTTATTCCTATTTTGTAGAAGAAACTGAAGCCTCAAGATTAAGTGAATTCACCAAAGGCTAGAAACTGAGTGGCAGAACCAGACCTTAAACCAGATCCTATCAGGTCAGTACTTTTGCCTGAGCAAATCAAGATCAGGAATAATCTTAATTATAAGGACTCTCCAGTGTCTAGCACAGAAGAAAACAATGCTTCTTGAGTAGGACTGCACTGCTTTAAAAACGAAAATTCAATAAAACATAGCTTAATTGTAAACATCTCACAAACTTTAAGATACACACATGCAAGTGTGTACTAGTCTTAGCTCTTACCTACGCTTTGAACAAGTGCTTAAACTCTTGTCCCTTAGCTTCCTCAGATGGGAGATCAAGGAACTGGTCTCTTCCTACCCAACTCTGGATTTCTCACTGTAAAATCTCCTGGGTTTTTAGACAGCTCCAAATGAACTCTCAATGAACACAAAACCAGTTGTTTGCTATCCATGGTAGTATTTTATCAAAATGGGTATCTGACAGTTTTTATTTCTCAATCTCAATTTCTGAAAATCCTGAGCAAAAAAGAGAAGTTAATGTGCACCACAATTCTAAGAAGTTCACAAACAACACTAAAATTTAGCCATGGGGGGTGGGGGGTAGGGTGAGGGGGCACATTCTTAAGCTAGTTTATGGAATTTAAAAACTGCTAAGAGTTTTTAGGAAAATCATTAAGTGCCTAGATTCATAGAGATGTTGAAGCAATTACATCAAGTGCTTGCCAAAAATGACTTTCCTGCAGTTAGCTCTCTGGAATTCCACTTTAAAATCTCCTTATGCAATAAGCCTCAATAGTCTCCTACGTCTCCATGGTAAAGTTAACAAAACTTGAGGAAATAGGCTTAAATAGCTGAAGGGTTTTACATCAGAAATAAGGAAGAATTTTTGGGAATGATAGCCCTGTCACCTGAGATTACATTCATGATCATTCTCTAATTAAATACCGCCTGTTTAAAACATTCAAGTCAACAGGCTCCTCCCAAATCCTATCATATCTGGTTTCAGGCCTACTTTCCTACATGAATTACAATTCTCAAAACTAAATAAATAGAGCTATTTTGTTAGATTTACGGAAAAAGCTAAATAAAAATAGGCTTCAAATACAGTTAATGGTCCAGGAAACCAGTACTGAAAACTAATTCCCATTAACTGCTTTAGTAGAAAGTGCTACTATTCTATGTAACTATCCATGGCTCTTGCCCAGACAGGTCTAATTTCCAAACAGCAGTGAGGGAAATCTTAGACGTATTTAACTGACAAATAAATCAGACCCACAACTCCCCAAAGCCATTCCCATCTCTACCAACAGAGCCAGAGAATCCATTTCTTTCAGTTAACAACTTTACTCCAGGGACATGCAGGAAGTAAGGGCCAGCTCACCAAACTGAGAACCGTCTATATTCTTACTACCTTAGAAAATCCCAGAGGTTATTAATTCAATGCAAAAGGAAAATGGAATCTACATGTTAAGTGAATGGCCAGGAATTAACTTGAAAGTTCTATTTTTTAGGGTAGCATCTAGGCATATATATAAATTCACTGTTTTGAAAAAGACAAAAGGCTAAATTTTTACCTAATAGTCCATTATGTTTCATTCAAAAAGGACTCAAGACATAACATTGTTAAAAACATTTATTTTGATACAGTCTATGATAAATAAGTCAGTAGAAGTTCCACTCTTGCCACAGATTCATCTGAGAAGAGCCCTGTGCCATTCAACCGGTGAATGTCTGAACGGTGTCCCATCTCTTATCCCAGCCAGAGCGCACACCTTCCATGTTGTTCCTGTCCATTGATTGCTTCCAAATCCAGGTGACCTTTATCCCCAAAGTAAGCTAAAATGTTTGTGAAGAGGAGAAATAAATTAAACCCCAAAGTAAAAGCTTAAACGGTTTAAGAATTAGAAGATTATATACATTTACATTTGTGTTTACTCATCTATCAAATTCAGAGATACTAGGCAAGGATTGATCTCATTGAGCAAATAAAGAAAGATATATACTTAAATACAGGTTTGTTACTTTTGAGTGTGATTACCTATTATAAACACAAAGGAAAATGTAAGTTGAGGTCTGTCAAAAGATAAATGATTAATGATTTTCATTAACATGAAGGACTGATGAATCCACAATATAAAACTCCATCATTATTAAATACCACATCAGTAAAGCTGAAAATAACATTTACTGAATGCTTCTATGGGTCAGTACTGTATAGGAAGTTCCCAACTCTTCTAACCTTTATTTTAACTACAGGGAAACCATGGCTTTGAGATGGTTACCTATCTTAAGTGGCAGAGTGGGATGTAACCCAGGTGCTTTTTTTTTTTTTAAGTAGGGTCCACACCCAGCATGGAGCCCAATAAGGGGCTTGAACTCATGACCCTGAGATCAGGGTCCTGAGATTAGATCAAGAGTGGGATGCTTAACCGACTGAGGCACCCAGGCACCCCTGACCCAGGTGCTCTTAACCATTACAACAAACATCCCAGGAGCAATTACTAGCCTTAATTTCAGCCTCAAATAAATCTTACTTCAAACATTCTGGCCAAATTCCTAAACCATATCCTAACTAACACGACTCTGGAGGAAGACTAGAGGTGTTTTATTTCTAAGTCTTGCTGATTAAAAATGTGGTTGCTAGTAATATGACATGTAAAATAAAACTGCATTACAAAATAACTTGAATATTCTATGAAGTTTTTTTTTTAAGTATTTCCCTTTGCCTAGGAAAAAGCCAAACACTCATCTATTTCTAATTCTCAAAAGTATATTAAAATCTTCCATTAAACCTCAAATATTTGTGCATATGGTTGATATAAAAATGAACTTTTCATCTATGAAAGTCTCCTTCTCAGTGGTAATGAGCATTCAAAATAAAGAAAACAGATCTTCCTTGGCCTTACATAGACAATGGGAACAATGATTCTCTTAGTTAACCTCAGTGTTCATGTATTTTGTCTAAATAATGTTTTACTAATTACTCCTCCATGTTTGTTAAAGTATTGCATTTTGTGTATGGAGTCATTTCAACCAACATTTGCTGACCACATAGAAGGTGCCATCTGGGTGAAAGAGGACAGACACTAAGACCAATGTGGTTCTAACTCCTAGGAACCCAACAATTTAGCAAGGGAAGCAGACAAGTAAATCATGAGCTAATATTTAGATAAGTATTATACAAATAAATTTATGCACAAACAACAAACTTGACATTAATGAATAATAAATTCTATATTAATAAAACATTTATATTAATAGTAATCCTAGCAGATATGTCCTAGCAGTTTTGTCCCTTTCAGGGTCCAGTACAGGTAAGCCAGGAAGGCCTCTCTAGTCAGTTTCCACAACACAAGCAGCATGGTATATGAAATTCTAAAACTGAACAACCCTTTCCAGGCACTCTATCAATTCTCCCCTAAATCTCAAATACCACTGGAAGAAAACTAGAAGATGCCCCTAATGACGGAAAAGAATGAAAAAGCACACCAGAGAGGACAGAGCACTACTAATAAGGTGTATGGTGAAGAAATGAAAACGCAGGGGGTGGCTTCTCCATCCAGAATGCAACTTTGAAGGGTCAACTCTTCGTGGGATAACTGAAGCCAAAAAAAGGTACAATAAAAAGTCACATTCTAGTCCTACCTCTGGATCCTCAGCCACCTGGGGCACAAAAATGCTATTTCCCATCTTGCAGATCCTATCTAAAAGTCCTACCAAAAGATGCAATGTGATATTAATTCCTGTCCAAAAAAACACCAAGAGGTCAGAGGCAATTAATTAAGTTAATCCAACTCTTTCTTGTTGGCAGCTACTTTAGGTGCTTACAGGACAAAATGTAATGTAAATCAACAACAAGCATAAGTAAGGCAGAGAATGATGCACACAAACAAGTATTCAGAGAGTTTTCAGCTAGAAGGGGGAAAAGATTTAAGGAAGTGATGACATTTGAGATTGGGCTTTTCTAGACATAGGTTTTCACCAACCTATGGAAACAAGAGAAAGAGCATTCCAGGTTAAGGGAGCACAAGCATTGGGATAAAGGCATGAAAATACGTGGTTTATTCTGCGGCAGCATGCAGTATATGGTAGCTGGAACAAGTTCTCACAGAAGAAAGAAGTGAGGTAAAGAAGATGACACAGAAAAGATTAAAAATTAGCAGTTAATTGTTCACTTGCCAAATACTCATAACACTTTATATACAATATTTTTATTCAATCCTCATGAATACTTTATGAAGTGAATATTATACCCAACTTACAAAAAAGGAAACTTCACTCCAGAAAGGCTAATGGCCTCTTGGGAAAAGGTATTAGATGATAATTTCCAGTACCTGGAAAATGTTCACATTACTTGACCAGGTAGTCCCTTCTCTGATGTTTCCTAAGGTAAGAAATCCCTATGAAAAGAACTGCTCTCAGGTCATCTGGCTAGTAAATAGCAGATACATTACCTCAAGTCCCCATTTTACAGTTCAAAAGGGAGAGGCTAAGAAAAAGAAACATAGTGGAGATCTCTGAAAGCAGTTTTAAGAAGCCACACCACAAATGGTTAAAGGGAGAGGAAAGTGAAGAAAAGCAGCAGCAAATTACTAAAGAATGTTATCAGGGAAAAAGAGAGTAACTACAGAAATGAACAAATTGAGGGGCTCCTGGCTGGCTCAGTCATTACAGCATGTGATTCTTAATCTCAGGGTTTTAAGTTCAAGCCCCACATTGGGTGTAGATATTACTTAAAAACAAAATCTTAGAAATGGACAAGTCGAGGGCACATACACTAGAAACTTATAAGAAAAACCCCTTCCTCTGATAAAGGAGAGGTCAGTTAGACAGAGCGGGTGAAGGAAAATTCCTATCAGATGCCACCACGATAAGAAAAGAGGTAAGATTATCTGGGAAAGCCCACAGGACCCAGTGGAAAGAGTGTAGACTTTGGAGACAGATATACTTCACCACCTATCAATTAGGTGACCTGCTCTGAAGTACTGAAGTGACAACTAGAGATACTGTATATAAAGCACCTAAAACAGTTAACTATGAAAAGTACCTGTTATAAGTATTACTATTACTTTCTGCCCATTCTAGAAAAAAAAAGTGGCTTAGAGTAGGAATCTGAAGAAACAGAAAACCTAGAAGAGCCAATGCAAAGTCTATTAGGGCAATCCAAAAGAAAGATCTGTAAGACAGAGGGTCAAGATGAAATCACATAGCACCTGTACAGGTCCTGGTCACCAACGTGACATAAATATCAGTCTTTCCTACAAAGCAAACCTGCCTGTTTCTGATTATATATATGTATGTACATATAGACACATACACATACAGCTTTCACAAGTATACATATATACATACACTTGTGAGTACATGAATATGTATGGTGTGTGTGTAAAATTTTCACAAGTGCTTATCCAACACTGTCAAGACTGTTTCTGAGAAAGAAATCTGACAATGCATTTTCAGAGTCATAAATGTTTATATACTTTGACTTACTATACCCATGAGAATTTATAAGGAAATAAATCAAAACCTATAAAATCTATCTAAATATCCATTGTACTGTTATGTAAACTGAAAAACTGAAAAACCTAAGTGATCAACAAAAGTTAAAAACATGGGATACCAACTGTAGTTTTAGGTGAAGAAAACAAAATCCTACATATTCTTGTTAGAATGATCTAAAAGACTGTACTTACCTGAATGAGAAAACAGAACTATGGATAATTAAAGAGTTCATTCACCTCTCAAAATGGTAGGATGATTAGTTTTTTCTTGTAAATATGTTTCATTACAGTTACAATGTGGTAGAGTAAGTACAAAGTAGGAAGGAGATAGAAAGCAATTAACCTAATAACAAAAGCTAAACTGTTCTGCAAACTGCTGCAGTTTCCCAACAGCCCAAAACTATACTGACTAGTACAGCCCCATTACAATGCCTACAACTATGATTCTTGCTTCCCAGTGATCTAATAATTGAACTAATTTACTAAGTACTAATAAATGAATATTTGCCCTGAAATATTTCTTTGTAAGAGCAGTACCTCAAAACAGTCGGTTCGGGCATTCCAGGGTCTGCACCTCTCTTGAATCCTGGGGTAGAGGGGGAAGGAGAGAGAAACAGAATAAATTATAACTTAAAAACCCTAGCAGACATAACATTTATAATCGTTTCTCTTCAACCTACAGTAGCTAGAATGATCTACTAAATCTAAATTTACCTGTGTGCTACAGAACAGTCTTGTTTTGTTTTTTTTTTAAGATTTTATTTATTTATTCATGAGCAGCACACAGAGAAAGCCATAGACACAGGCAGAGGGAGAAGCAGGCTCTGCAGGGAGCCCGACGTGGGACTCGATCCCAGGACCCCAGGATCACACCCTGGGCCGAAGGCAGATACTCAGCCGCTGAGCCACCCAGACATCCCTAGTCTTGAATTTTAACTAGAGTATGAGATTATGTCCAGGACTAATCAGTAGGGAGGACGAATAACCTTATTCTTATATAATTGTGTATATATTAGCACCATAGCCCAGAGCATACACTTTCATTCTTAGTCATTACCCAGAAAAAAGATGACACAGCTACCAAACTATACTGGATATAAAAACTACAAAGAGCAAAAAAGACTTTTTTAAAACTACACTTTTAATAAACAATTGAGGATACCTTATTTTATACCCCACAAACCCCTTTTTATAAAGCAACAAACGTTGGAAGAAAAAAAGAGTGGGAAAAAAAACCAAATTATTGTTTAAAAACCTAATTAAGCCAACACATTTATTACAAGTATGATCATATAAACCTTTTGCCATTTAAAATATATTTACTAATTAACTGGATAACATATGCTAATTTGCTGACTGATCAAAATTAGAGTGCATCAAGAACTGTGGGGGTATGAATTTTTACCCCATTTTCAAGACAACAAATTAGCCTGCCAGTTTCACAGATGCTGGTAGAAGACACAAAATCCTGAGTCAGAAACAAGGGAGAGTTTATTACTCCCAGCAGTAACTATAGTTAAAATGTCATCATTTTTCGATAAAACTTGAGTTTAAGGAACCAGTCTGTTGTAATGGGCAGTGACCACTGTCTCCCCATTGCTCTAAAGGAGATACTATTTTCCTTTTTTTTTTTTTTTGAGATACTATTTTCCAAGGCTGTTCACTCCACAAACATCCTTAAGAATATGGAACAAAGGGTGGTAAGAACCTCTGCCTCTTTTCTACAAGATTTGTAGAAATTCAAGACACCATGAAAAATTATCTTCCAGCAGGTGATTCACTAAAATCTTTGTGTTGGTCAGTTTCCAACAGATTCTTTATCATGTCACTGTCTGTTCTACTTTACAGCACTTTATGCGCGTGTACTCCCTGAAGCCCTAAAAGTTATATATAAATCACACAAGAAATTCAATCTGCAGTTTTTAAGTTTTTGTGAGAGTGTAGATGGAGAAGAAAAAGAAACTACCTGGGAACTAGGTTAGAAATTAAATTAAATTTCTAGGATGTGAGAAGAAAAAGACAATGATTAACAAGGAAAAAGTACTGAAAAGACAGTTCTAACATTACGGTCAACTGGAGTGGAAGCTAGGTTGAAAATCACGGTAATGGCAGTCCTAAGAACGAGAATACAGCCAGTGTGCACAAAAAGAAAAATAAACTCTAGGGTAGGAAAACCAAACAAACAAACAAACAAACATTCTCTTCAGACCAAAACCCTTGATACACAGAATGTAGCAATCAGCTAGTTTTCTGGCGTAGAAAAGCAATCACAAAAAAAGGGAGAAAGATGGAAAGGTATAGGTCAAGACTTATAGAGCAGCAAAGAAACCAGGGGAACCAAGAAGGCAAGAGCAGGCTATAAAAGGAGCCACACACACAAACAAAGGAAGAGGAGGAGGAACAAAGAAAGGGAAGAATCAGAGTGCCCATATCTTTCTTAGCTAAAAGGAGAGCTGGTCCTAGTGCTTGACAATGAAGCTGGCCCTTCTACCATCAAGTAAACACTTGAGGGGTGGGGGAGGAGATGGGGGAACACAGCCTGCAAGAAGAGCAGGCTATCATAATTACCTGGTCCAATCCTGGACACTTATACAAAGTCGCTAAGATCTTGGAGGTTAATGCTTTAAAAGGGGGAGAGGGGTTGAAATGGATGGGAAAAAAAGGATCTTTTTTAAGTCCTCATAGAAGTCCCCAGATAATCCGATGGTTTGCGAATTTCATGGGGAAACTGAGCCACAGCCACCTGGAAAACATCCGGCATAATCAAAGGCTCCATCAAGATTAAGAGCGACTGTGCTTTACCTGGAACAACGCAGGACACCTAAGACAAATAGGAAGGACTCTTTTAAAGAGTGTGAAATTGAGTCTTAACAAAATTTCAAACTTTGTGCCAACTGACAGCTGGGGCTTTTTCCTTACCACTACTGTTGTACACCTGAAACTAACATAACATTGTGTCTCCTACACTTTGATGGTTCAAGAAATTAAAAATTGCCCATGGCTAGAAATAGGATAAAATCCCAATGTGCAGCCCTATAGGTGAAAATATTTGCCTGGGCCGTCCATTTCTGTTAGGAAGACCGTTAGGTTTGAGGTAGGTGTTAAGGAGAGTAACTACCATGACTTCAAGTGCCTTAACCTCAGATGCGAGGCCTTTTGGCCAAGCGTCTGCGATTTCATATCGTTGGAGCCTTCGCTGTATCCCTGGGGGTTGCAGCTTTCTAGAAGTTTGCTGTGGCCGAACCAAGAAAGAAGGCATATGCAGATTTCTACAGAAATTATGATTCCATGAAAGATTCTGAGGAGATGAAGAAGGCCGATATCTTTCAGAGTGCAAAGTGAATTTGGAATATAAAGAATGTCTTTGGATTGCGTTTCATTGAAGCTTGTCACTGACTGTCCGGGGTCCCTGAGCTAAGAAACACGAACACTGGGTTATGGAATAGTTTCTCTTAATAAACAACTAAAAAATAAAAAAATAAAATAAAAAACTTTTCAAAAAAATTTAAAAAAAAAAGAAAATATTTGCCTGGCACTTAACAAATCTTTGCGGTACAGCATAGTGGTTAAGAGTATGGTCGGGGTGCCCTGGGTGGCTCGTCCCTGGCTTTGGCGCCACCTTCGACCCAGGGCGTGACCCTGGAGACCCGGGATCGGGATCGAGTCCCACGTCGGGCTCCCCGCAGTCTGCTTCTCCCTCTGCCTGTGTCTCTGCCTCTCTCTTTGTGTCTCTCATGAATAAATAAATAAAATCTTAAAGAAAAAAAAAAAAAAAGGGTATGGGCCCTGGTGCCCCGTTACTTGAGTTCATAGCTCCCCGGTGAACAGCTCTGTGGCCTTCAGCAAGCAACGAAATTTCTCTGACTCGATTTTCTCACCTATAAAATGGGATCTATGACAAAAATCATCCAAACTGTTCGCCGTACAGCTTCTCAGCTGGCAGAGAGAAATCCAACACAGACCGTCGCACTCAGGCTCCAAGGCAGCAGCACACCCCCGAGGTCTACAGGCCTCTTTCCACTTAGGACCGACCACCTGAAGAGGGGAGGACAAACGGCCCGACGCCCACCCCCCACCCCCAGTAACCGAGGGAATGAGCCGCTTTCAAACACATCGAGGTCGTCTACGTCTCCCACCTATCCTCACAGGTAGAGATCACCTCCGTTTTACACGTGGAAAAACGGAATGGGAAGGATTACGTGACTTGTCAAAGACCGTTAAGAAACAGTAAAGAACAGAACAGGGGCTCGAACTCCGGTTAGAGCGACCCCCCTGACTAGACAAGCATCCAAGGCCGTGCGCCGCGTGGTCCGGCCTCCCTCTCCCGCCCTGGAAGCCAAAACATGAAGGCGAGGCCTCCACACGCCCTTTCCTCCCGGCTTCTCCCAGGTTCTCCTACTGACCCAGGTAAATCACGAGAGGAATAAAGCCCCAGCGGATGGCAAACTGGCCGCCCTTAAAGAGCTGCTGCAGCCTTTGCTTGGCCTCTTTGCTCAGCTTCACCATGGCGACGGCAAGGGCGGCGCAGCGACAACTCTCTACCCCAGCGGCAGCGTAGGGAACGCCGAACAAGGAAAGAGATGCGCACGCGCCAAACACGGCATTTACGGCAGGAGTCGTGAGCGTCGCCGGCAAAGGTCGTAATTCACTGCCCGACCTGACCCGCCTCAGGCGCCACCTGCGGACGGCGCATGCGTGGCTCATCCCAACCCACCCTCCGTCCCGCGTCTGCTGAAAGTCTGAATTTTACTTTCCTTACGTTTTAGGAATCGCCTGTTTTGGCTGATTGTGGGATACTGGAGGCAGTGCTCTTGAGCCTCCTTCAGCCTGGAATGCCCTTTCTCTTCCCACAGTATTACCTATTTTTTTTAAGGTGCACCTCCAGGTGTTCCTCGCTTGATGCAGGAGGAACATTAAATTCAAAAGGAGTGTGGGTTTTGTTGGTTTGTTTTGTTTTGTTTTGTTTTGTTTCCGGCTCTTAGTCTGACTTGCTGTGTAATCTTGGACAAGCTACTTAACCTCTCTCAGTATCGGTTTCTTCAAGTGAAGGCTGAGCTGCAAGGGAGGTTATGATCCATGTTTTCTTGGACTCCTCCAGTGTTTGGTTGTTTTTCTTATTTAACATCATATATTACTTGCCAAACTTTTTTAAAGATTTCATTTATTTATTCATGAGAGACACACACAGAGAGGGGCAGGCTCTGTGCGGGGGGCCTGATGAGGATGTACCCCTAGGAAGTCTGTTACTGAGGGATAGGACCTGGCCATTGGGTTGCCGTTGAAGTTTCCCAAGTGATTCTCATGTGTAGCCAGAGTTCTCAGCTTGTGATTCAGTAACTGCCTGACCACTGTTGTTATTTGAGCTTTTGACCCTATCCTAGGACTTCTTGATCTCTAAGGGTGTAGGAGATTTCTAAGGCCTTGTCCCTGAAGGCTTTCCTGGATTATCCCCAAGATCCATTATGACATTTCAGTGCCCAGTGGCACTGAAAATTTCACGTGGCTTTATGGCTATTCCTGTACTTGGCTCATCTTCATGATAATAACGTGTGAATTCTACGCCTGTCACTGTGTTAAGTGTTTCAAACACAACAGTTCATTTTAATCCTTGAAAGAATTTAAGATTGCATTGCATTAAACTTGCTTCACTAATTACTGTAAAGAGAAATATATATAATATATATATTATATATATATATATTAGTCCTCATCTTACAGATAAGGAAACTGTCATCTTTTTATCCAAATGCCTGATACATAGTAAGGATACATTTCTTTCAGTTAGGCTAAACAAAACCAAAGTCATTTGCCTTCATCAAACATTCATTGAGCCTTACTGTATGCTAGGAACTAGAGATAGAAGATTTTTGTTTAAAGGCATTGCCCTTAAAAGAAAAAAAGAAAGCAGAAAGAAAGAAAGAAAGAAAGAAAGAAAGAAAGAAAGAAAGAAAGAAAGAAAAAGAAAGAAAAAGAAAGGCAGGCATTGCCCTTAAGAATTTAATGTTTGGGTGGAAAAGACCGGAGTAAATAGATGATTGCAATGCAAAGTGAATGTGCTAAGTTTTATAATAAAATGATACACAACATATGATGGGAAGGCAGATGAATTTTAGGAAGGGAGAGCTAGCATTGTGAACTGAGAGGATCAGAAAAAACTTCATAGAGAGGATGGAACCTAGCTGACCTTGATGAGTTTACAGGTCCAGAAATTTCAATTTTATCTATTGAAGTAAAGACTGACTCCTTATCTGCAGCTTTGGCCTCTCTAGTTTTCCCTCCAAATTCAATATCCTATTTCAGTACTAAATCATTAAAAGATGTATTTAAAAACACACACAAGAGATTTCTCTCCTATGATAATAATCGTCATATATTTGTTACTATGTGCATAGAGAGAAAAATAGAGAAATATACTTCAAACTCTTTGTAGTAGTAATTATCGTTTCAGGGGACAGGGGAAGGAATTATTGGAAATCTTCAGTTTCCATGTATATATCTCTGTATGTGTTGTTTTTCATAATGTGTGCATACAACTCTTATCAAAAGAAAAAACGATAGAGGTGGATTTTAAAACAAAATAAAACCCTCCAAGGACCCCCCGATTGCCTTTAGGATAAAAGATTAAAGATCCATTGCACAACCTACATAGTCTTTGAAAACCTCATATTATTTCTCATCTCCGCTGTTACCCCTGCCAGACATGTTTTCCCACACCCTCTTCTTTTGTAAGAGCCAGTTAAGTATCTCCTCCAAGATGTAATCTCCTTTGACTTGCTCCTGCTCCTGTCTAGGGCAAGTTGAGCACTCTGTTTTCTCTGTGCTGCCACTTTTGAGTTGATTTATTATTTAAATGCCTATCTCCCCAAGTAGATTACAGGCAGAAACTCTATCTCGTTAATCTTATATCCCCAATGACTGTATTTATAAACACTCGTAGAATTGGTGTATGAATTTCATCAGGAACTAACAGCCTTAATCATGCTGCTTAATCAACCACAGAGCTTGGGATGCCTGGGTGGCTCAGCGTTTGAGTGTCTACCTTTGGCTCAGGGTGTGATCCCAGAGTCCCAGGATTGAGTCCCACATCAGGCTTCCTGTATGCAGCCTGCTTCTCCCTCTGCCTGTGTCTCTGCCTCTCTCTCTCTCTCTCTCAAATAAATAAATAAATAAATAAATAATAATAAAAACCAAACCACAGAGCGTGTACCTAAATGCTTATTTGTAAATTTACAATTAAGGATATCTTTAGCAAAAGAACTGGCATTCTCCTTCCTAGTGAGCATGAATACTTAGACAATCAATTAGAAATGATAAATTGGGCACCTGGGTGGCTCAGTTGGTTAAGCATCTGAATCTTGATCTCAGCTCAGGTTTCAATCTCAGGGTCATGAGTTCAAGCCCCACGTTGGGCTCCATGCTGGGTGTGTGCCTGCATTAAAAAAAAAAAAGATAATTAATACTTACTAGGAACTTACTATATGCATACACTGCGCTAAATGCACACATGCTTTAACTCATTGAATCCTCACAGCTTTGTGAAGCAGGGTCTGTATTTTCATTCTCATTTTATAAACGAGGAAATTGAGGCAGAGGGAAGTAAATCTTCCCAAGTTTAGGAGTGCCTGGGTGGCTTGGTTGGTTAAGCATCTGCCTTCAGCTGAGGTCATGGCCCCAGAGTCCTGGGATTGAGACCCACCTAGGGCTCCTTGATCAGTGGGGAGCCTGCTTCTCCCTCTCCCTGCTGGTCCCCCTGTTTGTGCTCACTGTCTCTCTCTGTTAAATAAATAAAATCTTTTAAAACTTTCCCCAATTTCAGATAGCCAGTAAGCAGAAGTAGAGTCTAAACCCAGATGCTCTTAATCTGGAGGTCGAATGTTAGCCACAACACTAGATTGCTTTATAGAAGAGGCATAAACACAATACTAGAAGAAAAGCCACTGCATATTTGCAAAGAATATTTTCCTCAAGCTGTGACAGATGAAAGAAGTCTTTCCATTGTACTGGAGGAACACATATGATTAGACCAAAACCTAAAGGGATGATGAATAACCTAAAGGGGTGCTGACTAGCTGAACCAGATCAGATCCTCTAAGTAAGATTTGAACTCAAGACGGAAAGAAATAACAATTTGACTGAAGCTGGTAAAACAGAGAGAATAGATGACATGGGGAGTGGAAGGCATGGGTAGGCAGAAACTGTAAAGAATATTGGATTATAATGATATCACAGCCCTCAGAGTAAGAATAACATGATTTCTGGGGAGAGGGAAAAAGATAATGCCACCTAGAGTTTGTCGTATGCTCAACAACCTTCTATTCCCAGCTTTGTTTCAAAGCCTGGCTATGTCATGGTTCCTGTTCTGTGATGTAGAGGAAAGTGGAACGAATCAATCACATTATAACCCTTGTGGCCTCAGCTAATTATAAAATAACAGAAGAGAGGTGAAGGCATAAAGGTCAGAAAATAAGAGGGGGAAACTGTCAGGTTTTCACCAGCACTATCCAAAGAAAAGATGCTGCTGACTCTTTTCTTTGGGGCAAAACAAACAAAAAAAACCTCTAGAAAGTATTAGATGGTTGAGCTTTTTTTTTGGTTCCAAGGAAGGAGAAACATATGGAAATACGGGTCGTCAAAAAATATCTGACAGCACAGCCAGGGTTCCTGGAAAAACTGGACCATTCCTTTGACTATCCATTTCCACATTGGTAAAATGGTAAGAGTAACTACCACTATGGACTGAACCATATCCCTCCAAAATTCAGATGTTGAAGCCTCAACCCTAGTGAAGGGGTTTGGAGATAAGGCCTCTAAGGAGGTAATTAAAGTTAAATGAGGTCGTAAGTATGGGGTCCTTGTCTGATAGGGCTGATGTCCTTCTAAGAGAAAAGATCCAAGAGCTCTCTCTCCACATGCAAGCATCAAGGAAAGGCCCTGTGAGGACACAGGGAGAAGGAGGCTTTTGGTAAGTCAGGAAGAGAAGCCCTGCCTGCTGATGAATCCTTGATCTGGGATGTTGAGCCTCCAGAACTGTGAGAAAATAAATTTTTGTTGTTTAAACCACCCAGTCTGTGGTGTTGTTATGGCAGCCTGAGTGGACTACAACACTACCTAACAGGTTGTGTGTGAGAAAAATTAAATTGGATAGTATCAATGTATTAATGAGGGGATCCCTGGGTGGCTCAGCGGTTTGGCACCTGCCTTTGGCCCAGGGCGCGATCCTGGAGTCCCGGGATCAGGTCACACGTCAGGGTCCTGGCATGGAGCCTGCTTCTCCCTCCTCCTTTGTCTCTGCCTCTCTCTCTCTCTCTCTCTCTCTATGTCTATCATAAATAAATAAATAAATCTTTTTAAAAAATGTATTAATGAGGTACCATGTATTGGGTACCTCCCTGTGCCAGGCACTTCAGAGGCCTCTTTTCTAGTCTCCCAAAACACATGCTCTTTGTACCACCTCACATTGCCGGGTACATGGTTGGCTTGCTGAATTTCAAATCTGAATATCCTAGTCTTATTCACATCACAGTTATAAGCCGTAATTGTTTTCTATGCATTTTTCCATGTATTTTTCTGGCATATTGAGTACAGACAAATGTGGATAATTGTGTGTGGAGAAACAAGAAAATAAGGTACAGCTTTCCACTTAAAGATTTTATGATCTAGTCAGACAAATAAATTAACAAGTTACTTGTCCACATGGCTAATCTTTGGAAAAATAATGACATTAAGTCAGGACTACACATACAGACCCAGGCACAACAGCTCTGCACTTGAATCATGGCTCTGTCACTGGGCTGTGTGATCACCGTCGTGTCTCTTATCTCCTCTGCAAAAGAGGGTGACAATAGCACCCACTTTAATCAGTTAAGGTAAAGATAATGTGAGAGACAATAGGGCTGCAACATAGAGTCTAGTGAACATTTAATTAAAAACTAAGTTGTTACTGTTTATTTGCTGTTTGCTTCCTCATTCTTACTGGCTTCAGATTCAAAAATTGATCTTTTCCAGAAGTTTTTTCTCTAGTTCTAAGGATACCTATGAGGAGCCTCCTGAGAACTGGCTGCCCCTACTACACAGGCAGCCATAAAATGGGCAAGGGCCAGACTGATGCAACAGGCAATAGAATATAAGCTCCTGGAGGAAGATCTTTTACACTCATCTCCATTAAATCTTCATACAGTGTTTTGCAACGGGGGGAAGCTAACAAACATCTGTTGCTATGAAGTAAAGAATGTAGGTTAGAAGTTACACAGCTCTGAGATCCAACCTGCCAGGATTTTTTTTTTAAGATTTATTTATTTATTTATTTTTTATTTATTTATTTATTTATTTATTTATTTATTTATTTATTTATTTATTTATGATAGACACAGAGAGAGAGAGAGGCAGAGACACAGGAGGAGGGAGAAGCAGGCTCCATGCCGGGAGCCCGACGTGGAACTCGATCCTGGGACTCCAGGATCGCGCCCTGGGCCAAAGACAGGCGCTAAACCGCTGAGCCACCCAGGGATCCCCCAATCTGCCAGGATTTGAACCCAGGGATCCCCCAACCTGCCAGGATTTGAACCCAGCTCTGTCATTTACTCAAAATGAGAACCCCAAGAAGTAGTTGATAACATATCAGAAAAGCTAATTAATTCACCATGGTTACCAGGGAACTAGGGCCTGTTTTCCACATCACAGCCAAATACATGAGCCAAAAAGAAAAACAATTTTTTATCATGTATCTTGTTTTCCAGAAATGTTGTATTTAAAAATATATCAATATTTGGGGCATCTGGGTGGCTCAGTTGATTAAGTGACCAACTCTTGATTTCAGTTCAGGTCATGATCTCAGGGTTGTGAGATGGAGCCCCACAGCCCAGCCGGCTTCCCGCTCAGCAGGGAGTCTACTTGAGATTCTCTCTCTCCCTCTCCCTCTGCCCACCCCGCCGCATGCACATGCATAGGCACACGCACACTCTCTCCCTAAAATAAATAAATAAATCTTTTAAAAATCCAGAATTAAAAAAATTTTTTAAGCATCAACTGGTCCATCAACCTAGTGTAACACTCTGCCAGGAAAAGGGAATTTCAGAAAACTCACATACTTAGCCACTGTCCACAAGGAGTTGGTAATCCTATTTGGGGACAGAGTACACATACCCTAGAGAAGGCGAGAGAGTATGGGTTAAGAGCAAAATGTATAGAACAGACAAGACATTGTTATAGGAATTTGGAAGACAGAGAAATCCCAGAGGGCTGGACTGTGGGGGCACGATGTGATTCAGAAGTGAGCCTGAGCTGATTTCTGATGGCTGGGGAGCAGGAAGAGAAGAATAAAGAAATACCAGAAAAGTGTATGATTATGAGGAGAGAAAATGAAACACAGTAGGTAAAACAGAAAGCTCCAGGCAGGAAATAATGAGACCAAGTTATAAAAAGAACCTAAATGTCAAGTTAAAAAATTTGGATGTTAGCCAGAGAGTAACTGAAAAGCCACTAAGTATTTTAGAGGGGGAAAAATTATAAGGTAAAACCAATTTATTTTTAGGGTTTATTTTTTTTTAATTTCCTCTATTCTGTTGCAAAGGAAATAAAATCACATAGTCTAAATTTAAAAGGTACAAATTTCAAGGTACAAAAGGTCTTCCTCTCACTTCTGTCTGCCCATTTTAATCCCTGGAGGCAAATCAATGTTACCAATTTTGTACACATCCTTCCAGAGAAATCTGTTATATGGAGGCAAAGACACAGAGCTCCTCCCCTCACCTTTTTTGTAGATGGGATGCATATACACTTATTTACCTTGTGTTTTTCATTTAAAAATGTAACTTAGAGATTATTTTGTATGAATACACAAAAAGATTTCTCATTTCCTTTTTAAAAATAGATGAATTCATACCAAAGAACACAGAATTCAAATACTCTCCACCTCTTTGACATCTTGCTACCCAGTTTCTCCTGGAGGCAACTCAATGTATCTCATTTCACATATATCCTTTAAGACATATTCTAAGTATTTGGAAACAGATAAATACATATACATCCTTCCCCTCTTTTACATCTTGGAAACAAAGAACTACATCTACATCTTCCCATCCTCTTTTAAAATAAATAGGATACATACTATACATTCACTATCTCAGACATTTAAAACTGTTTCTTAGAAACCCAAATTAAGTATTTATATGAATGAATAGAATTGCCCCAATGTCAATTAACAGTTATGTTATAAAGCTGTCATTTATGGTTATGTATAATGCTATCATTGGGGAAGCTGGGTGAAGAGGGTTTCTGGCACACAGGAATTCTCTGTTCAATTTTTGAAACTTTTTGTAGTCTTAAAATATGTCAGAATAATAAGTATTAAGAATATTCGTGAGATACATTCATTAGACTACTCCTTTCTGTCTGTGGACGCCGCCAAGTAAGCATCAGCTCCCCTCCCACCACCATCATGCCTAAATCAGAGTCTCCCAAAGAGCTTGAACAGCTGCAGAAGATCTTCATCGGAGGTTTGAGCTTTCAAACAACCAATGAGAGTCTAAGTGCCATTATGAGCACTGAGGAATGCTCTGTGGTAATGAGAAATCCAACCAAGCACTCCAGAGCCTTTGGGTTTGTCACGTATGCCACCATGGAGGAAGTGAATGCAGCCATGAATGCAAGGCCACACAATGTGGAAGAAAGAGTTGTGGAACCAAAGAGGGGTGTTTTAAGAAAAGATTCTCAAAGACCTGGTGCCCACTTAACTGTGACAGAGATTTTTGTTGGTGGCATGAAAGAAGACACTGAAGGACATCATCTAAGAAATTATTTTGAACAGTATGGGAAAATGGAAGTGATTGAGATCATGACTGACCCAGACAGAGGCAAAAAGAGAGGTTTTGCTTTTGTAACATTTGATGACCAAGACTGTAGACAAGAACGTCATTCAAAAATACCTGAATGGCTCATTCAGTTGAGTGTCTGACTTGGTTTTGGCTCAGGTCAGGATTTCAGGGTCATGAGGTTAAGCCCCCTGTGGGCCTCTGCCATGAGCATAGAGCCTGCTTAAGATTCTCTCTCCCTTTCCTTCTGCCTCTCCCCCTCCCCACTCATGTGCATGCTCTCTCCCTTTCAAAACAAAAACAAAAAACACCATACTGTGAATGGTCACAACTGTGAAGTAAGGAAAACCCTATCTGAGCAAGGGATGTCTAGTACTTCACCCATCCAAAAAGGTCGAGTGGCTGTGGAAATTTTGGTGGTGGCTGTGGAGGTGGTTTTGGTGGGAAGGTCAACTTTGGTGGTGGAGGACACTATAGTGGGCAAGGTGGCTTTGGTGGCAGTCAAGGTGGTGGTGGATACAGTGGCAGTGGGGGAAGATTATCACGGATTTGGTAATGATGGAAGCAACTTTGGAGCTGCTGGAAGCTATACTGATTTTAGCAATTACAACAATCAAACTTCAAATTTTGGACCCATGAAAGGAGGGAATTCTGGAGGCAGAAGCTCTGCCCCTATGGTGGTAAAAGCTAATACTTTGCCAAACCACGAAACCAAGGCAGCTACAGCAGTTCCAGCAGCAGCAGCAGCAGCAGTAGCAATGGCAGTGGCAGGTGGTTCTCATTACTGCCAGGGAGCAAAACTTAGCAAGAGAGGAGGGCCTGAGAAGTGACAGGGAAGCTACATGTTACAACAGATTTGTGACCTTAGCCAAGCACAGTGGTGGCAGAGCCTCGATGCCACACAGAAGACTTATTTCAGATAATAGTCATGTATATGGGCAAAAAACTTGAGGACTGGATTTGTGACTAATTGTATAACGGGTTATTTTAGTTTCTGCTCTGTGGAAAGTGGAAAGCATTCCAACAAAGGGTTTTAAGGTAGATTTTTTTTTTTTTTTGCAAGCATGCTATTGATTGCTAAATGCAATAGTCTGATCATGCTGATAAATAAATAAATCTTTTTTTAAAAAAAAAGAACATTTCTTAGTGATCATTCCATGTCAGTACAGAAATACCTTCCCTTTTTATAAATGCATAATAGTACTTTTAATAATTTATTTTACTTGCCCCAGGGAGGCAAAATATCCAGATTTCCTTAAAATTACTAAAAATTAATAGCATCCGAGTGTATACAGTCTTTGACTCCACAGTTAAAAGTGATCGATGTATCAAACTATGTAACCATGATAAAGATTCCATAGGAAATGCCCAGCCAGACGAGCACCCAGCTCTCATCCTAGTCCTGATGCTTACTAGTTATTTGACCTTGAGCAGGTCCCTTAATCCTCCAATCCTGGCTCTCTTATCTGGACGTTGGGATTACCTGCCCTAGTTACCTCCCAATTAACTTGAGGGTGAGATGAGATGATAGATGGAACCTTACTTAAGTTGAATCCACCATGCAAACAAAAGGTTTAGTAAATATGACAGGGATACTGTTACTGATAGCCTATATCATAATCCTCTGTCTATAATCAGAAGTAGGAGCTCTCTCATGGCAAATTCAATCTCAGTTTCAGTGTTAAAAAGAGCTGCATCCTATAACCCACGTTATTTTTCTTTTTCTTCTTTTTTTTAAATACTCATCTCAAGCCCAGAGGAGAACTGCAGCAAGCCAACAATGGTGGGAAAGGGTATAATGGAGAAAAACCAGCGCTCAAAAGCCATTCAGAACAAAAGAAGCAATCTGGTTGCCTAGCAATACCAAACGGTACACTGGAGTTACTGTCTTAGGGAGGACACTTGCTAAGAACTGTGCAGGGTCTGCAATTTTACCCTACTTACAAGTTTGCATGTTAGTCTCCCATGGATGCTGGCAAAAGTTATGAGACCCTTGGGTCAGAGACCAAAGTTCTATTTATTATACATGGAAAAAAAAAAATAGCCAGAGTTTTGTATTGGTTTTCAGGGGTTCCCTATTCCTCCATAATGATGACACAACAGATCCATCCAGGTTGCCTGCACATGTAGAGCATTGTGTTATGGGAGAGGAACACTGAGCTGGAGAATTCACTGTTGTTTGTTTATTTAAGATTTTATTTATTTATTTATTTTATTATATTTTTTTATTTATTTTTTTTTAATGATAGTTACAGAGAGAGAGAGAGGGAGGCAGAGACACAGGCAGAGGGAGAAGCAGGCTCCATGCACCGGGAGCCCGACGTGGGATTCGATCCCGGGTCTCCGGGATCATGCCCTGGGCCAAAGGCAGGCGCCAAACCGCTGTGCCACCCAGGGATCCCTTTATTTATTCATAAGAGAGAGAGACACACACACACACACACACAGACTGAGGCAGAGACACAGGCAGAGGGAGAAGCAGGCTCCATGCAGGGAGCCCAACTCCCAGGATCAGGCCCTGGGCTGAAGGGAGGCACTAAGCCGCTGAGCCACCCAGGCTGCCCAATTCACTGTTTTTATAGGAGCAGAAGTAAGCCCGTTTTTTGCCTAGGAGGAGGCATTACCGCCTCCCTCAAGGCTGCTTGCCATAAACATAGCCCTGAGTAATGGCTTGGGTAAAGTACCATCAGTCTCTTGCATTCTTGGCATATTCAGAACATGCAGGGTTGCACATTGCCTATGGTAGACTGTCTCTCCCAACATCACTTTGAATGTAGGAGGGGAACTTTAGTCAAGGTTGATTCAAAAATGAGGCTAAACTAGGTCAAAAGGAAGGATATTCCAGAAGTCCAAAAGTAAAAAGCTGGAAAGAGCAGGTGAGTCAAGAGCTGACTTTGGAGCCAAAGAGACTGAAGACAGAGGTGTGGGATTTATCTATGGGAGAAGCAAAAGAAAAGATAAAGCTGTGAGGGAGATAATATGGAGAGATTATGTGACCAGAAAAGCAGTCAGATAAAATGTCCAATCAAGAGATGAGGATAAGATGGCAGAGGCAGGCAGGTGGTGCAGAAAAGTCAGGCAGGAGGAGAACCAGGGCTGTGCGAAATTAGAGTCAGAGCACACTCACACTCAGAGGTCCAGGGAAACCTTCCGGACTCCAGCCCCAGGTCAGGTGAGGAACCCCTCCTGCATACTCCCTTAGCACCCTCCACCCCTCAGCTGCCACTCTTACTGGACTGTAGCTCCTCCTGGAACAGGATGTGGGTGTGCTTCTCCTCATAAGCAGCTTCTGCAGTGGCACCTCTCCACTCAGTGTATGCACTTTGAAATAATGAGTTAGTGGGACGCCTGGGTGGCTCAGCGGTTAAGCATCTGCCTTTGGCTCAGGGTATGATCCCAGAGTCCCAGGATCAAGTCCACATCACATTTCCTGCATGGAGCCTGCTTCTGCCTATGTCTCTCCCTCTGTTTCTCTCCCTCTCCCTCTGTGTCTCTCATGAATAAATAAATAAAATCTTTTTTTAAAAAATGAGTTAGTTGGAAGGTAGTCAATTTCTGGAAGCATTAACATAATGCTTCCATAGTGTCAGATTCTGCAGAACAATCAATGTAACATGAGGACTAAGAACAAAGCCATTGCTTTTGGAAATGGGTGAGTCACAGGTCATGATTCTGGAAGGCAGATTTGTCAAATTAAGGGTGTGCAAACCACATCTCCAGTGTTGGGGGGCAGGAAAAGCCAAGGCAATATGCTGTTATTCCCCATGTCCCACTCCCCCACCCCTTTGCCTTGTAATGTGACTATAGATAGTGAGGTGGAGGTATTCACACTGCCTCAAAGAGAAGCAGGATTGCTATGGCTGAAGTGAAAAGACATGCAAACTATTTCATCCCTAAAATATATTTCCATAAGTGGCCTTATAAATTAAATTTTCAGGGGTGGGTAGTGGGGGGGTGGGGTGCAAGGTACAGAGCTAACACCAAAGCAATGGAGTCCGGGAGCGAGAAAAGGAGGAAGAGGCCCCTGCTTCCAGGACACTTGGGGGGAGGCGGGCATAGGAGTAGGAAAGGAAGTGAGATATGGGGGCCTGGAACCCTGATGTGGAGAGAAGAGGGCCTGCTCTAAGGCCCCAGGTTCGAGGAGTCAGATCAGGAGATCACCATGTTCCCATTTTATCACCTCTGGGCCTTTGCATTTACACTCCCTCTGCCTGCTTTCCCATGGCTCAGTCCCTCCCCACCTTCAGATCTCCTCACGAATATCAGCCTCTCATAGTGGACCATCCTATCTAAAGTAGGACCTCCTTTCCCCCCCGTTTCTCTCTGTTCCAGTTCCCTGATTTTACTTACTTGCCTAACGCATATAGTACACATCAGGGGATACAGAGTTCCTACGATTTTCTTTTCCTAACAAAAATGATAAAAGAAACAAAAATGTTAAAACTTCTACAATATCACTTACACATTTTGCTCTCTTCTGAGGAATTTTGCAAGCTTAATACAAGGTAATGTTTCTGCTGGAAGACAGAACTTCCCCTTTCAGAACCCCCAAATGAAGAAAGAAAAGTTGAAATTAGATGTCACTGCACAGTAACTTTGGTTTTAAAAGACAAAGTTGGGGGATGCCTGGGTGGCTCAGTGGTTGACCACCTTTGGCTCAGGGCATGATCCTGGGATCCTGGGATCGAGTCCCACATCAGGCTCCCCTTAGGGAGCCTGTTTCTCCCTCTGCCTATGTCTCTGCCTCTCTCTGTGTGTCTCTCATGAATAAATAAACCTTAAAAAAAATCTTAAAAAATAAAAAAGACAGGATTGGGTCACCTCAACCTTTTGGAAACAGTGGCCAGGTCACATCCACAGATCTTCTCCACAGAGGACCCTCTGTTTGCCTCTTCTAAGACAGGGGTCTGATGGAGAGCAGGGATTCTCCATCATTCAGACTTTTGAAACCAAAGTAACCTCAGCAGAGGGCAAAGAATCGGTGTGGTTAACATCTAACATCTTATTGAATAACCATGACTCTAATTTCTAATGGAAATATTTCACAGTAGCAAGTATGCATTATCTCTCAGAAAACAAAATAACCATTTTTTTAGTTGCAGAAAATGTTATGTATCTTTCTCCCAGAGAGAATCCCTCTCTTACTGCCTTTTAAAAAGAACCAATTAATGAATAATATAAAACTCTGGCAAGGAGAAGGGGTGCTCTCTCTATCTCTGGCCACATGAACCTAAACACCATGCTGACATCTAAAGATCAGCCTATGCCCTTGGGAGCACATGGATGGAAAAGTCAATTTAATCATTCTTTTCTTTGCTGTGGGGTGAGAACCTTCTGTCCACAGGGGCTTACAGGACCCCTGCGGTTTTCCCAGCAGAAGAAAATCCTCTTACATCTCAGTAGTTGCTGAACCATTCCAAACTTTCACATGGGAACGCGTCCCTGGTGCCCTGGGACACCCCTGAACAGAACCAGAAAATACCCAAACAGATGGAGCCCTAACTCTACACTTGGGTGGGATCAGACAGTGGTCAACCCTCCCCCCCCCCCGCACCCCCGCTACATGTGGGGCTGACTTCTATACCTTGTGGGCTAATCATGAACTCCTACTTCCTTTTTAAAAATATTTATTTATTTGGTGGGGGGAGGGGGAGGCAGAGGAAAGAGAGTCTTAAGCAGACACCACACACTGAATGTAGAGCTTGCACGTGGAGCCCCCAGTAGGGCTCAATCTCACAACTCTGAAGTCATGACCTGAGCTGAAACCAAGAATCTGACTCTGAACAGCCTGTGCCACCCACATGCCCCTACGAACTCCTACTTTAAAGATGACATCCAAGTCATCTGGAGCAAAGTCCTGCAGAGGGATGTGTCATGCCCTGAGGAGGCAGAGACAGGAAAGCCAGCAGACAGCAGATAAAGAAGTGATTAAAGGATTCATCACGATTCAAATTTGGTTCAAATTCAAAGTGAATGCTTTGGGTTCTGAGCCTATTATCAAAAAGGAAGCTCATTTCCATAAGCAGCAACTCTTGCCACTAATGGGGTGACCTGGGGCATATTTGGAACAAGAGCCTCCAGCTAGTCAAGCAACAGCTAGGATGTTCAGAGGGCACAGTGGTCAGTGCCACAGAGCCCTGAGGAGAGCTTGCTCTGCCAGGACCGAGTCTCTGTTTAGCCAGACGCAGAAGTCCACAAACCATTAGGAGAACCGGAGGAGGAAAGAAGGCATGGGTGGGAAAATGACTGCTGATAATCAGTGAGAGCTGCGCATTGTCACCTGCCTTCCATCCCTGACACACATGCAGAGATGCACACAGAGGACACTCTAAGCACCCTGCCCCCACTCTCCTCCCAGTAGGAGAGAACAGTGCTCACTCCCTGTGAGGAAATGTTAGCAGTTAGTTGGACAGTTAGGTAATCAGGGCCAGGGTCCACAGGAAAAAAAATACGGAGTCAGAACAGCTCAGATAAAAGAACATTAACATCCTGTTTTGCAGCTTAGACAGGTCCGCGCTAGAATTATGTTTTGCAGCCTTTGCAGAAATGAATTCTGCAAAACATCCTAAAATAAGACAGTTAACCACAAGGCATTTGTGTCTATCACTGACAAGGGGCAGTTAAGACATAAGACCCCAGATGTCAGCAAAAAAGACCATCAGCACGTAGACATTAACCTACTAGGCAGACAGATACGTGATCAAAGCCCTGATTGGCATGACTCAGCCACCCTGGTTGCTTAAGATAGTTCCTCAAAGGAGCTCATAAAAACCCCTAAACTGAGAAATTCCACCAGCAACCCTCTCGGGTCCCCTCTCTCTTTGGGAGCTCAATAAACTTTGCTTTGCTGCCCACCACTCTCTGTCTGGTCTACCTCTTCATTCTTTGAAGCAGTGTGACCAAGGATGGTGGGCACCAAAGGCAGAAAATTCCTGCAACAGAAAGAGTAGGACTCCTGAGTATCAAGGTGTGAGACTTCCTCTGACCCCTGGCTGCCCAGTCAACCAGGAAACCCCAGGGAAGAGTAGTTTGGAAATTAAAAAAAAAAAAACTCATTAACCTCTTAAACCTAGTTCTCACCTTCCTAGACCATAGGAGAGTCCTAAACAGGGCTAAATAATCTTGAGGGTGACATCGATCTTACCAGAGGGAGTATGAAAGGGTGGTAATATTTTTTTGAAGTATTTGCTGTTATTTAACTGACTGCTTTTCCTACTAGAATGTAAAGTCCAAGAAGACCGAAGCTTTCTCTGTCTTTTTTATTGTTTTATCTCCAGATCCTTATGCAATGGAGAGGCACTTAATTACCATTTGTTGGATGAATGAATAAATGAATGTGTCAGGAAACAAAAAGAGAAAAACACAATATACTCCAAAAATTTTAAAGTCCATGTTCTTCATTGATGAAGAATGGTACGTATATGGGTCTGGGCATGGAGATGGGGATAGAGACACAGAAAGGACTAGAGAAGGATCTAACTGTCCACATTCCCAAGGCTTGGGAGACCCTGAAGTAAATAATCTGGAAAGGGACTTAAAGTTTTAGTAGAGAAAGGCAGTCAAGAGACAGGTAGGTAGCTACACAAGTAAATGCTACAAAGAAAGCAATGGGGCAGGTGTGAGGGTGGTCAGGGTGGCCAGGGCAGGTGACCAGGAAATCATCCAGGGAAGGTTCCTAAGGCCTAAGAGCAAGTGTGTGACATGAGTGATGGGGCCCCAGGTTTCAGCTGCAAACCCCAGAGAAGAGCCAGGACTGGAAGAGTCACATCTCAGGGTCACTGTCCGCGGACAGCCTCCACTGCAACAAAGATAAGCCGGGGGACAGATTGTTAGGGTCAGCCTGTCTCCCCTCTGGTGCACTGAGCACCTCCCAGGGACCCCCCCCCCCCACCAGATGCCATGGAGAAGGGAAGGGGAGCCGAAACCTGAAAGGCTGAGCCCTTTACAAAAATAGACTGAAGGTTTACCTCAAAGCCCTGTTTAAATTATTGAATCTGAATAAATGTACTTGACTCTCTAAACATGAAGCCCCTCAGGCACCTCATGCCCCATCTAGCAGAACACAGATACATTTGTGATGCCACTGCCCCCACCAAAAGGGCTACATTTGGTGAGGCGAGAAGAAAGGACACAGGGCGGTCACAAGAGAAGGTGGACAGATCCTGTCACTTGCCTTTGAGGTGGAGCAGTTAGGGTTGCATAGATGGTTAGTCACATCAAGGGTTAGGAATGAGACACCCATATTGCGTGTCTCTCTGGAGAGAACAAAAGGATCATTCATTGTTTCACTATAATTTTTTTTAAAGCTTAAAGCATGATTTAGGAGAAGCCATTTGTAGTATTGCTGCATTCAATTACCCAGCACAAATTTGGAGGAGCCAGGCAGCTATTTCTGGACTTCCAAATGTGGGTCATAAATACATGTTCATCAAAATGGACAATGCAATCAAGCAGCTTCACATATTTATCAACATTTCTATGAAAGGCATTTATTAGCCTGCACGAGGTTCAGGCAGCCCGGGTTTTATATAGACATTTATATACAGTCACCATCCCTACCCTCTTGAAATGTAAGCTTGGCAGTGTTGATTTGAAAAATCACATAAATATACAACTAAACAAAACTCATCTGCAATCATTCTCTGTCCCACATGCTCATGTTCTGTGGCTGTTCCTCACCGACCACTCGGGAGTTCTGTGCATGCTGTCCTCACTACCTAAAACTCCATTCAGATTAAAGCAGAAACATGGAACATGGTGTTGAGGCTATACATGTTCTTTTAGGACTGAAAATTGGGGAAATTGCTTTTCTTGTGCAAAAGGAAGAGGCTCAGACTGTTGAATACCTACATGATTTCCATTTTTCTGTCACTTCGTTTCTACAAAAGCACCCCACTTTTGCTCAGGGTGGTAATATACCCAACTTTCTTTTCTATTTTTTTTTATTTTTTTTTTATTTTTAAAGATTTTTATTTATTCACTCAAAGAGATGCAGAGAGAGAGAGAGAGAGAGAGGGAGAGGCAGAGACACAAGCAGAGGGAGAAGCAGGCTCCATGCAGGGAGCCCGATGTGGGACTCGATCCAGGGTCTCCAGGATCATGCCCTGGGCTGCAGACGACGCTAAACCACTGCGCCACCCGGGCTGCCCTTCTTTTTTCTTTTTAATGCATTTCCTATTATCATTTGCAGCTGGAGGAGGGCACGTGACACATTTCCAGCCAATGAGATATAAGTGGAAGTCACCAAACAAGGCTTCTGGGAGTGCTTTTTATTTTTTTAAATTTATTTTATAAATTTTCTTTATTTTCATTTATTTTATTTATTTATTCATGAGAGACAGAGAGAGAGAGAGGGGGGCAGAGAGATAGACAGAGGGAGAACTGGGCTCCTTGCAGGGAGCCTGGCGTGGGACTGGATCCCGGACCCTGGGATCACACCCTGAACTGAAGACAGCCGCTCAACCTCTGAGCCACCCAGGCATCCCTGGGAAAGTGCTTTTTAAAAGAGCTACTTCTAAAAAAAAAATAAATAAATAAAAAATAAAAGAGCTACTTCTGTTGGCATTTGCCTTTACCCTCAGGCCCTTCCAGTCATCTTGCCTGGAATATGAATGAAATGCTAGATGTGCAGGAGCCATCTTGTAACCACAAGGAGTCATTCAGAGGGCTGGAGCTATATCCTAAGGATGGCTAAACAGAAAGATCGAAAGAAACTGGGTCCCTTTGCAATGGTTCTGAATTGTTATGTGAGGAAAATAAGATAGCCATTCAGTTGAGCCCTGGTATATTTATTTAGTATATATAGCCATGTACAATCCCTGATTGATTCTCAGAGTTATGCAGGTGAGGCTCTCTATAAGTTAGGGGGTCATTGTGACTAGAGCTCACTTTTTGATAGTATTTTCCTTTTTTGAGCACTGGCAGTTGTCTGAGGAATTTGGAGCTATGTTAGCATGGGAGGGGGGCGTTTTGCCCCCCTCCCATCTTGATTCCATGGGGCGCTTTGCCCCAGTCCAATCTTGAGCATTTAACAACCATTTAGTGAGGGTCTGAGATGTGCCACACATGGTGCCGGGCATTGGTAAGAACAAGTCTCTGCATTTACAGAGTAGTGAGATTGAGCCCTGCATGGGACTCTGCGCTGACCATGGAGCCTGCTTAAGATTCTCTCTCTCCCTCTCCTTTGCCCCCCTTTTCCCACTCACTCTCTCCTTCAAGCAAACAAACAAATAAATCTGTACATCTAGATGAAGTCATTGCCTAGATAGGAGTAGATCAGGAGAGTTGAGATCTGAGGACTGAGCCCTGGAGAATTCTCCAGAGTAAAGGTGGACAAATTAAAAGGATCCAGTCACAGAGCCTGCGAAGAAGCAGCTATGAGGCTGGGGAAAACAAACAAACAAAAACAAAGTGTGGTGACCTGGAAGCCGAATGAGAAGTATTTCAAGAAGAGGGTGCTCACTCTTGCAACTGACAAAGCAACTAAGGTCAAGACTAAAAGCACTGTGGCCCTTGGAAAAAGTTGTATCCATAGAGTGATGGATTGGTGTATTAGTTATCTAGTGCTGCATAAGAAAGTAGCACAAACATTAGCAGTGTAAAGCAATACGCATGTATTATCTCACAGCATCAGTGGGCAGAATTTGGGTGTAGCTTACTGGATGCCTCTGGCTCCTGGTCTCCCATAGGGTTGCCATCAAGATGTTGGATAGAGCTGGAGTCTTCCTGAGGTATGATGTGGGAGGCTTCACTTTCAAACTTGCTCATGTGGCTGTTGGCAGGCCTCAGATCCTTGTTGGCTAATAGCTTAAGATGTCTATTCCTTGCCAAGTGGGTCTCTCCATAAAGCAGCTCACAACATGGCAGCCTGCTTCCCCTAGAGCAAGGAATCTAAGAGAGAAAAGGCAAGAAACAGCAGCCCACGATGGCAGCTTCAGTGTCTTATAATCTCTGAAGGGACATCCCACCAGTTTTTAAAAAGACTTTATTTTCCAGAGCAACTGTACATTCACAGGAAAATTGAGCAGAAAGCAGAGAGACTTCCCATATCCTCAGGACACTACCAATATTCCTCACCGGTGTGGAACATTTGTTCCAGTGATGAACCAACACTGATGCATCATCA